>NC_088802.1:53467876-54092430 GCF_011386835.1 Chrysemys picta bellii | reverse complement strand
AGATAACACTTCAGCCTGGTATCTTCCAAAGAGCTTAAGGGCATTACGTACCCAAATCACTTTTGTGGGAGTCAGGTACACAATTCTTTGTCTCCTCAGTTCATTTCAAGGCACCGGGTTCGCCTATAGCGCGAAGCATTCTCTGAGCTGTTCACACTCTGTCTTATTGCAATGGAATCTTCACTGTGGGGCTGAAATGTGACAGAGGCTGTACTCTATGGTAAATGTTTCACAAGGGGAATTTCCCTTCTCTCTTCATCCCTGCAGTTACGAGCTAGATGCTACCACTTTCACTCACCTTGCTTGGCAGCTTGTTCTGTATTCCACCCCAGGGATGGATTTCCATAGGGCTGCTTGAGGAGTGCCCTAGCAGGAGAACAGGAAGCAGAGTCCAGCTCCCTGGAGCTGGCGTCCCAGTCTTTGGGGGGAAAACTGTCCGCAATTGGGATTTTTATTTAAGTGTGGAGGGCAGAATATTGGAGGGAGGGAAGCTGGGAGGTGACATGAGCTCAACCTCCACCCCCAAATACATCATCTTAGGTTTGTCTCGAATCCACGGTGTATATAGGGTGACCCGATGTCCCGATTTTATAGGGACAGTCCCGATATTTGGGGCTTTGTCTTATATAGGCGCCTATTACCCCCCAACCCTCTCTCCCAATTTTTCATACTTGCTGTCTGATCAGCCTAGGTGTATATCTAGTCCCTGTTCTGGTGCATTGCCTGGGGGGGGGAAGAGATGTCTGCAGCTGGCGGGGCTGTTCCAGAGGGGTTATTTTCACCCCCTGCCACTGCTTTCCCTGACCTTTCAGTTAATCGTGTAGGACCAGACTCATCCTTGGCAAGGAGTTCACAAAATGTAACTGATGCGTATACATCCTTGCACCCCTGCACGGGCTACATGGAGTTTGGGTCTGGGTGCAGCCCACTTACGCCCTCCAGGGGGCAGGTGGGCAGAGCTGCTGCTCCAGCCCCCTGCTGGCCAGAGTAGCCCAGCCAAAGAGGGATGTAGTAGGTTTGCTGGTGGCGTAGGCCAGCAGTATATATAGCTGCCCCTGGGAACAAGGAGCAACCTGGGAGGAATTGACTCAGCAGGGTGCTTGAGTCACAGCGCCTCCTGGTGCTACTCCACCATTAGTGCACTGAATGCCCCATCCTGTGCTCAGGGCTGGGCCTACCACCACAATCTCCCCCCGAGGTAAAATTTGATTCCTTCTTATAGTCGAGAAAATGTTAATTTATAACATTTTTTGGGGGGGAAACCAGAGACTGTATTAACCCCCCCCTCCTCTCCCGCAACCAGCTTCAGCTTCCATGTGTACAGCCAGGATACGAGACGCCCTCTCCCTCTGCAGAGGCGTTGGTTACTCATTCAGACACCTGTACACAATACACTTCCACAGAGAAACAATTAGCCAGTAAAGTCACTTTACTTCTGGTGTTACAGTCCTAGAAGTCACAGCTGGTATCACAACCGACACACACATACATCGCATAGAGAACATAAATAGAGAGCCGCTGAGGGATACAGGTTTCGTTCTGAGTGAAAGAAGGTTCCCCTGCCCTTACTCGGCAGAGAGGCTATAGCTGTTATTCCACTGTGTAACTGGCACAAAGGCGAGGATGCTGCATCCCTTACTGCCTGAGTGCCTCTTACTCCAGAGCGTAGTCCAGCTGTAGTCCAGGCTTGCAGGGCTGGGTCCAAAGGCAACACGGATTCATTGGAACCACACAAGGAGGGTCTGACCGTCGCACACAAACACCACACATGCAGGGGTAGACTCGTACACTCGGAACAACAGCAAAATAGCGGGGTACAAAATGCCCAAGTGTCTCGTCGCTACAATAATAATAATAAAATGTGTTGCTATGTACGGTCTATACACCCCTTCTCTCCTCTCAACCAGCCCCACAGCGAGGATGGGGACGAATCACTGCAGCAGTCAGGGCTTTCCGAGACTTTGGAACAAGGGGATGTATGTCCTCACGCCAATGTAAACCCAGCGGACTTGCTCCTGCTCTCCTTGCCACTGGAGTGAATGGGCAGTCAATGGGAATGTGGGCCCAGGGAATCAAAGAACCAGAGGGATGAAGCAAGAGGATTGGTCATTGTCATTGGCTGTCCTTTGGGTAGAAAATGACAGCTCAGGTTAAAATAATAGGGTAGAAGCACTGGATTTAGAGCCTAATTCTGCCGGAGCCTTCCCACTGATTTAAGGGCCTGATCTAAAGCCCCTTGAACATGGTGACCAACAGGTGTAACCTGTCTGACTTCGTAGTTACTCCTGATTTACGCTGGATTAAAGGAGGGGAGAGCCAGGGCCTGTGTCTGATTAGGGGACTTTACTCCTTGAGAGTGACTCGGGTTATGCTTCAGTGGGACTGAGAAGTCCCATAAGGGCTCAGATAAAACAGGTACTAAGTGCATGGAGGGGCAGCAGAAGTGCCAAAGCAAGTGTACTGGCTTTTTGGAATGATGCACGCCGGAAAGCACACATCCACATGGACTTGCCCCTCTTGTAACGGACGACCCTGATTGGGACTACGGTGTAACTGAGCACAGGGCTGCAGCCCAGAGGTGGAGCTGAATTCTCCACGATTCCAAAGCTCCTAGGACCACTGTCTTGCTTTGCTAGTGCCTGCAGTGACCCTTTCTGGGATGAAGTATTTCCAACATTCTCCATGGGAAATTGCGGAGGGAGAGGTAGTTCAGGCATCGCCTTCTTCTGGGAGCCATTTTGTTCCCAAATTATTAACCAGTGTGAAGCTACTACATTCAAGCTGATTGCAAAAGGGCTGTACCAGGAAAGCAGGGGTTCGCTCCACTTCCTCTTGCAGAGGACAAAGGATGCAAAAATGGGTGCTTGGCAGACACAGAAGAGAATTTGGGGCGTCACACCTCACATTCGCTACCTGGAGGCTGAGAGTTCTGCTGCCGGTATTTCTGTTTCCTTCTTTTACTGCCTTGTTCTAAAACTGATCGCTTTTAGACCAAGGCCTTCCTGACTGTAACTGGATACATACAGACGTATTTTTCCCAGTTGAATCATTATATGGATGATCCTTCAAATAAACCACAGCGATGGTGTGAGACCTGGATGGGCAACTCGCGTGAGATCACAGCACGGGCGGGCGTCCACGGGCACGTAGCTCTTGCTGCTGCATGAGCGAATCTTGGTAGAGAAGAAGCTTAAATTGAGTGGACGGGGAATTTGTTCTCCGCAACAATGTGGATGAGCTTTTTACCCCCACAGGGCAGAGGAGAGGACACTGACATAGCAAGGGGATTCCATTGACCGGTGTTGGAAATCGGTCTCTTCCAATTTGCACCCCTCAGGCAAATCTCTAGGAAAACCTTCCGGAAAAGGAAGTAACCAGGCAACAGAGCAGGGTGTAATCAAGGCAAAGCTCTGCTACGCTGGTCTAGTGTCAGCACGAGGGACCTCCCTCCAGGTTCTGCGTTCGAGTGCTGCAATGCTGGGCTTGGGGACTATGGAGCCAACATGCTGAGCCCTTGGGGTGAGGGAGGGGCAGAGGTGGTGCTCAAGCGACCCCACTCAGCCAAGGAGTGGGGTAGGTGGCACTCAACGGGCCCATCCTCAACCAGGTCAAGTGCTCCCACTGTGGGACCCGGGAAAACCTGGGTGGTTTGGGATCCCACCCAGATAAGCCAATAACCAAGCAGGCAGGTTTTAAGGCTAGTTTTGAACTCTGGGCCTATACCATACATGGGAGCGAGTTCGGGGGGTGACGGGTCCCCCCATCAATGGTAGGGAACTCAGAAAGACCAGAGCACAGAGGTAGGGCCTGGAGAATCAGGGCAAGGCTTCAGGAAGGTGACACTGACCTGGCCGAAGACGCCAAGTGCCCCTTCTCCCCCGTGGGATTATTCGCACCCGCCTGGCTAAGTGAAATGGAGACCGTGCGCTATGACTAACAAAGGAGGGGGCATGCAGGTTCTCTCTCTCTCTCACCAAGGCTTTATCCTGCCAGGTGCTGAGTGCCCTCGCCCACCAATGAGCAGCACTCAGCACCTTGCAGGGCCCAGTTCCGAATAAACGCCAAGCTCAGCTACTCTAGCACCTGCTGGACGGCTGTCTGTCCCTCTGTCCTCCTCGAACTGAAAACGCTGCACCTCTCGCAACGTGCTCGCCCGCGTGAAGCTCCTCACGGCTTAACTGCAATTGTGTCAACCCCCGGGGTGTTTCGGGGACCCGTCCTATCATGTCACTCAACCCCTCTGCCTCGGTTTCCCCCCCCCAAAACCCAGGGCTAATGAGTGTTACCTCCCTGGCATGGGAGGGCCTGGTTAATGTTCAGACAGCGCTTTGCAGTGGCAGCACACCATGCAAGGGTTAAGCGTCCGTGGCCCAAAACACAACGGCCCCCAGTCGTGTGACTGCAGGGAGCGGAGCACCCCGCGACGCCGGGGGGATGAGAGGGGTCAGCCCCGGGTGGACAGGCCGGGCCTAGGCTGTTCTCACCGCTCTGAAACATTCGGGAAGTCGTGGCTCTGCCGCGACATCGCCATGGAGACGGGCAGTGATGCTTTTGCTCAAACAACGCTCCGGCTCCCCTTCAGCTTAGCGAGGGATGCCGAGGCTGGGAAGGCAAAGACAAGTCACTAAGGCAGCTCTGGCTCAGGGCCCCGATCCTGCTGGGAGCTGAGCATGCCTGACTCCTGTGATGTCAATGGGCCTGATCCTGGGAGAGGCTCTGAGGTGCTTCCCAGCAGTTCAGAGCGTCAGGCCCTGGAGGAAGGGCCAGTAGCCTGAAGAGAATGGCCAGGAGGATTTTCTGAGCCTTTGGCTCCTGCATCAGGGAGGGGTGAGAGGGAGAGGTCTCTCCCAGTGGCTTTGAATTAATTCTGGGTAGACCCCAGGAGGTCCGACTAGAGGATCACAGTCGTCCCTGCTGGCCTTGGAATTTCTGAATCTTCCCTGCAAAACCCGGGTGGATTTGCTAATCCCAGGGCAAAGAGGGAAGGTCTGTGGCTTTTTCTAATAGTGATTCATTGGTGCTGTGAGTGCATCAGGGGCCCTGAGTGCACCGGGCGCCGTACGTATGCACACAGCACAAACGGAGGGGCCCTGCCCTGAAGAGCAAAACCATGCTCCCTTTGCCCAATCCTAAATCCCTCTTTTTGAAAAGAATCCTGCAGTGCCCACAAGCCCCTTCTCGACGGGCTGGGCAGCTCCTGGAGCCCAATGCTGCAGTCGGACCAGCAGTTCCATTCTCCCCCCTCTGCCCAGCTGAGAGAGACGGTACTAAGTCAGCGGTCATGGGGCCAGCTGAGGCTAATGATGTAGATTTGCCACGGCCCTGCACCTTGCGCCAGCATTTAGGTGTAAAATGCGACTGCATCAGAGCGGAAGCCAATTGGGCTCCCTTTGCAATGGCTTCATGAGGCACAGGGCTCCTTTGAGCATGGACTCCCTGATAATGCTTTGCATTTCCCCAGCGCCTTCCAGCTACAGCTCCTCCAAGGCTTTGCAAAGCTGGGGAACCAGAGGTGCAGAAAGGGGACGCGCCTGGCTCAGTGTCACACAGCAGGTGGGTGGGAGAAATGGGACTAGAACCCAGGAGTGCTGACGCCCACGCTCCTGCCCTGACCACTACACTGCACTGCCCCCATTTAGTTGTCCTGCTGGTGGGAGGTGCAGGACTGGAGAAACTGTGGAGCGTAAGCTCAGGATAGTCCAATACAGATGGCAGAGAAAGGGCAGCTCATGATACTCTGTCTTGCACAGATGGCCTCCAGGGTGCCCTGAGCATTGCCAAATCTATGGGCAGGGGTGGGGAGATTCAGGCCTTGGATATTGGAAGGAGACACAGATAAGAATGGCCATACCAGGTCAGACCAATGGTCATCCAGCCTGGTCGCTTGGGCCAGTGCCTGATGTTTCAGAGGGAATGAACAGAACAGGGCAATAATCGAGTGACCATCCTGTCGTCCAATCCCAACTTCTGGCAGTCAGAGGTTTAGGGGCACCCAGAACACGGGGTTGCTTCCCAGACCATCTTGGCTAATAGCCATTGGTGGACCTGTCCTCCAGGTGCCTTTGCCCTGCCGTGATGCCGTTGCCCTGCAATGAGGCTGAACAGAGATCGACTCGCTGGCCGTCACTCCAGCATCACTCCTTGTTCAGAGATTGAACGAGACGCAGCGGCCTGCATTGCCAGTCTCTGCTGCTGTCAATGAGTTGGCAGAAAAGCCCTGCCTGTGTTTGCAACCTCTTCCTCTCTTTGTCTGAGATTTCGGGGATCATTTTTCCCAGTGCACTCAGTTTCCCTGACCTGAGATGTCCTCCAAAGCTGTCTGGCTATTGCCAGCTAGAGACTGCTGCCTGGGGCATGGTCCGGTGAGAAGCAGCAGGGGTTAGTGGTTAATGCAAAAGACTGGGAGTCCGGACTCCTGGGTTCTCTTCTTGGTTCTATGACGGCCTCGCTGTGTGTTTTGAGCAAGTCACTTTCTCTCCCCGTTGGTTTCCCGCTCTGTAACGCGGGGGTGGCACTCATCTCTTCGTTCCCAGGTGGGTTGTGAGGATAAATGAATTCCTGTTGCTAACATGCTTTCAGGAGGTGCTGGAGACATGCACAGTATCCCTGCTTGACACATTCAGTCCCCTCAGCCATGGCTATGCGGCCACACTGAACTCAGAGGCTGCTCAGGACAGATACACCAGCTGCACGACGACAATACAGAGGTTTCCTGCTTTTCATCTCTAGACCTGGCTTATCCTTCCTCCGATTCCCAATCAAGGGGACTTGGGCTGAGGCGCTCAGCACCTCGCCGGACTGAGTTCTGACGGGATATTTGTCCATGTCACAAAACCACTATGCAGCCTGGCACAACAGCTAATCCCAGAGCGTGCCCAGCCCAGCGCTCCCAACCAGCAGTCCTACAATAACAAACCGGCCTGTACAGCGACCAACAATAACCAACGGGCACTCGCCAGCAACCGCACAGTAATCAAACCCATGTGTGCTGCCCAGCATTCCCGACAATAAACAAAGCAACACAGCACTCACAAGCAACCCTACAATAAACAAAGCACCTATAACCAAATAGGAGTGCAGGGTCAGGCCCATGCTGGATAGGAGAAGGAAAACACCATTGGGAAGGATGGCGTTAGTAGTTCTCTCTCTGCTTCCCAATATCCTTGAGGTTTACTGTGCTCTGCTAGGACCGAGAGGAGTTTTAATTAACCTCATTAATGAGCCCTGGGGGCAGTCCAATGTGTGAAATAGCAACACCCCCGCACACCAACACGAGACTGCCAAAATCAACACGCCTGCTGTAAATCTCCTGGTTAATTTCACTTGCTGGGGGCACACCAGGCTTTTCTGAATGTACCATCTGTCAGGACAAATTCCCCTGAAAATCAAGCGTGTAAAACACATCAGCGATGGAACTGCCGTTGCTTAATTGCAAGCATGCAAGATGGCAGAATCTTTTGGGGAACAATTTGAAGGAAGCCAAACCAGCTCTCCCCCCAGGCAGTAAAAATTCCACCGGGAGAGTATAAACAGGTGAATTTAGGGCTTAGACCGCTTAGCGCTGCCACAGCTCATACATGCGCTGCACCTCGGCAGCGCTCACCCATGCATCTCAATCCAGACCTGCAGCAGTCCCTGCGTTTCCGGCCTGGGGCCCTCCCCCAGCAGGCGCTGTCCGGGACGCAGCCCGGAGTGGGTTTTATGAGCTGCGGGAAGAAGATGAGACTCCCCCATCATGGTTGTGACCCGAGTTCTGATCTGAGCCTAGACCGTGGGCACAGAACCCCTCCCTTTTCCCAGAGTGGGTTGTTCCTGACGGCGCTGCAGCCCTTACTCCAGGGCGAATCCTGGCCCTCCAGACCTGCAGGTGGAGCACAGGCAGACAGCACAAGCGCCTGCGCAAAGTGGTTACCGTGCATTGGTGGTTGAGGATGCACACAAGGGTCGTGGTTCCCTGCTTCAGGGTGGGGCCACTGTGCACATGTGTTTGCTGGGCATATGTCTGTCCCTGAGCAAACCCTGCTGCACACTGGACATGGGAGCCTAAGACGTTCCTATTGGCTCCCCCACCCCACCCCCTTGCAGCTGCACAAGATGCTCCCACTTACTCCAAATAGCCTTTGGAGGCTGCACCCACCTGGCAGGGGGAGGTTTCGCTGGAACCCTCCCCCCACCCAGGTTGAGGCGCCGAGTTCCCCAAGGCTGAAGATTCTCACCCCCGGGGCGGCAGGACATCCCACTGCTTTCACATCATAGGCGTTTGGGCTGAGTCGGGTCCTGGATCAGGCCCAAACCATTTCATGGACAGCTTCTCTTGCCTCGAGCGTGTCTGGGGGACAAACGGAGCTTCATTAAGTCATCCTCATTAAGGCCCAACCTTTTTAAAAGTGGGACCTCAGTTCTTGGGGCCAGGCCGACTTTCAGCACCCAGCGACATCAGCTGCAGTTGTGGGTGCTCAGCCCTTCAGAAAGCCAGGAGCAAGTGGGGACCCCAGAAAAATGAGGCACCCCTCCCCATCTGGGGCATCTTCTGGGGAAAAGTTGGCCTTAACTGAACAGTTGTTCCCAGGAGCAGAAGCTCAGCCCCATGGTTTGTACAGCGTGAAGTAGCCAAGCATTTAACTTTCCAAAAGGTTTTGCTCTTAGACGAGACTTCTGGGCACACTTTACAACGAGCCAACTCTGTCCATCTCCTTCCCTTTTCTGCCATTCGGAGCACGTCCACACCAGCAAGCTGCATTGGTTTAACCCTAAGGTGCAATTTTTAAACCAAACTGGTGCTAACGGCCACGGGTACACTCCTATTGCGTTTAAAACCAGGAGCCTTATTTTCATTGGTCTAAGTCAACTGGGAGCAGGTGTAAACTAAACCGCTGTAAGTCCCGTTGACACTGAAAGAAGCGAGTTCCCACCATTTCCATTGATTAAAAAAAAAAAAAAAAACGACGTAAGTCAAAGAGGTGCCGTTTCTGCGTGTAGACAGGACTCAGCGTTGCTACACAACGCAAGTGGCTAGCAAGCTCTGGATAAAGCTGCGGTACAGGTTTCTGCGGGAGAAGTCCTGCAAATATTCATCAGGAGAGAGATGTTGAAGCAGACCTCTCTCTCCCCACCGCTACTTTCTTTCCATACCAATAACTCCCACGCTACCCACGAGATATTCAGCACCCCCAACCCAGCTGGTGCACTGCCAGTGCTGTAACACTAAACCTGCACCTAACAAAGCCTCAAGCCTAGCAATCATGACACCATCTTTCATTTTAATGTGACATGTTCCTCTTGGTTTTAATCCCAGGAGCATCAATAGTAGATTTTATTTTTGTTGTTGCAAAGCCTTGGTTAATATTTACTTCCTCCTTATAAAAATGGCATATAGCAGAATACCTCAGACAGGCCAGAGATAAAACGGGGTCCTTGTCACCTGGCCAGCAGCAAGCTAAAGGGCTGCGGGGGGGGGGGGGGTGTTTGTGTGTGTGAAACTTCTTGTTCTCTGTCCTGTGTTTGAAAAGACGGGGGGGGGGGGGGAGAGAGAGATATTGCTTACACGCGTGAGCCCAGACGTCGATTACCCTCTCTGAAGGCAATGGGGTTGCATATCGGTAACTGCGGGCAGAATTTCACCCCTGAGCAGGTGTTAAATGTAAATTGAACAGAGCGGAGAGGGGAATACATCAAGATTCTGGTTCAAAACAAATGAAGGGCACATTCATCTGATGGAAGCGACTGGGCAGAACTCTGCTTTGCACCAGCAGAACGCTAACCTATGCGAGTTCAAATCCCGGGGCCAGATCCTCCATGGCTATGCACCTTGTGGAGCTATTGCCCCCAGGGTAAATGGTTCCTCGGCTGACTGAGGAGCTCTGTCCGCCCCATTGCACTTATTTCGCACTGCTGTAAACGACCGTGCCCAGGGGTGGGGTTCTAGGGAATACGGCCTGTAGCACTGTGGGCTTTGGAGGCGTGGTGCTAGGCGGAAGGATCGGGGCTGGCTCCAAAGGGAGGGGGGAGAAACCTTGTATTTGAGGCACAGGACTGGGAGTGGGGAGGCTCCCAGCGGGAGCTTGGGCACAGCCGTAGCCAAAGTTTTCCAACGACTCCCGCTCAGCTGGGCTGCTTTCACTTTTGGGTGCCCAGCACGTCAGCACCCAGGGAATGGAGTCGGCCCAATGAGAACCAACGTTGGAAACCACTGGCTTTAGCTTCTGCAGGGCTCGGTTTCCTCATCTGTAAAATGGGGCGGGAATGATTTGTAAAGCTTTCAGACACTAGGGTGACAAGTGCCACCGAAATGCCTCTGACCAGAGAACAAGGTGAGAGCTGGAGGGAGGCCTGGCTGTGTACCTGGTGAGCTTTCTTCCTCCAGAAAATGGGATTTACATACTTCCCCTCTGAAATCTATACGGCCGTAATGCAGGCGTCATTTCTCTAGCACTCCACAGCACTGGAGAACAAACATTCAGCTCCCCTCGCTGCTTCAGAAGAGGTCACTCCCATCTCCCCAGGGCTTCCTCTTCTCCCGAAAGCACCATGTCACCAGAGACCAGGTCTAGGCTGCTGGTTATACTGGTGCAATTGGAGACCTACTGGCGGTTTAAAGAAAAAAAATGTCTGTTCTGTCTTTCCCCCCCCCCCGATCAGACCCCTTAAGACACGGGGTCTATTCCCTACAGTCACTCTGCCGGGGTGGATTGGGAGTTTGGAGCAGATCTGATTAGCATCAGTAGATTTCTCTACAGGTGAACCCAGCAATTACCATTTGCTCTAGCCTCCAACATGTGATCCTCACTGACCCAGCTAACGTATTTACATCTATCACCATAGTATCTTGGCACCATGGCTCCAGACTCCCCCAAGCACTTTACAGCTGCCTTCACAGGGGTGGAGAAGCTGGACTCTGCTTTCTGAAGAGAGTTAGTCCAGATTTACATCACTGTAACTGAGAAGACAATTTGGCCCGGCAGTATCACAGCTCATTCCCCAGAATCCGAACCCACCCCCCAGTGGTGACTACATTTTAGAACCAAGCACACCCCAACCATGCCTGGCATCTGTCAACATGTTAGACAGAGTTGTCAAATATCCCTTAGCCTCTCACTTGTACCTTCTTTAGACAACATCTGCAGCGTCAGAAACGTCCACGCTCAGAGCAATGGCAAAGTAAGGCATCCACCTTGTAATAACTGATGGCCAGCGGCTTGTAAATTACAACCCCAGGAGTCTTGCTAGCCAGCCTTCGCCCAGGAACATCAACAGAAAACATGCATGTGGGACTTAAAGGCCTCACTGAGCAGCCAAAGAGAGAAAGCCAATGGATTCAATAGAGCCTTAGTGTGTGTGTGTGTGTGTGTGTGTAATAACACCACACAAAGCACACGTACACCTCCGCAATATTCCAGTAGCTGTTTCACTCAGAGCACCATGAATGCTGGAACTGAACGGCACTCAGAATCTGTGTGTGTCTCTGCAGCTTAAAAACTTGCAGATACTTTCCATGGGAAGGATGCTGCTGCTAATCTCTGACGCCTCTCAGTCAGCCTCTCGCTAAAAGTCCCTGCCATATTCCACTCGAGGAAAACAACAGAAAAGCAATGGCTGTGTGACTATGGGAACCCACCACTAGCCCAGGACTGAAGATGGCCCATGCCGCCCGCTGGAGCAGTGTTTATAGTTCATTGCAGGTGGAAGAAGGGAAACATTATACATTTGAGGAAGAAGAGAAAAGCTTTTTTATGGCAAGTTGATTTAAGCAGGGGGATGGAGGGAGGGAAAGGGGCTGTATTTGAAGCTGCTCTAAGGTCTGGGATGTGAGAAGTAGCGCTGGATAGATGGACTGGTGGGCAGAGTCCAGGTCAGGTGATCAAAGGTGCACCACAAATATAACTGCTCACGTATACACCACCACCATGTATCCGACTGCACAGGTGTGTGTATATAAACAGATTTTCCAGGCTGCCTCAAGGCTTCAATTTTAATGGGAATTGGGTTCCAAATCTCTTAAGAGATCTAAGTCCTATCTGTCCATCCTCTCTCTCTCACACACACACACACACTGTACTGGGATATTTTCCTTCCGATGTGACACACACACACACACACACACACACACACACACACACAGTACTGGGATATTTTCCTTCCGATGTGATTTCTTTCATTTTGATCTGTTGCTTCTCCGGTGGCAGGAAAAGCAACTTGTAAATAAATACAATACTAGTCTCATAAAACTAGGGGAGCTTCAGGAGATTCATTCTTAAAAATATAAAATGTTACTAGTTGGGTAATAAAACGAAATATTTTTCATGTCCTAGTGGAGGATCTGTGTGTGTGTGTCTGTGTGTGTGTGTGTGCTCTGATTCTTAAGACTTCTCTCTCTCTCTCTCTCTCTCTCATATTCAGCTGAGTCTCCTGCTTTGCAAAGAAACAGACATGAATAGCTCTGTCTAGACATATGTGATCTATGCTGTATGGAGCATGTTGGTATGTGTAACCAAGTCTAGCAGAAATGCCTCCACGTGTTGCCCTCAGTTACACATGTGCAACTCTACTGAATTTGCCCATTTACATGGTTGTGGTTAGAGATGTGTGAACATGTTCTGAATGTCCAAACACATCCCTGGGGGTAACACCAGTGCAGCCAATGCAGTTGCAACAGGAATGAATTTGGCCCATGACTTCATGTTATATATTTAAACACGTGTGTGTGTGTGTGTGTGTGTGTGTGTGTGTGTGTGTGTTTTCTCCATGTATGAAGTTGCATTTGAGCAGCATCTTTCTGAATATTCAAAACCTACCTGCCTTCTGCTGAGAGGCTACTCCTGGTACAGGCCCCCGTCCCCGCATTACCATCCCCTAAGACAAGCAAACAAAGACAAAGTACTCTTGACCTGACTTGCTATGTGCTACTGCCATATAAAGGAGTGGGGAGGAGGAGGAGGAAAGAGGACAGGTGAGAAGGGCAATCCTGGAGTCCTCTCAGATGCTTGTCTGAAGGTCACCATTGAGCAGAGTCCTTTGAGTTTCCGTGGTCTCATTTAGCCTGGATTTGTCCTGCTTGCTGTCGCTCCTGTCCGCATCATCCATGCCACTGACCTTCACCAGGCAGAGAACGTTCTGAAAGCTCTTCTTGAAGTTGTCGGACAAAAAGGCGTAGAGGATGGGGTTGGCACAGCTGTTGGCATAGGTGAGGACCACGACGAAATCGAACATACCCTTGAGGAAGGGCGTGGGGGTGATGAAGACAGAGACGGAGGAGACGTTAAATATGTAGAAGGGAAGCCAGCAGAAGATGAAGACTGCCACTACAATGGAGACCATCCTGGTGACTTTCTTCTCTGACTTTTTTCTCTTGGAGGAGCCCACTCTGATCCCAGAGGACTTGACTTTGATAATGATGAACAAGTAGCAAAGGCAGATAATGGTGAGGGGCACCAGGAAGCCCAGAATGAAGGTATAGATGATGAACCCTGTGTACCACGCGCTGGACTTGCCTGGCCAGATGATGGTGCAGCTACTCCTTCCATGGGTGTTTTGGATCCCGGCATAAATCATGATGGGCATAATGACCAGAAGGGAAACGCCCCACACGGCCACGTTAATCATCTTGGCTGTTCTGGGCCTTCTCCACTTGGCGGATTTGATGGGGTGGACCACAGCCAGATACCTGTCGATGCTCATGACGGTCAGGCAGAAGATGCTGGTGAACTGGTTGATCCCATCCACCGTCATGACAATCCGGCAGATGGCTCTGCCGAAGGGCCAGTGGACCAGAGCCACCTGCATGGCCAGGAATGGCAGCCCCAGCATGAAGAGCTCATCTGCGATAGCCAGGTTCAGGATGTAGATGTTGGTGATGGTCTTCATCTTGGCATAGCGGAGGATGACGTAGATCACCAGGGTGTTGCCGCACAGGCCTATGATGCACACCCCAAAGTAGATGAAGGTAAGGATGGCGTTGCTGGTCAGGTCAAAATGCTGGCCCGTAGTGTTCTGGGAGGCGTTGGCCGACATCTCCGTGGAGAAGTTGTCGAACTGGGAGGCCGAGGAGAACCAGAACTCAGTGACATTGGGCAGCTCGTAAGCCAGATCCATGGTACCGTTGTTCACGGGGCAGGTAAAACTCAGATGAAATGAGTTCTCATCTTTGTTTGTTTAGGGGAGTGGGGCAGAGAGATCTAAAAATCAAACAGAGAACAAAACAAGAATAAAGAAGCGCCTTTGGTATTGTTTAACCCTCCTGCTTCAGGGCTTAAGACAACTTCTTGCTGATGGGGTTGGGGGGGGGAGGGGTTCAGCAGAGAGGAATGTTCCCTGGAGACAGTTTCTCCCATGACTACCTTTTGCAGTTTTTCTTTACCTTCCAATGTAGCCTGTGTCCTATTCAGGAGGCTGACCTAGCTAGACCACTGGTCTCAGGCAGGTTAGAAATTTCTTCCTTCCTTCCTGGTGTTTTTGTAACATCTAAAATATTACTGGCCAAACCCCGTCCTGAGGAAAACCCATCGACGGCAGCAGAGTTACCCCAGGAATGTCGTTGGCCTGGCAAATCAAATACAGTTGTAGCATGGACGAGCCTTAGTTCAATGAAACCAACTAAAATGTGCCAGCAGTTTTTATGACGACTCAGGGGCTAAGAAGGAACGGTTGCGGCAGCCGGTTCCTGTGGAAAACCTGTTCTGCGCCCTTTCGAACGCTCAGGGAAACGCATGCACCAAGGCAAATCGTTTTCATTTTTTTATAAGTACCCTGAACAATCTTGCATGTTTTCCAATTGCACTTCCTCTCCCTTCGCTCCCCCCAGTCCACCATCCCATCCTCTCGAACTCCCCCAGACAGTCCTCTCCAGCAGCAACTTCAGCACAGCCTGTCTAAAGCTGTCTGCTGTTCAGTCCAAGCACGAGCCCCTTGCTAGGCTGATGTGCATCTGCTCCAGCTGCGCTGTGGCGGGAGCAACAGGACGCTGCTGGATGTCTTAACTGGCACCTTCAGCAGAAGGGCCACCGCTGGCAGAGAAGCCCCTCCTGGCTCCTAGCCCTCCGGCTTCTCTTGTGCAGATCCCCGGGAACTGGGCTCCAAAGGGGTAAAGGGGGGAGCCCCCCCGGGCTTGGCTCATGGAGGGAGGGGCTGTTCCCTGCCTTGGGCACTGGCTTCTATCTCGCCTGGGGCAGGGGATTAGTGGGGCGAGGCGGAGGGTAAGGAAAGCCAGCGTGGGGCGGGGGAGGGAATGAGACCTGATGGCTGGGGGGGGGACACGAGCTCGCTGGGGGGCCGTCTCCTTGCCAGAGCCGCTGCTGAGACCAGAGGAGGGGGGCAAGCCTCAAAGGGTTCAGTGAAGATGGGGAGGGAGAAGAATGGAAAAGGTGGGAGGGGGCACAGAAAAAAATCAAAAGGAGCCCCCCCAACCTCCCTCCCTCCCCAAAACGCACATGCATCGTTTCCCCTCCACCCCCACCAGGAGCAAGTGAAGGACTCTGCAAACTCCCCCAGCTCCTGGTAGCAAACCGAGACCCATTCCCTAAAGAGCCCCCCCCCCGAGCTATTCCCCCAAACCAGAGCCCCCCTCCCGCAGCTAGTCACAGGCTCCCGAGCAGGGAAGAGCCGGCCAGCCCCCCTCTTCCCCTTTGCACCAAGCCAGGCTGTCCCTGGCTCCAAACAACCGGGGGGGCTGTTTCTCCGGAGCCCCCCAGAAAGCCCCAGCCTGGTCAGATCTCAGCCCTGCCTTGCAGCCTCCCCCAGCGCAGGTCCCAGAGCTGCCTTCCCCCTCCAGAAGTTTGCACCTGCTGCAAGTCTGGCAGCCCCAGCCCAGCTCCCCTTCGCGCTCACTCACATTTTTCTGGTCCTGGGGGGGGCGTTTCTCCTGCCGCAGCTTTGCCCCGGTTTGCAGGGACTCCAGCTCTGCCCGGGGGGACGGGAGCTCCGCGGCTGCCTGCCTGGACGAGGCGCCGGGAGCCAGGCGCCCGCAGCGGGCTTCAGGCTCGCACCCAGGCGGAGCTAACGCCGCAGGAGCATCTCCCAGGTGCTCCTCCAGCAGCAGAGGCGAGGAGAGACCCTCTCCTCCCCCTGCCCCTGCCCCTGCCCCACGCGCAGCGGCTGCGTCATGCAAAGCAAGTGCTCTCTTTGCACCAGTGCACGGGTTCTGTGCCGGGGGGAGGCAGCGTCTCTGGGCAGGGGCCGAGCTTTGAGCACGCAGCCCCCTCCCCTGCCCCTCCTCCCCGCTGCAGAAGGGAGGGGGGCCGGTTTGCCCTGCAGGAGGCAGACGGAATTGGACGTGGGAAAATCCCTCGGCTCTGCCCAGGGATTTAGCAGCGGCAGGGCTGGCAAGGGGGGGGGGGCGCGGGGGTGATGCCACAGTGGCATGCAGTGGGGCCAATGCAGCTGCCGCGCCGCGTGTGCAGCTCACAGCGGGTGGTGTGCTCGTGCCCAGACGCAGCTGCATTCTTGGGAGGAGGATGACCACCCCGGGGGGGGGGGGGGGGGAATCGATGCAGGGTGCGTTGATCTGGACCTAGGGAACTAAAGGGTTGTCCCCCTCCCCATGTGGCCAGAACACAAGGAGAGGGGGAGGGGAATGCAGCTCCCGCTCCTTTGCCTCAAATTCAAGCCGCTTTTAAAACCCCCAGGGAAACCAATTTTCTCTCCAAGAAGGTTGTCGCCCCCACAGCAAGCCCAGCATGCAAGAAACGAGCCGCGTTCCTCTGAGCTACGGTTTAATCTGCACAATGGTTTTGCCCCCAAAGAAGGAATTTGTTCCAAGCAATCGCTGAGTGGCTAGAGCACCTGGCAAGCTGCTGAAGAGCAGAGGGGGTTGGTTTTATTGGGGGGCAGGGTGGTGAGGGGGCTAAGGGAGATGTGCAGCACTGCAGAAAGGGAAGGTAGCCGTGAGACCTACATGCACCAGAGACAGGGGAAGGATGGGGTGGGAGAGCCTCAAATGAGAGGCGCACCCAAGTAGGGAGCTAGGTTTCCCCTGCAAGAGGCACTTGTGAGGATGGGCGATAAGCCTGTAGCCAGCGCCGGTTGGACGTCCTAAGCAGGCTCTGTTCGGAGTGCAGCAGGTGAGCACCAGTCTGGCGTGGAGCAAGGCAGTGTGGTGGGGTGAAGGTGGAAAAACATGAATGAAGGAGAGTGAGGTTTTTCCAGGATCGTTTTTTAAAGATGAACCATGGAAGGGAGAGCGAATCTCATCTACTTTCTCTGCTTCTCTGCGTTGGAGTTTTTAGTTTCACTAGTTTAGGCTCGTTGGTCAGAAAACAGTGTCGTGTTTCTACAGGACTTTTCCCTGATCTGAGCAAACGGGGACTGGAAAGAAAAGGCCTCTGAAAAGAGCTTATATTGTTTATCCAGGGGAGAGCCATCAGGCCTGCTGTTCCTTTCCATCCTGACTTGCTTTCCTTTGGGTGTGCTTAGTGCAGGGGACTGAGACGAACCAAAACTCCTGGGCCAGTTGATTCCCAGCTGCGTGACACAAGGAAAGGGCCCAGCCTTGCATGTGTGCTCACATGATTTGTCCTTGCTCGCTGCAGCAGACATGCTGACTTCAGCAAGGTGCTTTTGTGGGTGTAGAGGATGCAGGATCCGGCACTGAATCACTCACCCTCCTTGTGCCTTGACTTTCACCGCTGTTGAGTTCTCTCCCCTGAAGCGGGTGTTGTGAGACTCCATTTCTTTTCATTATTGCTTCCAGATTTATTTGAGGCCAGCGCCATGACTCTCCTTGGCACCAGGTTTAAGACAATAAACCCAGACGTGCGGGGGAAAAACACACTGATGCGTCTGCTACCGCTGGAACTGCCTGCTGCAGCAGGACCGATCAGACCAACGTGTCACTTAAACAGTCTTGATGGCCCTGAAATGGGGAAGTAATCCCAGCTGGGAAAGTGCACAGACAGCACCCTGGCCCCATGAGTTCAACTCCTGGGGCTAACAAGGGGTTCCAGGTCCCAGCTGTCCTGGCGAGAGCACAGGGAGAGGTGGAGAGTGTGATGCAACCTTTGCAAAGTGCTTTGAGATCTCTGCTTGGAATGTGTGATGTGCTGAGAGCTATGGATGGGCAGTCTGTCTTCCACCAAGAGTTAGTTACCAAATAACAATGACTTGAGCTGGGTTGGGGGAGTTAACCTCTGCTCTGGTTTGTTGGAGAGCTTGGATGCAATGAAATAATAGCTACTTTCCTGCACCCTCCTTCATCGCTTATCAAAGAGACAAGAGAATGCAGGAAATGCAGAGCAGCTTGGACCAAAGACCCGGGCGATTAACCCAGAGCGGGGCTGAAATTCCCACTTGTGGTTGGAAGTTCACGTCCCAAGGCAGAGCTGAAGCCCTTGGGGTGCAAAGGAAAATCATTAACAGTCTCATAAATCCCAAGGAGGATGGAAAAATCCATTCCCTGAAATAAACAGCCTGGAAATAAATATCCCAATTAGGCTCATAAACGAGCGCAGGGTATCAGGGATCTGAGAGAGCAGATGGTGCAGCTGTCAGCATCCTAGTGAGAGGGTTATTTGTACCTTGCTGAGTCCCGTGTGTGGTGCTTTAGATGCTGTCCTTGATCCAGGCAGCTGCTCTGTGGGGAAGCCAAGGCCGGGCGCTGACGTTTCCTTGGACTTAGCGGAAGGCGGTTTGCACGTTGTTGTCACCCGCCCCCAGCCATGGGAAGAACCTTTCCTTTCCATTCGGCATCAGTTTGAATGTCCAGGCCGATAACAGCAGCTGGACACAGGTATGGGTGGGTGCCTGCGCAGGGCAAGCAGCCCTTGCATTGCAAACCCCTTTGCCAATGCAGCCCTGCAGCCACCTCTGCTGACCCAGGGCTGGGGCTCTCTGCTGCATTGTCAGTGTCAGTCCCGGCCCCCCAGGAGCAGACAGCTAATGGGAACTTTCTGAGAAGAGGACAAGCTCGATGACCACACACTGCTGCCTTCTCTGGTGACTTCAGCCAGAGCTGACTGTAGGGCTCCCTTGGAGGTCAGCACAGTATTTGGGAATGCACCTCCGTTCCCACAAGGGTTTAGTTATTCCTTACTGCTACCGACGAGAGGGGTGTGACCACATACAAGGGGCTTATCCTCTCTCCGCTGGCTCCCCCCGTCAGGAACGGAGGAGACTAGGCCAGCTCGATGCTAAAAAGTGAGGTTCACCCAGTTACGTCACGCAGGGGTGTGAAAAATCCGCCCCAGACCTGAAGGGGAGCTCTGTGTAGCTTGTCTTTCTCACCAACAGAAGCTGGTCCAATAAAAGATGTCACCTCACCCACCTTGTCTCTTGGGGTGCTGTCAGTTCCCTCTTTAGATCAGTAGGGGGCATTCCATTTCTCCCCCCACCCTAACCCCCAATTTGCATTGCTAACGAGGTAAACAATTCCACATGCTCTGATCATTCCAACTCCAGGACAATACACTCTCTCTTCCTCTATAAGCTCCCTATCCATAGACTTGTGTGCATGCCCCAGCTAAGTTCCTTCCTTCTATGACAAATTCCACTGCACCAGGCCTGATGTCTACATGCTGTGTGACTTTCTTAGTTGCTGATTCTCTCTGCTGACCGATGCTTTATTCAGTGCCCTGAAGCCCAATAGCACCTGCTCCTTCTTTCCTACTGAGCAGAGCGCGCAGAGATTTGCTGTAATTTGATTCACACATCTCTGAGCTGTTGAAATGCATTTAGCATACACGCTCGCGTACAAGCCGACCTGCATCTAAACCAAACCCCTGATCCAAAAACCAAACAAAAATGACTGACTAGCATCTACGTGGCTGATTGAAATGGTATTTGGCCAGCGATGGTGAGCAGAGTCTATCAGTGTTTGTGCTGAGAGGGTCCTTCTAAGCTATTTTAGATCCTGTTAAGATTTAGGGCTGATTTCTAACCCAGCGTAGGAGCAGATCCTGTATATTTCTGTGAATGCCGGTTCAGAGGAGATGGGCTGTTATGATTTCACCCACCCCTGCAGCCTGTTCCATATGCAAATTCAAAATCCTGTGTGTAGCATTAAAACCATTTGTGAATAACTACATGGGATGTCCCACGCGGGTGACAGGCAGGGGATGTAGGCGGGAGAAGCCAGAGGGGGTTCTTAAAGTCCGATCTAGTTTCCATGCTGATTTGACGAACAGTAAAACCAGTGGGAGAGAAATGCAGAAGGGAATATCTGACCGGGAAGTCGACTGGCTTCTAAAAAATAGAGGCGCCCAAACTTGGAGGCCAGAATGTCTTTGCCAATTTGTGCTCCCCCGGCTAGCAGGCAGACAGGCTTGACAGTAGCTCAGTTAATATATTGCTCAGACTTTACCACGATGGTTTTCTCCCTTGGTGAGATACACTGGGGAACTGACATGCAGTGAAATCCTGGCCCTGTGGACATCAATGGGAATGTTGCCGCTGGTTCTGTTAGGACCAGTATTTCACCCTGGCTGTTGGAACTCTCGGATGGTGCATCAGGAAAGGCCGATTTCCCAGGGTGGGCTTCACTTTTCTTTGTATTGCTCTGTCACCAGCCGAGAAGCACAACCAGCTTGCAGAGAAGTTGCCAACTGGAAACAGAAGTGTTTTCCTTTTATCAACACCATTAATGCTCTGGATGGAGCGGTTACGCCCCCTGCGCCGGATTCTCCTCTCTTTTTCACATCGGGGGCGCTGAGTCGACTTCATTGCAGCTACTACTGTTTTCCTCCGGTGTCAGCGAGAGCAGAATGGGGCCCATTGTGTGTTACAGGCTTGTTGTTAAATTGCTGACGGGTTTAATTAACTGAGTATAGCTTGGCATGAGCCAGCACATTCCTTGAGCGTTTAGCTTCTCGACTCCCCATGGGGGTAACGGTTTGTGTTTTGGACAAGCATTGCCAGTGCTAGGAAGGGGATTTTATGCGACTATTTTATGGCGTTATGCGTAGGTTTCAGTTTAAAAATAAAGCTGCAGTGGAACCATAGCTGGGGAAATCTCACGTGCTTTAGAGGAAAAGGGAGCAGAATCTGGATTCTCTTATCAGGCGAAAGCGCAGATCTGGGTGAGTAGATGTTGTGTCAGCCACAACAAAAGGCAAAGGGGTCATTGCAGAGGGTCCTCCCTCGTTCGGACAAGATTCCACTGAGGTTCTGGGAAATGATATTTTCCACCCCTGCCGTAGTTGTCTCCGGATGATCGTAAAGCATCGTGCAAGAACTAACGAAGCCTTACCCACACTCCTCCCAAGAAGTAGGTCAGGGTTATTGCATCTGAGCGATGGGGAGCCAGACCTAGAGCAGGAGTGTGGGTAGCAGCTCAAGGACTCACACTAGTGCTTGGCAATGATTGGCCGCCACTGGAGATGGGACATCAGACAGGGTGGATCAGGGCTCTGAGCTGGTAGGCAAAATCCTCTTTATCTGATGCCTGGCTGGTGAGTCTTGCTCACATGATCGGGGTCATACTGGGCACCAGTTTGGAGTCAGGAAGGAATTTTCTGCAAGTCAGATTAGCTGTGACATTGGTTTTTTTTTCCTGCCTTCCTCTGCAGTGTGGGGTGTATCTCACCAGCTGGGAGCACCTGAGTATGTCCCACCTAATCAAATCCCTGGCATTGCAGGGGCCTCGGTCATTGGTGGCAGCTTGTTCTCTTCCGTTCTCTGCCTCTGGCATACAGCTGAGCCTCCTGGGGAATGAAATGCTTTAGTCTAAGCCAAATTAGGGCTCAGTATTGGGATGACTGGGTGAAATTTAATGGCCTGTGATATGCAGGAGCTCAGACTAGATGATCTAATCATCGCTTCTGGCCTTAAACTCTGAAACTATGAAATTGGTGGCAGTAGTGGGATTATTCTTCAGGTGCTGTGGCCCCTAGTGCAGCAGTCTGGTGTGTTTTCTTCCCCCTGTGCTTCAAGCGTCCAATCTGCCCCTCATCCTGACTGCTTAAGCCTCCAGCTACCCCTGATGATGAGCCAGACTCTTCCAAAGATTCTCCCCATCTTCCCTCCCAATCAGTGCCCCTTCCTGCCATCTCTAGCTGCTAATGCCAGCACCAGATTGTGTAGGAACGGTTCGCCCCCGACCACGTGGATGGGGCCCTTTCTGTCGTTCCCTTTCAACCCGGAGGCATTTTAATCATTGTTCGCTTGTGTGGATTTGGCACCACAGTGTGGCGAAAGGAGCCGACAGTCTCCCCTGAAGGAACATGGGGGAGCGGATGTCCCCTTGAATGTTAACTGAGAATTAATTACACACACGCTGAGGGATAAACCATAGCCCAGAGGTGCAGAGCAGTGACATTAACGAAGGGAATACGCTCACCCAGAGCAAAACTTACCAGAGTGCCGGCCTGGTTGCTGCTTATGGAAATCCCGGTGCAGGCAGGGGGCCTCTCAACCAGGCCCATCCCCTTCCACCTAAATGTGGCTCCTGTCCTGTGACTAGATAGTCTGGTGGTCGCCCCTGCAGCTCCGGCTGCTCTCTGCCTTGTTAATTATTGACAGCAGAAACGCCGGGTCATCGCTCTGAGGCTTGTTTATGCTGGAGGAATTGATCCATGGTCATTTAAAGCTTCCCCTTTCTCCCCACTGGAATCCCCTGGTCTGGGGGATTCCCCGATGGCCTCACTGGGGTGGGAAGGCTGGAGCCTGCACGCCAGAACAATGGGTAAAAGAGAGCTTGTGCCAAACGATGGGCGTAAGAGGAGCAAGCCAAGTCATTAGGCCTTCATTGCGTCCCTCACGGCACGGCCGGCGCCACGCGCCGCAGCCTTATCACCTGCCCTACGCAGTCCCGTAGCTTCAACACAGAGAACGAGCCAGGAGCCAAGGGGACCAGCCGTTCTGGTTCCCATGGGCCCGTCTGAGAGGTAGCTAAGGCCCTGGCTCAGGGCACCGGAGATCTGGCTTGCCATAGAAATCTGAGCAAGTGACTTTGATGTCAATGACGTGATCCTGATTTATGCCATCAGAGAAGCTGGCCCTTAGTTTTGTTCATGCCTCGGTTTCCCAGTAAAAGGGAGCTAATAAGCCTCCCTTGGTCTGTCTTGTCCATTTAGATTGAATCTTTTTGGGGCAGGAACTGTTTCATACCATACTTCTATACTGCATGGAGCGCAATGGCCCTTGATCTTGGTCGGGGCCTCTAGGCACTACCGTAATTCACACAATAATCCTCCTGGTGGAATAAAGCAATTCTAGCAACGATTTAGCAGCATGCTAGTGAGCGGCAGCTCTGTCTTTGGAATGAGTGCGTCATGGCTATTTAAATGCACCACAATCTAACTGCCCCTGTGGGAGAGAACGCTCGTATCTGCAATCGGAGCGGGGGCTTGGGTGGTTTGTTTTTTCACTGCTGACGCGCCACTTTTCTCACCAAAACCGAATGTGTTTCCAGTGTTTTGGGATCTGATCTCTGCTCTGTGTGGGCTCTCCTCTGACATTTTTGGAGGTCCCTGTCACAGGCCTGGTGGGGTCTCTCCAGAGGCCAGGGCTGCAGAGGCTCTGGAAGAGGCCAGGGAACCAGGACTGAGAGGATGGTCTCCTGTATCAGAGCTGGGGTGTATTGTGTGTGTTAATGGAGACATCTTGAAGTGTGTGTGTGTGTGTGTGTGAGATCAAACTGACTAGACCAAGGATAGGAAGGGACCTGAGGCCTGGTCCAGACTAGTAACATGCACTCATATGTGAGTTAAACTGGTGCAAATCTCTAATGCAGCCACACTTACTCTGCCTTAACCTTCGCTCCTATTGACTTAGCCCGTGTTGGAAGCTATCTTGCTGCACCCATCTAGGGGAGAGTTAAACCGGTTTAAGTGTGCCTGCATTAGAGGTTTGGACCGGTTTAACTAGATCAATTTTAGCCAAATGGGTGTAGTTTTCTAGCACAGACAGGCTAAAGCCAGGGGCCGGCAGCATACAGGGGAGGAATAAAGCAGGGCTGTGAATAAGGTGTTCTAGACACCTCGTTCTCCCAGCTTGTTCTGCGCTCTCCCCGTCTGATTAGAGTGTTTCAGAGGAATATGGGAGCTCCCCCCGCAATGCCCCCAGTTGCCCAACAGGGGCACTCAGCTGGCCCTCTCATTCCAGCAGCATTATAGCATTGATAAGGCCGCTGCCGATAATGATGACTGTGTCATTTCATCTCTCACGAATGCCTAGCAGTGCGCTGCCCTCTCTGCCTCCTATACCCGTGTTGCTGTCTGCACATCCGCCTCCTCTCCGGCTATCGCTCAGACACAGACCGGCTTTGGCTTCCGCTGCCAACGAGAGCTACCTTTAATAGCGTTCCCCTGCTTTCCTTCCATTTGGAAAATAATTGTGTTTGCCACAGTGGCTCCAGCTAGTCAATTACGTCACCGACTGGGAAAGGAAAAAACTTTGCATTTGCTTCTGAGCCTAATAGACAGGCCTGGATCCTTACCGCAGCACCCCAGACACGCAGAATCAATTTATTATTGAGCCTGTAACATTAAAAAGCGTGACCACTTAAATGAGAAATATCTTCTTTTAGGGCCGGATTCTGATCTCAGTGACTTGTCTGGAGCAGCCATGTTGATCCATCGCTGTAGGGTTACTCTGGATTTACATCAATGCCCTTGAGGCCAGAATCTGGCCCTTTGTTTGGACATAAAGTCCAAGCCAAATAAAAGTGGAGTGAAAGAGCTAAACATCCAGCCCCTTTGCCCTGAAATGTAATAAACGAACACGTGGCCTGTCCCTGTTTTCCATGCCAGGAGAAAGGGAGAGGCGTGTTAATTTCAATCAGAGTACAGTTAAAGGCTCGGTGTAGCCCGGCTACAGGAAGTGTGGGTTTCAATTTTAATCCTCCCCTCACAATCAGGATCAGGGACTGGGTTTTGTTGTTTTTTTGTGGCTTGCTGGTTAGAGCCAGGCACAGCCCAGAGACAGGGGGTCGAGCTGCCCCCCCCCCCATCTCTCTGCTGATCCCCCTGATCCCCAGCACATCCGGCCTTTCTAGTCTTGGGGTCTCCCCCTCCTAGCTACACTTCTTCCAGTGCTCCTCAATCCCAACCCACTGGCCCCCTGTCCTGGGCTCCCCACCCCCAGCTGTGTCATTGCCCCTCAAGCATTCTGTTGTTTCTCTCGAGGCTTTGGAAGTGAAAGGCTTGTGGGGAAACTTCATGCCTTATTTGTATTGCAACAGCACCTTTGGCTCCCAGCCACGATCAGGGTGCTCTCCGGACAGCTAAGCGGTCCAGGTTTAAGGGCTGGTCTACACCGGGAACTTACCCAAGTTTGCTTAAGTCGTTAAGGAACTGGCACAACAAAAAGGGCCAAGGGAGCATGTCCCCAGCAGGGCCTGCACTGAGCTGGGTTGGTTTCTGGACTGATTCGGTTAAATGGATGCTCCCGGTGCAGTGAAACCAACCCCCAGCCTCTGTCCTCTCCTCTGTGCTTGCAGGGGCGGCGCCGTGTCTGCATCCATCTACGTCTCCCTCTTACACTGCCCTGTTTCCCTGCGTGGCCGTTTCCACGCAGCCCAGGGAGCCCAGGCCGCACAGTGTTCTGTGCAGATGAAGGCAAAGCGGCTCTGGGTGAGTTAGGTTCCCAGGGGCTGGGGGTCCCTGACTGCGCTCTGGAGCACTGGGCTGTTGATACCTGCTTACCCCCCTCGCCACCTGGACTGCACAGCTGTTCTGAAGGAGCCCCAGCAAGCCTCTAAGCAGTCATGCATCTGCAGCCTTCTGCTCACCAGCCAGCCATGTGAGAGCGCTCTTCCCCGCCAGCCCCCTCGCCCCCATGCGGCTCTTTGCCTGTGCTGAACTCACACACCCGGCACGTGCAGCTGGACTGGCCGGGTTTCTTGTCTTAGCACATCAGCGACTGCTGCATAATAACCACGTTCTGCCTTGATCTTCGGGGAATAGAAACAAGGCTCAGAGATGGTCACTCAGGACTAGGTGGGCCTGGGAAAAGGTGCCTGTCTCCTCCCCGAGGGCCTGGTCCTGTGCACGTGGTACTCGGGCAAAACTGAGGCTGGGGGGGAGATCTCGCTGACTCGGCTGTACTTCCCCAGTGGGGTTGCCCCTCCAGCGGGAAGGGGGTGGAGTGAGGGTGTTTCTAGCAGGGGCTGTGTCCTACCTTTCTGGCCCAGGAGAGCAGGAGGCCCAGGCTATAATCACAGGCTCCTGGTACTAATGCATGAGCTCCCCAATGAGGGCTGGAATGGCAGCCACGGGTGTTGGTAGCTATTGACTGGTGTCGGGGAGGGGAGGGGGAAGGGGAAGATCAGGGTCTTCCCAGAAGGTCACAGGACCCATCTCAGCCTCCCTACGAGAGGCCTTTGCACGGTCTCCCCCCCAGCACTGGTGGAGGAAGCAGATCATGGGGGGTCTCTTGCCCCTTGCTGCTCTGGGGGGCATCACTTGCTGACCCTTTGCTGCTCTCCCCAGGCTGAGTGCACGGCTGGAATCAGCGGGGCACCAGGACGTGCCATGCTGAGCGCTCCCTGCCAGCGGGTGTGTTTATTTTATCCATTAAACAGCACATGGCAAAAAACCCCAGAGTTCAAAAGGACTCTCCCCTCCTGCTCCCTTGTCTCTTCTGCATCCCCGCTGGTGGGGTGAGAGCCTTCTCCTGGCTGAGCTCGCCGGCGGACATCTCTTTCCTCTCTTGCTCATGCCTCGCAATTTCTCCCTCTGCTCTCATTTGACTCTGTAATTAGATTATTGATCTCTGCCAGGCGCTTTGGGATGGGGCTGGCATGAAAGATGCCGCACGAATTAGGCATGAGTCATAATTATAGAGCAATGGCTCTATCAAACCTTTAACAACCAGCCCCTGAAATGTCTTCTCGCCTCTGGTCTCATTCCCCCCTCAAACCCACTGCTCGACCCTCTGTTCAGCTCGGACGAGACGGGACGTGCTGCTTTGCTATCTGTCTCTCTCTCTCCAGCTCCGAGGTCCCCAGGCTTGCATGGCCTGTCCGCTCCCTGCTCTCTAGAGCGCCGGAGTCGCGTCCAGATTCATCCCGACGCTGGTACGGATCCTGGCTGAATCATGCACCGCTACTACCCGCCTGGAGCTGGCTCGGGTTAGAGCAGTCCTGGTGTTCCCGATGGGCCATTGTACCCCTGCAAAAGAGCCAGGGCTTAGGCCCACCCCGGCCATGCCCGCTGTGCCAAGGGGAGAGCTGCGTTTTCCAGGGCAGCTGCCGGCAGCCAGGCGCCTCTACCGCTGCTTTGCAGGCCCTTCTCACCAGCTGAGCTGCCACCACAAAGGGTCATTGTCCCAGGCCTTTTGCTGACAACAGTGCAAAGTAACAGGCGATGCCCCTGTGCTCAGAGCATGCTGTTCACTTATTGTCCGTGCGTGGTTACCACCCCTGCAAGGGGGGCTGACTCGCTCCTGCTTTGCGGGCCGGCAGCTGGACAGTGCCGAAACCCGCACGCCTGATTGCTCGTTTGCCACCAGTTAACAGGGAAGGGAGAACGCAGAGAGCCCCAAGAAGCACCAGTGGACAAGTGGCACAAGGGTTTGTGCCATCTGACTCAGCAAACTCCACCCACAGCCTTGCATGTCTCTAACCCCTTCCATCTGAGGATCTCAAAGCACCACACACCCTGGAGCAGTAGGTGAGACTCTTTGGAGGGTGAGGTGCAAGTGACTTACCTATGGTCTCACAAGAGTAAGTGTCAGAACCGGGAAGAAAACCCTTGTCTGCTGACTTCCCATGTGTCAGCTACAAAACTGCCCTGTTTTACAGCGGGCCAGGGGGTGTAACTGATTGCTGCTGTGAATCGCCTGGCAGGCTTGCGTATGATGTCATCTCCCCCTCTGAGGGCACCAGGAGTCAGAGGGAGAGGGCTGCCCCCAGGGGAGGGGGCATTTGGAGGGCAGAGAGCGGCTGGCACCCTCATTAGTGACTGTTAGATGGCTGATTTGCCCTTTCTAGGAAGCCAACAACTAAAGGGTTAAAAGAGTTCTGGGGTGGAGCACCTGGCTGCAGTAGCCGCATGTGTCCGCGGCATCTGCATTCACACTGGCAACAAGTGCCTGGCGTTGGCCATCTGGAGTGGGTGAAGGGAGGCAGGCGGGTGACATAGGGGTGGGTGAGTGGAGCAGACGCTAGGAAGTTGCCTTTGCATCTTATAGATGTTCAAAAAGGTTGGGGGAGAAAAAATACCCCAAGGACTTTTGTACAGTCAGAAAATCCCAGTAGCACGTAGGGACGGATTCTGGTCTTGTTTTCACTGGTGTCAATCCGGAGTGACTCCATTTTATTTAAGGGGCCGGATGCATCACATAGTTATTGCCGTAAATCCGACATGACTCCATTGTAGTTAATGGGCTAGCGTCTCCTCTCAGTTACTGGTATAATGCTGGAGTGAGTCCATTGTAATCAAGTTACTCTGGCTTTACCCCCACCCTGGGTCAGGGAGATCCCATTCTGGCTTAGGTGCCCCACATCTGGAGCCCACGACAAGCCCAGAGGCAGCACGAAGGTTTGACTCCGACTCCTCCATGTCTGTTGCAGCATTGCTGACCTGAGCGCTGAACTCTGCCGTGCCCCCCCAGGCATGGCGTCAGTGCCTGTCTCTGTGATGGATCTGGGAGGAAGAACTGGGCCCCAGGCAGGCACTGAGGGAGTAGGGAGGTCAGGCCTCGTTATCTCGGCAGCCATCTCCTCTCTCAGCTGGTACCTCGCTCACATCTGGCTCATTAGAAGAGCTAATGAAGGATGCAGGCAATCATGGGGGAAAATTGATTAAATGATAAATCATGGAGCCTTCAAATCGCTTTGGTCGGCGTCACTCCTGATTGGCACCGATGTCAATCAGGAGCAGAACTGGTTCTGTACAAGGAGGCCCATTTTCTCCTCCGCCCACCCATCCACCCTTGCTGATCTGGGTTACTAGCATCAGAAAGTCTCTGTCTTGAAAACTGCTGGTGTAGAGTTTATCTAGGGAATCCCCGCTCCAGCCTGCTGCTACGGGGAAGGAAAGCCAAGCCAGGACTGGGGTACAACCAGGGGGCAATGTGGGTGAAGACAGAAGAGGTCTTGCCCGCTTTGGTGGCCCTTGTGTGACGTGGTGTCGCATTGGCTTGTGATGGGGGTGCAGCAAGGGGCCGAGAAATGAAATGGATTGGGGATGAGTTCCTGTCTCCCGAAAACCCATAGCCAGCAGTGCATGCATGTGTGTGTGTGCTCGCGGCACCTGTTTCTACCACGAAGGAGTCACACACAATAAATAAAATGGGGCGTTCATATGATCTCTGTTATAGTAACACCTGGGAGCCGCTCGCCCGGACCAGGCCCCCATTGTGCGAGGCGCTGTACAAACCCAGCCCCAACGAGCTAATGGAGTTTGTGCCCTGGGGAGCTCTGCACACCCCAATGCAAGCGCCTGCATTGGAGGTTGGAAGACCTGTCAGAAGGAAGATTGATGCAGACGGCTGCTGTGCCATTAGGCTCTGGGCTATGTATTATTTGCCTGCCTGTCCCCCTGGAAGGGAGCTCCTGGACAGGTCTCCAGTCTGGTGGGGATGGGGTGTGGGCCTGAAGCCAGAGGACGCTAACAGGGTCACCCCAGTGCATGAGGTTACCTGCCCCGGGGGAAGCCCGTTGACGAGTCCGTCTTTGAGGGGCTCTCAGATCTGTCTCTACAGCCATCCAAGGGGCTGTGGTGTAAAGTGAGTGGAACCCCCCCGCCAGCCTGTCGGCCAGCAACACTTTGAGGAGTGCCGTGTGCTCCGCTCTGAGGCGCCAGGCATTTGGAGAGGCAGCAGGATTCGCCCGCTCACCCCCAGCAGTGCTAGGTCTGCGTACTTCCCGCTAGGCAAAGCGGAGCTCAGCTCTTCCCAGTGGGGCCAGCAGGTGTCACCTCTCTGAGCTCCCCCCAGCCTGGTTTGAACCCCGGGCTGAAGGTGGAGTGCCTGGGGAACACGGCTGGCAGGCACACCACTGCTGTGGGCTAATTAACAGCTTCATCAGTTAATAGAGCAGTGAGAAATGGCTCTTGCGGCCGGGGTTGGGACTCCACAATGCTACTCAAATGCCCTTTTGCTCCATCGCAGGGCAAGGCCCTCTCCCGCGGAGGGCTGCTTGGTCAGTCTGCTGGTCAGGGCAGTGCAGTGTTTAGGGAAGACAGGCTCATTAATGACTATTAGCCAAGATGGGCAGGGACGTAGGATTTTGTACCCAGAATAAACGATGATGGCAAGGCTCTCTTGCTTAACGCTGTTCTGACATACTTGTATGTGTGTGTTAGCTTTAGACACGAGGCAGAAGACACGCGAGAGGAGAATACCTGAGCTGAAAGGAAAGAAGAGCGAAAGGAAGCAAGGAGTAAAGAGGAAAAGATGAGGAGAGAGACGGAAGGAGCAGGAGAGAGATAATGTTCCCCCCATTAATTTTAACAACCATTCTCATTTCCCTGACACCGCTGCTTATTTGCTTCCTTCACACTTTCCCAGTTGTTTGCTTCATTCCTTGGGTCTCCTCCATTCGTGGACACAACATCTGAATTCTTCTTTGTCTGACAGTTTCCTTTCCAACACCGAACAGACTCTGTGGTGCCCGTCTTGAATTCCTCCCCTGTCTTGAATTCAGGTGTGGGTTATTTAAAAACAAACAAGCTGTCCATTGGAACTGGGACCGGGTATCCTGAATACAGGCGGATTGGAGAGCAGCCCTTTGTGGTGTTTGCCCAGGGAGGTCTGATGGTGCCAGGCGTTCAAAAGAGCTCAGCACATTGGGGTCTCTTTCGCAAATCTGAACAGGAGAATCACAGTGGGAGCTGATGGGTGTTGAGCCCTGGAAGATCTGCCCCAGGGGAGCGGTGTCTTATGCTAATAATTCACTGTGGGTAGGGAAACATATTGAACATAAATATAATCCCTGTAAACTTTTTGGGGCAGGGAGCTGGCTTCCTTTTATGTCTGCCCAGCACCTACGTTGTGAGGGCCACGGGAAATACATCAGAGGGTCCTGTGGCACCTTTAAGACTAACAGAAGTATTGGGAGCATAAGCTTTCGTGGGTAAGAACCTCACTTCTTCAGATGCAAGTAATGGAAATACATATTTATTATTATTTACGAACTCTCACAGGGAAAGAAAGAAAAAAAGAAAGATCAGTATTGCAAAAGTACAGGAAAAATCAGCACCACTCCGTTAACCAGCAGTAGCTATTTACTTTTAACTGGGAGGAAAGGGAAAAAAATATATTTTCTTTCTGTTTCCTGCTTCTAGCTGATAGATCATTTCCTAGCCAGTAGAGTGGATTTTTCCAACACTCCCCTCCATGGCCTGGAGCCTGGTAAACGCTCCATATTTGTGGACTGATCCCTGCACTTTTATGCACCACCCAAACACTCCCAGATACCTGGGCACCCACCCACTCACCTTCCCCATCACCTCTACACACCCTCCCTCCCTCCCATCTGCAGTTACCCTGGTGGGTGTATTGGCCATACTCTGAGGTTTATGGTTATGTGCACATAAAGTAGGGTGATTTGCACAGCAGGTCACAGGTGGAGCTGTGCCGAACGTGGCAGCTCTGTCAACATAGCAAATAAAATAACAACTGGCCCAGGGCGCTGCTTGCTTCGGATTCAGACCCGTGGGTTGTAACCAGGCTGATCACCCGTCCCTTACTGGGTGCCTGAATCAGGCCAACCGAGGCTGCCCTTTGTCCCTTATGGAATCTACCTCCCTGCACAGGATCAGACAGCACAATGCCAACGGAGGAGTTTGCACACTGATCCTTGCAATAAGCTTTGTCCTGCGTGTTTGCACGGCCGCTTTCCTTCCTTGAATCTCGTTCAGAGGTTGCACTGCCACAGCAGCCGAGGGAAGCGATCCAGCCCGGCGTGCCAGGAGCAAAACGCATGACTCGGCAAAGCAGTCTCCTCGAGAAGCGCCCGCCCGCTTCGCTTTCCCAGCCCCGCGCGAGGCGAACCATAGACTCGAGCCTCCCTCCTGATTTGTCGCGGCAGAAGAAGTGGGCGGGCCCCGCCGGGGTGGCTGAGAGACACGTGGGCAGGGGGGAGCCGGAAGTGGCTGCAGGCGCTGGAGCTGGTGGCAGTGGCTGGGGGTCCCTGCAGTGCATGCAGTGAGTTGGGGTTTTTCACGTTTCCAGGGGGAGTTCAAGGGCCTGCTGCAGACCAGAGTAAACAGGCCCCCCTGGACCTGCACGAGCTGTTTAGGAACCACCAATATCCAGCCAGCCAAGTAACCCAGGGGCTCTAAGTGGGGTGTTTTAGGGAGAAAAGCCCTTCACGCTGGGGGGCAGCAGGGCTGGCAGGGTTTGAACTTGCTAGGCCCTAGCTGGTGGGTGTATACAGGGGCCCTCCTGAGTGTGCAAAAAGTAGTAACGCCCAGGGCCAAGCCACCCTGGCTGTGAATGCCTAGGAGCAGGTTGCAATGTTCCAAGGTAGCTCATTCATTCACGTCCTGGTTGTGTGAGGCTGTCTGGGCGTGCAGGCTGGGTCAGTGTTTTCTCCAGTGCCCCTGGTGTGGTTTGTAGGAGAGCTGGACGTGCAATAGGAGCGGCTTATTAATGATGTGTGAGGTGCTCGTGGTCCCAGGGGGTGTGAAACTCTTGGAGTAGCAAGTCCTGGACTGTTATAAGCCACCCTCGTGGGGTGCACTTAGTGAACTTTTGCTTAAGAGTGAGATTGTCTTGTGTGTGTGTGTGAGTGAATGAAATTATAAGACTTCAGTTTAACAGGGCCCTGCTCTGTTTTGGTTTTGCAGCAAGACTTTTAAAAAGAAAAGGGACCTTTAAAAGACCGTGTCTGACGCTGCGAGCCATGCATTCGCATGTGGGTCGGTTTGGACCACGAGAGTAATTTGAAATCTTTAGGGTGGATTGTAGAGCTGGGTTCTGCGTTGAGCTTGTGTGGTGAAGTAGGGAGTGAAAGTTGGAGCAGTGGAGGCTGGCATTTTTGTTAACCTTTAACTTTAAGTTCAGCAGGTAGAAAGAATCTGCACAGATCTCTAAAGAGATAGTGCAGAGATGTGCTAATACTTGTACTTTTTTTTTTTTTTTTGGTAAGTCATGGTTGGCAGAGAGAAATAGCTCAGTAAATGTCTCCTTGGGGGTGTGTGATATAACTACTTCACATTATCTAGGCATTCCTCAGATGAAATAATAAAACATCTGTGTTTCTTTCCTTACATGATTGGTTGCTCCTGAATAATATTATTTCAGAAGTATCCAAGTACCCTATCTATTGCTGGCTTAGCTCTCCTTTTCCTGCACAACTCAAGCGTCCGCAAATTATTCGTGCAATGAAAATAGTGCTGTGAATGCACTAATATTCAAAATGCTAAAGTGGGGTAACACTGTCTTAGGCAAAAGTAGGTGGAAAGTGGTGTGCGTGCTTTGGAGAGGTCTAAGCAGACACTTCTCTGGTGCAGTCTAAGTGTAATGGAAAAGAGCGAACGCATCCTTTCCCTCAGGATGAGGAGGGTGTGCAGACTTAATTGCATCTTGCTTCTCATTTTTGAGGGGTGAACGGAAAAAGTGCTAGAAAGGGAAGTGGGAAGACCAAAGGTGGCCGTAGGAAACATGCTTGTGGAGGTTGGACTGACATGGTACTTTCACTTGATTATGGAAACATTCTAAAATATCAACACTGCTAGGAATGTAACGGTGGGTTTTTCTTTTTCCATCACTCCACATGTTGACCAACCTTTGTGGGCCTTGATCCTGCTCTTGGATTGGATCACCATCCTAGTCTGTGAGGAGCTGCATGGGCTCGAGTCTGCCAATGGCAGGATTTCAACCCCCCCAAAATGCTGGCATTCTGCCAGCCTGCCTGAACCAGAAACTGGCCATACACAAAAGTGAAAGGGACCAGGGTAGGTTCATTGTTGGTGCGGTGTGAAATGCAGGCAAGCCTCCTGGGTAGTTGATGTAAACTACAGCTGTCATTCGTAATAGAAGGGCTTGTTTTTTCAGTAATGCTGAGGACTTACAGCTCTGTAGAGAGCAACAGGGACTTAGCCCTTCTGAGAACCAGGCCCTAAGATGCTGCTGTTAATAACAGGGAGGGGATGTCTTGTCCTCTGTAATGCCTGAGTTTTATGTTGCCGCTGTCTCTCTCCTAATGCACCAAATCTCTTCTAGGCCAGTAAAACCCGTGTGTGTTCAGCATGATCCAAAACTGCAGTCCGGTGGTCCAGGCGCTGCTCGGGACTTTATTTACCTGGGGGCTGACAGCTGCCGGCTCTGCGCTAGTCTTTGTATTTTCCAGTGGCCAGGTGGGTGTTGCCGTCCGGTTCTGAAAACACATTCCTCCTTCCAGACCAGATTTCGGTGTGATCAATACAAAATAATTAGGCCCTGATTCTGCCTGTATGGCTCTGACTTCTGGATGGGAAGAGGGAAGTCTTAATTTGCACATTATGATGTTGGAGGGAGTCTCTCTCCAACCCCTGCTCCCTTGTAAATCCAGCTCTCAGGTGCATACCTAGGCATTTATGCCACACAAGCAAATACCGTTTGCATTTATTTTCCTCTGTGGGGCGGGGGAGGAAGGATGGAGGGAGGGGAAGGAGGAAGATTGGTGTTAGCCATCTTTACAGCCAACTGTAAAGTCATCAAATGTGATTCGTCGCAGGAAATGGGATGTGGAAAGACAGCTTCTTCCTTAGTGGCTCGTACTCCTGCTGGCCCTCTGGAGCCAGTGCAGCGGTGGGAGAGGGAGCTAGATTCTGTTCCAACTCGTGCATCAGCTGTGATATTGTTGACCAAGTTCCAGCGGCTTGGCAACATTTTGTTGCTGGGTGTAACTGAGTGGCCTACATTGCTGGCGGTGGCACATGAGAAGGAAAGAACCCGCTTGGCCCTCCGATCCGAGCTGTGTTCGGTGAGGGAGCCTCAACTCTGGAATAGCCCGGATCTGTTCACCATCGCAGCGTCCTGCAAGGGCAGCCCGCTTTCTCAAGCTTTTGGGAGCAAGGGATGAGCGGGCGGCTGAGATCTGCAGCTGGAGTGGATTCTTCTCTGCTGCCTTTACGCCGGAGCTGTCCGGCGACTTTATTCGGAACTTGGGTCAGTTCTGGGGTTGAACTAGTTGAGACTCTGCTGTGGGCCTTTGTCTCCGAAGCTGCCTTCTGAAAAGCTGCAGGCCTGTGTCAATGTTTCCTTCGGAGGCCATCCCGCTTTCCCAACCGATTTCTTATTTAAGCTCTTCTCGGATGCCCTATTGAGGAGCCTGGCTTTGAAGGGAGAGTCCCTTAGCGGTAGTATATTCAGTTTTTCCCCTTGAGGACGGGTGAATCACCGTGAGTGAGCGAGGCACCAGGATGTCCTGAATCATTGACAGGCTGGACAGTCAGCTGACTGATACTCGGGTTTCAGTATTTGTTGGATACAAACCAAACTTGAGAGAGAACTGAAGAACTGCAGACAAACCGCTCACCTGACAGAGGCAAAGCCCAACCTGAACTTGAAGCCCGTTCTGCGGACCCCCTTCATATAGCAGCACACTACCTAGGAAGGTGCTAAAGACTCATTGAAGTCAAAATGGGACTTAAGCATGTGCTTAAAATTAATCCTGAGAAGTTAGGCACGTGCTTGAAAGGAAGGATGGCCTAGTGGTTAGGGTGCCAGCCTGGGGTTCAGGGGACCCAAGTTCCCTGTTCTACCAGAGACCCTGTGACACTGGGAAAATCACTTAGTGTGTCTGTGCCTAAGTTACCCATCTGTAAAGTGGGGATAGTTGCACTACTTCCCGTGTACATTAAAGATTGGGGGGCACTCAAATACTGCAGTAATGGGGGAGCATATAAGGATCTTAGAGTCAGGGCCAGAGCTGCGAACTCCCCTCAGCGCCGCTCTCATGCCGTAAGCAGTTGGTAAATTAAATGCTCTGTTTTAATTTTCAGAGGCGGATCCTAGATGGAAGCCTGGGCTTTGCCGCTGGGGTAAGTACAGCGCCCACTGGGACATCCTAATTCTGCTCATCCTCTGCTGCACGTACTCTCCTAAGCCACCCCCAGGCCTCATCTGGCTGTGTCATCACATGGACGTTTTGTGTGTGTGTCGAGTTCTAATTAGGGCTACGGGAGGCAGGGGAGGAATCTGGTAAAGCACTGGTTCCAAGCTTTCGCAACCTGAGGACCCCCATTTTGATTTAAAAAAATGTGCGGACCCCCAAACTCCCTGCTCAGCCACAGGCCCCGCCCTTACTCCTTCCCCAAAGGCCCTGCCCCTGCCCCACCTCTTCTTCCCCCGTTCCACCTTTGCCCCTCCTCTTCCCCACTTCTTTCTGCCCCCTCCCCCAAGTGTGCCCTGTCCCCACCCCTCTCCCTCCCTCCCAGCGCCTCCTGCATGCTGGGGAACCGAGGGTACTCCAGGGGGTCTGCTGGCCCCACTGATCAACTCCTCCCCCTCCCTCCCAGTGCCTCCTGCACACTGGGGAACAGGTGTTCACTGGCATGCAGGAGGCACTGAGAAGGAGGGGGGTGAGTTGATCAGCGGGGCCGGTGGACTCCCTGGAGTGGGGTCCGTGGACCCCAGTTTGAGTAATGCCGTGGTACAGCATGGTTAAAGTCCTGTCCCAGGTCAGTGCCTCCTAGGGGAGGTTGGAGGTAGTGCAGCGTGGGCAGATGCAGGTGTCTGTCTGGCCCAAAGCAGGATTTTTCACCTGTGGTGGGTGTGGCCTTCACGTTCAGTGCTGCTTGTCTTGATTTTCTGAATTGTGCCCCTCGCAGCTTCTTTCTGCGGCTAGGAGGCGCGAAAGAACCCGCATCCTGCGGAGACTGGCACACGTGCCTAACTTGGTGTCTGAGTATCCCAGTGAGCTCAAGTGCTTGAAGTCCTCATGGGGGAGCAGGGCGGAGTTGAGCCTTTACATGATTCAGGCCTAAATCAACAGCCTCATGTAAACGGAATGCTTATTATGAGACTGTGTGTTCTTGCAAGGCACGCGGTCATTCAGGGGACGTGTTGAAGTGCTGGCTTCAACTGCATCAGGGCAGGCTGGCGGAAAACCTCCGGAGGATTCGGGTGAGCTTGGTCTCTTGCATTCTGAATTGGGAAATCACTGGCTTGTCTTCTAGGAGCTTGAATGTACGTGAGCCGCTGAGCCACCAATGTAGAAATGTCTCTGGCTCTCGGTGCGTAGAGGAAACTGCTGGCCATTTCCCACTTCCTTTGCCCAGCTTGCAAGGTACATGTGGCGATGGGGAGAAGCCCCGGAGGAACACTTTGGCTCCTGGCCCTGATGTCTGGTGCAGGAAAGGAGGTCAAGATGTTCGGTTGCAGTGCATTGTGGGGGTGAAAGTGTTACTTTTTCAAGGCTGGCTCTGTGGCCACCCAGCACCGGGCACCATGTCTTGTTTAGTTGTCTCCCAGAATGCTTTGGGGTCTGTGTTCCTGGCCAGTGCCGTAATAGGGTGGCAGGTAGCTAGAGTTTTGGCTTAATTCAGACCTTCCTGGCTTGTCCCTTTCAACCACGCCTCTGTATCACTGTTCTAATCAGGCCTGTGTGGCTGAATGATCGCTAAATGACTCTGCAAAACATACAGATCCTGGTTGGTTGTGTATCCTGTATGTGTCAGCAACTCCTGGAGCACAGCAAATGCCCATCTGTGCTCGAGGCAAACTGGAAGCCCATTCACCTGTCAGCAGCGGATTTCTGGCTGCTTTGTTTTTTCGGCAGCAGTTAATCACATTGCTAACAGCTAAAACTACCCGAGGAAGCTCCGGTTGCTGGCCCGGCCCTCTCGGTGGAGCGTGCTGCACAAAAAAAGAAAACCAGTTCCAAATTGTCCAGGCTTCTGGATGGCATTAGTGGGCCTGAATTGCCAAAGTGCCATACAGGGCAGGGTTGGGTTTAATTTGCTGCTTGCCTGCGCTGAGCTGTGCTGCTCTGTTGGACTGAGGTTTCCAAACTGTGCTTGCTGGTGGTCTGCGGCCAGCCAGACCCCTCATTTCCCGCTGGTAAATCACGCTGAACGCGGCTGGAAATCCACGAGGTGCTTTCCTGATATTGCTGCTCGAGGTTGCTAGTTTCGGCAGTCCCATAGCCTCTTGGTGGCAGCTGCAAACGAGGAGCTGGCTGCTGGATTTCCCTCCCATCTTAAAATGTGGCCAACTCTGCAGAAGTCTGAGAGCCGCAGCAGCAGGACATTAACCCCCTGAAAGCATTTTTGTGCAAGTGTAGCGGGGTGGGGGAATGGCTGGTCTGCTTAATGTCTGTTATCAGAGATGAGATCCTCACATCTCTCAACGCTCCTGCGTCCTGATGAGCCGTCCTGATGAGCCGTTGGCTACAGCAGCGTTGTCTCCTCCGTGTGTCTGCCTCTCCAGCTGTCGCGCGTGGTCTCTTGTACCCTTCTGGGTTTGTTAACGGCTGCATTGCCTATTGGCCACCTCTTGCCCCATCTCCCAGCCTGTGAACCCCTCCCCGCTTTTCCTGGGCGATAATGGGACCTCCCTGTAGCAACTGCAGCAATTTACTTGGATGGGGAAGTGTCAAATGCATTGTTCGCGCCCCTCAGATGAGTCTTAGCAGTTGGGAACGAGGAGGAGAGCCAGCTGTGTGTGTCTCCAGCCAGCTCCCCGCGGCTGCACGTGAAGAACGGCTGCGGCAGGAGATGGATGCACAGAGTTATTTTTGTGGTCATTGCTCGTCTGAGTGGGATAGAATGGCTGGGCTAACATTGGTTGCTTTGCCTTTGTTCTTCAAAGGTGGCATCTGAGATTTCTTCTCCCTTCTTGGGACAGGGAGTGTCTCTTTGTTTAGTGTTTGTACAGCGCCTAGCACGCTGGGGTCCTGGTCCGTGACCGGGGCGTCTTTGGGTTTCAGTAATAGAAATAATACTCTTCGAAGGGTCTCGTATTGCAGCAATCCTCTCTCTGGGGATGGCAGGGGTAGTCGCTCGAGAGCAGTGTCCCGTTCTCTAACTCTGCCCCCAGCCTTTCTGCTTGCCCTCTGAGCTGAATCTTACGCGTCATGTTTTTCTCCTATGAAAACATGACTCACCCAGGTGTAGCGTACACAGGTGCTGGGCGCGTCCCCCTTGGGCTCTGCTGATGCATCTCAATCCCTGAGCCCCGGCACCTTCTGCTATTCCGGTGCTGCGCTCTTGGCAGGTCAGACAGTGGGTCTCCATCCTGATCCCCGGATTACCCTCAGTCCAGCCCTGGCCCTACCCAGCTCTGCTGATGCTGTTCAGCCCGAGTTACTGAACCCCTTCCCTGCAGCAGTTCCTTCTGCTTTAGCCTGGGGATCCGCCAGAGCTGTCCTGGCCTTGATGTTTCTGTTCCCGGACTAAACGCTTTCCCGGTGCTAACTGTCAGACTCACCAGACGTGACCTAAGCAAATGCCCACCTGCAGCTAGGCTGAGAGCCCTGTTCTCCTGTCACCGCATGAACTGAACGGGGGTCCCGTTGCCTTAGGGGTGCGGCATCCAGTTCTTTCTTCTGTCACGTGTACCAAATTCACCAGCCATAGTGGTTAAATAGATGCTGAAGAAACAGATTTGCTGCCAGCAGCCTCCTGATGTGAGACTGGGCTGAGCATTGCCTTCAAATGTTGCTGTGGTGTTTATTTAAAGCGTCATGGGTTCAGCGACTTGCTACTGCGTCCACGTGCTTGGCATTAGCCGCGTCGGCCAGACTGCCCAATGCTGGGATAGGCACAAGTTGGGGCCCGTCTCCTAATCTCGTAGCTCTGTAGAATGGAACTGGCAGCCACGGGATGATGGTTGGGGGGCTGCTGTTTGTCAGCGTCTCGGGCAATTATGGAAAGACTCATGGGAGGACCGGCAACTTACACTGGTCATGAGGTAGCCTCCTGGCAGCGCCGGAGATCGTTTCCGATCAGATGAAACGCGCAAGGAATGTGCTGCCTGTTTTGTCTTTGCTAGTGGGCAGGTCTGGCGCAACCCATTAGGCGACCTAGGCAGTCGCCGAGGGTGCTACAATTTGGGGAGCGGCGACCGCGGCGGTATTTCGAGGGCGGGACCTTCCGCCGCCTCTGTGGAGGGCGGCATTTCGGGGCAGGACCTTCTGCCGTCTAGGGCGGTAGAAAAGCTGGCGGCGTTCCTGCTAGTGGGCTGGCTAGTCGGTTATCACCATGAGGGGTTTGTCCGTGATGGGTGGAATCTGACCTCGAGATTCGGACTGCGCTGGGTATAGCCATTTTAGAAACCAAGCAGGATGCTTGCTATTGGTCAATGTAGCATTTGCCACTCTGGATCTGTGTCGGCTGCTACCCTGATACTGAGAGAGGTCTGTCCCAGATGCTTCAGAGGAAGGTGCGAAACACCGTGTAGTAGACAACTACAGAGTAACCTGTCCATGGGTAGAGCTCTCCCAGGATGGGAGCGGTGTGTATGCTGGCACTCCGTGGAGGCTGTAGGGCAGTGGTTCTCAGACTTTTTGTACTGGCGACCCCGTTCACACAGCAAGCCTCGGCGTGCGACTCCCCCTTAGGAATTAAAAACACATTTATATTTAAAAGTGATATTTGTATGTTAATCTCTTTTCGCAGCAGACTTACTAGCTGGGAGGAATGTACTCGGGACCCCCACGTAATAACCTCACGAGCCCCAGTTTGAGAGCCCCTCCTGTAGAAGGCAGTGGTGTGGCTAAAGCCCCAAATGTTGCGATGGAAACGTATTCCTTAATGTCTGTGTATACCTCTTCCTGCAAAATCTGTGTCGGATGGCTGTATTTGTCTGGTAAACGAGCAAAATAACTTGCTCCCAAGGCTGTTCTGAGCCCAGCTTCTCAGACACTTCTAGTGTTGTACAGCTGTTTATTGCTTGAGATGGTTTTGTGGCACGGTGCCCCTGGGCGATAGGATTCACTTGCATTTTAGTGTGGATTCTCCCCCCCCCCCCCCAGCTGGCTCCTGAAGAACAGGAGACTGGTCTGAGCAGCTCTGGAGCGGTTCCCTAGGCAGCACAGCTGATGGGAGTTGGAGCGTCTGCTGGAGTTGCCTTTAGTTTTGGATGGGTGGAGGTCCTGTGTTTGGTGCGGGATGCTGTTCCGAGTTCTCCACTCTCGGGAGAAGTTGGGGGGCAGAGTGGCATGGTCCATGGAGCTGGGGTCTTGTGCGCTGGCGGGTAGTAATGTCCTGCCCTAGCTAGCACCTTCTGTTTGAGGATCTGAAAGTGCTTTACATGCATTAATAAACTAAGCCTCACAAGTATTCGTTCTCCCCATTATGCAGATGGGAAAACTGAGTCACAGAGGTCTTGGGTTACATGCTCACGGTCGCACAGGGAGTCTGTGGCAGAGCCGGGGATGGGACCGTTTCCTGCCTCCTAGTCCTACTTTTATACCTTTCTGTATAAAAACAGCTGCTCGTGTGGCTTCCTGGACCTAGACGGTGCAAAATGAGAGCAAAGTGGTGCTGAGGGTGCTGTGAGCATGAGACCAGCTGCCTTCTGAGATGCATCCAGCAGTTACAAATCAGCTGTGAGTTACCGTGGGCATTCTTTTGAATCCCTAATGACACGACACTCTAACCTTTCCGAATCAGTTAGACGCTTCCCGCGGACCTCCCCTCTTTGTGTCGGCGTCAAGCTTGGGCAAGAATAATTAATCTTCCTCTTTTGGAAAATCGCCATCTCCTGCGACTCGGCATGCTGTGCGAAGGGCTTTGAAATGAGTATTAGCTGAGCACCAGGTGGCTTGCGTGGAACCTAGAGAGAAACGAATTGGCTGGAAGCCGGACTGAATTCCACTGTGCTGCTTGTTAATAAGCCAGGCTGTGAGTTCTTCATTGCAAATCGAGAATGCCACAAGCTTTGTGGTATGCGGACTAGCTGGAGCAAGACGGGCTATTCACTGCTCCTATCTAGTCTCGACCTGCTTCGTTAAGTGACTAGAGGAGCAATACAAAAAGAGATTCATTTGCAAGCGTCCTTGAGTGCTTTCCTTCCTATTAAAAAATAGGATGGGAAAATAGACGATTTAAAAAAAAAGCCGTGCGTAGAGAATTGTGCTATTCCTTAACACTCCCCTCCCGCTCCTTAAAAGCTGTTTCTTCAGGTTGTGGTTACTGTGACACTGCCACAATCTTGGGTTATTTTGATCAATATGTTTCTGTTAAACCCTTGTTTCTCCCTTTGATGGCGAATATGTAGTCAGTGTCTCTTGCAGCCAAGGCAGAGAGGAAGTCTGTTTTGCTTCTTGTTATATACAAAGCCTCTTCCACAGAAAATGTTTGCACATTCAAAAGCAATGAGCGGCGGGCTGTGATTGAGCAACCCTACAATAACAAACCGGCGGGACCAGCCCTATTGCTCACAATCAACCCCGATAGAAATCGCTTTACCAACAGGCCAGTGTTTGTTCCTTTAGTCAGACTAGTTGCTCCTGCTTTGCTGGGTTTTCTGCTAGCTCCGCTCTAATCTTGGCTCCCTGGCATGCCCTGGGGTTAAATCCATGGGAAATAACGTGATGGAGCGTCATAGGGTGATTGCACTACAGTATCCAGCCAGTGTGTATGTGCAAACCTCTTCTGCGCACAGACCTATACCAGGGACTGGGAGAAGAGATTTCTGCGTCCATAAGGATGGAAGAGCTAGAGGACGCCTCTCTACAGAGATGCAGATTAGATGCTGACCTTGATTTTTCTGTGCTAAAGCAACCTGATGCGTGAAGTGCTGAAAATTGCTTTGAGCTTTGGCCTCCACTGCATTTTGTTCAGTGGATGGAGGGAAGAGAGGCAGAAGTTAGCTTTTCTTTCTTTCTCTCTGTTTTGCCTTCAGACATCCTCAGTCTCTGGGTTTTGAAGTGAAGATTTGGATCGGAGGATCCAAATTAGGTGCAGATATCGAGAATTTGAGTTAGCGGTCCATTACTTTGTCTTGTCTTTTTGGCCTTGCATTGCCAGCTTTTCAACTCTATAATAATTTCCGGTCCTCTTGGTTCATGTCACTGGACTTTTGGTTCAGAGGAACGCTTCTAGACTGGTCTTGGTCCGTATGTAGCTTCGGCCCAGTGGAACTTTCAGTCCTGGCAGGAGTAGAGTCTGAGTCCGTTGCTCTTTTGAAGAACACAAAGTACATGATCTAAACGGCGGCAAATGGCTCGTGATTTTTGGGTGCTTGACTTGGGACATCTACAGAGGACTGTTTCCGAAGGTGGGTGCTGGGCACTTCCTGAAAATCAGGCCCCTTTTTAAGATGTTTCGAATTGAGCACCCAAAATCACTAGTGAGTCACTCTTGAAAACAGATGCCTGTGCTTCCCAGAGGGCAGCTCACGGTCTTCTGAGTGGAACATCATGCTTGAGGTGTTCTTGCCCGTTCTAGCTGGGATTTTGTGTTTTACCTTTGGTCCTGGCAGGGGGGCTGGAACAACTTGTATAGTGGGGGTGCTGAGAGCCATTGAACCAAACTGTAAACCCTGTGTATGATGGAAACCGCTTCAAGCCAGGGGGTGGAACGAGTACCCCTAGTTCCAGCACCTATGAGCCCTGGAACGTCTTAAACGAAGCTTCAGTACAAGATTTGGTTATTGTATCAACGCCCCTCTGAAAGGAGAACGGCAGCCTGGGACTTGAGAAGCCAGGGTTCAATTCCCTGCTCTGCCACAAACATCCTGTCTGACCTTGGTCAAGTTACTTAGTCTGTCTGTCTCAATTCCTCACCTGCAAACTGGGGATAATAGCACTGCCCTGCCTCTCAGGAGGGTTGTGTGTACTGAAGACTGAGGTGGTTAGTTACCGTGGTGATAGGGTCTTAATAACCTGGAGGTGGGCATCTGATGTGGGATCCAGACATCATGTGCTCCGAGGGCGTGAGTCTGAGAAGTGCTGTCTATTCCCACTGAAGTTTATCATACCTAAACGCACAGTCAGCTTCCCAGGGGGCCTGATGTTCCATCTTCCCTCACTGCATTGGCGTTCAGTTCACTGCCCTCGGAAAAGGGGAGAGCTTTAAACAGCGCCTGGCTTGTCCGGCGTTGAATCTTCCCTTTCAGGGCCAGATAAAACCGGGTTGGGAACATGCAAAGCTGAGATGCCTTCCCAAGCGCGAGGCCCATTCTTGGTATCGGCACCTTAATGAGGCAAAGTTTCTTCGTGCTGAAAAGTTTGGCCGATAAAATGTTCTCTTGAGTGTCTCCCTCCACCCCACACATTTTCTTCTGCTGGAGATCTCCCTTCTCCCTCCCTTGCAAGACTTGTGGCTCTAATCTGGTACATCATTAAAATTGCCGCTGCCGATGAAACCCTGGCAAAAGCCTGCGTTCTGGTCTTGCGTCAGCCCTGTGGTTTGGTGACAACGTACCGTGCTGCTGCTTAGCAACAGATTGTCTTCGCTCCGAAAATGGGGGTGTGTTTTTTACAGTGCATCGAGATAGCTAATGTGATGGAAAATCCTGCTGCAGACAGGGCACGGAGGACTGCTTTTAACTTGGTATCGAGTGTCAAGGGCAACCCCGTGTGCAGTCACCTGGGTTTTACTTTGGCTAGCTACACCAAGGTGGGAATGACAGTGTCTTGTCTCCGGCGCATGGGAGACCTCTCAATGTACAATGCACTTCTCGTTTGGGATCTCCTGGTCGCTGTGCTGGCACCGTGAAATCGCAGGGGGCCCCCCTGGCATGGTGACTGTTACTTGTCCCTGATGACAGTGAAACTCAAGGTCCCATTAGTGGGGACCCTGGAATTGAGCTTTGGAGGGGGCTGCCATGGGACAAATGCCACCACCGGTGCTGACAAGAACAGGTGTGTTCCCCCTGGCAGGGAGGTTTGCATTACCATAGAGTGGTCCTTCTCTGACAGATTGTTGTGCCCAGACTTTGGCTAGATGAAAGCTCCTGGTGCTAAGGAAGGATGGTCTAGTGGTTAGGGCGCTAGCCTAAGACTTGGGAGACCTGAATTCAATTCCCAGTCTGCCACAGACTTTGTGGCCTTGGGTGAGTCACTTGGTTGCTCTGTGCCTCAATTTCCCCATCTGTAAAAGGGAACTAGTCCCAATCTCCCGGGGGTGTTGTGAGGATAAACACACTAAACATTGCGAGATGCTCCAATAGCATTTTAATGGGGGCCATAGAAGTACCCAGGAAATAATAGGCAGGGGAAGGTTCGTTTCCCTGGTTAAAATTGGTGCATGGCACAGCCACCATGTGAGTCTGGCTCTGGGAAGCCCCGTCTTTGCTAGGGAAGGCTGGTGCACACCTGCCGCTCCACCGGCATTGAGTTATTGAGCTAGCACATTAAAACAAATCCACTCTCTGGCTTTGTTTGCTGCTCGTTCTCAGGCTGGCAAGAGATGCTGCCATCTCTGGTTACTGTGACACATTCAGCAAAGGTGTCTGGGCTGCCAGAGACCTCTTTGTATTAAAATGCCCAGCTTCCTTTCCTGCCACTCTTCACGCTCTCCCTTCCCTCCTCTTCCTCCTCGGGTTCAGAGCAGCCGGCGGATTCATGGACATCATTCCGTCTTGGCTCCGGAGCATTCAGCGTCTTGTAATTAACATCTCCAAATTAATGCTGTTTCCGAGGCATTCTAAAGCCGTGCATGAGCATACAAGGGCCAAACTCTGCTTTTAGGTGCATGCCCAGCTCCCATTGCATGTCTCAGTGCACCCTGTATGTTTGGATTGCTGAAGATCAGCTGAACCTCTGGTTCTGTCTCTGTCTGGGCCCTGGCTAGCTGTAGTTCCAGTGGTAGCCAGTCACTTAGAATTGTGGGGGGTGGAGGGGGTGGGGCAGGGGGAAGGGAGGGAAGGGGGGGTGGTTGTTTTTTCTTTTCACTCCCTTTGTACTAGCCCATTGGTGCCTCTTGGTTTTCTTCCAGTTGGACATTGCATTGGATGGGAACTCCCACTGGCATGTCTGATCGATCCCGAGGCAATGTCTTGTGGAGTGGGTGGAGCCACAGAGCTGGGAAATAGGAGTCGGTTTTATTTGTGCCTCTGCCATAGACTTGCTCGGTGACCTTGGGCAAGTCACTTCACTTGGCTTTGTCTTGTTTTTTCCCTGTCTGCCGAGCGGGGCTAAGACTTCCCATCTCATAAGGGCGTGTTGGGGTTGGAGGCTCGAATGCTTGCTTTGAGCGACTGGTATGAAAGGCGCTCCAGAAGCCGGAGGGTCAGCTGGGTGGATGACCAAGCCGGCCATACGCATAGCAGGGATGAGGGCTTCCTAACCAGAACCTCTGCAAGGGATGTGCTGGGAATAGAGGAGCAATACCCTCTCCGATCCCAGCAACAGAGGTTACGCAGTGAATCTGACCAGGTGTTTCCCTCTGGCTCCTCTCCACTGAGGGCGGCAGTGATGGGAGCAGGAGTGCAATCAGGGCCCTGGTAAGAATCCCGGTACCTACCCGTGCTCAGACCAGGTCTGCATGCTCTAGTGCTAGAACTCGTACAAACACCGTACGAGAGACGGCCCCTGTCCCAAAGAGCTTGCAGCAGAGAAAGGAAGTGTCCCTTATTCCCATTCTGCAGATGGGGTATTTGAGGCCTGGAGAGATGAAGTGACTTATCCAAGGTCACAGGTGGGCTCTGTAGCGGAGCAGGGAACTGAACCCTGGTCTCTTTAGTTTCCATCCTCCCTACCATTGTCTGCCTGCTCTCTATAAACACCAGGGAGGGCAAGGAGTTATTTACATTAAGGGCCAATGTTGGCACAAGACCCAAGGGGTATAAACTGGCCATCAGTATGTTTAGGCTGGAAATTAGGCAAAGGTTTCTAACCATCAGAGGAAGCTTTGGAACAGCAGTGGGGGCAAAAAACCTAACTTGTCTCAAGACTGAATTTAATAGGTTTATGGAGGGGATGGTACTATGAGACCGCCTATGCGGCCTCTCCATGACTGCCATTAGCAAATATCTCCAAGGTCTGGAGGTGGGACCCTAGATGGGGAGGGCTTTGAGCTACTATGGAGAATTCTTTCCCAGAGGTTGGGCTGGTGGGTCTTGTCCTCGTGTTCAGGATTTCACTGATCACCAGGGCTGGGAAGGAATTTTCCCCCCAGGTCAGGCTGGCAGAGGGGTTTTCACCTTCCCCTGCAGTGTGGGGCATAGGTCACTAGCTGGTTTAACTACAGTAAATGGAGAGTCTGTAACTTAGTGTTTAAATCAAGATGTGAGGACTTCAGTAACTCAGCCAGAGGTATTCGGCCGATTACAGGAGTGGATGGGTGAGGTTCTGTCGTTTGCAGCCTAGATGATCGTGATGCTCACTTCTGGACACACAGTCTGGGCTAGGAAAGAAGCAAAGTACGATGGCCCTGGGCTGAACTCAGCCCTTCCAGCAGAAGGGAAAAGAAACCCGATAAATGTCTGAATTCTGGGGAAAGCAGATGAGCATTGTATTTCGAGTGCAGGATAACAAACCTGCTGCCTGGATGTAGCGCTTAACTAGGAAAAGATTATATTTGCTGGTTAGTGGGACGTTCTCATGAATAGGCAGGGGGTCGGAGTTTGACAATTACAAGGGCTGGCAATTGGGTATCGCATTCTTAATATGATTGGCTCTCTGGTTCTCAATTCTAATCTTTGTGTTAACTTGTGAGCATCTTGCATGAGTGGCTTAAAATGATAGCGGTCAGACAACCACGGATGCTTTTCTTTTTTTTTATTCCCCTCTCCCCTCGTGTTGTCACTTAACATATTGGGTCAAATCCTCTAGTCCTTGGGCAAACGCCATTGATTTCTGTAGTTAGGTGAGCGTCCTCCATAGACACCAGAGACTTCATTGGATTGGCTGCAGCTGTAGATCAGCGTAACTAAGATAATCTCGTGCATCTGCTCTGAGGTGCAGTGGAAGCTTTGCCTGAGTGAGGACTGCAAGATGGAGCTGATCTGGTTATTGTTTCCCCACACTAGCTATTTGCAAAGATCAGGTGAGGTTTAGGTAGCTCTGTCCAGGTGCTTTGCACTCAGATAACTGAGGTGCTGCTGTAGGACCACCTTTGCCATACCGTGACCCTATGTTCTAGCAGAAAAAAGTGTTGGGATTCCAGTCCCATGTACCCATAACAAAAGGTTGGGAAGGGAGGATAGAGGATAGGGTGCCCCCAGGCAGGGAATCCATCTAGGAGGTACATCTGGCGTGGGAGAGACAGAAGATGATCATTTATTTGTGGACCAGGACCCCTCTGTGCTGGGCATTGTACATAAACAGCACAAAGACAGTCAGTCCCTGCTCCAAGGCGCACTACAATCTAGGTTTTCCTTCCGAGCAAGTAGTGCCAGTTGTTGGAAATCCAGCTCGGCGTCTTTGTTTAGGGGTGCAGAGATAGCAGGAAGCAGTGTAAAGTCTATCCCTGGAGCCTGGTCCTGCCTATGTTGACGCTAGTAGAAGTTTGACCATTGTCTTGAGTGTCAGCAAGATTGGAGATTGGGGACAGGAATGAGCAGAAACTGACCCGTTCTTTTCCTGGGAGAAACAATGTTTTCCCATAAAGTGACGATGTGATTCCACTGAGCTTTTCCCTCGGCTCGTGTTACGGTCTTCCCTTTTTTAGTTTTGGTTTTTAAAGCGGTTTTAAAGAGTATTCAATGACAGCTGTGGTTGTCTAGTGTAACAGCCCATTTTCTTACCAAGTGTGGGAAGTTAAGACTACAAGATCCCCTGGAGGGCTGGGGTCTAAAGCTTCTCTTAAAAAGAGACTTCACATGTCCCAGTGGCTCAGTGCATGCTTCTTTGCCATAGGCAGATGCTCAGGCCATAAGTATAAGGAAGGTGGATTCATTCTCTTCTGCTTGCTGACGGTTCTTGTACACAGGCTGGCAAACTTCACAGGCTTTAAGGCATCTCCAGTTCATTGACCACTTCACTCTGTATTTTCCTAGCAGAAGAAACGGGAAGCGATGCCCGGTTGGGTCCTTGCTTGTGAAAGGTTGTATCTTGCAGCCTCTTTCCTGGTGCTCTGTTCAGGCCAGTTGCATACTGAACAATGAGCCTCTCATGACTTCCCCCAACAGAGTAGATCTTGCTGTTAGGAAGTTTTCCTTTGATGAATTTCATCCTCTCATCCCCGGGGCCACTAAACCATCTCCTCTCTGACAGAGCACCCATCCCTGGTGAAAAGAGGTTAAAAATGGCCATTGTGGATTGATCAAGAACAAATCATGCTAATCCAACCTAATTCCCTTCTCTGACAAAGGTTACTGGCCTAATGGATGCGGGGAAGCACTAGATGTGATATATTGTGATTTTTTTAGTAGGGCTTTTGACACAGTCCCACATGACAGTCTCATAAGCAAATAGGGAATTGTGGTCTAGACGAAATTACTATAAGGTGGATGCACAACTGGTTGAAAGACTGTACTCAGAGTAGTTATCAATGGTTTGATGTCAAACTGGGAGGGATGTACATAGTGGTGTCCCACATGGGTCAGTCCTGGCTTTGGTACTAGTCAGTTTTCTTTGTTCATGATTTGGATAATGGAGTGGTGAGTGTACTTATAAAATTTGCAGATGACCCCAAGCTGGTGCCAGGATTAGAATTCAAAATGACCTTGACAAATTAGAGAATTGGTCTGAATTCAGCAAGATGAAATTCAGGAAAGACCAGGGCAAAGAACTACACTTAGGAAGGAAAAATCAAATGCACAGCTGCAAAATGGGGAATAACTGGCTATGTGGTAGTACTGTGGAGAAGGATCTGGGTTGTAGTGGATCACAGGTTGAATATTGAATTGAACATGATGCAATTGCAGAAAAGTCTAGTCGGATTCTGAGGTGTATTAACAGGAGTGTCGTCTAAGACGCAGGAGATAACTCTTGCTGTATTTGGCACTGGAGTACCGTCTCCAATTCTAGGAAAGATGTGGACAAACTGGAGAGAGGGTCCAGAGGAGCGCAACAAAAAACGATAAATGGTTTAGAAAATGCGACCTATGAGGAAAGGTTAAAAACACTGAGCATGTTTAGTCTTGAGAAAAGAAGATGGAGGGAATGGGACCTGATAAGTCTTCAAATATGTTGAGAGCTATTACAACGAGGACTGTGGTCAATTATTCCATGTCCACTGAAGGTAGGACAAGAAGTAATGGGCTTAAATTGTGGCAAGAGAGATTTAGGTGAGATATTAGGAAAAAATGTCTAACTCGAAGGGTAGTTAAGTTCTGGAACAGGCTTCCAAGGGAGGTTGTGGTATTCCCATTATTGGAGGTTTTTAAGAACAGGTTGAACAAAACCCTGTGAAGGATGGTCTAGGTTTGCCTGGCCCTGCCTCAGCGGAGGGGGCTAGACTGGATGACCCTTTCCAAGTCCTTTCCAGCCCTGTGTTTCTATAACTTCAGCCTCAGCTTCTCCCTGTTTTTTGTTCAAGGGAGGGTCTAGAAAAGTGCCCACTTGGGTGCTGGGAGAAGGCCTGGCTCCAGAAGATGGGTTTGATCCCAAACTGAGGAAACTTTTCTGTTAATTCTTAAGCGTTTTTCTTAGCTGATATTTTTCTCAGGCCTCAGACTGATTTTACTTTTTAAAAAAAGAACTTAATTTTGTTTCGTGGCAAATGAGAAGACTCCCGGTGGAGTCTGTCACAAATGAGTTTCCTTCCATAGCTGAATGGCTCCAAAAGCAAGTACTGTAGATCGTTGGGGGCTGAGGGGACACCAAACCTGCTGAAGGCTCTTAATGGGGCTGATTATTTTTGATTAATCCAGCCCGGTACATCTAACACCCGAGGGAGTGGGAGGGGGGAGAGGAGAGGAGAGGAAATGAAATGAATAAATTGATGAAGTCTGTATTTCTGCTGCATATTGGATGTGTATTTGAGGATCTGATATTTCCTTTCTTGCTTAACTGTAATCTGGGGAATGGATTTCTCTGCTACTTTAATAAAGCTTTTATGGGCCAAATGTAGACTGGGGACTTGCATCTCCACCTGGCACAACAGTGGCCAGGGAAGGCGTCCTGGGGCAAAATGGATCCATTGCAGAGGAGTGTGTAGGAAATGTTCTTGCAGCTGTTCGCACTGACCCCGTTATCTTGTGCTTAAACTGATGCCAAAGCACCTGCAGAATTCCGTGCGGTCTCGTTTATGAATCCCACCAAGCCCTACGTTCCCTGTGGTTGGAGTTCAAGGCTGCCCATTGGTGGTTCTAGGATATGGGTGAAGAGATGTGCATTGTGCTGGTGGAAGGAAAGTAGTTGAGGTTAGGGGAAGGGAACAGCCAAGTGGCACCTAAATGGGTTGATGAAATGACTTGACTGCTGCTATCTCCTCACTTGTTACTATTTTCATTGGTGTGATCAGTACTTTTAGCAAGGAGTAAACTTGTGCGCGCATGTGTGTAAACACAGAATTCCTTTATCCAGGAAGCTGCATAGAGGATCTGGGTGGGTTTCAAACCCAGTGTCCTGTGGTCATTTTGATCCTGCGCTAACAGGAAGAGGTCTGTGCATCAAGCCTAAAACTATTCCATACTCTCTTGACTTCATTATGGACTAACCCTAAAGAGATTCAGGGCATCCCGGCAGATCAGTGCAGTATCTAGTGTCCCCCCTCCCTCAGGCCTGTGTCTGTCTCTCCCTTCTACCCCTGCCCGCTCAGCTGGTCTGTTTATAAACAGCCACAGAAACAAAAATATCCTAGGGGAACTGGTGTCTTAGCGATTCCCCTTCGCTGCAGTGGTGCGGCTGGTGGCTAGATGGAGGAGGTTGGAGCACTTGGCCGAAGGGAAGTCTTCTGTCCAAAGTGAATCTGCCTTCAAAGACACAACCAATAGAACAAAGAAATCTGGGACAGTTGTTTCCCTTCCCTTTCTAGCTGACAAAGGCTGTTGGATCCTTTGACTACTGTATTGATTGTGACCAGAAATGTACCCTGGTCCTATAAATCTACAGTTGTGCCTGCTCCGTTAGCCAGAATTCTCTGAACGGGGTGTTAACGGGATGCTGTAAAGACTCGGCAGGTTATTGAAACCTCATGGGAGGATCCCAGTCCAAAGTTTTGTGCTGGGCCTTTGGGGACTTAGATGAGAGAGCTGACCTAGATTGGGTTCTGCTACCATTCTGAGCCTGAAGAAAGGGGGTGTGTGTGTGTGGGTGTGTGTGTGTGTGTGTGTGTGTAGGGGGATGAGTGGTGCAAGCACAGTAGCTACAGGCTAGAACAACAAAATACTTCTCAACAAAACTGGAAAGCAGCCAGCACCGGCGCTGGCCCTGCATCCCGTCTGCGCTTCCCAAAGCTCTCGCTGTTGATAGCGTTGGACATACAGACGTGGCGATGGGGCAGCGACCCGGACGATATAACTGACTCCCTTCATCAACAGATCTTCAGTCTCTCTTCACGTTCTGTTAATTAGCAATCTCTACCTAGTGTTTGGAACCTCTGTGCCACCCTGGAATAGGGGGCAGCAGTGGAAACGTCCTCAACCCCGGTGTGGAGGGAACCGCTCTAGGAGTCAATGGGGAGTTGTGTCCTCGTGTCTTGTCCTCCCCTTTGGAGCCAGCCTCTGGCTGAGATCAAGAAGAGCCGTGACCGAGACTGCCCGTTGGCTGGTGGGTTTGGCGTCTAGTTGCCATTTCGAGACCCCCTCCAAGCTCCTTTCACATAGGCCAGCCAGCAGTTGCCAGTTGATGAGAACACTTTTTGTCCTGAGGCTGGTTTCTAGGTAGGCTTTAAATACGATGCCCGTCACCGGGGTAACGGAGTACACGGACACAAGTAAAACAGGAAGTGCCTGTGGACGTTGAGTGCCCACCTTGGGGCTGACTTTCAGAGGGGCATGGACACCCACAGCTTGAGCTGAAGTCAGTAGGAGCTGTGTGGGTTGTGCCCTGGCCAGAGCAAGGAACGTGTATCGGTTGAGGCTCCTGGATTTGAAGCAGTGAGCACGGGTTAGCTCTCTTTCAGAAGGAATGTAGATCTCTCTCATTGTTTTCTAACACTTCCTCTTTTTTCGGGGCCCCGGGGAGATGAGCCGAATTCTCCCTCGTGGCTGGTGTCATGCCATGTCATCTGGGAAACGCTGCAGAACAACTTGTTCTTTTTTCAGCAACAGGCGTGCTCAGCGTGGGGAGCTGAATGAACAAATGTCTGCTTGGATTCCTGCCTTCCCCTTCCACCTGTCGACTCAGTACTGTTCTCTGGGGATGGAGGCTGGGGCGGGGTGGGGGTGGGTGCCAGATTGGATCCGCTCCCCTGCTCTTCTGGTAACTGATCTGCAGGGCTAGTAGAGAGAGTGCCATATAACTAACCCCGACCCCTCTTAGTGGATTGGAGAGTCTCTCTCAGGTCACTGGAGCCCTGTGGATTTTGATCGATTTCCTGCCTGCCATGAGGGTCAGCTTCCATGCATAACTGAAATCAACCCATCTTGTGTCTCCCATGTATCTGAGCGCCTCCCAAGAAGTAATGCATTTATCCTTGCCACAGAGAGGCCTTGTTATCCTCACTTTACAGATGGGGAACTGAGGTACAGAGAGACAAAGGGACTTGTCCGAGGACACCCAGGACATCTGTGGGGGAGCAGCGACTTGCTCCTGTGGCAAGGGTTGGGTCCTGTATATTGCAAGAGGGATGCACCTCTCTCTCTGGATTGGGGTCCCTGTGTAGTGTTGTTTTTACAGCCCCAAGAAACTGAGCTTCACAGGAAGACACTTCGGAGTGGGTGGAGCCTGTGTCGTGCACAGCGCTACGTTCTGTCCTCTGCTCGCGGTGTCTTGGAGAGGGCGATGTGGGAAGGCCCCATAACCCATGGAAGGAGGGCAGTGGAGGCTAAGCAACTTCCCGTGAGCTCAGGGGAGCCCTTTTCTGAGCACCACGTGCTGGGGGCGGCTCTCTGGTGCCTTGAGGAGCAAGGCTGGCATCCTGTTAGGGTGGAGGGCAGCAAGAGGGGTCACGCCCTCATCAGTTGCCCCAGGATGGGGAGGGTTGGAACCTGACTTTCCCATAAATCTGGGCCCTTCCGTATCCCTCAAATCTTGGCCTCTCAATTCAGCTGCAACGTCTTCTCTTCAAGGAGAGCCTGAGCTTCGTCTTTCCCACTCCCATATGCTGTTCTGCAGAGGGCGTGTGCATGTCTGTCTGTCATTCAGGCTTTGGTGACACTGTGGGGTTGCTTTGTCGCTTTGCTTGAGGTGAAAATCCATTCTGCGCAAGTCTCCTGGAGGAAGCGGTTTCTTGAGGTTGGCTTGGCAACTGCTCATGCTTCCGAGCTGGTGACTGGACAGTCCTAGCGCATGTTGACTCTTTTGATAATCTGTCAAAATGCATGATGCTTGAACAGACTGAAATTAACTTTCCTTGCCTTTTTCTTAAAGCCTTCCCGCTATATTATTTAAAGACATAATCTTAGCTTGATTTAAGCTTGCGATTCCGGTTTTAGTAAAACCAAAGGTTTGCAAAACCTTAAAGCCAGCGGAAGCCTCCCCCTGCCCCAAAGTACTTCAATACCAATGGAAATAAGGTTTCAGAGGGGTAGCAGTGTTAGTCTGTATCCGCAAAAACAACGAGGAGTCCTTGTGGCACCTTAGAGACTAACACATTTATTTGGGCGTGGGCTAAAATCTGATGAAGTGGGTTTTAGATTATGCCCAAATAAAATGTGTTAGTCTCTAATGGAAATAAGGTTTTTATGTGTGCTGGGAATCAAATATTGGCCTGTGGTGTCCATGTTCCAGACCCTGCGTTGCGCGTTAATGTCAGTGCTTAGGTACCTGGGTGATAGGAGCCGTGGGTAGATCTGAGAGCTAGTCGGTGAAATTGACTCATCTGGTTTCAATCACTAACTGGTCACTTTTGGCATTTCAATCTGCATTAATGGTAGAAACCCAGGAGAATGGTTTGGCCATTCGTTTTAATAACACAAGGTGTTGATTGTTAACACCCCAGGCTTGTGTTACTATGTTTAGTTCAACCTGGTGGGGTCTCTTTGAAGCATCCCTGAATGTGCTTTGTGGTGAAAACAGGTGACACAGATGAGAAGACATTCATATTTTAGTGTGTTGTGCAGAGGCCTCTGTCTCTGGCATTCCCTGTCGTCACTAAGAACTGGTATGTGGATGGGATCCAGTCCTCCTCCTCCCCTCCCGCTGCTCCCCTCTGGGAAGGGTTATTACGGACGTGTTAATCCTCAGAAGGATGAGCCTAGCAAGTAAGTGTGCGCACGTCAATTGTTTTCCTGCCTCACGGCTGGCTGGGTGAAAACTGATGGCTTTGCACCGCTCACGCTTAATCCCCTTCTCCTTTCTTCGTTGTACTTCAGTGACGGCTCTGTGCAGAAGTTGGCTCGAATCTCATCGGTCAGTCTGAGTGGTCATGTCACACTTTTCACGTTGCCAAGTGCGATGGCAAAAGCGACAGTGAATAGGCTGGAGCGTTTGTGGCTGGCGTGAACGGAAGCCTGCTAGGTGTGCGCCCTGGCAAGCCGCTGTGAGTGCTGTTTCAGGGCCAGTGCTATCCAGAAAGCTGGAGGCAGCTGGGAGTTTGAACAGTAACTAAGCGCTATTAGCAGAGGCGTGTATTAGCGGAACAGTGCGGGCGATGTCTGTACAATGTGCACGCGCCCATTTATTTAACTTCTGGTGTGTTGTGAATCTGCTCACCAACCTTAAGTGAGCAGAGGTCAGCATGGTGAATCCATGAAGGGGGTTTGCTCTTTTCCTCCCGCTAGAGGAGGGTTATTAAGTAACCCGGAGGGAAGTTTTTTGAGTGTGGGTTGTTGGAGCGAGGTGGTTGGAGGGAGTTGGGGTTATTTGTGGTTGAGAGGCAGCGTGCTGGGAGTCTAACGAAACCCTTGGTGTTGAAGCAGAGGCAGTGTTGTCCAGTGGGCAGGGCACCTGATTGGGCATTAAGAGACCTGGCTTCTGTTCCCACCTCTGCACTGAGCTCTTGTGAGAATTAAAGCTGGTGACCCTCTGCCTCAGTCCCCCCCACCACCTTTGTCCTGTCTCTTTATTGCGTGTATGTACAGCACCCAGCGCATTAGGGTCCTGATCTCGATTGGGGGTAATCCCATAACCTGTATGAATTGGTTCTGTTCTCTGTCCCTTAGGTCATGTTAGCTGCTTCTTACTGGTCCCTGCTGGCCCCTGCCATTGAATTGGCTGAAGATTCTGGGGATTTCGGGGCTTTTGCATTCTTCCCGGTAGCTGTTGGCTTCACCCTGGGAGCAGCTTTTGTCTACTTGGCCGACCTCCTCCTCCCGTTGCTGGTAAGTAGCAGTCTGACTGTCCGCTGTCAGTGGCCTCGGGCTAGTCTCCCACCCTGTTTGCGTCCGGGACTGTGGGCCGCTGGAAGCCCGTTTCTAGCTGACTTGCACGTTACCGGATGCACGAGGGGGGTTACGTGTTGCTCTTGAACGCCTGCCTTTCACACGGCAGAGTAAAGTCTGGTCTCTGAGCGGGCAGCGCCGTGTGTGTGCTGTCACCACCGCCGATTCCCCCCTCTTGCAGATTCCCTAGGTAGCAAATAGAGGTCTGCTGACCTAAATCGAGTGCTGTCTTAGGGGAGTGGCTCGTAGACTCGTAGAAAGGTAGGGCTGGAAGGGCCCTGGAGAAGTCACTAAGTCCGCCCTCTGTGCTGTGGCAGGACCAAGTAAACCTAGACCGTCCCTGTCAGGTGTTTGTCCAACCTGTTCTTAGACCCTCCAATGGCGGGGATTCCACAGCCTCCCTGGGGAAGGTTAGAAAGTTAGAAACTTTATCCTAATCTCTGGCCTAGCTCTCCCTTGCTGCAGATGAAGCCCATTACTGCTTGTGCGACCTTCAGTGGACACGGAGAACAATTGACCATAGTCCTCTTTATAGCAGCCTTTCACATCTCTGAGAACTGTCATGTCCCCTCCCCCTCCGTCTCCTTTTTGCAAGACTAAACAGGCCCCGTTTTTCTGACCCTTTCCTCCCGGCTGAGGTTTTCTAAACGTTTTACCGTTTTTGTTGCTGTCCTCTGGACTCTCTCCAGTTTGTCGACATCTTTGCCCAGACCTGGGCTCAGCACTGCCGCCGAGGCCTCCCCAGCACCCAGTAGAGTGGGACAGTTCCCTCCCACGTCTAACGTGCGGTGCCCCTGGATGGCCCTGTCCAGCAGCAGTGGGGATGTAAGCGCAGCTGGCTGCACTGTCCCTTGGGTTGGTTTAGGGTTGGGGCTTCCCTCAGACTGTTCCCCACGGTATTTGGGGATCCCCATGATGGATTTTGCATGGCTTCCGGGTTTTGCTATGAAAGCTGCGCTCAGCTTGGTGAAGTGTCGCCAACCCCCACTGTTCAAAAATCCTGAAGCAACCCTCAAAAGAATCATGAGATTTTTTAAAAAATCCCCCCTCCCCTCCCTTGCATCCTGTTTTCTGAGCCTTTAGGGTATGTTTGAGTCACACTTTCAAGCTTTTTCTCTGCAATCATGAGGCTAGGAACTTGTTTATTTAAAAAAAAAAAAAGTGATATTTTCGTTTTGTAACATGACTCCAGGAGCTGGAGCTTTAAAACACTGACTACTGGGAGATTCGTGAGAGGTGGAAACGCTGCCCTTGTTAAACCTTCCTTCAGCTGGTGCAAGTGAAAAGGATGAACCACAGTAACCAGTAGGGCCTGGTGATAAAAACACAGATTTCCTTGGCTTTACTAGCTGTCTAGAAGAGCTCTTCAAAAGGTCTGAGGTGGCTATTTGTTCGATAGTAGTGCCAGGCAACAAAGCATCAGGAGTGTTGATGTTACTCTGTGTTTTGGCTAATGAAGTTAAATGGATTTTTTTCTTAACCCTCATATCAGTTTCCATTCTGGCAGAAGCCAGATACTAATCAGTTTCTGTGGGAGATTTAATGACTGCATTTCCCTGGGTTTCTCTAAGTCAGTGTCTGTGCTGAACATGGCTTTAGGCCACACACATGAAAAGTGTCGGCTCTTTCCTTTTTCGTTTTGTTTCTTTAGCTGGCAGTGGTTTCCAAACAGTCCAGGTGAGACCTTTGTTTCAATCCTGAGATGTAATTTGCAGCATTGGCAACACCAATCGTTCAAAAATCATGACTCAGTCTCCCCAAAAACCATGAGATTAACTTAAAAAATCAGAGTGCTTGTCTTTTTTGTCTGCTGGCAAAGGAACATTTAGGGCAGTGTTTCTCAAACTGGGGTCGCTGCTTGTGTAGGGAAAGCCCCTGGTGGGCCAGGCCGGTTTGTGTACCTGCCTGTCTGTAGGTCCGGCTGATCGCGGCTCCCGCTGGCCGCGGTTCGCTGCTCCAGGCCAATGGGAGCTGCTGGAAGCAGCGCGGGCCGAGGGATTTACTGGCCACCGCTTCCAGCAGCCCCCATTGGCCTGCATTCCATGAGCCCCTCTATGGTAACATGGGAGTTCTTTAAACTTCCATTTGTTGCTTAGTTCCTCTCAGAGTTTGGAAGATGAAAGTCACCAGATTGTCGTGTATTTGAGTGGAAGGAGCATTGTCCTGGGGTGTAAATGACATTGGGTTAGGCATGTCCTGATATCAGGGGCATGTAAAGCAACCCAGCCCAAGATCCAGCTCTGTCACGCCACCAAATGAATGCAATCAGCTCTCTATTGTGTGAAGGTTATCGTCCTCAAACACCCCTTTGTTTCACTTAGGCCCAAGTTTAAAAACAAAAGTATCTTGCCTGTATTGGTGTTTGCAATAATTGCCTCTCATTATAAGGGACCGAAGGGATGTATTTGATCAGCTGCCCCAACAGAGAAAGTAAACAGTTCCGCCACGCAACCCGCTTCTAACCAATGTCTCTAACGTTTTTCTCTGCCTATTGGGAAGAAGCCTACGTCGCCTGTGTCTGCAGGGTGGGGTGGGAGGAGGCGGGTACGGGACTGCATGGGAAATGGTGGGCTAGGAAAGAGGGCAGGAGGAGTGGACAGAGCAAAGTGATCAGGTTAGAGATGTTCCCTGATTGCTGCTGGGTTAATCCATCTGGCGCTGTCCATCTCTCACTTCCAAGCCAAGTTTTGGTCCTCAAAAAGGAAAAAATCCTCCCCATTATTCCATGCTGCTGTTTAAGAGGGTCCCCTTTCTAGAGAGGTTTTGATTTGAACCCAGTTAAAATAACATCAGGAGCTGAACTGACTTTTTGCTTCCACTCCATGCATTCGATGAAGTGGGTTCTAGCCCACGAAAGCTGATGCCCAAATAAATTTGTTAGTCTCTAAAGTGCCGCAAGGACTCCTCATTGTTTTTGCTGATACAGGCTACCACAGCTACCACTCTGAAACCTGAGTTTTGGCTTGTAGTTGATGCCTTATCGATGTCTACTTAAATCAGAGGAGCGGGTGGGTCCTTCCACGCTCTTCCCTTAGAGAGGGGAATACAAAGGGATGTTAATACACATCGTCATTATGAAAGAAGATGGTGATGGATAAGGAATTTGTGGGTTTTTTTAGTGGACTGTTCTTTATGTAAAGACGACTTTGCTTTGATGTGCTTGATGTCTCTCCCTAACTGCTTTGGAGTGTAGCAACTCTTCCCCCCTTTCAGGCAGTTCACAGAGGACTGGTACGGTTACTAAAGATACCTAAGGAAGTGTTTGTGTTCCCCAGTGGAGCCCGGTGGGACAAACTGGCTAATGGGGCTGAACAGTTTGTCATTAGGTTCTTCATAAAGGGCAGGATCTAATCCAGTAGATTTTTAATTTGGAAGATTTAAACCGTCTGTTCCTTCATTAGTTGGGTTCACTGAGGGTGAGACTCTGGTTTGGGAGCGTTTCCTGTTGAGTATAGGTGATAACCCGCCTGGAGGTGAACTGGACAATGGGATGCTGTCGGGAGGAGCTCCAGAGAATGAGCCAAGTGTGCTCAATGTAAACCAGGAGGAGCTATGCTGCGATTGCATATAGAGACCTCGACATTTCAAAATGACTATTGGATGGAACTTGACAAGCATGTCTCCATCTGCCGCAGTGGTGCAAACTGCGGCGTGTCGGTGCGGGTAGGCGCCTGCCCAGTTAAACAAGGCCACGTTCTAGTTCCCTGTAGGATGTTCTGCTAGTTCTGAGCAAATAATGTCTGTTTTTATACTTCCCTTCCACCAGCTTTGGTGACCCTTTAAACAGGCTCCTCATTTGAGGCCCAGCAGATTCCAAGGGCCGAGTTGTCTCTGTTTTAGGTTTGGACTTTTCATTTAATTAAAACAAAACAAAACAAAAAACTTGATCCTGAATTCTATCCTGAGGATTCTAGGTCTCCCCACCACATTCCCCCAGGCAGACGACTCTTTTCAGAACATCTTGGGTGCTGAAAAATCGTTTAAGGAATATGCTACCGTATTGTTTGTTTTTATGGAGATATCCCATCTCCTAGACCTGGAAGGGACCTTGAAAGGTCATCGAGTCCAGCCCCCTGCCTTCACTAGCAGGACCAAGTACTGATTTTGCCCCAGATCCCTAAGTGGCCCCCTCAAGGACTGAACTCACAACCCTGGGTTTAGCAGGCCAATGCTCAAACCACTGAGCTATCCCCCCCGCATATAATGCAGGAGAGCCTCCAGAACTTGTGGTAATGCCACTCAGAATTATGATTAAACCCACCCATGAGATGGTCTTTCAGCCCTGCCTGCTCAGTTCTGTCTTTTATCGGGAAGGGGGCAAAGCAGAATGAGTTGCTTCTTTCTCACCCCCTTTTCAGTCACATTTCTGTGGTTTTTCTTTTCCCTTCTCTCCCCCCTCTCCCTTTTTCTCTGCTCTTTGCTCCCATCTTAACTCTCAGTATCTCACAGCCCATGAACGATTAATACAGGAACCCTACAACATTCTAAGACTAGCTTCTTTAGCATAAACGGCATTTTATATCATCACCGCTTCGGCCTTCTTTTGCCAAGAGGCGTGGAGTGGGTTAGTGGTGAGAGCACAGAACTGGCTCCGGCTTTTTGTGAGAGTTCACGCATGTTGTTTCACAGGTCTGTGCCTCAGTTTCCCCAGCTGTTAACTGGAGATACTACCACTCACTTCCCAAGGTAAGGAAAGCACTCAGACCTTGTTAGGTGGATGGCACTGTTTGGGTTGCTTTTAAACGTGGCTACCCCAGTGGTATTTATGTTCATATTTAGGCATTTTGAAAACCTGCCCAATTTTTTTTTTAAAGGAGTTGGGTACCAGAAGCTGCTATGGAAATCAGTGGGAGCTCTGGGTGATGAAAATCCAGCAGTTTTTATTTATTTGACTAAAGTTAGGCACCTAGATTTGTTAACTTGGCTCCTGCGTTGCTAATAACGTACAGATATAGCTTCTAACAGCCGAGGGCCAAAGACTCAGAAGCCCAGGGTTGTGTAGAACAGCGGTAAGTTTGGAGCTCGACTGGACTCCTTTCTTGGTGGCACTCTGAACTGTCCGCTTCTGCAAGGGAAAAAGAGTGTCTCCCTTTCTGCCACTAACTTCCATGCTCTGCTTTGCTAAGTACCATCGAAAGGGTTCCGAGAGCATTATTCTTGTTTTAGGGCGTGTCTGCATGATGAGCGAGGGGTGTGATTCCCAGCTCGCATAGATGTGCTCGTGCAAGTGTAAATAGTAGTGTCGCACGGGCAGCGGCTGTGCTGAGTCCAAACCCGCGTGAACCCCGTGGGTTTGCAATTGCTACCTGTGCTACTGTAGCTACGTTCCTTAAGCTAGCGTGAGTATATCTGCCTGAGCTAGGAATTATACTCCTCGCTCGCAGGATTGTGTGGTATAGAGGGACAAAACTTTCCCCAGGGCTGTTCTAATTCTCCATCATATGGAACCAGAAACAGTGTCAAGACGTGGGTTTATTATTGGGACTAGGAAGGAGATCAGGGAACGTGAGCCTTCTCCCTCGCATCTGGTACTCTATTGCACACCATCCTGGCAGGGACTCTTGCTATAATGCGCTTGGATTGGTGTTTTTTTTTTTTTTTTAGCAAAGGCTGCCAGTATTTGACGGACAGTGTAGTGTACGTTGGCATGCGGCCTGCGAGGAGGAGATTTATCTAGCTCAGAGCATCTTTCTTCCTTGTTTTTTCAAAGTGCCTGTGTTTAGCGTAGCAATCAGAAGAAAAACCCCTCTTTTTCCTTTCTCCTGCTTCCTTAAGAGCATCGGTTGGGCTGCAGAGACAAAACCACGGTGTGGTGGAAACTGGAGCATTTGTCTGAAAGGTTTGTCAGCCCTTGCCTCTGCAAAGGGCGGAGGAGGGGGAATATTAAAGCTGTTTGCTAACGTTGTTTGACTAGCTGCCAGACTGCTCCCTCTCCTGGTTTGAAGGAGGTGTATACAGAGACAGTGTTGTCGAGTGGATAGGGTACTGCCCTGGGACTCAAAACCTGGGTTCTGTTCCCGATTCGGCTGGCTGACCCTGGGCACGTCACCTTTCCCTGACGGTTTTTCTTCCCGACCCTTTGTCCTGTCTGTGTAGACAGTAAGCCGTTTGGGGCAGGGCTGTGTCTTAATATGACTGTATGCAGAGCGGGTCCCTGATTTTAGCTGGGACTTCTAGGCACTGCTGCAAAACAAATATTTGTGTTCTGGCTGAATGGACCGTCCCCATAGTCGCTCTTTTGCCTTTTTTACCTGAATGGACAAGACGTCCCCCCGCCAGCCGTGCAGGTGGCAGATTCAAGGAGGTGGGTGTAACCTCTGGCCAAATAGCAAAAGTGCAAATGGTTGAGGACAAAGCCACTGCTTGCCGCAAATGTTCTGGACGAGTGCATCTGGCAGGCTGTAATAGACAGGCGTAAGCTGCCTTCGGCAGTACTGCAGTGGTTTGTAATTCTACATAAATACCGAACAGTGATTTAGGGATGTTTTGTTATGCGAGCGTAACACTCGATGGAGGTAACCTCGATGGAGGTGCCTGCCGAAGTGGTCTCGATTCTGATCTGGGTGTGACTGACCGCAAAATCCGGCTCTGTGAGAGTTGTATTTAAACTACCTATTGATCACCCGCGATCCTGACTTCTCAGAATTGCTCTTTCCACTGTAAATCGAACACTGTTCTGGAGTTTAAGGGCAGGTCTTCACTGGCAACGTTCAGGCGCTGCCTCGGCCGTTCTTTAACGTGGCTTGTGTAGTCGGGGCAGAGCGCTGGGAGAGAGCTCTCCCACCTCCACGAGGGGCGTAGCTCCCAGCGCTGGTGCACTGTCTACACTGGCACTTTACAGCGCTGAAACTCGCAGTGCTCAGGGGGGTGTTTTTTCACCCCCACCCCGAGTGAGAAAGTTGCAGCGCTGTCAAGTGCCAGTGTAGACAAGCCCTTAGTTGGGCGCTTTGTCCTTGTTCTCTGGGAACAATCGGTACAGATTGGGACTCAAACCCATGGTGGTGCTGGATGTAGTCACAGAGCCACCATGCCAGCGGGCTGACTTAGGGTTGCCAACTTTCGAATCGCACAAAACTGAACACTCTTTCCCCACCCCTTCCCCGAGGCACCTCCGTCACTCACGCTCACCCATTTTCAATGGGTTGGGGCAGGGGGTTGGGATGTGGGGAGCGGGGTGTGGGCTCCGGCTGGGCGGCGCTTACCTCACGTGGCTTCCAGTCGGCTCTGTGCTGCTCCCGGAAGCGGCCGCCATGTCCAGCTCCTAGGTGGAGGCGCGCTGCCTGTGCCCGGAGGCGCCTCCCCTGCAGCTCCCATTGGCCGCAGTTTCCGGCCAATGGGAGCTGCAGAGGCAGTGCTTGGGGTGGCGGCAGTGCGCGGAGCTTCCCTGATTGCACTTGCGCCTTGGGGCCGCAGGGACATGCTGGTTGCTTCCGGGAGCTGTGTGGAGTCAGGGCAGACAGGGAGCCTTTCTTAGCCCTGCTGCGCTGCCGACCGGACTCTTAACAGCTCGCTCAGTGGTGCTGACCGGAGCCGTCCAGGTCCCTTTTTGACTGGGTGTTCCGGTCAAAAACCAGACCTCTGGCAACCCTAGGCTGACTGTTTCCCAAGTTGTGCCGTAAAGGGGGACATTCATAGGTTTTAAAGCCACGAGGGACCCTTCCGATCCTTTAGCCTGTCCCCCTGCAAAACGCAGTCATCGAGGAACTTCTGCAGAACTCCTGTTTGAAGTAAAGTAGAGCGTTTAGCTTGACATCCAGCCCTGACGTTTGAAGACTCCAAGAGAGGAAGCCTCTAGCACATCCCTAGATAGATTGTTCCAGGGGCTAATACCCTAATAGTTTCTGCCTTATTTCTAGTTTGAATTTATCCAGCTCTTGGATCGCATGGTGCCTCTTTGTGCTAGATTAAAGAACTGCCCACGATCAGAAATCTCTTCCCCATGTAGGTACTGGTAGGCCGTGATCAACCCCCCTCTTAACCGTCTCTTGTCCTGGCAGGCAACTCCGAGAGTGAGGAGGCCTTTCTGAGTAGGTCATGCTTTATGGGTGGGCCTAAACTTACTGTGCAGAGTACAGACACTGCATGCCCGGCTAGCACGTGTCGCACCAGTGCAGACGGTGAGGGTTAGGGTTAGGAGAACCCTGCGCATCTGAACCCCCAGGCTAGATACGCTGCATGGCTCTCTATACACCAAGGCAATGCTTCCCGTGCCAATGCTGCTGTTTTTAGCCGTGTGTAGTGTCTGCTACCAGAGCCTTTCCCCTCTGCCGGAGCCTTTTGCTGCAGTATGTTGCTACACATGTAGTGCCTGTAACTCTACATGCTGCCATAAGTGCGGATGTAGGCTAAATACATATGAAGCCTGCATTACCAATCTGGTTTAGAGAGCTCCTCGGTCTCCAGCCTGCCTGCCCTCCCCTCCTTCCAGGCTTCTTGCTCTGAATGCTACTGGTACGGAATTTGGAGCCCGCTCTCCCCGCTGCGCTTGCCAAGATAGGGAGAAAGCAGATCTGTTTTAACAAGAGGCTGAGTACTGTGAAAGGAGCCTGATAGTTTGTGTGTCTCCTTGCTTGTCCCCCACGACTATTAACTATATTATTCTTTACCACCCCCCTGACTGTGTGACACTCGCTTTGCTGGATGATTATTGCACTGATCAGGATAATGAGGTTTAATGTGTGTTACTCGCCTGCCACTGGATTTCACTTGGCTGTGTGATTAATCTTCCGTCCGAATGTTAAAATGCAGCACATCTCCAGCTCCCTGGAAGGGGATGCTGCCAGCAGTGGCCATGGCTGGAGTTGTTGCATTGCCGGTGCATAGTGTGTTGTGTCAGAGTCCCTGCCGTGATTTGCTGTGTTCCTGTCAAGCTGCTAATAGCTTCAATCCATTTGGCATCAACAGATGCCATTGTGCAGGAGTTACTGCTGTTGGGATGCTGCTGGACTGAAACTTCCTCTAAATAATTAGTGTGGGCCATTCAGAAAACTTTGGGGAGGTGTGCATGGGACCTGAAGGGACAACCAGCAGTTAATTTCCAATCCTGCATGAGAGCTGATGTGCCATAACTCAGTTATAACTAGGAGTCTGTCGGTATTTCCAGTATAAAGGCCGATATCAGTGGAGGAAGCGTATCTAGAGAAGCAGATTGAATCCCACCTGACTGAACCTTTATCAGCTAAGACACAGGATTTTTTCCCTCAGCGTACAGTGTAGATCAGTAAAGCCATGTTGAAGGCTGGGATCATCCCTCGCTATTTCTTTGAAATGCCTTCTTGTATTAGCTGTAGATCAACCTGGAGTGTGTATTCTGCAGGCACAGAAATTTGCCTGTATTTTGCTTTATGGAAATATTGATACGATTGATTTAATTTGTAGTGTCTTGCAGGGCCTCAACTGTTCTGTAGGCGTGAGCATTTCTTGGCTACTCCTGGAATCTCCCAGGCGGTGAATTGAATACATATTTTAATTAGCAGGCTCAAGTGCTACAGGTTGAACGAGCAAGGTACGGACTATTCAAGAGCGGACAGTTTATTTGTGCTGTAGCATGAAGCAGGGGTCTCGTTTAATCCCGGTGGAGACTTTGGCCTAGGAAATTAGGGTGGTGTAACCATGTCACTCAGAGGTGTGAAAAATCCGCACCCCTGAGCGATGCAGTTAAACCGAGCTAACCTTGGTGTAGACAGCACTAGGTCCACTGAAGAGGAATTTCACCCTCCTAGCTACTGCCTCGGCATGTCGAGCAACTGATCTGGGATGATATGGCAAAAAACCAAAAATGCACAAATGTTTGACACTTGAAACAGTCATGTAGAACGTTGTAGTTTGGCTCTTATTTTAGCAAACAAGTTTCGGGGCAGGGTCGTTCATGGAAATTGCAACGTTTTAAGCAACTGTTTCAGAAACAAATTCATAACTTTCAGGGTGAATTCTCACGTTAAGGACACCTGTTGTGGCTAGACCAATGTGCAGCCAATTTGAGGGTAGACACGTACCATGCGGATCTGTGTACTGTTGCTTTGAATCTCTCTCTGGAAGCCACATGGGAGGTGAGGTGGGCAAGTTCAAGGTAGAAGCTCTACTGTGAAGCAGAGGGGGGAGAGTGAGGAACTTTGGGGCCTGTACTGTGGTTTTTTGTTTTTTTTTTCCTAGCAAAATTCCTTGTCCAGAGTTACCTTTTGTGGTGTAGACAAGGCCTGTGTCTACACTGGCAGAGTTACATCAGAGAGCGCTGAAGGGAAGCCGCTGTTGTGTGTTCACACTGTCAGTTGCCTGCACAATAGTGTGTTCACGTGTGCGGCACTCCAGCGGTATTCGGAGCGGTGCACTCTGGGCAGCTATCCCACAGAGGAGCACCTCCTCTTCTGCCGCTAAGAGCTGTGGGAAGGTGGAGGGGGTCGCGGGGCATCCTGGGTCCTGTCCTAGTGCCCCGTGATGCATTCCTTCGCATTGGTGCTCCATGACGTTTTAAGAGCCGCTTCGTTCTGGCGCGCCGCGTTCTCCTTTTGGTCCTCGTCTCGCTCTCCCGCCACTCCTTCAGGTCTTGTTTTTCGGCCACGGAGGGCATCAGGACATCACGCAGAAAGTCCTCTTTAGTTCTTGGTGGCCGCTTTCTAATTCTGCGCAGCCGTTCAGCCGGCGATAACAAAGAGGGAGGCTGGGCTCCCAAGGTCATCTCGGTGAAGCCAAAATGCTACATTTTACCGAAGCAGTATTGTTTGCAACACACAGAAAACACGGATTTAAAACACAGCCACTGTTCACATATCTGTCACTAACTTGCTGACCCCAGGCAAGCACACATGAGCCAAAAGACCCCCAAAATGTCGAGTAACTGCGGGGGCAGGGGAAATCAGTGTTCAGGGCCGTACAGTACACTGGCCACATGGCCCTTGGGGAAAGCCAGCACTGTAAGGGGGGGGCCTTATAATCATTCCTGTCCCCACATTTTCCACAGGCTGTGTTCATTATGGAAGATACCTTGCTGCTGAGGGTGAGCAGGGAATCGGTGGTGCGGGGGGGAGGAGTTTCTCCAAGATTGTGGCTTCTTCTGCCCTGGCCCTTATGCGGCTCCCCTGTGTGTAGCAATGGTCCCCCAGTGACGGCAGAGCGGCGCGGGAAAGTTACCCTCAATGGGGCAAGAAACAAAGCAGCTCTGCCAAGAACCTGCGGCAGCGGATTGCCCCATATCTCCGTGAGCGTTTCGTGGAGATCTCGGAAGCAGATTCCCGTGAAGGGAGGGAGTCAATCAATACCCTGTTCCGCCGCTTAGACTAGGCATGTGGTGGTACGTGCATCATACAGACAGAAGCCTGGTTTCTGTAACCCTCCTGCCCCCAACAACTCGCTTCAGTGATTCCCCAAATCAAAGCCACTTACCAGGGGCCTCCTGTCTTGTTTGTGCTTCGCCAGGCTCCGACAGCTGTGACTGGCTAGTCTCCTCTGGGGTAGAGAGGAGCTCCTGACTGCATGCATCTCTGACCTCCGAGTCGTCCTCTGCCTCTGCATCCCCCTCCCCCTCCACATCTTCGTCCAAGATTTCCTCCTCCTGGCTCGGTCCACACTCGACTGGCCATCAAAGTATTCAGAGTGGCCTTTGCGGAGGAGGTGGGGTCGCCACCGAGTATCGCGTCCAGTTCTTTGTAGACCTGGCAGCTCATAGGCGCAGCACCGGAGTGGCAGTTTGCCTCCTGCGCCTTGTGGTAGGCGTTCCACAGCTCCCTCACTTTGACCCTGCACCGCTGTGTGTCCCGGTCATGGCCCCTTTCTGTCATGCATCGTAAAATCTGTTCATAGGTATCCTAATTCCTACGGCTGGAGCACAGCTGGCACTGGACAGCCTCCTCTCCCCAAATGCTGATGAGGTCCAGCAGGTCGGCATTGCTCCAAGCGGGGGGTCACCTGGAAGGATGCGCTGAGACCACTGCACGCGTCCCCGAGCAAACAGGAAGGGGACTTTCAAAATTCCCAAGGAATGTACAGGGTGGGGCTGATGGTTGGTCACCTGAGGGCAGGGCAGTTGAGTTCAAACCGATGACCAGAGAGGTGAGAACAGGCATTGTGGGACACCTGACCTGAGGCCAATTGCAGCCTTGTAATCAACCAGGGTGTCTAGACTGGCACCGCAGCGCTGTAGCCCCAGCACAGAGAGCTGTACGCCTTTCATCAGGGTGGTTTTTTTTTACGGAGCTGCAACTCCGCAGTTTCTGCGCACTCCATGGCTGGGCAGTGTGTACCCCTCGGGAGTTCCAGCGCTCAAAGCTGCTTTACTGCGCAGAAACTTGCCAGTGTAGACAAGGCGAGTTTTGTCAACAACAGGTATGCTGCTTTTCATTAAAACATCTGTTGCACGTCCACACTAGCTCCTTGGGTCAGCAGAGCGCACCCACACTAGCAGCTCTTGCATCGACACAGAGAGCAGAGCACTGTGGGTAGCTATCCCATTATGCAACTGGCCGCAGGGTGCTTTGGGAAGGGTTTGCAATGCCTCCTGGGGCAGGTACAGCATCACATGATGCAGGTTTCTCAATCCCATCCTTCCAGGGGCATCCTGGTAGATTGTCAGCTACTTTTCAACTGAAGTGGGACAGCGGTGAGGGAGAGGAGAGTGGTGTCTCTGACCGGGGAGACAGCAGGGCTGACCAAGGGAGCAGCACGCTCCGCTGTCAGACACTTCCTGGAGCTTTGAAAGGGGAGGGGCGCATGCCTGCAGGGCAGCAGAGATCCAAACAGCAAGGCCGGCATGGTGGGATGCTGGGGGAAGCCAGTTCTGTCGACATAATGTACAGCAGTGTCTACACTGACCCTTTGTCGCTTTAGCTTTGCCGCAAAAGGCTTTATGCCTCTTGTTGAGGCGGTTTTATTATGTCGGCAAAACAGCAGAGTTTTGCTGCCAAAAGTCGCTTTGTAGTGTGTACACCTCCCCAGTTTTGTCGGCCCGACAAAACTTTGTAGTGTAGACAAGGCCTTAGAAGAAAGCAACACTAATTCTTTACTGTTGTCACATGGCACAATATGATCTGTGTCCAGCCAAAGCCACTCAGACTTTGACTTTTGGATGCTCTGCTCACACTCGAGAGACAAAGACTTGGTTGTGACTTCTCTGTGGCTCAGAAGGGCGTCTGTCTGTCAGCACTAGGCTTAGAACGTGGGAGCTCTTATATTCGGACCACTGGGCAGTCTGGCACCCGTGAGACACCAAGCTAATAAGGCAGTACGATCACTAACGCAGTGGGGGCAGTTAGAGAGATCTAGTGAGAGAGTGATACGAAGTCTCCTGGAAGAACAAATTCATCAAAAGGAATGGTCCCCCGGGAGATGCGTTGCTTGCTGGTGGCATATGCCCACATACACCCATGCTAAGATGCAGAGCTCTCTATAGCAAGTCTCCCATGCGGATTCAATGGGCTAATTATTCTGCGATGCTGAAAAGATTCAATTGGGCTGAGTCCTCGCATTAGTACATAATGGGGATAGAGGTTTCTCATATGCAATTTCTTAAGTCCTTTGAAGCATGCCCCTTAAAAGTTCCCTTTAATTTGTTGTGTTTAGCTCCTTCCAGGATGCACAGATCATTAGCTGCACATCCTCGCTGCGGGTGGCAGGCAAATCTTTATTCCAGCCATTAACCAATGGACATGCTTGCGTCTGTCTCTGTGCTTTTTGATTTAAGTTCTTCAGGACGGGACTGGAACCCCAGCCAGAGCGGCTTTGGAGACCTGATTCTGACATTCGCTAGGTTGCTGCAGGAGGTCTAACAGGCTGGCTTGTGTGTGCTGCTCACTGCTTTCTTCCGAGACTGACTGAATAGGAGGGTTAGAGTGAGTGAGTGTCTCCGTGGACTGTTCCACATGGAGCAAATCTCCCTCTTTTGTATGTTCAAAAAGCATAGCTCTGAGAGGGAGCATTGCTCTTAGAGGATTAAATGAAGCAATATGGCACCACCCGAAACAGAGAGGGGCAGGTACTCTGGCTCAGGGATTTTATTTCTTCTTTGAAATCTGGGGGTGGGGAGAGGTGGTGCTGGATGCAAGTCTGGCATTATTGGGTTGGTCTGTTTTATAGGCAGTTTGTAAGATAAGGCCCCTGCCGCAAGGAGCGAATACTAAATCAGGTGGCAGCCAATAAAAATGACAGCGGACCGCGGCGGAAGGAAAACGAAAGCACAGAAGTTGCTGTCGTAGCACACAACCACCAGTAATTCGGGGACACCTGCCGACCAGACATGTGCTAAGCAGGGAGGGAATGGTTACCCCTCCCCAGTAGTTAGAGCAGAGGACTGGGAGTTCTCTCCAGTGGCACCCCTTGATGTGTGACTTGCCCATGCCAGAGTTTTCCTACCTGTAAAATGGGGACCGTTCCCACCTGTGTGAGAGGCTGGATGTTTGTGAAGGGCTTTGAATGCTGAGTTGCTAGAGAAATACCAAGCGTTCCATGGCGCTTTGCAACTAACCTACGCTCGCTAAGTAGTAATCAGCGTTGAAGTGCACTGGTAGGGTTACAGGGCTAACTGCACCTCTGGCTGGTCTCCGAGTGCACCCAGCTCGGGGGATAGGCCTCTTGACCGTGCATGTCTGAGTTCCACCCTGAGACTGGGACCTGTCTACACTGCCCTGGGACACCAGCTGCTGTTGCCCTGCAGGACACGCTAGGTTTCAGGCACATGCATTTCCTCCTCGTGGGAGCCAGTGCTCAGTGCTACCGGGACCAACTGTCTTTCCTCAAGCAAAGTCGGTTTCCTAGCACTTGGATCAGAGAGAGGATTTTCAAACACACAGTCCCTAGCCACCCACCATCTCGTCTCCTCCTTCCAGCCAGGACGCATCCTAAGGTCCGTCTGTCACTGCAGAGTTAACGTGGGTGGTGAGCTGCCCCAAGGCAAAGCCTGCATTGAGCATATCCACGCGACTGCGTCCGCACTGGTGCTGCACTATAAACCCTGTATATGCTGGAAACCCCATCAAGCCAGGGGCTCCGGCAGCACCCCTAGTTCCAGCACCTATGGTGTGGACAGGAGTCGGCTTAGAGCCAATGCCCCAGTGAGAGGTGGGGTTAACTCTTCCGTGAAGCCAAGCCCACCGACAGGGCCCCTAATGAGAAATACTTAAACTAAAACAGTCGTACAGAAAACACCCTCCCAATAATACCACCTAGCTCTGATAGAGCAGCTATCGCTAGAAATGAGAGACTTTACAAAGGCGGGCGCTATCATTATCCCCATTTTACAGATGGAGAAACTGAGGCACGGAGGTGAAGTGACTTGCCCAAGGTCACCCAGTGGCCCTGATCACTCAGGACCTCACAGCTCTCAATGGACCATATCCCCAACACAGGACAACATCCAGCAGTAATACGTTATTAAAGGGCACTCCATCTTCATGGATCATGCCCTTTCTGCAGTGTGCTGCTAATTGGTTTCCTGAGGACTGAGTAACTCTGGGCCAAGCCAGGGGGAAGTGCGCCGACCACACCCCCTTTCTGCCGTTACATCTAACGTAAAGCAGAGACCAGTTGTTAAACATGCATCGAGCTTGGCTCTGATGTTTTAAACAGCTTTCAGAAATATGGTGGGGGGAGGTGAGGGGGAGGAAACTTGTCACATTCCTGTCATTGGCACCAGGAAAAGATCAAGATGCAATTTTTATATCACTAGACCTGATCAGAGAGAGATGAAACTGACTCCAGCATGTAGTGATATTTTGTTCACCTCCCCGCAACTGACACCAACTTTTCAAGGGTGTGCTGGAGTGGAGGTATTTTCGGGAGACAGCTTCACAACACACAAGGGTAAAGTGGGAAAAGATTGAATCCCCCACCCCCAATTAATGTGAGTCAGAGCTCGCTCTCTGCATTCTTGATTTCCCCCTTGTTTCTCCCCCCGTCCCCCTACGCTGAGATCAATAAAAAGCAGCCCTTCCACTTTGTTCTTCATGGCTTCCCCAGGGGCTCTTCCACAGGGCATGAAAGCACAGATTCTGCTCCGATTAACTGAATAGCGGAAACCTTTCTGGGGAGCTTAGCTGGGGAAACTGTCATCAGGAAATGCTGCAAAACCTTCCTCTTTGGAAAGACCTTGTGCCTCAAAAAGGAGACTCCGTTGAAACCACCTTATAGCCCAGTTGACCCTTGAAACAAATCAGCCACATTAGATTTACTTAATTTATATTTTTTAAAATAAACCCCCACCCCAAGCAGAGGTTTTAACCTGAAAGGAAAGACGCGCCAGGACTTCTCTATTGCTATTGATTTTATGTGGCAGGTGCTCAGACACCATGGTGCCGGGCAGCAGCGTAAAACTCTAATGTGGATAAATAAGAAAATTTCCATCAATGCTGTCTTTATGGTTTGACTTGCAGTACAATCATTAAAATACATACAACAAGCTCTGTAGCCAAGGGGTGCAAAGGGCCAGCACAGGCACCTAGATCTTCATTGGTCTTGGAAGGGGTTGTGCTGGTCCCTTCTGCAGAGAGGTAAATGTTTCCTATGGTGCATGCTCCAGACACAGGCTAACCAACGCCTCAGGCATGCTCCCTCAGAACGGCTACAACACACATTACCCAAAATTAAACTGCAAAATAATCACCTAAATCAATACGCCGAATCCACTGAAAGCCGTAAAGACGTTAGTGGGAACCTGTTGATTTCAGTTTGGCCCCGGATTTAGTTTTCGTGGAAACCAGATGCCCATTGAAACGTTCCTACAACTTGGGGGTTTTCATTTCAAATTCCTATGAAACCTTGTATGGGTTTATTTTTTTTAAGACCTCCCCTTTGAAGCCCAAACATTGTATCCCTAAATCCGAACGTGAAATGGGCTAGAAACATAAATGAAATTGACTCTGATTTTTCCTTCTCAAACTTAAGAGAAATGGAAATAAATAAAAGGAGCCCAGAGACGCTGTAGAGTTCTCTGCCTCTAGTAACGGATAGTGTTCTTAGTAATGCAGGTAAAGTAATACTTGCTGCCAGTGTGTGATTGTTGATAAACTGGCTGCTCCTTTAATTAGTGTCTATAGGTTGCTATTATACAGCAAACACTCCGAAAGCCATTGCATCTGAAGTCCAAAGGTAAACAGAAGTGATACCCTGAATCCAATTCTGAGCTAAATCCCCTTCTCCAGCACTTTATGCTTATTTATATACACAGTGGCTAGACTGCCAGAAAATGAAAGCTATACGGGAATCCCCAGCGTTGTTCTAGAAATGGTCATTGGAGGTTTATGGGTGGGAAGAAGTAAAAAGGGTTTATCCCCACAAACCTGCAGCCAGAGAACCCAAATTTAATTCCACTCCTTGCGGTCAGCTCAGTCCCCCTTGTCGCGGTAAGTGCGAGGTTTTTCCATTATTCCTTTCTATTTTACTTTGCATTTGCAATCATGATAAAGGGCTTATTTCCCTGCAGTTCAGCCTGATTACTTCATTCCCCCCCCCTCCTTCTTATCATAGGAGATTTTCTACTCTATAGCGCAGGCCTTTGCTGGCTGTGAAATTCAATTATTGTTGGGGGCTTGGCACAAAAATTGTAAAGGCGACGTTTGCCAAAGTGTTCTGGGTTGATTCGGTACTCCTAAGGCACCTAACCGAGGCTGAGTGGCCAGGCCATGAGGAAAATACCCTGTGTAAAGAATAATTTGGGGTAGGTATCAGACGTCGTCTTCTGATTTTCTTTTCCTTTCTCTGCGGGTGAGATTGGATATGAACAGAGTATCTTTTGCTGCTTAAGCTGTCACCCGGAGGTTTCCATGTCCCCAGTGGGTGCTGGAGTGGTGCTGCAGGCAGATAGGAGAGCACCTATACTCTGGGGTCTGCACTGGCTAGTCAGGGAGCTGGGTGGGGTGAAGCACCTCTGAAAATCAGGCTGGGGGCGTTTCAAGTTGGGCACTCAGTATTAGTGGCACCTAACCGGTGGTGGGCTACCCATGGTAAGGAATCGACTCTCCGAAGGGGGCTGTTCGGTGCTGAGCTCTGTTTGAGACGGTTTACAGGACTCACTGGGCTATTTCAAGTGGCAAGGTTCTGTTTATCCCCTGGCAAGCAGACGGGTTGAGCTTCTCTTTGATCCTGTGCTGCGTGCGAATTCACAAACAGGTGCCAGGCCCAAATGAACGCATCTGCCGTGAAACAGAAACCTGCCATTAAAATGAAAAAAGTGAGTAAGATTGCAAGCCCCGGGTGTTTGAACATGTCAACGAAAGGAAAATGGCTTTTATGTAGCTCACCAAAAATATATATATCTTAAAAAAGGCAGCACAATGACAACTCGTTATCAGAGTAAACTCTGAATCACTCAGCGGATTCATTTGACGAGCTGTCTACTTTGAAGACTTATTATAAAGAGCTGCCATTCATGCAAATGTTACACTTTTCGATTTGAACAATAAGCTCTTTGGGGCGGGGGTTGACTTGGTTTGTGGTAGCACCTTAACCCCATTGTGCTTGGGGCTGTATGCATGGAGGAAGGATGGTCCGGTGGTTAGGGGTTGGCCTGGGACCCCAGAGACCTGGGTTTGCTTTGCCATAAACATTCAGTTACTTTCAGCAAATTGCTTAATCGCTCTGTCTCTCCGTTCCCTCATCTGTGAATTGGGGATAACACTGACCTACTGACCAGGGGTTTTGGGGGGATAAATACATCAGATGATGAGGTGCTCAGATAATACAATCCTGGGGCCATTAAGCCAGCCCCTGCCCTGGCGAGCTGACAGACGAGAGAGGGGTCTCCGGATGGGGAGAATAGCGAGGGAACAATGAGACAATTGACATCGGCATGATAAGCAGCACCTGCAGCACGCTCCCTGCGAGGCCCCACCCCCAATTGTGGAGTTTTTTGGGTATTTGCATCTTGTGCAGCACAGGGGATGTCATTGGTGGTTTGATAACATTTTACAGTCGTTCGCTAATTAAGCCAGCGTCCCTTACATAGAACAAGAACTTTGGTCCCACTTTATATCCCGCGGGAGCAATTCTCTGCGCCCGTCGGAGATGCTTGGAGTCTCACTGGGGTTTATTGGATGTGCTTGGCTGGCGAGGCAGCAGGAAGAGACCGGAACAGCGTAGCTGTTTTATACGTGGCGCTGGGTGGACTTTATTTACAATGCTGAGCAGTGCTCTCTCTGCTCAGAGAAGTTGATTTGCAGCATACAGTGATAGCGATAAGGCCGCAGAGATTTCCCTTTGAGAACACTCTGACCCAGGGTCTGCCTGCGGGCTTCTCTAAACCCTTCCGCGGGCTTCTCTAAACCCTTCCGCGGGCTGGAAGCTGAGGCTAGACAAATACAGACTCAGAATGAGGTGCATGGTTTTTAACAGTGTGATGGGAACTAACCACCGGAATCACTTACCTTGGGATGATGGGATGGATTGTCCCTTACGGGAGATTTTAAAATCAAGATTGGATGTTTTTCTAAAGATGTGCTTTAGGTCAAACGGGAATGAATCCAGGGAAGTCGTATGGTCCGTGTCAGCTAGGACATCAGACTAGATGATCACAACAGTCTCTCTAGTGTGTGGTAGAGCAAAGAATCTAACCCAGATTTCTTGTGTCCCAAGAGTATCCTTCCAAAATGTGAACGGGGCTTGCTTTTAATACAGTTCTAAATGGTGTAGCCTCCTTTGATCCTTGCTTAGACGTGACGTGCTTCAGTTACTTCCATCTGCCTTTGCCTAGTACCCAATGCAAGGGGATGAAGAGAGATTTGACAATTGCAATTAAGAAAAACCTGAGGATCATGACAGCATTTTATCTAAACTGTGTCAGTCCTGCCTGATTTAGCTGCATGCCTTGAACCATTTTAGACTTTAGTAGATCTTTAGAGGCATATGTTAAACACACTTCTCTTGGTCCAGTGACGAGACCTGTCTGTCACTCCACCTTCCAGAACTCTAGTGCAAAAGACACATGCCACAGAGTAATTGCCTGATTTGCAAGTGGCTTCTTCTCGAATATATATCGGGACTTAAACGCTGGCAGAATGTGCTTGTGACAGGCTTGCAGGCCAGGGCTCTGTAATGACGAGGTGAACCAGGCATGACTAGATCATGATACAAACGGGGCAGAAGTCCACATCAGGAAATAGCAGGTCCCTTGAACCAGGTACATAAGCCAGTATGTAGGTTTATTCAGGGCACAATCTCAGGAACCCAAATTAAGATGAACAGAAAGGTAGGTCATTTCCTCCTCAGAGCCTTATCTCCTCTCGCTGTTCCAAGATTAGGCCTTTTAAAATAGGTTTAGTGGTAATGCGCTTGGTTCTCCTTTCACTGACATCGGTACAAATCCAATGTAAGTCCACTCACGTTGCTGGAGTCTTACCAGCGTAAAGCTGGTGAAAGGGAGAGGGGAATTGGACCTGTAATTCTTACCGTGTTTGAGTTGAGGATGCGAAACCTGACTGAGGGTAGCTCGACCTCAAAGGGATTCAGCGTGGGTGGAGCAGACCGTGACATTCCCTGGGTCGTTAGAGGCGCTGTGAAGGATTTTATGGAAGTACAATATCCAGGAGAAGGAGAGAAGCTCCATTTTTTGAAGCGGGAGCAAGAGTGAGCTTGTGACAATGTACTACCGCAATGACTGTTTGTTGTACCAGATGACCTGGTCACGTCGATGTCGTATGGATGACAGAGACACAGCTGATCTCTTCTTCCTTTAGTAGACTTGTGTAACCCCCATGTGTAACTGATGCTAAGAAGAGTTAGGGACGTGTCATCCCTTGCTGGACTTTAATGCTGCCCACAAAGGTCAGTGAGTGCTTAGGGGAGGGGACAGGAGACCTGGGTTTTCTTCTCGCTGTGGCACTTTGGGCTACTCATAGCTGCAGTTTCACCATCCCCAAATGGAGATAACGTTCGCCTAACTCACAGGGAAGCTGAAAGGCTTAACTTCTGGGCTCTGGTGTCCCTGGGTGGATGTGGCTCTAGACGTACAAAATGTTACCAAGGCCAAGAAATTTAATACTGTACACTGAGAATGTGGTTTGTGAGACATCTGGAAGTCTGGAGGGGGAATACAACCCCTAGTCCCCAGAAATACATTTGATGTTGGCTTTGCTCTCCAGAGGCCACGCTGCCGCCCAGGGTCACTGCTATTTCGTAATGTAGCCGAGCAGGCTGTGGGGAAGGGAAGATGGAATGGCTGTCAAAGGAACGTTGGTCGCTCTCACTGCATTGCCGTCTGTCTTCCAGAGAGCCGACGCGAGCTGCCTGATCGAGCTGCTCGTGTGTTGCTAATCGTGATTCTCAGGGAAGGTAACATTTAAAATTAAAAGGTTCGGTAATTGAGTGGTGCTGAAATGACTCAGCTCTCCGCTTCTGAGGGCTGGTCGATAACCAACTAGTTAAGCCGCTTTACTTGTGCTTCTCCGCGTCACGGCTTTTACTAGAAGCGATGCCGTGATGGGTCCCTCACCCAGGCCTCCGCTCTGCAGTATTTATTCCCCACCGGGACTTCAACTGCACATGGATTAAATTATGCTGAGTGCAGTTTTCATCCTAAAGGAGCCCAGACCACTCTGACTATATGTATATTGCCAGGTGTACACCCCTGGTGTGGACTTGTGGCCTGTGGATTAAAATCAACTGTGATAGCTGTTTAATGACTGTAAGGGAAACCATATATATGTTGACAGGTTTACTAGCTGTGGCGATGGTAGGTCTCCATCTTTAGCATCTGTGTCCCTACAGCCTGCGCACTGCAGAACAGTTTGCAGGTAGGCATCCTGCATGCAGAAGAGATGCCAGTTTATTGGGAAACGTCAGTGCAATGCATCGGGGTGGTTGGGTCCTTCTGCTGACGACCTATGAATAGGCATTGGAACCTTTTGCAGGGTGATTGCCGTATCCAACACGCATACATGGGGGCCTCTCTGTCCAAGACCTGAGCTCCCCCTGACCAAAGTGTCACGCCCTCCTCCAGGATAGTCGGTGGAGTTAACGAGCTACACGTGCCGCAGCGACTCAGCAGGAGACAATCACTTTATCCACCACTGTTGTGCAGCCCCATTTGGAGGGTACTGCAGCTGCTGGCCAGGCTGCTAGAACGCTCCCCATAGTTCAGGAGAGGAAGTAAGACGGGGGTTCGGCATGCCCCGGGGGAGTGGAGGTACGCTGAACACAGTAATCCAAGGTACCAGTTGACCAGTTCACTGAGACTGACACGCCTACTCTTGCAAGGGAAGTAGTGTGAAGGAGTCTGTACCGAGGCTGGAAAAAACACTCGCAGTTACACACCAGGGTTTATCCTGCTCTGTCAGGGAGATGGGAGTCACTTCTGTAGCCCACGAAAGCTTATGCTCAGATAAATTTGTTAGCCTCTAAGGTGACACGAGTCCGCCTGTTCTTTTTGCGGCTACAGACCAACACGGCTGCTACTCTGAAATCTGACTCCTGACTTCTGTCATTCTGCTGACTTTTAGTGGCTGAAGCTGGTAAGGACCTTCTGAAAGCCGGCCCCCTCCAGTCGCTCAGACTCCCGACTTAGGTTTGGGCATTGGCTATGTACAGACAAGGGAAGCTTGCACGTAGTTACACTGGGGCAAACCCCCTAATGTAGACACTGCACCAGTGCACAATGTGGCACTGATGTAACCTACGAGGGTGCAAATTTCCCTAAATTAGACCAGTTCTCGGTGGAAAGATTGGAGCATCTGAATAGCACCTAGGTTTACCTGGAGAGCTACTTGACTCAATGTGATCTCGATTTAGCTCATGGATATGATGAATATGACATTTGTGTGACTGCTTTTGTCTTTCTCCAGTTCAAAGCATTTATGGTATCACGCCATTAAGCAAGAGCCTGGGTCCTTGTTCTTTTTTCTCCCCCATTAATTTAATCTCCCTTGTTAGCAAATGATTACAGAAAAATATTGTGTAATAATGAGCTGTTAATCGAACTTCTGTTTGCTTTCTTTTTTATCCGGGTGCAGCAAAAAGCCGTGCATAATAAAGGGGCTATAAAAATACATGTTGCTATGTTACAAGTCTGCGGGGGGAGGGGAGCTAGTCACCCTCCGACTTTATGAGCCATGCAGAGAAAATGTTCTTCGTTAATACCAGCCAAAGACTTATAGGTTTATTGCAAACAATTACAGTCTGGAATTGTTTGTTATTATGGTGCTAAATGGATGCAGCAAACCTTTATGTTGTGTATTGCTGAACAAACCACATTTTGTAGCTGTGGTGGCGCTAAGATCTGTCCCTGTGAAAATGCCTATAAGTATCTAAATCCTGTGCCTTAATATGACAGGGCAGGTTTTCCTCCTAGAACAAATGGGGTTATATATCTTGTGGGCGGTAGCCGACCCTCCATCCCCATGTGTTCTAAGATCTCTTTAAAGTTTGCTTACATTCTTGGTCCGTTTTGGATCAACTATTCTGTTGTCTCAGGAGGGCAGTGTGCAGCGTCTCAGAGAATTAGCTCTTTGAAAACTGCCCGGAGCCATTTTTCGTGCAGTAACTAAATGCAGTGGCTGTATTTCATGGTATCTCTGAGCTTCCTGGGGCGCAAAGGGTTGGGGGAAAACGACACGCTTGCTAACGACACTGCAATTCTCAATGAAATATTTGTTTCGTGGGGTCTTTGGTTTTTACAAAACGTAGCATTGGCCTTTCTAAATGGATTGGGAGTTGCTGATGGATGGTGTGAGACATGAAGGAAAAAGTAAACGGCTTTCTTTGAGGTGTGAGCACTAACAATTCCCGACATTCTTGCATGGAAAATGTTGCAGCTACAAAATGTCGTTTTGGCGTAACCCCCACTGTTTTAGAATATCTAAAGGGGCTGAGGGGATCGTGTGTGTGCAGTTGCCTTTATCCCTGATCCTTTGTGCCCTGGAGTACTGCGCTCTGTTGGAGCCACTGTTCTCAAGGCCCTCCTGCTTGAATTGTTTACAGGTTCCCTTTGAGTTACACTGTCCCCAGTTGGAGACGTTGGCAGATGTCTTGCCACATCCTGTGGCAGCCCGATGTGGGAGTGGGAGCTGGTTATGTGTTGCATGATAGGACTAACCATAAGCCAGTGGGGTTGGAATCGGTTGTGGGGTAAACCCTTTTCCGGTTTATGTACAGATGACCTGCCCCACACAATGCTAGTGGGTTTTGCGGGAGGGGCAGACGTGGGCTCTTTCTGAGCGAGGAAGCTGCTGGCTGCTTGTTCCTGACCAGGGGGACAGGACTTTGTGTGCACATGTTCATAAATAAACAAAAATGTCCTGGACTCGCAGCATCGATTTCTCCTCTTAGCAGAAACGAGCCTGCCGGGCCGTGGATGTTGGCAAACAGCTCAGGCTGGGAGAGGCAGCCGTAACTTTGTGTTAATGTGCAAATGGCCTATTCTGATGTTGGGATGTAACTCGTGACAGTCTGGTGTGCGGCCTCTTGTGAAAGTCTTTCCCCTCCCCTTTTTATTTACATAGATTAATAGAATCGGAGCGTGGCATCTCTGCTTGAACCCTTTCAAAGCGAGGCTGGGGTTTTCACGCAGCTAAACTGCATCGCATGCTTCAGCGTCAGGAGGCCAATAGAATTAATGCGACGCATCAGCCGCATGAAATGCCAGCCCTGGCTTTGCAGCTGGGCTGAGACAACAGTAATAAAACACAAGCAAGATCTGCTCTGAAAGGAAATTGGACATTTGGGGCCAATGGCAGAGTCACTTTCCTCTTAGAAAACTGTTGGAAGCCTAGAGATTCTTCAGCTCTCTTGTCCTTTTCCTGGGGAAAGGGGAGTGTTAAACTCCATAGATGGATGGCGAGCCTCTGCAGGAGGTTGACTAATCTGTTTGTAGCAGGGCAGTAGACTTGTCTCTGGGCATGTAGAGCTCAGATTCGGAAAGGAACTGGATGTCAGGGGTCTGCAAAGCAAGGCGGTGTAAGGGTGGGAGTCTTACTCACAGGAAGCCGCTCACGAGTTTTAAGTGAAACATTGATTGCTTCTGGAGCACCATTCACCTGTCATTTGTCAGCTGGCACGTCGGTTTTGCTGCTCCGGGAATTAGCAGGTCCACGGGCCGTATTGGGAATTCAGTAGGGAGAAGGACTGATTCTCGCTGACTGAGGCTTCTTCTTTCCTTAACCAAAGCTCAGCCCTCATCTAGTTCCTGTGCCGACCGACAATGAGCAGAGAGTCTGTTTGAGTCGTCTCTTTGGGTCAATGCCTTCTGTCTCTTTCTGCTGACGTTTCTTCAAATAGCTCCATTTCCCACTGTTTGCTTGAGTAGCAGACACTGCCTAATGTGCTAGACGCTGCTCCGGCAAGCAGCCCTTGGGATGCTGCAGTTAGCGTTCAGTGTGCTGTCACTGCCGTGGGCCCGTGAACAAGCAACGGCTAGAAAGGGAAAGACAGTTTGGAAGTCTAACATTTATATTGCAACAGCAATCAAAGAATAATAGTGAGCTCCAGGCAGCTATTGGTTTCCCATTGTTCTTCCTCTTCTGGATTTTCAGCGGGTGAATAATTTCCATCTCGTGTCTGTTTGACCCATGTGGAATGGATTTGTGGGTCAGTTCTGCTCACCGTGGACCAATGTCCCACTGCCACCAGGTAGCACAACAGCATGCTGGCAATCCCAGACTGGGTTCCTGAGGCACTTTAATTGTAGCAGCACTCCTGGATTAGCAGGGTCAGTCTGTCCCTTGAAATCCAGCTCATGGCCCCAAGACGAGGGGTTGCCTGTTGCATGCAAAACACCTGTACTTCCACACCGAGCAAGGGACATAAAAGGCAATAAGAGGTTCTTTAAATGTATTAGGAGCAAGAGAAAGATGAAGGAAAATGTAGGTCTTCTACTAAGTAGGGAAGGAGGGCTAATAACTGACATCAAGAAGGCTGGGAATGGGCGACAGGGGATGGAGCACTTTGACGATGACCTATTCTATTCATTCCCTCTGAAGCATCTGGCATTGGCCACTGTTAGAAGACAGAATACTGGGCTAGATGGACCCTTGGTCTGACCCAGTATGGCCGTGCTTATGTTCTTAAGGCTAAGGTGTTCAACGCCTATTTTGCTTCAGTTTTCATTAAAAAGGTTAATTGCGATCAGATACTCAATACAGTTAATATTAACAAGGGTGAAGGCATGCAAGCCAAAATCGGAAAAGAACAGGATAAAGAAAACGTAGATGAGTTAGATGTATTCAAGTTGGCAGGGCCTGATGGGATTCATCCTAGAATAATTAAGAAACAAGCTGAAGCAATCTCTGAACTGTTAGCCATTGTCTTCAAAAACGCGTGGAGACCTGGCGAGGTCCCGGAGGACTGGAGGCGCACAAACATAGCACCTATCTTTTAAAAGGGGAACGGAGAGGACCCAGGGAATTATAGACCAGTCAGCCTAACTTCGGTACCTGAAAAGATACTGGAACCAATTATGAAACAATCCGTTTATAAGACCCTAGAGGATAACAGGATTATAAGGAATAGCTGGCACGGATTTATGAAGAAAAAGTCATGCCAAAACAACCTAATTTCCTTCTCTGACACGGGTTACTCGCCTAGCAGATAAAGGGGAAGCAGTAAACATGATATATTGTGATTTTAGTAATAATAATAATTATAATTAATGGAGATATCCCATCTCCTAGAACTGGAAGGGACCAAGCCCCCCTGCCTTCACTAGCAGGACCAAGTACTGATTTTGCCCCAGATCCCCAAGTGGCCCCCTCAAGGATTGAACTCACAACCCTGGGTTTAGCAGGCCAATGCTCAAACCACTGAGCTACCCCCCCCCCTTAAAAGTAAGGCTTTTGACACAGTCCCACGTGACATTCTCATACGCAAACTAGGGAAATGTGGTCTAGATGAAATTACTATAAGGTGGGTGCACAACTGGTTGAAAGACTGTACTCAAAGAGTAGTTACCAGTGATTTGCTGTCAAACTGGGAGGACGTATCTAGTGGGGTTCCACATGGGTCAGTCCTGGGTCTTGTACTAGTCAGTATTTTCACTAATGACTTGGATAACAGAGTAAAGAATATATATGCTTATAAAATTAGTGCATAGTGCACCAAGCTGGGAGAGGTTGCAAGCACTTGGGAGGACAGGATTAGAATTCAAAATGAACTTGACAAATTAGAGAATTGGTTGGAAATCAACAAGATGAAATTCAATAAAGATCAGTGCAAAGTCCTGCACTTAGGAAGGAAAAAATCAAACGCACAGCTGCAAAATGGGGAATATCTGGCTAGGTGGTGACATTGCTGAAAAGAATCTGGGGGTTGTAGTGGCCTACAAATTGACTATAAGTTGTCAATGTGATGCAGTTGCAACAAAGGCTAATATCTTTCTGGGGTGTATTAACAGGAGTGTTGTATTTAAGACACGAGAGATCATTGTTCCGCTCTGCGTGGCAGTGGTGAGGCCTCAGTTGGAGTACTGTGCCCAATTTTGGGCACCACGCTTTAGGAAACAGGTGAACAAGCTGGAGAGGGTCCAGAGGAGAGCAACAAAAACCAATAGAAGGTTTAGAAAACCTGACCTGTGAGGAAAGGTTTAAAAAAACCCTGGACCTCTTTAGTCTTGAGAAAAGAGGACTGAAGGAGGACTTGAGAACAGCCTTCAAATATGTGACGAGCTGTTACAAAGAGGGTTGTGATCAGTTGTCCTCCATGTCCACTGAAGGTGGGACAAGACGTAATGGGCTTTATCTGCAGCAAGGGGGATTTAGTTTAAATAATAGCAAATCCTTTCTAATGACACCACTAGTTAAGCTCTGGAATAGGCTGCCAAGAGAGGCTGTGGTATCTCTGCCATCGGAGCTTTGTAAGGACAGGTTGGATAAACACCTGTCAGGGATGGTCTAGGTCTGCCTGGCCCTGCCTCAGCGCAGGGAGATGGACTTGGCTGACTTTTCAACGGTCCTTCCAGCCCTGCACTTCTGTGATTCTATTATTCTAGAACAGGATTGTGAGACTGAGAGAGCTTGGCTTGTTTAGCCTAGCAAAACGAGGGCCGAGTGGGGATTTGATTGCTCTCTCTAAATCCATCGGGGAGCGAGGGGTGAGCAGCAGGCTGGGAGAAGGGTGATTTAAGCTAAAGGACAATGTTGGCTCAAGAACAAATCCATATAAACTGGCCATGAATGAAATTAGGTTTCTGACGTTCAGAGGAGTGAAGTTCTGCAACAGCCTCCCAGTAAGAGCAGTGGGGACAAACAACCCACCTAGTTTTGAGATGCAGGTTGATAAGCTTGTGAACGGGAGGCTATGACAGGGTTGGTCTGTGATAGCAGGAGACTGGACTCAAGGACCCAGGAGCTCTCTTCCTGTCCCATGTTAAAGGAGGCACAGCCATGGTCGGATTTGGGACTCTGGTCCTCCAGGGGTTAAGATGATGAATGCCCCAGGATCATTCCCTGTTTGGGTGATGGCAGATGTGGATTAGGGAAGAGGGAGCACAAGGAATCATTCAACACAGGAGTGATTAAGGCTTCTGTTTCCAATTTACAAGCACTATGATTTAGTAAAGTAGCCCAGAATTAGCAGTGAATAAAATGTACTCGCAAGAATATGACATTAGTTACTGATAAACTGATTCCAGGCTTGCTTAATATTCACTTATGCTTCTCTGTTTCCAGTTATTAGATGTAAGTTTTTTGGCATCTTGTCAGTGGCCAGATAACGCAGCTGGCATCAATAACAATGAGGCTTGATGATATCCAAGCTGTTTGCAAGACACTGTTGTAACAAATCCAGAGCTAAAAAGCTGTTAATTGTTGAGATCAGGCTGACCTTTCCCTTCTTCACAATGAATAGGAACCACAGCAGTGGCAGTGTAGCTACAGCTTCTCCTCCACCTTGGGCAAGACGGCTCAGCTGTATGACAGAATGCAGTAGTGCAGAAAAGGCAGGGATGGAAGATTCTCAGTGGGAGCTGTCTGAATACAAAGGGCCCCACCCTGTACTATCGAAGTGCCTGAGAGTTTTTTGCTCTTATAGGGAGCAAATTGTCACTATAGAAAACCATGGTACACCGACACCTGGAATACAGCATGCAGTTCTGGTCACCCCATCCCAAAAAAAGATATATTAGAATTGGAAAAAGTACGGGGGGAATTAGGGATATAGAACAGCTTCCATCTGAAGAGAGATTAAAAAAACATTCCCTGGTCTATCTTAGAAAAGAGACAACCAAAGGGGGATAGTGTTGTTTATTGTTTCACATAATAAGAACCAGGGACCACCCAATGAAATTAATAGGCAGCATGCTTAAAACAAACATAAGGAAGTACTTTACACCAATGGTTCTCAAACTAGGGCCGCCCTTGTTCAGGGAAAGCCTCTGGCGGGCCGGACCGGTTTGTTTACCTGCCCCGTCCGCAGGTTCGGCTGATTGTGGCTCCCACTGGCCCCGGTTCGCCACTCCAGGCCAATGGGGGCTGTGGGAAGCGGCACAGGGCCGAGGGATGTGCTGGACGCCCTTCCTGCAGCCCCCATTGGCGTGGAGCGGCGAACCGTGGCCAGTGGGAGCCGCGATCGGCCAAACCTGAGGGCGCAGCAGGTAAACAAACCAGCCTGGCCCGCCAGGGGCTTTCCCTGAACAAGCGGCGGCCCTAGTTTGAAAACCACTGCTTTACACAACACCGGTTAACCTGTGGAACTCATTTCCAGGGGATATTGTGAAGGCCAAAGGTATAACTGGGTTCAGAAAAGAATTAGATAAGTTAATGGAGGATAGGTCCATCTATAGCTATTAGCCAAGATGGTCATGGATATCACGCCATGCTCTTGGTGTCCTGAAGCCTCTGACTGCCAGGAGCTGGGCCCGGGGCATGAATCACTCGATAATTGCCCTGTTCTGTTCAGTCCCTCTGAATGCATCTGGCACCAGCCACTGTCGGAAGGCAGGATACTGGCCGAGCTGGACCATTGGTCTGACCCAGCGTGGCCGCTCTTAAGATCAGCTCCAAAGGATGCACAATTGGAGCTTGTGCAGCACTGGTTTGCAAACGGAAGTTGTGATTCTGCTCAGCGCCTTACCCGATTGGGCCCCTAAGGCACAATTCTGCAGCTGGTCTTTGGGAATCCCTTTCTTTCCTGCATGCCAAGTGACCTCCGAATCGGGTCCTTTCACCTTCGCACTAAACAGTTTCCTGAGCTAATCCTGCCCACCTGACTTAGTGTTAAGACTGACTCCTATTGAAGTCCGTTGGTTAGCGAGCGCCACTGATGAATCTCTGCAGGGGTTCTCGCTATAACTGCCAAGTCTAGCCCTGGGACTGTGAAAAGCATTTGGCTTCCAGAACTCTCTTGGTGTGTGAAATTGATCTGATCTCTGCACGCGGCTGCTCTCCGACTGTGCAATTCCACAGCTTCCCCTCTGCTCAGTCCATCCGGACTGCCAAAGGGGAGAAGGAAAAAATACTGTCAAGGCTCCAGAGAAACGGCCCGTGGAATAAAATTCTGGGCTGAGTTTGCATAGACTTGTTTGAGTTTCAGATGTGTTACAGCCTGATGTAGGGTGAAGGCGAGGACTGGAAACAGGGCAGCTGTCTCACCTGAGGTGCTATTTCTCTTGCATGGATTGAATTGTTTTTTTTAATACCTAGGCGTTCTCCTCCTTCGTATTTCATCTTCTCTCCTGCTGCTGCTTGATTTGGTGGCTCTTTGAAACATACCAGGATCGTTGTGATTGCGCATGTTCTGTTTTAGGTTTCATGAATCTGTGAATAATTTCCCAACAAGGGAGGGGTGGGGGGAAAACCCAGCCAAAACCCCGTAAGAAGTGCAGCCGTTTCAGCCGGCGATAGACCACGCTAACCTACCTCTCATCAGCAAACCTGAAGGGAGCTGGCTTTAAAGGGCGCTTCTGCAGACCTTGCCAGTTATTGCTCGCCGACTGTTACCGAGCTTTGAATGGAGAAGATGCAAAACAGGATTCACCTAAACACTCAGACCCGTAAATCTCCATCTGATGATGGACCAGGCTTTCTGCTCTCATTATATAAGGAGTGCTGTTAAGGTGATGGTATTGAATAATAGCATGTAGTTCTCTCACCCCCATCCCATCCTGGATTTAAACCAGGTTTAACACACTTCCAAGTGCGATATATTAGGGGAAAGAAATGGCAAGGCTGTGGTTATTCTTATTGGTTAGGGAAAGGTGAATGGGGCTGGCATAACCATCCCTTGAAGATTGGGGTCATTGTATGCACATAGCAGTGTACAACAGCAAGGAGAGCTAGTACACCCCCTAGAGAGAGAGGCGGAGGAAAAATCCTGGCTCCAGCCCCCACATTTGGGTTGGGAGATTAGGGGAGCTCAGGGCTGTGTCTGTATTTATGAGGACCCTCATAAAACAAGGCAATTCCTTATTCGGAACGAGGTTGTACAGAATCTGCTTGGCACGTAATTGGAAATTAGCAGTCGATAACAGAAGGCACTGTCCCTGACGCCCGCCAGGGCCATCAGATTGCAATGGCAGAAGAGTGTTTGTAGGGGGCTTGCTCAGACCCAGTCAGCTGTAGGCTCTCGTGCTATGGGCATGAGCCAGTGGAAGTAGGTAGACCGAGAGCTGGAGAGACAGATCTATTGTCTGTCAGCTCTCCACAAGGTGTGCAGCCCCCAGGCTCTTAACCTGCAGAACTCAGATTCAGAAAGGGGCCCAGGAAGCGTGCTGTAATATCAGTTTTGAGAGTCTGTATTGATGGGTTTCTCTCTGATGGAAGTAACTTTGAGTCTGAAGGAGATAGAGGGAGGCTGTAGTCAGTATTACTAGTTCCCCATTTTTCGGAGACTCCAAAGTTCTGTCTCTCTCTCTTTGGGAGAAGGTTAATCTGGATTTTGAAGTGTGGCCCCCGCTTGGGAGTCACCTGTGCCATCATGATCTGCTGGACAGGTGAGCTCATGTCAAGCCATCCTTGGATGTAGAGAAAAAAGACAGAGAAGACAAGACTGGGGAAATATATGTCCTGGGTTTAATCCTAGCCCTGCTGAAGTCCATGGGAGTTTTGCTGTTGATTTTGTCAGTTAGACTGTCACTCAGTGTATGAAAAGATGGAACTTGTCAGCATCTGGCAGAAGGCAAATTCTGATGGTTCCCTTACACTCAGCCTCTGTTATCTAGCAGCCGAGTACCAGGATCAGGGCTCGCGGAGCTAGATGCAGTACATGTCATCGAAGGAGACAGTCGTGTCCTTGGAAAGCTACGTTCTAAAGAGACAAGACAGTTGGGGTTATCCCCCAACCTACAGATTGGGCAAACGGGGCACAGCGAGGCAAGAGACTGGCCCAAAGTGTCACACTGAGTCGTTAGAGAGACAGGATGGGGGAGGGAATATCTTCTGTTGGTGAGAGAGACAAGCTTTCGACCTGCATGGAGCTCTTCTTCAGGTCTGGGGAACTCAGGTACTCAGAGTGTCCCAGCTAAACACAAGGTGGAACAGATTGTTTAGCGCACATGGTAAGAGATGATTCACGGGGAAGTGGCCCATTAATATCCCTGAGGTCATAGATCAGAAAAAGGGGTTTTAGTGGGTTACAGAGTGTTGTACTGAGCCAATGAATTACTGACAGAACACGATACCCAGATCTCCTTAGCCTTGCTTTACCCTTGAGACCATCCTTTGTCCATTTGGTCTTGGGGTTTTAAACCAAGCACCGTGTTGTGTTCCCACCGGTTGGAACTGCTGGCCACCAAGCCAGCCTTGCCTGTTTCGTGTGCCCTCTGACTCGGATGGCATTTTCCTTTTGCTCTCTAATCCAACCCTTAATTTCTTCTGCACCATGGCTGAGTGACTTGGCTCTGCTCTCTGTACTGCCTTGACTTCACCTGCTTAGTGATATTTCAGAAGCCAGTGCCTGTTTATTTCCAGGTGACCCGGTTCCTCAGCCTGAACGTGCACATGGGAAGCCTGCTGTAGGATTTCTAGTTATCTGGGTTTTCGCTTTTCAATCAAACCCTCAATCAGCTAAAGCTTCAAAACCTCTGCGCAGCGCAGGGATTGGTTTGTTGCGCTGCGCATTTCGTCACTGCTGCTCCTGGCATGTGACCTCGTCACTGGCTAGCTGGAACTCCGCATCCCAAAGCCCTCTTGCTTTACGTGTCTTCTCCTGTGGGTCCCGGGGAGGCTAAATTGTCTAACATGGTTCCACCAGACATCAGCACTGTCAGCCGTCAGTCCCGATGCTTTTGCTTGCTGCTGTTTATCATCTTGCTACCGCGAGACGGTAAAGGGACTGAATATTTTGAAACTGACTAACTTGAAAAGAAAAATCTGGTTTCTGCTAGAGCCCCATTTTAATGCCATATCCTGTCACTTAAAACAAATTGTTGAGAATGTTTCTGTAAGGGTGGTTTGCTCCCATGCTGATGTTTAGAAAGGTCTTTACAGTGAGGGAGCGAAAGGACTGATTGGTTACAAGGGAAACAGTGAAACTGGTTATATGTACAGAGGGCTGTCAAATGCACAAAGTAAATAGCCTAGAAACCCCCCCGCCCCCAATAATAATCTCTCTGCCAAAAGGATTTGCTAAAACTGAAAGACACCTAAGGATTGCTGATTTAACTTCTAGCTTCAGTAGGTAGAAAATTTTCAGGCAGAAAGTTCAAATTGACATTGTCTGCCTCTGAAGATGCGGGGAGCCTCATCTGAGAGCAGTCTGAGAATCCTGCATCTGCACCATTTATTGCTAGTTATCCACAGTGGTATTCTGGAGTCCTGCTCCCTCCTCAAGGAATATTCACTGCCGCGTCTGGCTAATGCTACCTTCAAGTCTGATTCTGGTTTATTAGGAACATAGGAATGACCACGGTGGATCAGACCTATGGTCCTTCTAGTCCAGGATTCTGTCTCTGACACCGGCAAATACCAGCTGTGTCAGAAAATAAAAACCATGCAAATAGGCAGTAACGGAATAGCTCACCCCTAGAGATTTCCTCCTGACCTCGATAGTCAGAAGTTCGCTCATGGGCTGAAGCATGAATACTCCTGATATCACGAATCATTTAATATGATTTGCATTAGCTTCAGGTTTTTTTCAGTCCTTTCTTCTGCCGTGTGGAGGTGTTTCATAGTTTTGCCATTTTCAATTATCACTGGCTTTCGCAGGGGCTGCATTTTAAGTTTTTCTTTACAGAAGGGTTTTTTCCCCTTTGGGAGAGGTTAATGTGAACTGTAGAATTGGGTCATCTTTGCTGGGCAGCTGATTCTCCTCTGTATTATACAGCCAGTGCTTTATCTTCACAGCCTCCAAGGCTGTGCCTGATTTGTGCCTAGAAGGGCGTGTGGTGATGAGTTACTGCACTTCAGATGGGCTGTGCATTGAAACTGAAATGCAGTCAGGCTTCTAGCTAGGCGACCGGTCTGTGCTCTCTAAATAACTTCAGTGAACATTCCCGCCTGCTTGACTGTTTTCACGCTGCAAATGAAGGTTGAATTCCGTCCGGTCTCTGAATAGCAACGCTGAGCCATGCACTCTGCGGTTTAATTCCAAACGACTCCCTGTCCAGCCTTTGTTCTGGTGCGGTGCCGCAAGCGGATTTGTCACAACCAGGCTTTGGTGTTTGTTTTTTTGTAAATGATGCGTGTTGAGAAATGGAGGCAGGGAGCAGAATAAGCCGTGTAATTGTATAGCTCTTGGTGGTTTTTCCAGTATCCTGGTGTCTGGCACTAGTTCCCTCCCACCTGTGGATGGGAGTTAGGGCTGGTCTATCTGGAAAACTCACGTTGGCATAACTACGTTTCTCAGGGGTGTGAAAAAGCCACCCCCCACCCCGAAGAAACCGAGCTATGCTGACCCTAACTCTGGTGAAGACAGCGCTAGGACAACAGAAAATATCTTCTATTGACTTACCTGCTATTTCTCAGGGAGGTGGATTAACTACGGCAATGGGGGAAACCCCTCCCTCCCTATATGTTTAAAAACTGTGTGTTTTATCAAGCAAATTGCCTGTGTTACAAATGACACTCTTCATAATTTCTTTTGCTTCTGCTTGTTTCCTTTATGCATGTCCCTGGACAAGGAAAATCCCCGTTTCAATTTGCGAGTTCTTTCCAATTTCCTACAGAGGAAAGTTTGGCTTAAAAACAAAACAAGAAACGTTGCCGCCTCTGGACTTAAAACCTAACCAACAAACAGAACTGCATGAAAGCATGTTCTTGTTGGTCTTAAGTTTGTTAAAGTTTGAACCTGAATTTCGGAACAAATTGGCCTGATGATGTCTCATTTAATTAAACCTAAACAAAGCCAAAATAGGAGTAGAAACTGAATGGAAGGCCGTTTTTTGTGATGACTCACTTTTTGCATTTGTCAGGTTTCACTGGTTTATAAAAGAGTCGAGCTGGCACAAAAAACTCGTCTACGCTCTGCAAATGGACAGAGCCTTACTTCTGAGAGGTCATTAAACTAGTGTGTTAAACACTGGATAATTTAAACGAATTACTTTTTAAAAAGCTATCTTGTTTTGTGGCTGATGCGTGTCCTAGTTCACTGTTTTTTTCTAGTTCTATTAGATTATATAAGGCAACATACAGCGATATTTTTGTTGTGTAACCACTGGCTTTATTACTGGTAGTGAATCCTGCATGCAGACGTGGAGTAGATGGAAAATTATCCAGTGAATAAATAATTATACGTACTAAAACTGTAAGCTCTTTGGGGCAGGTGACTGTGTCTCACTCTCTGTACATCGTCTAGCCCAGTGGGGCCCAGACCTGGCTGAGGTTTCTGTGAATTAGAACACAAATAAAATGCACCCGTGTGCGTGTGTGCGTTCTCCGTGTCATGTGCACACACAAAGGCAGGCATACTAATCTGGTCCCTGCTAAGTGTTTAGAACAGGCCAGGGATATGAGAGGTGCAAGGTGACCTGCAGAATATTTTAAAAAACCTGGGCTTGATATATTTTTTTTTTTTCCTTTAAAGACACTGGAGTCTCACTGGTATGAGAGAGGGGAGAATCAAGCCTTCCGTCTTGCACTATGTTCCATGCTGCCTTAGAGACTTGGGCCTCTGGGTTTGAAGGAATAATACTTCTGTTCTTCTGGGTGGAAACTGAACTGTAAGAGGCGGTGGATGGGACCTGCCTTGCAGTCCAGAATAGCACACAGTTTGCAGGTACCAGCGTTGGGGAGATGTCTGAGCAGCGTGAAGGGCCCTTGGCAGGACCTCTGGAAGCATGTTGCTGCTGTAATAGTTTGTACAGGCAGCCTTAATCTCCACTCTTCCACCCGCTTGCACAAGTGCGCGGTGTGGTCTCTGCTTTAGATTTGTTCTAACGAAAGATGAGTGAAGTGTCATCTATCACAAGTGGTTATAGGCCCTTTCCGCCTCTTGATGACAGGCTTGTGCTCAGCTGGGGCTCTGCTGTAGAGATGAATGTGCCAGGAGTTGATTTCAGTGTCGCTGGATTGAAATCAGTTGAATGTTTCCCAAGCCCTCTTAAGTAGGTGGGTGGGTCCCAGGGGAACTTGGGTTGTGGAGGCATGTTAATGTTTCACACGCTGTTGGGGCTGCCACCTTGGACTCATCCAGCTGAGAAGTGAAAACAAACCTTTTTGAAAGCTCCCCAAAGCCTATTTGCCTTTCTGATCTCCGCTCACTCTTCTGGCTCCTTTACCCTTCAAAGCGGTTCTAATCCAAGTAACGTGCTTGCTTGGGAGGATGCGCCTTTGGTACAAAGATGCTACCTAATAACCTCTGGAGGGGCAATTGCAGGGGTTGAGCGTGGAGCTGGAAGTCAGGACTCCTGGGTTCTGTTCACGGCACTGTCACTGACTTGCCTCGTGACGTGAAGTCGCTACCTTTGTGCCTCAGTTTCCCCATCTCTAAAATGGTTACCCACCTTTGTAATATGCTTTCAGAGCTATAGGTTGAAAAAACTCCCCCCTATATGAATGGACCAATATTGCCATCTCTGATTTGCAATGCGTTTTGTAGCAGAAAACAGCCTCTCTCAGATCCCAGCGGGTCATCTTTCCGTCTGTTTTTTCCCTCTCAGTCTCTGAGCTATTGCAGCTTTCTCTCTTTCAGTTACCATGAAATGACTTATTACCATCTGCGTTATTTTTCTCCTAGTGTTCACCCCTGGATGCACTATGAACATTTAATTTTTTTTAATACGTGAGTTAAAAGCCGCTCGCCCTGTTCTTTTCCCCAGTAAGGTGTTTGCTCGTATGGTTTCAGTGCATTAGGGAAGCAAGGGCATAGCTCTCCTTCACCTCCCGTGCCGAAAATGTGGCTTCATCCATCTTGTTCCGGAACTACTGCTGCTCCCATTGGGTTCGTTAAATAAAGGTGTAGATGGACGGGGCTCCATAAACATCAGCGGAGCTATGTTGTTTGACATTAGCTGAGCGTCTGGCCCCAAGTGATTAGCATGCCAGAAACCCACTTAAACTAGTTTTAATCAAAACCCCCCCGGAGATTCAAATTAATCTAATGTACAGAGGCAAAACATCCAGTGCTGCAGTCATCCCCATCGCTAAGCTAATTTTTCATCTCCTTTTGCGGGGGAAGGGTAGCTCGTTTAATTTGTTTGTTTGCATGTATAGACATGATGCGGGGAGAAATACATCCTACAAATTCCACAGGCATTGAAGGTATTTACAGACCAATCATGAATTTGGTATGTATTTTTATCTCCCTTCAGGCTGTTCCTTGGATCCCCTTTCCGACTTCGTGTTTTCTCTGTGTAGGGACCAGCAATGCATGTGATATTCTGGGCAACGGGGCTATGGGAAGTGGTGTTTCGTATGTGTGTGAATACGTATATGGCTGAGAATAGCACTGGTTGTTTGTTTTTGTTTTGCATTTGGTTCACAAACAGGCTCTTAATCATCTTCCAAGGCCATTCTTAAACCGTGACTACTCTACGGGTGATACCATGGTCCAGCTGCAGCCCTGGTGATGAAGATGGTGTCACACGTCAATGTAGTAGTACAAGGATTCAGCAAACACGATAAGTGAACATGTATGTGTGAGGTCAGACCAGTGCGAGAACCACAGATGTGGTTAGATGTGGGACAGACAAGATTGTCCATGACCATTGCAGGCTGTTGTGTCCTTGCTTTGTGCCGTTCACAATTTTCACATGTTAATGTGCCTTGAGAAATCTGCCGCCACCTTGCTCTGTCGTGGGCTGTTGCTTCCTAGTTCCTGGGGTCAGTCAGTCTCATGTACTTTCAAGTTGGACTTCAGTGTCTCTTTAGATTGACATGCTGGCCACCACGAGAATGGGTGCCTTGCTTTACTTACGATGAAATCTGGTCTTGGGTATTCTCAAGTCGGTCATATGAATGAGATGCTCACACCAATGCAGCTGAGCTTTTATGAGCATGCTTTGAATGCCAGACATCCAACAACAAATGAGGATTTCAATATTGCCAACCGTATCCCACTATTTGACCCTGCGAAGGGACCGAAGACAGCGCATATGGAACTGGTCAAGTTTCCTAATGTGGCGACAATATGCTGTTCATGATTCACAACCATGTAGAAGCCTAGTGAACACTACCGCCCAATAGACATGTTAGCTTAGTGCTTGTTTTGATGCCCCTATGGTTCCATAGATGGTGTGACAGTGTTCCAAATGCAGAACTTGCCTTGGCTGTGCAATGGGCAATCTCATCATCCGTTGTGGTATTCTGGGACGGCTACTCCCTACGTAGTGAGGCGTCTCCACGGACTAGAGGGGAGCGTTGTTGACCTTTATAACTGGGTAGACATGCACATCCCCTGGCGCAGGTTGGTACAGTATTTCTGTTCTCTTTAGGCTGATTGTGAAACCAAAGCGACTGACTGCATGACCGAAGTGATCAATTATAAATTGAATTCCATCAATCAAGTGAGCAGTCAATGCACAGTTGTCTGCAAATAAAAACTACTTAATGAGTAAATCAGAGACTTCGTGCGAGAACGGAAGCGTTGCAAATCAAACAACTTCCCATCATTACGGACCTGGATAAATACTCTGTCAATGTTGTGAAATACACGATGGGGTAGCCAAACAAAGTGAAGGAAGAGACTGGGAGCCAGTCAGCACGCAACCTTATTTGGTGCCAGTGGTGACTGGAAAGGGATCTGATACCCCACCACTTTCCACCACTCAGGCCATCGTCCCATGGTGGAAGGACTGAATGAAATTTTGCAGGGCAGCCAAAGATGAACAATAGCTTCCAGAGTCCCTCCTGATTTACCGAGTCAGAAGTGTTAGCTAAGTGGAGAAATGCCAGACGAAGACCTCGGTTTTGCTCCTGGCACTGGTCCTGCAGCTGATGGGCTGTGACGATCATGTGTATAAGAGCTCCATCCAGAGTGAAATCCACATTGAGATTTGGGAAGGTTGGTTGCCACACTAGAGGTGTTGCATCTAGTCAATGTGACCCGTGCAAGAGTTTTCCCAGCAACAGAGTGTACGGAAGAGCAGCAGTGATTATCACAGGTTGCTCAATCATCCTTATGTTTATGGAGGTGGATGATGTGGAAATCCTGTGGCATCGACTCTTGCTCTCAAATAATGTGGAAGAGCCATGTGAGGTACCTTGCCATGTGGTAGCCACCCTGCTTCTAGATCTCTGCTGGGATGCTGCCAGTCCAGGTGTTTTCCTTCATGACATCTGCTTGATTGCACTTATGATCTCATACCAGGTGGGGGCTAGTACAGACTTCTCTGTTCATGGGTGTTAAGAAAGAGCATTAATTGCTTCTGTGGAAATGTTGGAGGCTGATTTGAGAAGCGAACTGAAATGTTCTATCCATCCATCAAGGCTTTCTGTTTGGTCAGTGAAGAGTCGATTGCTATCCCGGGCACATACCGGGTTTAATGTTTTGCCCTGATTTTCACCCGTTTTTTAAATTTTTGTAATAAACACTGATACGTTCCCAGGGAACTGGAAACAAGATAAAAATGGAAAATGAAGGGCCTTGTTCGTGGCACAGGCTGTAGAACTTCTCCAAGATCATTCCCATTCGAGCCACAGCATCTCTTTTTTTAGAAAATCATGTCGTCCTGATTTTCAAATGCCCAGTGAAGGAGAATCCATTACAGATTGTTCCAGCCATTAATTATGCTCACTGCTAAAACGGTTCCAGTGGTTAATTACTCACTGTTAACTTCACCTGCCAGGATAGATCTGAAAAGGGTGTTTTGTTTTTAAAACCCTTCCTGAGGTGAAATGTTCATTCTGAGAGCCTGGCCCAGAGCTCTTAAGCGCAGATCTCACTGGTTCTGTGGACTTATTGGGATCATAGATTGGATTCCCCTCCCGCCCCCAAGTATTCTTAAAATCACGGCATGAGATGATCAGTTTCTTAGATCTCTGAAGGGAAATCTTCAGATGACAAAATGAAGGAGACCGGCAAAATTTCTTCTTGGGTTTTCAGCACAAAAGCCACAAAGAACAGAGCAGAACCGCTCAGAGAGCAGCTTCTAGTGTGTTCACAAGTAAAAAGAGGGGATCGTTTGGCCAGATTTAGCAGAAAGTTTAACAGCCAGGACACAGGCAGAAAGCCCACTGGGATTGCATATAGCCAACTCACTACAGCCCGCCGGCAGTTTTTCCTTTGAGCGTCTGCAGTAGTAGTTAAACTTCAATTCAACTTTCCCTAGGAACAGGAGATCATGAGGCCAGGAGCCAGCCTGACCTTTCTCCAGTCACTCTCAGCTGGGGCTACCCCCAAGCTATTGCTCAGGGGAGCAAAACAAAAAGGAGAGGGAAGGTCAAATCCAGCCTCTGCGCCAAAGTCAGAGTTTGAAAAACTTGTGACACTTCAGATTCTGAAAGGTTTCAGAGTTGCAGCCGTGTTAGTCTGTATCCGCAAAAAGAAGAACAGGAGGACTTGTGGCACCTTAGAGACTAACAAATTTATTAGAGCATAAGCTTTCGTGGACTACAGCCCACTTCTTCGGATGCATATAGAATGGAACATATAATGGAACAAAAAACATTGTTTTGTCAGGAATAAGACAAAGATGCAGAGGCAATTTTAGCTCCGTACAGCTTGAATATGGGTTTAGCAGGGGCCGGGGGAGAGGGGATTTGAAATCAATTCTGCAATTTCCCACCTTCCATTTGGTGCCACTGCTCACAGAGCAGAATCTAGCAACAAGATTTTCCCCAGCCCCGTTTACGTTGAAGACATAACCGCTCATTACGGGGAATTTATTCCCATGGGAGACTGGAAGCAGGGAGGGGAAAGGGGATTTTGTATTTTAACCCTTGCTGATAAATACCCCATGCTTTGCCCAATATCTGTAGCTTCAGCTTAATATATTCCGGGTGTGTAAACTGCATACAGCTGCTCAAATCACTCCTTTGAGGCTCAGGGATGCTTTCAGATTCCCTTGCAATTCCAAGAGAGTCTGAGTTCCACCTTGTCAGAGTAAATTTGGGGTTACATTAATGCTAATGAGGATGGAGGGATGCAGTGCCATCTCATCAGCTCCCAGACACGCATTCAAGCCTTGGCTAGTCCAGCAGCCTACGTTCAGTTTACTCTCTCAACGTCTCTGCCAAGCGCGGTAGGGAGTGAGTCTTCTGGGAAAGGCCTTGCAGGAGTTAAAACAGGTGCCCCGGACTCATTTTCTCCCCTTCCCGCTTCAAAACTTGCAGAAGGGAAGAAGCCCCTTTAAACCATCCCTGGCGATCCACCTCCTCTGCCCTTCCAAAAGGGTGGGTCTGCATTCAGGGGTGAACTGGATCATTCAGTTTGAACATTACGCAGATCGACTCCTGTGCCCTGCTTAAGTGAGATTCCCAGACGTGCCTTTACATGCCAGCAGGAGCAGGTAATTACGTCTCTTAGAAGGCTTTTTCCCCCTCCCGTACATTAATGACAGTAATTTAGAGAGTCACTTGCAAAGCCAAAAAACCCTTATTTCAAAAAAGAATGACAAGGAACCATTGTGATGTAAATACCAGAGCAAGGAGACAATGCGCCTTCCAGACTGATGTGATAACAGTGTTTGCTAGCATGCAAGCATATTCTTTGTAATTACCCCAATAATTCCCTCCCCACGCTCCCCTGAACTGGTTTCAGTGAATTGTAGAGCATATTAAAATGCTCCAATTAATCATACAGCATTGAAAAGGTCATTTAATTTTGCTTTTAAACAAGCAAGTGCATTAACCCCCCGAAAGGACAGACAGTGATGGAACGAGTCCAGGCCCTGTGGAAGGTGAATTAAGTCTTGAGCATTGAAATAATAAATAGGGGTGTCACCAAGAATGATGGGCTGGCAGGGGCCGCAGAGTAATCTAATTTTTAACATAAAGACTCAGCAAGCCTGCCTGACATGATGGCTTTATGTAGGGCCAGTTTAGACTCGTTCCCTAGGGACAAAACCTGTTAGAGAAGAGAGGCCTTTTGCTTCTCAGGGAAAGTAAACTTATCAAAAGTTATCCTCAGGCAGGGATTATACAGAACAAAGGACCAAGAGGGCAGACATCTCAGGGTGCCAGGAATCTATTGCTTTAAGAGAGCAAGCATGGTCCAGTGGTCCGAGCAGTAGCCTAGGACTTGGGAAATCTGGGTTGAAGTTCCTGTTCTGCTACAGACTTCCTGTGTGACCTTGGGCAAGTCACTTAAGATAGATGAGGGTGCTGATAGGGGAGATGTAAAGGGATGTAATAGCAGGGCCGGCTTTAGCAGGTGCGGGGCCCCACGCCGGGACGCAAATTGTCTCGTGCCCCACCCCCTCCGTCCCCTCCCTGCCCCATTGGATCCCTCCCCAAATCCCCACCCTGGCCCCGCTTCTTCCTCAAGTACGCCGCATTCCTCCTCCTCACCCCTCCCTCCCAGGCTTGCGCTGATCAGCTGTCTGGTGGCGCAAGCCCTGCAGGGAGAGGGGAGAAGCAGGACGCGACTTTTTTTTTTCCTCGCTCCGCCGGCAGCCCAGGATGTTGCAGGGCCCTCTTAGGCGCGGGGCCCCATTTCGGGGAATCGGCCGAATTGACTTAAAGCCGGCCCTGTGTAAAAGGTACAAGCTAGATTTAGTAGTGTCCCAACAAGGAAGGTGGCTTTAAAAGCAGAAATGGGGGTGGAGGGGGGAATTGTAGGATGAATTGAGTGCTGGTGAAAGGCACTGGAGGAAATATTCTGTCATGCAATGCACAGACTATGGAACTCATTGCCACAGGATGTTAAGGCCAAGAGTTTAGCAAGATTCAGAAAAGAATCAGATATTTTTATCTGCAGGTCAAGACTATCCAGAATTAGAATCATTAATGCCAACAAAAACTGAGTGGGATATTAAACTTTCAAGGTTTAAGCCAGTTTCTGACTATTAGAGATCAGGATGAGCCCTAATGTAGGGTGCAGATTATCCCCTATCTGCCTCCTGTAGGATTCTTGTACCTTCCTCTGAAGCCACTGTCAGAGACCGGATACTGGGCTGGATGGATCTGGGGACTGATCCAGTCGGGCAGTTCTTGTATTCCTGTTTCACATGGGCCACCTAACATCCTGGAAGAAATCTACTGAAGAAGAATGTCCTTGGGCCAGTGGCGCTTTGTATTTCCTTTGCTATTATTTCAGATATTTACCTGTTTTGAATAAGAACGTGTTCCCTTGCAGTCTAGCTCTTCCTTCTGCGTGCTACTGCCGTGTAGTCTTACTCCTGTTTGACATCACGCTCCACAGCCATAGTAACGAATGTGATGTCACCGAGGAAGTATGGGAAGGGGAGGAGCAAAGAACTTTGTTAAAGCCCGTCTTTAAGAATCAGAAAGGGCCTCAGGAATCACATTTGGAAGGTATCCCAGACACAGCTCTTCACGCACTTTTAAAAGTTTCCTCCAGCTCCTTTTTTAAAACGGGTGAGAATTTCCTGGCTTTACCGTGGGCACTTTGCTGAGCTATGCACATCCTCCCCGCACATTCCTTCCCTCCTTGCTGGTAAATCAGTACCAGCCATTCCCCTGCCTGATTCATATTAGAGCGGAAAGCATTGCTTGCTGTGAGCACATCAGGAAAGTCAACAGTTGCCGTTCGAATCTGGTTCTTAGTGGTGCCAAAGGATCAGGGGCTGGTGTTCACAGGCGTTCAGACGCGGGCGGTTTGACCTGGTTTCTTTAGCAGCAGCGCGAGCAGAGTTTTCCTTTGGAAGTGTAATCACAGAATACGGAGAGAGATTCTCAAGCTGGAATCTGGGGCGCGATTGGACAAAGTAGCGAGACTTCTGTTGTCCCTGCCATTCAGACAGATCTATTTCTCCCCCTGCCCATCTCTTCTTGAATGCAATTAATGAAAATTAAGCACCAGATCAGTTCGCTATCCACATGGCCAGGAACGCTAGACGGTAACCTCCCCAAGTCATTTGGCTGTACGGTGGAGGAGGGCTGAGGTGTGAAGAAGATCCTATCTGAATGACAAGAAATAGCTGTATTAAATTCTTAAAGGGATTCTGCTCCTGTAGTGTGGCACATGAGATTCAAATACCAATAGTTCACAGGCAGAAACTTGACCGTAGTAGGCATTGCATCAATCACAGTCCCTTTTTATAGCACTACTGATGCTTTAGGGGATCTATGTATAACTTACGAATTCTAGTTGATGTTCTGAAGCTGTGATAACACTGTGTTGTGGAATGCCGCAAAGTGGGTGTGGAGTCAGCCATCTGCTATCAGGGCGCGAGCCCAGGGGTTCTCAAACTGGGGGTCACGAGGGTATTATATGGGGGGTCGTGAGCTGTCAGCCTCCACCCCCAAACCCCGCTTCGCCTCCAGCATTTATATTTTAAATATAAAAAATGAGTTTTTAATTTATAAGGGGGGGGTCGCACTCAGCGGCTTGCTATGTGTAAGGGGTCACCAATACAAAAGTTTGAGAACCGCTGCCTAGCAGGTACAGTGGTGGGTCGTTAGGCCTTTAATGGTTTCCCATTCAGCTGGAAACACCTTGGAGCAATGAGTTGGCTGAAGCCTAGGGTAACCCAGTCCACCACGTTCCTTTGCTGGGGGAGTGGAAAGTCCCCAGCAGCAGACTGAAGAAGCCAGGGGTTGACGGTGGGACATAAAAACTTGAGGGACTCATGGGAACGGATAAAGCTTGGGCAGGAGAGGGGGGCATGCTGTCATAGCAGGTGGGGCCTGTTTAACTGCAGGGCAGCCCTGTACTAAATCAGGTTGGCTGTTGCTAGAGCAGTGCTCTGGTTGCAGGGTCAGAGATTTTTACCGATATTCACCCAGGGCGGAAAAATGCCAGGGGGAAAGAATCCGAGCAAAGCCCATTTACTGCTGCTGGAGGAGCGAGCGGGACCACTTGGGCCGTCTTTTTCAAAAAACCGAAGCGGGTTGAAAAGCGAAGGGGATTTTTGGCCAAAGGCTGGGGAAGCCTCTGAAACGGCTTGAGCCAGGCGGCAGTCAGCCAAGCCGAGCTGCTGTCTGTACGTTTGACCCCCGCGGGAGATGGAGAGTGCCTGTGATAGGCGTAGCTGCCCCTTGTCACTTGGCTTTTCTTGGCATTTGTGATGGTTTGTTACGCATCGTAGGCTCTCACGCTCTTCATTTGAACTGCAGACAGGGGTGGGGGAAAGGCAGGGACTGAGGAGTGGCTGTTCTCAAAATCGGCTGGCAGCCGGCTTTAGAAGCATAATCCAGCAGGGAGGTGTAAAAGCATTGCGTTAAGGAATGAGAGCAAAGAATTAGAGGAGGGTTTCCTTCCTATCCGCTCCATTGGAGATAGGAGGAGCTGGTGACTGTCAGCGGGGAAGCCTTTTTGCTCAACAATTCTTGAAAAATACTCTCTTGAAGGCAAGAATGCAAAAGCTCAATATATAATCCCTAGCTCTTGTCTAGCACTTCCCCTTGTAGGTCTCAGTGTGTTTTACAAAGAAGGCAGGTATCGTTAGCCCTGTTTTACATTGGGGGAAACTGAGGCACGGGCAGGGGAAATGAGATGACTTGCCAAAGATCATCCAGCAGGCCAGTGATAGAGCTGGGGAAAGAACCTGTTTCTTGAGACCCAGCCCAGTGCTCTAAACACTAGAGACTTTGGGTCAAACTTTCACAATGATTTAGCCTCCTAAGTTTCGTGTGGAGGAAGGCTTTCTGTCAGTGAGAAACCAGGAAGGAAAGGTTCTTGGGAACCACTAAACCTGAAATGGCAGATCCATACCAGCCTCCCGTGGGGCGGCAGCAGGATCTGATGGACAGGGTACTGCACTGGGGCTTGGAGACCTCTGTTCCCAGCTCTACCATGACTTGCTGCGTGACTCTTCTCTGGGCATCCCTTTCCTGTCTCACCCATTTTTCAGGGGAGCAAGAAGCCAATCATGTGTGAGACCTGCACGACCCGGGTTGTCACTAGGATAGATGTTGACATTTTCCGACCGTTCAGAATAATTGTAGGTTTGCTTTAGGAGTGTGTTTGTTGTGGCAGTTTCTTGGTAATAAAAACGGCAGCTGCTGGTTTTGCCTGGCCACTGTGTCTGGGTTGGAGAAACTGCACGGTAAATAACCCGAGTGGCACCATGTTGGGTTCTCTGGCTTGCTTTATACTGGAGGATCTAATGGGCCCTTCTGTCCTTAATATCGAAAAATGAAACAATTTTACTGGGACCTCATGCACCAGAATAATTTTCTCCAGCTGTAGAGATCTTCCTGTCCACGTCTCTCATTCACCGGGCATTGTGAACTGCACTAGCCCCTGGTGTGTTTTCACTTAACTCTAATTAGCAGCATGAGCTAATTAACATGGGCTAACATTTCCTCTGCCCTTCCTCATGCTTTTGGAATCCACTGACATGTTCTAATTAAGGGGCCCAAGCGGGGAGCAGATTGGAGTGACTCAGAGCACTCGCAGTTGGAATAAATCAAGCGCTTTGCGGAAGGTCACTGATATTTTTCAAATTGAAGAAGTTGCGTGTGTGTGTGTGTGTGTGTGTTGGTAAGGTCAGTATGTCTCTGTTGACAATAAGCATCTGAAACGGCAATATATTTCCCGGTTACCTCTATTTAGGCATGAGCGGCACTGGAAAGCTTTTGATACACTCAGCTAGGGATGGCTTTTTATCATTGCCAACTGTCAGGCAAATGCATCTCGACTTCAGAAGTAGATGGCTTGCTCGATTAGATAGATCTGTAATGCTAACAGCCTGGTGGGTGCTTACGTGGATCCTTTTCTTTTCATTGCAGTCTTCAATTTATGGACTCCTGCATGTTCTGGTCATGCTCTGTGCTTTTCATTTTGTTACCCTTTTGTGCTGACAGGACAGAGAGGAGAGCCCGTTGTCTTTCTGGTGCCAGCAAATCAGCTGATGATAAACTGTGCAAAGCTGCTGTTTGTCTGATTTGTTCTGTAGCTTCAGGCTTGCTAGGCGCTCCTCTTGATGCAGGAGGACAGATTGTGGCTTTGGCGAGCGTACGGCCTCCATGAAGACATGACAAATGAGAGTAGTGACCAACGTAATCAGGGTGAGAGTAGGACAGGATTACATGAATAGGTTCATGCAATCATTTAGACCAGTTGCGTGCACTTAATAGTTGAAGCTTTATTAATATCACCTGAATCTTCCTCATTAATTCTCACCAGATTAGGTCACTTCTTGTGGGCCATGCTGCCAAAGTGACCTTTTAGGATCAGAGGCTGACCCTGGTAGGTTTTAGGAAAAGTGTTCCTTGCTTGGGGAAGTGGAAGCCTGGGACTAGGCATGGAGGTGGCAGTGGAGAGGCATCTGAGGGGCTGACAGAGAAAGGAGCGACAGAGGGAGAGTTCTTTTTAAGGTGTGGATGGGTTTTTACCCAAGTCTTTCAGTCACTTGAATGTCCTTCCCTCCTGCAAAAACCCATGTTCTTCCGATCAATACCTTTGCTGAAAAAAAAAGTGGCAGCTGCTAAACCGTTCTGCCACTTCTGTGTATCTCATCTGAGCCCTCGTTGAGCTCCTCCATAGCAGAACAGTTCCCTCTTCTTTCCCCCCCTCCAAGTTAATTTTAATCGTTGGTGAAAGATGCAGGATCTACCTAGCGCTTCTCTTTATCCAGACACCGCCCAGCATAGATAGCAGCAGGGCAAGTTAGCCCCTTCCCAGCCAACGCCATATCTGGGGAAAGCATCTTTCTTGCCACACCTGATCAGTCCGTAGCCTCACTCTGATTCTGCTGACAAAGGTTTTGATGGTGGGCTTGCTGTGAACAGGTGTCTGCATCACTGGGAACGGACTGAAGTCATCCACTCATTTCACACCCAATTGCCTCTTGGGCACAGTCGACCTTGGTTCTCTTTCCTTCCCAATGTTGGTGTTTGGTTTTTGCGGGCAGTATACAAAGGGTTTTAGCAGTGTGTGTGTTTGTTTCTGCCCAGCTTACCGAGTGGGAGGGGCGGAGTTATTTCAAGTATATGATCCAAATCGCCCTGGCTGAGTGACCCGTCCTCTTCGTTATTTACCAGTCCCCCAAGTTTTGTGTCATCCACAAGCGTTGTCACTGATGTTTTCCTTCCAGGCATTGATGAAAATGTTAAATAGCACAGGGCCAAAAACCGATCCCTGTGGGGTCCCACTGGAAACACACCCCGTTTGCAGTGACATTTTAAGACCTATCAGTCAGTTTTTAATCCTTTTAAGGTTTACCATGTTAATTTTATAGTCTCGGTTTTTAATAACAATGTTGTGTGGTACCAAGTCGAACACCTTACAGAAGTCTAAATCTGTTATATTAACACTATTACCTATCAGCCAAATTTGTAATCTCATGAAAATATATCCGGTTAGTTTGAGAGGATCTATTTCCCATAAACCCGTGCTGATTTGCATTAAGTGCATTGCCCTCCTTTAATTCTTCATTAATCAAGTCCTGTATCAGCCGTTCCATTAGCTTGCCGGTGATCAATGTCAGGCTGACAGGCCTACAGTTATCTGGGTCATCGAACACGGCTCCTGCAGATCCCCAGTTCTCACAGGTAGATGGAGAAGTCAGAACTCTGAGTGCTTTCAACTCCCATTCCAAGTCACTATTGTTGTTAGCAAGGACTAAAAAGTGATGATGCACTCAATGAAGAGCAGATTTTCCTCCATCCGCCTGACTTTTTTTTGTTTTTTAAGCCTCTCATTAGTTTTACTCCGTTATCTCATTGTGTCTGTTCTGAAGTAACAGGTCTGGGTAAGGTCAGCTTTCACAGAACTTAAGTATTTTCCTGTTTCGTGTTTGAGTGTGTTGCACAATCACACACCCTTTTTGGGGGAAGAAATCTCTCTTTGCTTTTGAAGTCAAACACAGATGAGGTTTGGAAGGCTCTGCCACCCCCATAATAAACACCTAAAGGGTAGGGAAAGTAACAAATGCTTTTAGGTTAACCCATGCTGTGCAATTTGCATTGAAACAGGCTTCTGCTTTGCCTTTCTCTTGTTTTGCCAGGGTGATTTGAGCCCTGGTCATGGAATCTGCTCCCAGTGCCCACACAGACAACTGGGGCATTCATTGGTTCTTGTTAAATGAATGCTTCCTTTAAAAAATTAGATTGATCCTTGACCCTCTTCTTATCCTATGTTTAGTTATTGTGAATTCATATGCTTAATGTGAATTAAAATGTTTAAACCCATGAGGTTATGGAAAATATTGTGAAATAAGGAAATTAACTGCATTGTTCCAAACGTCCTGCATTGCTGATTTTTGTTCCTTTGAATGCCAGGAATTCTGCCGTCTGATTTAGAAGAGAGCAGTGTCTTACTTTCCTGAACAGTTTGTCAGCATTTGCTAATCTGGCATTTCAGGGTGTTGCATCCAATTGATTCAATTTATGGATCTTTGTCCTTTTTAGTCCATATCAGACTGTGGCACGTACATGAAGTTCCCCTCTGTGCACACCCTTCCAGTATTTCATGGAAAATGTTTACACCTCCACATGCTTTTTTCATCCGCTCATCACATATTCTGTAGCACACCTGATCCTACCGCAGCCCAGCTTAGACGGACTCCCACGGAAAATCTGGGAAATGCTGAGAGGAAGAAAAGACTTGTAACATTTTGCTAAGGAAAAGTCCTTTCTAAAAGAAGAGCGCCTCATCAGTACATCTTCTAATTGCCGGGTTAATGGAAGTGAAAGCACCCTGATTAAACTGCAATAGAACGATGATCGCAAATATGTGATTAGCATTAATAACATCGGTCAGAATATATTATGCAAACGAGGGGATAATCGTTTAATTATTCATCTTCAACCTTTATATTTTTTTAAAGTCACCTCACTCATCAAGTTTCTCATTGCTAGCTCTGGTGTATGTTAGTTTATATTGCTGCGCTCTGAATCAAAGCGCCAAAGCCACGTTGCCACTCTCCTGTCTCAGGCAGAACGAAGACACTGATGTCCCATGCTTTGAACAGCGATCCCTTTCTTGACACTTTATGTTCCTCCAGCCTCTGCTTTGCGAGTACATTGCCATCCGTTTTGTCTCTAGGGTTAAACCCTTTAATGAATCCAGAACCTGAAAACTGTAGGAAGAGAAGTAGCAATTTCCTGGGAAACAAGTAGCGCTGAAAGGAGCTGTAATATACAATGTCTGATGATCTCTGTTCCAAGGGGAGACGTACTGAAATCTAACACATTCTCCAGTCTTTCCTCCCCTCTCCTCTATAGGGTTTCTGCGACCTTTTCCAAGCTGGATATTTTATTGTTGCTAAATTCTGTGACAAGCAGAAAGTTGGATTTAAACAGCATATATATATATATAATGGTGGAGTTGTGCCAATGAGACCTACTGAAATGTAGTTCTTTACTGCCACATATAGTCTTCTAGTTGAGTGTGTCGAGGTCAGTAGTGACACCTAGTGGCCTGTCAGGTTAACCTCCGCTGTGAATTTCCTATATACGTTTGATGGTGTGCCCGTGTCTCTTGGGGTGTCTTTTGAATCACAATTTTGCTGTCTCACTGGGACTTATTTCCCCGGCCTATGGTATTGCAAGTTCCTACTGTCTATGGGAGAGTCCATTTGGACTTACTGCAAATCCAACACTGACCTGGAAACATGATATTGTCTCTGACTGGTTCAATGAATTTCCTCCTTGGACAATGTCTTTGGGTAGGAACCCCATTCCTGGCCCAGGACCCCGTTGTGTTTGTACAGCACCTACACATGTATTTTGTTTTTATATGGGCACATTGTCTCCTCCCCACACCTATGTACATTTTGAAAAATAGAAAGCTGTATCATCAAAATATTCTCAACGATGTTAAAGGTCTGATCGTACTCTGGAAATGATTCAATAAAATTACATTGTATGGGTCCTTATTTATTCTTTCCCTCAATTCCAAGGAAATATGCTCAGTTTTGAGTTAGTTTTCTCTCTCTAATTGTCAGTGCTGCAAACTCAGGCCTCAATTGAGAAAAGCCTCCTTTTTCAGAAATGCACTTAAATACGTGCTTATCTTCTGTTGCAGTCAATGGGCATCAGCAGATGCTTAAAGTTAAGCATGTGTTTGGTTTTTTTTGTGCTCTCCTGAATGGGGCCCCAGATCTGAGGCCCCAATCCATCAAAACATGAACCTTAAAGTGCTCACATGCTTTGCAGAATCAGGGCCTGGGAATCCAACTTGAATGTTTTCTGCCTGCATTCCTGATGTGCAGGGCAAGGTTCCACATGCAGTTTTGACTGTGCATGAGCCAGAATACAATCCAGTTCACTCTTCTGTAGTTGTATTGGCTCAACAGCGCTGACGGCAGCACACGTTTTGTCAGCAGAGTAAGGTACTGTATGTTTAGATGGTTTTCTCACTGTAACTACACTTGAATTATGGTTTTTTTTTTTTCTTAAAAATAGGTGGCATTTGGAGTTTGTTTTGAAACCTGATGTGTATATATACATGAGTGTGTGGGCATGAAATTAACATCTCTGTGTTTTTTAAAATCCTGTTCCCTGCAGCTTTTTCACTGCCAGATCCATCCCTGTATATTGAGTGCAGCCAATGCAGAAGCTTCTGTGAAATGCATGAGGTTTGCAGATGAAGGATGGAGTCAAAATTCCAGTTCTTGCAAATCCACAAAGTCTTAAAACTGCCACTTTGTGGAACCGGCCCTATGAAACCTGACAGTTTGGTGAAACCTGCCTGGGTTAGTTTTTAACTACATAAAGTTTTTAACTCAGGCCCAGTTTGTGGAAAGACATGTTGAAGGTCATCAGGCTTCTCAGTGAGCTTGGTTCTGTCTTCTTGATTTGCAGCGAAACCCTGCAAAGCTTGATGGCTTCCCTTTGAGTTGGTTTGAATCCAAAACTCGAGGAGGTGTGAACCAAATCCAAAAGCAACTTTTGCATGAAACCCTGAGAATCAAACACACTGAGCAGTGCCCAGATCTGCCTTTAAAACCTGTGCTGATTCCGAAGTTGTCTTTGCGCATTGGGTAGGGGGGCAATGTAGAGAGAGGAAGACGCCCACTCTCAGATGGAAACAATGTTAAATTTCCCTCTAATCCATTTCAGGGCATCAGTGAACCTCCCCACGCCGCCTTGTCTAGGAGCTACGATCCGAGAGCGGTGAAAGAGAAGTATGACCCCGAGCCGACTTATCACCAGGACTACGGGAATGAGCTCTCCATCCGGATAGGTAGAACTGGGCTTCATTCAGGCAAGCATCCTGTCATATACCAACAGCAGAGTTAGAACTCTATTAAATTGGCTCATAGACTATAATATAGATATGCTCGAAATTTAATCCACTTCGGTGCGCACACATGCTTTCTCCCTCTCTCTTTCTTGGTGCAGGCTGGCATCTGGCCCAAGAATCAGTGCTTCTGTTTCTCCTTCAGTTCTCAAAACCACTTGCATGAATTATTAATAATTAGACATCTAATTTGACAGTGAAATGAAATTCACTTATCTTGAGATAATAGTTTTTCAGCTGGGAAGGAGTGGGTGGCTGGGTCACGTTTGCCTCCCCATGCTGAATTGTATGCACCCATGACCCTGGTCATGGCTTGCTGTAATTATGGGCCATGACTGATGGTCACTTTGTGGCTCCTTATTTTGGAGGATAATAGAAGTGGTAGCTGTTAGAACGTGGAATAAAAATGTCCTGTCTTGGGGAATATTTATTTGTTTCTTTTTAACAGTTTTTTAAAAACCAGTGGGAACTTCTGATCTAATTTTGTAATCGGAAAGCATGTTAAAGCTTCCCACTTTTAGGTGAGCGTGTTCAGTGTTTATACGGCCCTGTAACGAAGATCAAGTGTTGCTCCCATATCCTATCTGATGCATCTTCTACAGGGGGTCTAGATCCTTCCCTCGTGGGAAGACTAACTTGATCTAATCGGATTTTCCTTCTCTAGCGACTGAGAGTCTGCACAGGGCAGAAAAATGTAGTTTGATAAATGACTAGTGAAAAATAGTCTCACTGCTTTGGTATTTTTCTTGAGTTTAAGTGTATCTGGTACACTAGACGCTACCCCAATTTCTCCCCTCCCAAGTATGGAGATGGGAGCACATCAAATAAAGAAGTGAGTCTTTCTGCCAAAATTGCATTAGCTCCTCAGGCGGGGTTTTATTCTTTATTATATAATTGCATTCTTTATGTAAAACTGTTCTGAACCAGAGTGCTTTTAACTTTTTAAAATTTTAGACGGGTTTTGAAAGGAGCCTAAGAGGGTTAGGTGTCCAGTTACCAGGGGATTTAGATGCGTCATGTCTTTAAGCTCCTTTAACAAGTCCAGACTGATAGCCCAGTTGATAATTCTATTACTTTGGAGCATTGAGCATGCTGGCAATTTTATGTCCTAAATGTAATTTAATTTCACTCTTAAAATAATCATGCATCTTTCTGTAAGTTCAGAGCTACTCTGTTTTGTACATGCATCTGCTCTTGGTTGTAAATGAAAACCATGGAAGTCGTTTTGAGAACAGACACTTTCCATTATGCACTGTTGGTTTGCTCTCTCTGGGGAAACTTTTTAAAAACGACAACAAATCAATACCCTTTTATTCTCTTCCGTGATATTTTTCTTCTTAGTTTTTTGCTTGTTGGGATGAACTTGCTATTTTCACAAGACCGTGTGATTGCCAAGAAGACCGATGGCAAATAGAGACAGACAGCAACTTGTTAATTAGCAGCCTTCACTAAGCCCATCAAGAACTTACCAGCTGTGTTCTTGTGAAATTTCTCAGGGCACATAATGGGTATTTTATTAATGTAAATGGTGGTACTTGCTAATGTCAATTTTGACATTAGTCACTGTTGAATTATTAATTTAACTTTAAAAATCCCAAACAAGTAAGCTTAAAAAAACCCAGCCCCTCTTGCATTATTCTGCAATTGACTTAAAAGGTGGAAGGTGGTAGTGATGAGTGGAGTGGAGAGACTGATATTGACTTGATTGAAGGGGCATGAAAGTGCAAGTCTCTCCAATCCTGTGTAACCAGGGCCCCGATCCTGCAAAGAGGTGCAGAGACTTAACTTTACTGCCATGAGCATAAGTGTTCACAGGATCAGGGTCCTAATTACTGCTCAGTCATGCTTAGCCGACATGAATCTTCAAGTCAATGAATCCACTCAGTAAATGGGAAGATTCACCCCAGAGCTTCATAAAAGATGGGTGGGGTGGAGGAGGAGTCCAGTGAGCAGTAAGACCTTGTGCTTTTCAATAAGTTGGGGAGGCTGCTCCATTTCCTTCTATGTCTGTCTGTTGCCTTCGTGCCCCCTTGTCTGCATGTTGTTCCCACTGGATGAAAGAGTGGCTGGAACGGGAGTGGATACCATCTGGGCTGACCTCTAGTGAGCGCTCTGCAAACATGTGATCTGGGTTTTACTTTCCCCCCAAGTATTGAACATCATCTTTCTCTTCGTGCTGACAGTGCTTTGACCTTCCATCTTCAGGTATTAGCTGAAGCAGTTCTAAGGTCGGCGGGTAGTACCCAATCGGCGGGTAGTAATCGATCTATCGGGGATCAATTTATCGCGTCTCATCTAGACGCGATAAATTGATCCCTGAACACGCTCCCCGTTGACTCCGGAACTCCACCGGGGCAAGAGACGGAAGCAGAGTCGACGGGGGAGCCGTGGCCATCGATCTCGCGCCGTGAGGTAAGTCGATCTAAGTTACGTCGACTTCAGCTACGCTATTCTCGTAGCTGAAGTTACGTATCTTAGATCGATCCCCCCCCCAATGTAGACCAGCCCCTAGAAACCAGTTTTATAAGCTTCTGCCCATGGGAAAAGAGCAGTGTTCATTTTTATGAGTGCAGTTGCAGAGGTCTATACAAAAAATGTATCCGTTACTTAAAGCAGTGTTGAAAATACACATGCTTCCTTTGGAGCAATTTTGCCTGTACTCCGTCTCAAGCAGACGTGTAAAGTGAAGTTTTGTGAAATGCACATCTCTAGTCTCGGAGTGTTAATGCAATGGGGGTTATGCATGCAGGCTTGATAACTGTTATCAACGTATTAAAGTCAAGGCCAGATTCAGTCTCCAGACATGAGACCGGTGTAATTGCCTCTCCCCTCCCATCGCCAGATGCACAGTCATGCTGCAGAGGCTGTGTTAATGTTGGTCTGTATTCCTTGACACCATGAGAAGCGCTCCCCTAAATGGTAAAATCCAGCCATGTGCAGAGGGGCCATGCACCACTTATGGCCTGTGTAAGCCCTCCGCATGGGTGTGCATTTCACCCACAGTGATTAGACTCTGGCCCAGCAGGAATTGGGTGCACAGGGTCAGTTCAGCTTGTGTATGCGCCAAAATGCATTGCACCCTAAGTCCGGCCCTGGAATGTCCCTCCTCTGGCCTGGTTGCAGAGGAGGTTGTGGAGATGCACCTGTGTGGATTAGGAGGAAGGGCAGAATCAGAGCTGGTACTCTGGTGGCAAGGGCCTGCTTCTGAGTGTGGAACACAATGCAGGCTGATTCCTATTTTAAATTTGCCATTTGCTTGCAAAGAGTGTCCTCGCCTCTAATATATTCTATTTACTATTGCACTTTCCCTAGGATCCGCTGTTATGCCTAAAATCAAAGAATTGTTAGATTTGCCGTTCTGGAAATGACGTGCCCATAGGCTCTGATCTTCAGATTGCCTAATACCAGCCCACTTGTTCACTTTTTGGTTCCCACTGCTGGCCAGGCAGCTACTGGTGAACCATGAGCCCTTGCGGATTTCCAAGGGTGATGCCTCTTTGGGGCTTCAGCAGCTTCCTTAATTGACTGGTTTGTGGCATGAATCAGATGGTCCTAAACAGAAAGTTCTTGCCCAGATTTTTAGCCTGATGCTCGGTGCTTGAAACCTTTCTAGGTTAGTTCTCTTAATTGATTGTCTCGGTGTAGAAATCTTCTTTCGAGGCCATGGAAGTGTCCAGGTCATTGAAGGGAAATACCCTTCCCTGTGCAAGGTCTTCGGAGAACAGAAAATAGCAGCCGGAGCCCCTTGGCGGCGGGGTTGCCTGCGGTTACAGAGGACCCTGTACTCTGAGAATGCTTCACAGAAGAGAAATGAAAGCCCTGAGGTGCTTGTTTGATTTCTGTCCCTCCAGGGTGGTTGAATTCAGCTAAGTTCTCCTCGTTTTCCAGTCTGAGCAGCCACCAGACTCTGCTCGGTTTAGAGGTTGTGTTTCAGATCCTCCCACCTCTGAATATCTTCGTCCCGGTGGCCCTTTTCAGTCTGCTTCAAACCTCCTGAGTGAGGCTTTTCTCATTAGTTAGTGCACCTTGGCCCGTTCCTTCCTTTTCAGCAGCAGCCCCTGTCTCGGATTGTGCTTTACTTGCTCTCGTTTTTGTCCTGAGTGACTTGATTCCCCCCCCCCGAGTTGTTGGGCTCATTGTTTGAATGTCGATTCTATCATTTTAGTAACCCATATATGTGCAGTGGGAGCTCTTAGGAAACAACAAAACAGATCAAGTCTATTCCGGCAGCAGACTACTTTGCTGGTGTCTGTCTTCTCCAGGCGTTTCCCTATAAAAGAACAAGCTATGTTAGCACGCATTGACTTTGCAGCCCTCTTTTAATTGGCTCGTATATTCTACCTTCCCTGCGAATACCCAGAGTCTGCACAGATGATTGTCAGGAACGCAAGGAACGTCAACGTGGACTGGTGCCTAGGGACATCTCTGCAAAAACATGGAGACTGGCAGTGGAAATCCCCTCTATTTGAGGGCTTGTGTAGCGTCAGCTCAGCTGAGTTTGACATCAGGGTCAGGGTTCAGTAGGTGGATAGGCTGTAGTTTCAGGATGCATAGGTATCCTGAGGCCAGAATTTGACCCCTTACATCACAGCTACATTTAGGCTTTGCTCCTGTTTAGGTCTCAAGAAGGATTTGCAGACAGCAGTGTGTCTAGAAACTTGAGCCATGAATCCTGGTTATCGAAACTATATATTAACAGTACGGGGATAATTGTTCCCAGCGGTTCTCCAGCGCAGAATGATTCATGTTGCTCCAAATTAGACAGACGAGAGTAGGAGGGTGATGCTACTCCCCAGCCAATCTCTTAGTCTTTCTTCCTCCTGCTTCAATTATTCCTGCTATAGCATTGTAGGTGAAGCATCCGTTATATCAAACAAAATGCTTTCTGGCTGGTTCCAGTTGCACTGCAACAAAGGCTCTTACACCGAAGTCCCTGGAGGGTCCAGAATTAGATGTTGAATATAGTTTCGGCATTGGGAGCCCAGAGTGTTCCCCTGCCTTCAGAGAGGCACTGTCTGCTGGTGGGAACGTGAATCAGCCTGGTGCGTGCGGAAACCGTGTCTTTGCAAATCAGGAGTCGTCATTCTGCAGGCTGAAGCGGCTGCTTGAATGGAGCTGATTTGGGGGTGTGTGTGTGTGTGTATACACGCACGCACCCATGCCTGCACAGAGTTCTCCCAGGGGAAGTCAGTGAGGAGTTGCAGAAGTGAACTAGGCCAGTAACTAGAAGGACTATGAAGTGCCTCAGATGCCACCTTGCAGGTGGGATTCACCGCACAGATCGCTAACGTTCCTCCTCCGTAGAGTGGACTGAAGTGAACATAGTGACTCCTACAGAAGCTGCACTGTGAGGTGGCTTCTCGCTAGGGATTCCCTCATTTCAAGTGAGTCAGTGGAAGGGCGCGAGAGGTATCGTGCTTGGGCTCTGCGCACAACTCTCTAGTGATCCACACAGAGTCATGAGATCGAGGAACAGCGGAAGGGAACTTTCCTGACTCCTAAAGCCTGGCTTCTCTGTGGTCCTGGCCCACGCAGTGAGGCCCCCATTCTGCACAATACTTAAGCACGTGCCAGACTTCAAACACGTGAATAAGGATCTGGCGGTTATGGCGGATCAACTGCAGAGCTACACAGCACCTTTCATCTGAGCATTTCAGAGCATGTTACAAATGGAGAAACTGAGTCAGAGTGCAGTGAAGTCATTTGCCAGGGGTTGCTTAGGGAGTGAGTAATGCAGCTGGGATTAGAACCTAGATCTCCTGACCCAGGGTCTTAGGCTCTGAATGACACAGTGAATATAATCTAGGTGTGTTGTCCTTATGACGGACTGTGCACTGTTCTACCTGTTAAGCAGTTTCTCTTCTTTCTTGCCATTTCTCTATTGGTGACTTTTATAGCCACCTTCGAAAACTGATGATCACATGCCAGGCTGTCGTGCTAGTTGGTTTTGTTGAGGTTTGCTGATACCAGCTCCAACCCTTGGTCTTCCACTTGGTCGTTTTTTATCCACGCTCATTGCAAGAGCCATCCTACCAACACGGCTCTTGGGTCTCTGCTGGCTGTGCCCACACTAATGCAGCCTGGCCTTCCTCAACTTGTCTTCAGCTGACAAAACCTGCCTTAGGTCCCTTACAACCTCATTTCATTTCCTCTCGTGGAGTGTCCAACCGTGCGACCACCTCAACATCTTCATTTCCGTGGCGGTGAGCGCACTGATTTCTCTTCCAGTGGTTCCAGGTCTTGGTTCGGTACATGAGGATGGATCGAATCACACTTGGATGCACTCTCTCTTTTACCTTTAGTGGCATCTTTCTGGGGTCCGCTCCTGCCATTTGCACCAAGCAGCTTTAGTGCGTTGCCTGGTGTCAGTCCGGAGGGCTCCACATTAAGCACTTTCCAAGTCTGGATTGGACCTCGGTCACGCTTTCCCCTCGCCGGCAGTGGTTTCAGCGGTCGCTGCTTTTACCTTCCACCCCTCAGAAAGAAAACCCCTTTCAGTCAGAACCTGTGCAGCAGACAGTACAAGAGAGCCCCTTGCCTCGTTAACCTAATGCCCCTTTTACAGCTTTGAAGATATTGGGCAAAACTCTACAAGTAACATGGGGATGAAAGAGGGGAAGAAATGGAGGGAAAGGAGCTAGTGAGATAAAAAGAGGAATGAGATAAGGGGACCCCTTAAACCAGCTGAGAGATGGGGTGAGCTGAATTCTGGGATGCACATTTTTGCCCCAAGTGGCAATAGAACTATAATTCACAGGGAACGAACGTCTCCAGTATGTTACCTGGCTGCGTCCTAATCATGAAATCCTTCCTCTAAATTGACCCCCTTCTCTCCTGTCTCTTCTGAAAGCCCGGCTTGTCGTCTGCCTCACAACATCCATTAACTCCAGCAGAAGCAAGTGAGGATTGTTAGTCTTTTCTGTGCATCTGCGACTTGAGTCAATAGAGCGTGTACGTCCCTGCCTTTCAGTGGTGACTTCTGAAATACTTTATTATATTCTTGCTTTTCAAAGCCCTTCTTGGTCCTGGGAGAAGTGCATCTGTAATGGTTAATGGAAGACTCCCGTCCATGTTTTGAGCTAGACTAAGACACATTCAGAAAGGACACAATGACCGTACTGAGCGGTGCCTCTCACTCTTTTCTAGTGACGCTTTGACATGACCTAACACACAATCCTTCCGACAGGAGCCCTTACTTCTTTCTGTGAAAAACTTTAAGGCAACTCGTAGTGATGAGTTGTAGTAACTCAGCTAACCAGACCTTTGCTGAAGGTGATGAATGCACTGCGTTTAGATGGCAGAGCCAGTGGACTTAATCTGGATTTACTCCAGTATCAAGAAGAGCAGCATTTATCCCAATTTTTTGTTGTTGCAAGTTTTACAATTGCTGTCAGTTTCCTGGGTGATCCTACAAAACCAAACCAGGTTCCCCTTATATTTTTTCCCCTCTCTTTGATTGGAGAGGAGGGCAAATGCTCCTGTTGCAACAGCCCTCTGTTGGTGCACGCCTCCTGATTGCAGTGTAGACACACCCTTTGTTGTAATGTGTCTCTGCCGGTGACTTGGGAGCTGGAAGAGAGTCCCTTGCAGAGTTCATGATGTCTGAAGTGATGAGGGTGGAAGTTTGCAAAAGCTCACCACGTAAACGCTCTTCTTTCCTTGCTCCACGTATGTGCAAGATGATGGAGTGTTGGAGGAGGGGACAACCTTTGCAGCGGTGAAAGATTGTTTGATTCATTGCCATGATTTTCAGTCGGCACTGGGCATATGTGAATGAAATATTCATGAAGGGGTTACAGCTTACATAATGGATGGGCTCCTTATGCAAAATGTAACATTTACTAGTTGGGAAGGTCCCATTACATTCGTAATCATGTTGACAGATTCGCACCACACTTGGTACGCTACTGAGCTTGGAAAAATGCCACTTACAGCACCCATTGAGGCTAGCTATTAAAATCCAAATGAATCAAAGATGAGTGCCTCTGGTTAGATTAGTATCGATTTAAGAAAACTCTAATGCCACATAGCCATTTAAATGGCTAGTGATCTATAGCACCTTGTTTTTAAATCATGTTTAGCCTTTAAATTTCTATTGAAGAAGGAAAACGTACATGCATGCTAAGCGCCTCGGTAATACATACCCTGGACCAAATTCTGCTGCTACACCAATGCAGATCTAGAGTAATTCATTGACTTCAGTAGAGAGAGTCACTCTGGATTTACTTGGTAGCTTGTGTAAGATGAGCTTATTGCATGCACCATTGCTCCCTGCAACTCTCCACTTCCCCCACAAGCTAGCTGGGTGCCACCGTCCCGTCCTCTTCTATTTCAGGGACTCCTCGCAGCTCCCCCCATTCTCCCATAATCTCCCTGATGCCAGTGGCTCTGTGTGCCAGAATTGCTCCCCATTCTCCCCTCCCCCATGCCAAGGGCTGTGCGCACACACCCAGATCCTCCTTTCTCTCCTTCCTTCTCCCCCATTATTTTCTCTCTCTCTCTTTTTTTTTTTTTTGCCAGAGTTGTCACTCGGTTTCAATGTGTTAAATTCTATTGGGAGGATGAACAGGGGTATAATGCTGGAAGGTGTTAATGGGTGCCATCAAGAGATGACAGCAGCTCCATATATTCCCCGTTCCCCCTCCCTCCGCCCGGTTTCCACCTCCCCAGATCAATAGAGTTCTGGCTCTAGGTGCCTACAACATTCCTGGACACTTTGGAACCAATAGGATGTGGCGTTCAAAAATTACTCCGTTACGCAGACAGCCAGACAGACACATGCCATTGAGTCTCATGTAAGGCCTCGCAAACTCAGCCCATTAAGATTCCCGGCAGATCTCTCCCAGCCAAATAGAAACTCAGTTTTAGGAAAACTTCAGACTGTGTTCTGCCTGCGTATATATCCTCTATTGCTGTTCTCTGGTCTATTGCTAAGGGAATTTGAGAATAGGAGCTTTCTTGCTTAGTTCATCTGTTTCCTGATGCTCAATCCCCACTTGACATCAGGAGCCGAAGACCCTGTTTTCATAAATGTCACGTTTTAAATGATTATTTCTAGGAAGAGCAAGCCGTGGCAGAACTTTCTGACACATCAGCACAATGACTTCTCAGCTAGCTGTTTTTCAGCACTCCCCTCCCTCCCCAAGCGGGTGCTAGGGGGTGAGAGAATCCATGTGCCATTTGTCAGGAAAGAGAGGTTTTTAGCTGGGAATAGAAAAAGCTGCATCGGGCGCCGGGTATTTTCTCGCTTCAAAACAAGGCAGGGATAAATCCGATGTCTTTGCCCTTCCTTTCCATTTCTCAGGAAAACAGCATCCTCGGCTGGGTGTGAGCGATTTGCTGATGCGTAGAGCTGCTCTATTTGCCCACGGAGTTGCTGTCTTGTCCACCTCATCGCTTTAAAGAGCCCTTGGGATGCGAAAGATGCTGCATAGATTATTTTAAAAAAATCCAACTCTTTCCAAATTAATGCATGTGAAATCGCCTCTTGGCACCTTTTAATATTGTGTCCTGCCGTTCCGTGCAAGTATCGCCTTTCATGGCCTTCCTGTCAACACATCCTTATTTTCTGGGCTTTTGCCAGTGCTCTCCAGGATGAAATGTGTCCTACAAGTTCTTAGCTCAGCAGCGGGTTTTTTTTTCTGTCTTTTTTTTTTTTTGTTTAAATCTTTTCAACTGTTTTAAGTTACAGGAACTCCTATAAAGCAACAATACTATTGTGCCTTTGGTGCAGAACAGGACATTTGGGTGTTTTATTCTATGGAGCGAGGCCGGGCGAATTGCTACCACCTTTCCTGAGATGTGGCTGGGGTGGGAAGCAGTGAAGAGAGCACAAAATAAGTTTGCTCGGGCGTGAGGTTTAATACAATGTCCAGTTAGTGTGGCTGGGGGACTCCCGGTCTGCAGAAGTTATCCTGGGCTCTTTAATGCCCATCAGTCAGCCGGAGGTTGTGTCCCCGATGGATCCCTCCCACAGTGTGCGCGCCAGGCTGGGGAGCTGGCTTGGGCGCTATCAGGAACTACAGAGGCTCTGCCTCTTTTTGTAGCAGCTTCTCCCGTTAGCCCAGGGAAGCTGGCACAGCCCAGGGTTAGCAGTTCCGGGATGTTGCTTTAGGGTTTGTCTCTCCGTCTCCTAGAATCCAGTCATGTCTCTTGGCTCTGTGTGGGAGGTGCTGGCCGTTGGCAAGTATGGGGATGTCTGCGCTGCAGTCACGGGGTCTGGTTGCAGCTCATGTGGACGTACTCGAGGTAGCTTTAATCTAGCTGGCTCAGCTACCAGAGCTGCGAAGCTGGGCCGTACGGGCATCGGCGTAGGCTGTGCAAGCTCGCCTAGAACCCTGGGTAGTTACCTGGGGGGTTAGCCGGGGCTGCCGCGGCTTCGCTTCTGTGGTATCTGAGCTAGCTAGAAGAGAGCTAGCGTGGACGTGTCTGGTGGCACGGTGATCGCACCCCAGGATTGCAGTGTAGACAGGCTGGGGTGAGATCAGGTGAATTCTCATAGCTCCTACGGGATGTCTCCTTTGAAACGAGTGGGGGATTTGACCAGCTCTCTCTCTGTGGCCCTGTGCAGTTCTCCAGCGCCATGATGTATTCACAGCCGTGTGAGTGATAAAGGCAGCCCCAGCTTTGAAAGATCCCACCCCCAACCCCTCTCCCCAGCCCCTCAATCTGTTTGCACAGCATGTGGTTCTCTACGGAGAGTCAGCCGCCTCGCCAGTGAGAAATGAATGTCGCGTCCCTCACAGCGTGGCTATTGGGCTCTGCACCACTTTTGAGTTAGCCAAGATTAATTAGTCTGAGGCTAATTAAACTCAGTTGGGACCCGTGCAATGAATTCAGGTCTGCTCACAAGTGTGGAAGGTACGGAGATGTTGACTGTGGTGTATGTCTCTCTTAAACAGTGGAGTCAGTTCCCAAATTGCATTTGCTAGCTCTTGGCAATATTTTCCACTGACTTAATTTCCTAGCTTCACCTGGCAAACTATTATTAGGGCTCTAAATTCTATTTATATGCCATGTTCCACAGCTACTTAAATTAAGAGCCCACTGGATAGCTCATTTCCCATCCCTCCATTTCTCTTATAATGTACTCTGCTGGACTCCTTGTTCATTACTGGGATCGTTATGCAATGTGTCGCTCAGCAGTTTGTCTCCGTAGCCTAGAAGTGTTTTAGCAAGAAAGTTGAAGTCTGGTAGAGGATCAAGCTGGATTGTAATCTCCCCACCACACCCCTAGTAGGGTTGATCACGTGGCGTGACGTGACTTTCTGTACGTTGTGACAGACCCAGACCAGTGGGGTACAGTAGTCTGGTAGAGGGCAAATATACTGGTCACTGGATGAGTAGTTTTCTGTTCCCTGAGTGACCAGAGCAGGGGCTGCACTAGAGTAATCAGGAACCTGCTAGAACCAGGTAAGGCAGGCAGGCTAATTAGGACACCTGGAGCCAATTAAGAAGCTGCTAGAATCAATTAAGGCAGGCTAATCAGGGCCCCTGGGTTTTAAAAAGGAGCTCACTTCAGTTTGTGGTGCGAGTGTGAGGAGCTGGGAGCAAGAGGCGCAAGGAGCTGAGAGTGAGAGGGTGTGCTGCTGGAGGACTGAGGAGCACAAGCGTTATCAGACACCAGGAGGAAGGTCCTGTGGTGAGAATAAGGAAGGTCTTTGGAGGAGGCCATGGGGAAGTAGCCCAGGGAGTTGTAGCTGTCATGCAGCTGTTACAGGAGGCACTATAGACAGCTGCAGTCCACAGGGCCCTGGGCTGGAACCCAGAGTAGAGGGTGGGCCCGGGTTCCCCCCAAACCTCCCAATTGACCTGGACTGTGGGTTCTTCCAGAGGGGAAGGTCTCTGGGCTGTTCCCCAACCCACATGGTGAATCTCTGAGGCAAGAAAATCCACCAATAAGCCCAGGACCCACCAAGATAGAGGAGGAACCTTTGTCACAACGTGTGAGTGAGCGTGAAGATGCGATCAATGTGATCATGTGAATTGTGACATGCATGAAGATTGCAACCTGCAATATCCTTGTGTGGGAGTCAGGGCGGGGGTGGTATGCATGTGCGTGTGAAGATGACTGCAGACCATGTGCATGATTGCAGAAAGTCTGGTGCAAAGTGACATGATGGAAAAGACACTGGTGTGATCACTTCTGGCTTCCACACGTGACCTGCCACTAGCATACAAGGCATCAATCAAGTCATTAAGATACCAAAACATCCTTCCCAGAGGCAGGCACATGTGCACCGCACCAAAAAACTTCTGTCTGTGTGTCACAACCTGTTTGTCTCATCTCTTGGAAGCTGCCTGGACTGAAATAGCATCATCTCCGAAGAGTTAAATGGAACTTGGATAGCAGAAGGGGAAGCCCTGTTAAAAAGGGGGAAATAGATTTCAGCAGTATCGAAGAACCCCTTCAATCTCCAATTTCATTGCAGTGCACTCTGATCAACTAACCCATTCAGCACCTCTCCCTCTGCTTCATTCATTAAACACAATCATTCATGTATTTTCTCTATATGATTTCTTCTTTGACTGGGGATGCGACTCACTTTTCGTTACTCTGAGAATGATAAGAGAAATGAAAGCCAGATTTCTGGAGCTCAAAGACCTCAGGAATATTAATTCAGGAGAAATTTCAGGGCAGATGTATGAAAGCATATTGAGGGCTTTTTTTAAAAGATGGGATTTATTCCTTTAGCAACGTGGGGAGGATCCGTTCCTGCATTATAAAGACATTGTAAGGATAATGAAGTGATTTGTAAAGCCATAACCCAGTTGTGCCAAGAATTATTTGCGTTGGCTTCAACTGTGCGAACAAACTCTAATGAGCATCTGCAGTGCAGTTTTCAGGTTTGCATCTGGGATGCCAAAGGCTGGAACAACAAACGGACCAAAATATGGAGAACAAATTTAGCTCCCCCGCACCCATGCAAGGTTTATAAACATCCCTCTTTGGGCACTCCCCGATTCTCCCTTATTGGGCTTAAATCTGTGCAGGGCAGCCGAACTGGATTCTGCCATAAAGTGAGGAAGCAGTTGTACTGTCGGGTGACCTGTTCATATGGTAGAAGCTCCAGGGTGACCCGGTGAAGAGGAAGTTTTTATATATGAAAATATAAAGTGCTGCTTTGGGGTTTTCTCCTTAGTCTTTGGTGGGGAAGCTTGGGACGTGCTTAGGGCTGGCAGGCTCTGATTGCTTTTCCGGTGCGCAAAGCCAACCCTGAGCAAGTCCACAATCCAAGGACAAAAGGAAAAGAAACCTTTCCGGGTGCAGACGAGTGAGTGTTGGGGGCATTGTGTTACAGAATAACAATGCGTAGCACTTGTGCAGTGCTTTCCCTCTGCATGGTGCTGAAAAAAACAGCCTTACCAGGGTGTTAAGAACCACCCCCATTTCAGAATTGAAGGAAGGAAAAACCGAGTTGGGGAATTTGTGACTTGATCAGGGCTTTGCAACTCATTGAGGGCAGCACTGGGATTGCAACGCTGGACTGCCTGAGGACTGGTCCTGTGTTATAGCCTCTAGACTGTGCTGCCCTCAGATGCTAGTTCCACGGAGCCATCTGTTTAATTGATGTCAGCTCCGCTCCTGTCCCAGTCATGCCAGCGGTGAGGGAGTTGCTATTGAGTAGGTGTCCAGCTGTGCATGTGCTGTCAGAAAATAATTCCTGGTGACTTGGTGGTTCTGGAAACTGGCTTTAAAAATCTTAAAATTTTCCTAATTATGGGGCGCTGTCCTGCAGTTTGTGCTGTCGATCTTTCTCCTCTGATTTCGATTTTGACACATTTCAATTTGGCGTTTCTGTGTGCTAAAACCAGACTGTTTGTGTGAAGGCCTCTTTTGAATGTGGTATATGGCACAGGATGATGGAATATGCCTTTTCACTAAAAATCAATGTTTTATTTCCCCCACTAGGAAGCTTTTCCAGATACAGCTATTGATCGTGCTGATAAGAGCCACGTTTGCACCGTAATTGCTCTTTAAATCATTGGCCCTGGTGGTGTGGATACAGCTTACTCTCACCAGGAGAGCTTAGAAGGTTGATTATTCAGTGTTTGTTCAAAGACTTACAGCACAGAAGTAATCCTAAAGATGGGGGATTTAGTTCTACAAAATGGCAAAAGAAAACAAAATCCAAACTTATTTGTCAAGTCTGACTTGTTAGGTCAGCTGACAGGATAAAATCTGGGTCTAAATATACTCCCTTTTAGTTCTTTCTAATCTTTTCTGCCTCCACCTTCAATGTTGGTAAACTTAATGTTAGGTGGACTAGTCTGGAAAATGTAATACATAGTTCTTATCTAGTGCTTTTCACCTGTAGATCTCAGGGGTCTTTATAAAGAAGGTCAGTATCATGATCCCCATTTTATAGATGGGAAAACTGAGGCACGGGGCAGTGACGTGACTTGCCCAGAGTCACCCGGCAGATCAATGACAGAGCTGGGAATAGAACATAGATCTCCTGATTCCAGGCTGCATTGCTGTAATGATGCTGGTTCTGGCAGGACCCAACTGAGAGTGCCAGTTCAGGACCAATTGCTTAAAACAGGGCAGTTACAGCCCAAGGCTGTTTTTTTTTTTTAAAAAAACCTCTAAGGCAAACCAAGCCAGCCAGACAAAGAAGACTTTGGTCTCACCCCACTGGCTAACCACAAGTTACACAAGTAATTTCCTTAGACACTCCAGTTTTCCAGTATTACCACCAGTGCCACTCGTTATGGGGACAAATGGTTATGAAAACCAAACCCCAGTAAAAGAAAAAAGGTTCTCTTGATTCCGAAGGACCAAGCCTCAGACCCAGGTCAATATACAAATTAGATCTTACCTACAAATCATGCTGTTGCCAATCCTTTAGACTCTAAAATCTAAAGGTTTATTCATAAGAGGAAAAAGATAGACCTGAGAGTTAGAATTGGTTAAATGGAATCAATTACATACAGTAATGGCAAAGTTCTTGGTTCAGGCTTGTAGCAGTGATAGAATAAACTGCAGGTTCAATTCAAGTCTCTGGAATACATCCCCAGCTGGGATGGGTCCTTAGTCCTTTGTTCAGAGCTTCAGTTTGTAGCAAAGTCCCTCCAGAAGTAAGAAGCAGGATTGAAGACCAGATGGAGATGAGGCATCAGCATTTTATAGTCTTTTCCAGGTGTAAGAACACCTCTTTGTCCTTACTGTGGAAAATTACAGCAAAATGGAGTTTGGAGTCACATGGGCCAGTCCCTGCATACTTTGCTGAGTTACAAGGTGTATCTGCCTTCTCTCAATGGGTCAGTTGTATAGCTGATGGTCCTTAATGGGCCATCAAGCAGGCTAGGCAGAGCTAACAACAACTTGTCTGGGATGTCTCCTAGAAGCATAGCATAAGTTTGAAATACAGACAGTATAGCGCCAATATTCATAACTTCAACTACAAAATTGATACACACATATAGACAGCATAATCATAATCAGCAAACCATAACCTTGTCTTAGACACCTCATTTGACCCCCTTTATACAAGATTTGGTGCCACTACAGGACTTTGGTTGCAACCATGTTCTATATGGTCCCAGTTCAAATCAATAACGTGACAACTGCCTCACTGGGAAGTCCTCTGTGCCCACATGGCTCCATCAAGTGCTGCAATAGTGCAATCTCCCCTAGCTCCCTGCCCAGGAGCCATGAGTTCTGGTCTGTAGGTACCATCGCTAAATGTGAGTCCAGTAGTTGTGCCCATGCACTCCTTGCCCTCTCTGAGACGTTTATTTGTGTTGTGGTAGGGCAGTCCCAGTCGGGAGTTAAGATCCCCTTGTGGTAGGCATTACGTGTGCATGTAACAAAGAAATGGCCCCAGAGACCTTATAATCTAAGTAACTAGTGCAGTTAATGGTGGATTTTATATGCATAGAGACCATTTCACGCAGGCTACCAAATAACCACCAGACGGGAAACACTTTTGACCTCTTCTGCTGGAGCAGAATGGATTACTAAAGCCAACCTGGGAAGAGAAAAATCAGCGCAAAGGAACATGGGGAGAGCAGCAACTTGAGCCTCAAATGCAGTATTTGGGGTGTGCTTTCTGTAAAAAAAAATCTTAAAAAACAACAACCCTATTTTCTATTTTAATATATTTAAAAAAAAAATCCGTGCTAACCATTTTTGGTAAAGTTTTAAACCCTCCTCTGCAACATCTCTGTGTGGAGTCCGAGTAACCATGAGCTTTGCACTAGTGCATGTGGACCCGGAAGTGAGACTGAGCAGTCTAATTTCACAATGCAGACTTCATGGGTGGTGGAATTTATGGTTCTAATCCCCTAAAGGATGTCTAGACTTGAATTTTTAGTTGTGTTAATTTACACAATTGTAAATTCTGGTGTAGACCGGGTGAATATATGTCCCTAGTTGTGTTTAACCCTCTACTGAAGTCCAGGAGCGAACATCTGGTATAGTGTCTACACTAGGATTTGTAGTCCTGTTGTTTAATACTTGTTAAAACACAACTTTAAAAATGCAAGTGTAGATGCACCCTAATTTATTGTTAGTTGCACAAGTAAGGAAACTTTACACTATATGTTTAATCTGTCCTTCCATTGAATGTAATTTTTCGTTAAATATTGTTACGTGTAATATGCAAGGGCAATATAAATAAATTAGAAAGATGTTTAATAATTAGGGTTTTGCAGAGTTCAAAATATCATGCCACTAGAGAGGAGTCAATGAGTTACTATCCAAACAGAGCAGATCCGGATCCATAGCCCCTGACTATTTTTTAAACTCATTTCAAATGCTCTGGTTCCAAGTTAACTTAGCTCTAGGCACAAAGAGACAGAGCCGGGTCTGCCTTGCAATGCAGCGTTGTTCTTTTGTGAGCATCTTCAGTTCCACTTTGATGCCAATATATGCTGCCTCTTAAATGGTCGTCGTCCTGAGGTTTGTGAAGGCCTCATGCCTGGCTGCTTTGAAACATGCAGAGTGGCACCGGCAGCAAAGGCGGAGGGAAAATATTGCTGAGAAGCGCCTGCATTGTGCTGGTCCTCCCGCACCACTGGATAGCGCTGAGCTGTTTTAGCATCCTGCAGGTCGCTGATAGAGGCCATGCCCCTCTGGCTGATTACAAGACAAAGAGCGCAGCAGGTATGTGACGGATTGAGCAGTGTCCTCATTTTTCTATTGCACAAATATTGGGATGAATTTTAGTCCTCCTCATGCAGAGACTGACTGAATAAAGCTGGCGAAAGCCAAGAGCAGAGAAATCTAAGGCGCAGATTTCCAGTGTGTCTCCAGCGTAAGATATGCATGTGAGTGATGGCTGCACCTCAGAAGATTGAGGCTTTGCATAAACATACAAAACAACCAGATACTTCTCAAAAGTATTATCCAGACCCCCTTAGGAAAGCTCATTAAGTTGACCAAGGTGATGCCATTGTGAGTGGGACAGGAGTACATCAGAAATGAGGTGGAAGCCACCAAACTCATTCCACTTACTAGTTTACATGTATACTTCGGTGGTGCCTAAAGGCCAGCCGTGTCTGGCTTCATTGTTCTGGGCACTGTATAAACATAGGGGAAATGAGTCCCTGACCAAAGTGCTTACGATCTGTGTCCTAAGTCAGATGTGAACCATGGTTTTAGAAGTCTGCCTTTCCCTCTTTTATGGCTTAATTAAAACGTAAGTGTCTGGGTCCCTATTTCCAACCTGTATTGAAATACTCCCTGGTGACGGGCTGGTGAGCGTATCGGGGCGGGGGGGGGGCGTGTTTGCTGAATAACCATTGGACACTATGTCCCTTGCATGTGGGAGGATGGCTTGAGGAGAGAGGCACCAGCCTGTAAGAACCCACAGGGTTGCCATAGAGATGGAGTGGAGGGTATGCACCCAAATACACATCAGTTTTGGACACAGAGATATACCCATGCAGGACCATTGTCTAGTGTTTGAAAAACGAGATGGGGATGATACGGGTTCTGTTCTTGACCCTACATTGCTGTATGACCTTGTGCAACTTGCTTCAACTTTGTGCCTCAGTTTCTCCATCTGCACATCAGGCTTCGATATACATACCTTCCAAGGGGGCTGTAGAGAGATTTTCATGTTTATCAAGTGCTTTGAGATCCTTGGCTAGAGTATGCTAGAGACGTGTAAAATTGTTATAATTTCCAGATCCAGGGGGTTTGGATAATATTTTGGAGAAGTATCTGGTGTTCTGTATATTTATGTAAAGTCTCAAAATCTTCTGAAGTGCAGCCATCACTAACGTGCATATCTTGAATTACATCAGGGAGGCTTCAAAAACAAACAAGATGTAGAAACTTTTTTTTTTTTAAAGAATATTTTTCATACACGCATTCCTGGCAACCCCCTGAAGGAGACTACTGGACTCAGAGGGCACCGTGGTACATGAATTCACATCTACTGATAAGTGCTACATAGCAAGGTTTCCACTCTTACGTTGTGCTGCCTTTTTGCTCGAAGTGGTATCTAAGATTCGAAAAGCTACTGTACAGCTCAGGGGTCTGCTTGTGCGTGTCTGGGGCTGTGGTGGCAGAGGGGAAAAGTGCTCCCACCTGTTAACCATGCGACCCGCTCTCTGGTGCAACATTTGATGAAGAATGGTTCCAGTCAGCCCCGCGAAGAAGGCTGGCTGCCTCGACAGGGAATGAGATCACAGTAAAGCGACTTTTAGGACCTTTTCCAGTTGGAACATTTAACAGTTAAGTCCCAGACTTCGTTTCAGCAGGTGGCTTTCACTCGGGGGTGGGGGGGAACCTGCAGTAGCAGCTGTGGGATAATCTGGCTTGTTGAGTCTCATCCTGGTCTCTAATACTTAAAGGTTGGCGTCAACCCTGAAGCATGAGGTTTAATATCCCTTCTGCAAAATGTATCATTAATCCTGACCACTCTGGATATGCTTGTTTAGAAATGTCTAATCCTTTTTTAAGCTTAAATTCTTGGCTTCATTGACTTCCTGTGGCAGTGAGTTCCACAGTCTATTTATACATTGTGCAAAAAAAAAAAAGTCCTTTGATGGTTTTGAATTACCCACCTTTTAATTTAATTGAATGTCACCTGGTTCTTGTGCTTGAATCATGTATGCCTTCCCGTCGCCATGACTCTGTATTGTATTCCCTTGCCTTATTTCTTCCCGCATGCCCCCCTACACACATGCAAGGTGCGTGCACACCAGTTTTGGGATCTTTAACCGCCGTAAACAAGCGGCAGTGATCAGACCTCTACACTCCCTTCCTGTGTAAATCTGAAGACTTCTGCGCCTTAGTCCAACCTGCTCAGCCTTTCTGCCCCTTCAGGATGTCCTTACGGCAAGGCAGCAGAAAATGTGTGAGTGGGTGCATGTAATATGCTACTGAGAAAGGAGGTGGTTTTTAAAACGACTAGCAGTGCGGTGATTTCTCATTCTGATCTGTTGGAAGCCTAATTTAAGTCAATCATTTTTAAGGACTGCATTAACTGCGTTAAAACTCAGGCATATTTGTCATCATCTGTCTCTCTTTACATGATACTACAGTGTAGTTACTCTGGGCTCTGATTCCTCTCCCTCCCAAGTTGAGAGTGTAAGTGATGATACGCTCGGAGGCATGTGTTACTATGTGATAACACAGACCGCAAGAGCATTTTAAGGAATGAAGCAAAGCTGAGAATCTCTCTCCAAAGCCCTGAGAAGTGTCTATAGCAACAGATGTGGGGGACTGTCTTAAAGTCATTAGGAGATTGCAAATTCAGTGCTATGTTGTGTAATTAAAAGGGTGGCTTTTTCCTTTAAGACTATGGATGGTTGACTTTTGCCTCTGCTAATACAAGAATATGTTCCCTGCTGCAATATAATTCTGTGAATCCTACACATACAAAGCAGGAAATTTCAGGACCCGGAAGTTATCAGATGAACTTTAAAGTAATTAATTAGTAAAATACTCGGGATTGTATTAGCTGTACATGGCCAATATTCTTTTCCTAGCATGTTGCCTTAAATGGGAACTGCAGGGGCTTGGATACATTGTTTAAAAGGTCGGTCCACTTTCCTTACAGCTTTTTCAAGTGCCTCTGTCTCAAACTGGTTTTTGCTTCCTCCTACAGCAATGCCCCTCCTAAATCACTCTCGTTCTCTGATCTTTCAAGTCTCACAGCACACCTCCAAGCTCCAGTCCTCTCTCCTTCCTCCTTCTCCCCTGACTGCCTGAAACAGGGGGTTTCATTAGGTTCCTAACGAGGCCTTAATTGACAACAGGTGCTCCAATTAACCTGTGGCAACCCTCCCTAGTCTACAGGGAACCACGCCTTAACTAGCCTAGCGCTCGCCCACGTCCCGGTGCTCAATAGGACCACTCTCCCACTGCTCCCTGGCCCTCCTGTATCACAGCCACCTTGAGCAACGTTTTACTAAGGGTACCGTTTCTGCATTCTCCAGTGGCCCCAACAGCTGCTGTAGCAGGGTCCCACCCCTCTGCACGCTGGCACATAAAGCACTGAACTTGGGAATGCAGCGCCCAGCGCTGTGTCCTGTAGGCAAGATAGCAAAGGTGTAGTGAACCCAAATCTAGCTCTGCAGGACTGTCATTGCCTTTCCCAAATCTATCCAGCTCTGTAGCTAAGTCGATTCAGTCCAAACCAGAGCTCTTTCCTGCTCCAAATGGCCCGTCAAATGCAGCTGATACAAACAGAGAGAGACTGAGTGTGCCCCCAGAAGCCTGTGACCACGGCTTTGTGTTGGAAGAAACTTGCAGTCTCTTGCTTTAAATGAAGATCTCCTCCTCCTTGTCCTGTTTGTTTTGATCCTGCCTTGACAGAGCCGTATTTCCATGACAACAATGATCTCGGTGTCACAATTAAAGGCATAGGATGATGCTGTCAAGTAGAAGGAGAAAGCCGGTGATGCGGCCTTTCCACACACACCCCCTGAATTTCTTGGGCACAGGTCTCTGGCACGAGCGTGTGGAATATCCGAGTCCCAGCTTGAGCTCAAGTAGGCAGGATGTTGGGTGGTAATTTAATGGATGTTCCAGGCACACGTTGAGTGGAGAAGAGACCTCTGATTATTCGGCCTTCTCTACAGCTTCTGATGCTGTTGACCTTTGTGCTATATTGTAGTCTGGCCTTGACTTCTCAATGGGCGGTAGAAGGAATCAGGCAGGCTGAATAAAAATCCTGACGTTTCTATGTGTAATTTCTTCTGGAGTCTTTCTGTCTAAACCCAGGGCTGATCTTTCTAGTTAAGAGAATTACCATCTGTTCTGCATGGCAGCAAGGCATCTGAAATGCGTGACTGGTTAAAAAACTCCATTTGCGTAGGAGAGAGAAGCATTGTCTGCCCGGAGTTACAGCCCTGCTCATATTTGGGGTTATTGCTCGTGCACATGGAGTTCTATCACTCCGGGTCTGGTATGCCTATTAAACTTTAATTACCTCCTACGCCCTGTTCATTTATATAAATTTATTGCTGTTGTAATTCTGAAGTAACATCGCTGACTATGCTGGAGTCCTTCCGTATATGCCCCATTGTAACTGAGAGCAGAATTTGGCCACTGATTTCTACGTTTTCTCCTATCGAATTGGTGCTTTATTCAACATCTACTTTGCAAGAAGAATGGTTCCTTTTTTGATTGGAATTAATCATTTCTATGGGTTTAAAATATTAATCATTTAGGAGCTAATACCGAGCTAATCTTTGGGTCACAGTGTGGAGTGGAAGACTTGTAAAGCTCTGTAAAAATAGCCCTTCGCAGGGTTATAATACCGAAGGGAAATGAAGAAGTGGAGTTCTTGTGCTCCGCGGTGGAATTGTTTTGCAGCTGTGTGGGAAGGAGGAGAGCTAATGCCATTGCGCAGCTGAATCATCTCCACCCCCCCATGGAGAGAGAGAGGAAATGTACAATGCGTTGGCGGTGGGGGCACCAGAACACGTGCCATTGTAAACACTGATTGATTTCCGGGGCGGTTCTGTTGCCTTCACGCTACCCACACCTCTGCTCAGTTGGATGCTCAGAATCCATCCAGACATGCCTGTTACGTACATGAGTAACGTGGCCGAGTCTATGGAACTGATGGCTTGAGACGATTACCCGGCCTTAGAGTGTCTGCAGGGTGAGATGATTGCTGTGCACGGATGCACGCAGATGCCTTCTCTCTATTAAGCTTCCACCCACCATACTTTCCCCTTATTGCTTTCACTGACTCAGGTCCACCCATGCTGGCGATACGGGTCTGGACCAAAGGCCACTGTAGCCAGTGTAGAGACCTACATTGACTTCAATGGGCTTTGGGTCTGGCCCCATGTGAAACTGTCACCACGATAATAAAATGTTTCTAGTCCTCCCTTGCAGAGAGAGGAGCAGGGGCACTCGGGCTTTAAACCGCCAAGGAGCCACTTCATCCTCTAAGATCCTCATCTGAGGAGCAGAATAGCAGCTGATAACAAATTACTCTTCATTACAGCAGCGTTGTTGACCGCGAAAGCAATCAAAGCTGAGCTAGCTACCATCCCAGATGTTGGGATGCGTGTCACTGTTCGGCCATCCAGCTTTATCTCAGCACCTCGTGCTCTGCTCTTGTGCACAGCTGCAGAGACCCACAAGAGGTGTGCATTGAGGGTCACAGCAGTAGGGCACTGAGAGGCAGCATAAGTGGCAAGCCTTTGTGTTCATCTCTGAGACATGGAGAAGAGAGAGACAAAGTGTGGAGTCCAGGCTAGCCGGGGAGAACGCCCCTGCTCTATTTCACTCTGCAATGGTATCGAAGCGATTCTCTACTGTTGTTCCCTTGTCGGGGGGCTGAAGTGATGGAGGCAGAAGATGATGATGGATCGAACTGAGGTCCGAGGGACAGAAAAGATTCTCTGTTAAATAAAGAGCAGTTTCAAAGTCGGCAGTTCGCTTGCCCTAAGGTTACCACTGTGGTCCACAGTTTTCAGTTTTCAGTCAGACAGAGGTTGCTTATTTGTAGCACTCAATCCACTTTCAAGGCTGGGAGGGGGCTTCATGGTGGCGAAGCAGAATGCAGCCTAACCCTGTTTGAGCTCCCTTCGGCCAGAACTCCCATGGAGCCAGGACACTTTTCCACAAACAGGGCCTGCTTCATGTGGTTCCCTTGTTTATCCACATCTCTCTCTTGCTGAATGTTTGACTGTCTTCGGAGAGCCCTTGGGAAACGGGCTTGTCCTGTGCTGCGTATAAAATGTAAGCCTTCAGTCCGTTTGCAGCGGTAGGATTTTCAGTGTTTGCCTTATCCTGTTTGCGTAAGGAAGTGAAGATGTTTCTGAGAGAGCTTCTGCATTGGCGGTGTGCTCCGGTGGGCAGGGAATCGGAGTCAGGATTGGGAGAACATGGTTCTCTTCCTTGCTTTATCACTGACTGCACTCAGGTTTCAATGAAAAGTGCCCCCGCATTGCTGCAGCTCAGAGCAGCTTCAGAGAACTCTGGGATAAGAGCCCTGGGGTCCAGTCTGTTCAGCGTTCCCGCCTGTGGAGCCGCACAGATGTTCCAGCAATAAGGGGGCTATATCAGAGAAACCTCAGTATGACACTAAGCAAGTCCGCTTACTTCCCTATAAAAGAGTGAGGCTGATACCCAGGCTTTCCTCTAATAGCACTTGCCTTTCTTTGCAGAGCTCTTGGAGATCCTGGGATGATAAATATCATGTCAGTGCTCTGCCCCCTTGAAGCTCATTGCGGTAGAGTTGAAAAACAGGAAAACTGATGCAAAAAATACTCCCTTTTCGAAACTTGAACTTTTCTGATTTGCTCTGCATTTCAGGATCTGTGCCTGTATTAAGATTCTGTTGCTTAGAAATGGTTTGTGATTTCTTCAACAGCCTGGTGTGTCTCCAAGAGGAACGCTAGGCATACCCCAACTTACTGAAAGAATTTAAAGTGTTGTGTTTCAATGTTCCATTGTTTTAAGAGAGCATCAGGATGAAGTCAACCGCTTCCGTGTGCCTTTTACTTTAAATTAACAGCTTGAAAAAAAATTCATGTCACCGTAACCTGCTTTCATGTTTGTTTGTAGATATTTGTCCTTTCCAGGGGCTATTTAAGGAATAGTGCAGCAAAAAAATCCCCACATTTTGGTCCCTCCTTCTTTGACTGAGAGCAGTCTACAGGGAGGTTTCAGGCACTTCTGTGTAACTTATAAATGAGCTGAGTTTGAAGCAAATGTTGATCGTCATTACGGGTATGAGATGTGCTATCTGCATTTCTGCCTTACTCCTAACCTCTGAGATGTGTTTTGCATTGTGGTGAGCGATGGCTCAATTGTCTCCCATCAAGAGATAATGATGTAGTTCTTGACAGAGGGGGGGAAAATGGATGAATTGTGAAGACTTACCACTCTCTCTTAAAATCGAGATTACAAGAGAAGTGCTACTCTGACCACAATGATGGAATAACTTGCTACTGTGGTGTTCTCTACTTCTTAGAAATTTATGCAGCCTTTTAAACTTAATACATCAGGCAGCTGTATTATAAAGAGCTTTTTCATCTTCAGAGTGCTTTTGTCGACATCTTCCTCATAAAACCTTGTGAGATCCTGTAGGTAAAGAAGAACTATCCCCAGTTTACAGATGGGGAAACTGAAGCCCAGCAGGTGGTTTGCTAATCTTGTCAAGCTCCCTTGGACAGATTCTACAGTTCTGCAAACAGCAATTTAAATAAGTGCATATTAAGCAGGGGTGGGTCGCAATTCCATAGTTAAGGTTGGGTCCATTTTGCACTTAGCGCGAGTCTCCTTCCTCTTCGTAGCTCATTGCCGAGCTGTCTGTTCATTACAGTCCAGTGACCTATTTTCAATCCATTAAGCAATGGTGGTGGTGTGTGGTCTGGAAATCGGAGAAGGGAGAAATGTGATACCACTGGGCTATCACATTCCAGAATGTAGCCGTCTCTGGGACGTACCATGTGCCTGCTGTCCACTCTCCTGTATTGTTCTACCAGCAGCGAGGTGACCATTGGATTACCCTGGTGTGGTAGGCAAAGAAATACGAAGCTTGCTCCTTCCAGGGGAGCCTGGATTGATTTGGCTGGTCCTAGAGCTGCATTGCTGAGCACAAAGGAGCATTTTATTTATTTTCTGAGAACACAAGCGTTTATTCATTTCGATTTTTTACTTTGAAGGTGATGGAACAGGCTCTTTTCTGAGTTGCATCTCACTTCCACCCACCATATTCTGTAGTAATGCCTGTGCGCCAGCTGCCCGGACACTGGCCATCTGGAGTGGAGGATTCGCTCTCCCTGGTGTGCTCAGGTGTAGAGAGGCACTTCTACGGTCTGCCCATTGAAGTCGATAGGAGTCTTTTCATTGGCTTCCATGGGCTTTATATCAGGCCCTTATGTTTTGCTTATTGCCCAGGATTTGAACTGCAGATGCTGGAGACCTATTGGATCACCCAGCCCCATCTCTTGGCTAGTGCAGTGGTGTTCTGTGTATATCACCCCCCTTCACTCTCCCTGCAAATAAGGGCATAACCCCAAACCAGTGGCCAAAGGACAGAATTTGGGGGCTCCGTTTCAGAACGTTCCTGCGGCGCTGCTAAAGAATCTGTCCTCGCCAGCACAGATGGCTCCAGAGGCGAGGACTGTCAACAATCAAATTAAAGTGAACGGCAAGATCTGTAAACAGATCCCGGAGAAAGCTGCTGTGCGAACACCGTTCATTACGGAAAGGAAGCCGCAGTGGACCATGCTAGTTCCAGAGTCTGCAAAGCGCAGCTGCTTCCCTTAGGAGTGATTGGTTTTAGTCCCTGTCTCTGCTCTCCAAATTTGTGCCTTGCTCTGCGTCTGATGCTCCAGATCCTTCGTAAATCGGCCCTGCTGTCATCCATCATGCGAGTGGGATTGTCTCGCGTTTTTCTTTTTTTAACCATTCGCTCATGCCACTGATTTATTTATATCTGAATCTTCCCTTGCTGCCGGACGTCGCTTCTGGCATGAACAAAGCTCCACCATCCCTGTCTTCCTTGGGTTGCGCTTTCCACGTCCTCTGTATTCTTGAATCACTAACATTTTCCCTCTCTGAGTACTGCTCGGTGGAGGACTTCTTTCGGTCAGCTCCTTTTGCGTGTTCCTACAGCTGCCCAATGGCATGCAAGATGCTCTGGGTTGTTACCACATCTCAGACATTTCTGTCTTCTGTTCCAGATAACTTTTGGGATAAGACGTTGAACTCTGAGAAATCTCTGCCTTTGTTAGAAAGTCATTCTATTTACTACCTAATATTTTTCTATGGCATTTACTTCCAAAGGCATTTAGGTGTCTGACTGTGCTTTTGGTGAATTTCCAGCTTTCACATTCATAAGTTTGAGAGAAATAACATTTGTGTTGAAGGTTGGTAATTTCATCTTTCAGTTGTAGATTTTTTTTTTAATGACCAGATCTTGTTTAAGCTGATAAATCAGTTGCCACCTTCCAATTGCCGACATGATTCCCCTCCTGGACATCCCCATTGGCTTGAGCTTTGCTGCCAACATATGTAAATTTAGACATAGTGCCTGTTCATTAAATTAGCTCAACTTGTCCCACAGCAATTTTCTGTTGGTTGTCGTGATGCCCAATGGGATGGGCACAGCTGATTGGTCTAATCCTGAACCCAATGAAAGAGCTGTTTGGTACTGTCCTTCTCTAGAGTGGATGGAGAGATGCTGTCCTCCGGGAGTGTCCTCCTTTCTGGGTGGACTCCCAGCCCTGTACTTATTCCTCTAGCTCACGCTGCTGCTTTGTTCAGAAGCAATGTGAGGGATGTTGCTGTGTTACAGTTTTAGGCCTAGTTCCATGTGCTCCTTTCACCTCTGGTTCCTCATTTATTCATGGTTTTTATTTTGAAACAGTTTTAATTATTTGGAAAGAGACCTTCTCTAGTTGAAACCGCCACACCCCCTTCAAATTGACAGGCGAACAGAAATTGAAATAGGCACGCTAAAATAAAGGAAAATGAGAAAAACGGCAAAATTCTAACTGTACATTATCTCAGTTAATCTTGTTCATCTAAGGCTTTGCTTTTAAAAATATAAGCCTATAAGGGGATGTTTTCATAAAAAGCAAATCGCAATAAACATGCAGGACTCCTCCCCCCCCCCCCGAAATAATAAAAGCCACATGGTTGTTCTGACTAAAGAGGCAAAATTGAAACCCTGGGCATCAAAGCTTCAAACTCCCTTTTGTTATGATTTTTTCCAGATTTCTGTATTTGGTCAGCTCAGTAGAGCATGCATATAAATAGCCACCATTTGGAAATTGTACCTGGCATATTTTCTGCTCTGTGGATTTCCATACTTGCATCCAGCTTTAATTAAAAAGAGATGTTTTACATTTGTAATGGAAAATGGTCTTGGTGCCAGATTGCAAATAGGCAGATAAAGGAACAAAATGGAACGACGCCTGCTCTTGTGGAGGGAAGGAGGCAAAAGACAGTGAGAAATCCACATGCCTGCAAATGGCACCCAAGGAACATGATGGGGTGAATCGGCATTTGCTAATATTGAATTGGCTTTTACTTGTACCAGTGTAAATCCAGAATATCTCCAGGGAAGTCTTTCGGCCGGCTCTGAGGTGCAGGGCGGTGAAGGATACTTGGCTTTTTCACTTCAGTTTGAGGGGCTGATGTCACTGCCTTGTTCTTGGGCTTCTCTTTATGCAATTCGTGCTTTAATCTCCCTTTGCTATGCGACCCCTATACAGTCACTTCTGCAGCAGCCAACTGGAATGGCACAAACCAAGGAATCGTGCAGCGAAAAGGCAGCGTGAGCAGATAAAAACAAACATCCCCGCAAGGAGGGGAGGGGAGGCTCCCAGAGCCCGGGCGCCAACCCAAGCTCAAGCATCTACACTGCAATTAAACAGACCCATAGCCCGAGCCCCAGGAGCTGACATGGGCCAGCTGCGGGTGTTTCATTGCAGTGTAGACATACCTGAGAAAACAAACCCTCTTAAAGAGCAGGCACGTGTCCCAAATGCCATGCAGTGATTCTGTCCTGTTTAGGTTCTTGCATCATGCCTGTCACCACGGTGCCTAAAGGATCCCAATTGGGTCCTAATAAGGTGTCTGATTTCTCCTCCCCTCCCCTTACAAGTTGTCTGTATCTTGGCAAGATAATCATCTTGGTAACTGGCCCTCTCACAATTCCTGTGACAAGCCTTTTTCCATTCAAGCAGGTAATGAGATTTTTCTTGCGTCAGGAAATTTGGTATGGTTAATCTCACTAAGATTAGAAGCTGCGGCTTGCCAGGGATCGGTGTTCCAGGCATAACTCAGCCCTCTGAAATGAAGTGATTAAATTAACTTGAGTGAGTAAAACTTCAGCATAAAATGGTTTCACAAAACGCTTTAAAGACTTCCAGGCAGTCAAAAAAAGGCTCTTGGAATGTAGCGTGAATTAGTTTTTTGAAAAGGACTTCATGCATCCAGTTAAATTCAAGAATGTGCTGTTGGTTTCATCAAAGAAATTACTCTTTAAATGCTTTCCAAATATTGAACTGTGATTTCCCTAGCACTCCTCTTCTCCCTTAACATCATACTGTGCATGCTGTCGTAAGGGAACGATCCACACTTTGATTGCATTAATACAGTAGGGTGTATCAGTGTCAGCTTTTTCGCATTGAAGTCTGATTATTGTATAAGAAGGCCTTATACTATATCATGGGAACTTGTCTACCGTCTATCAAGGAGTCTATCAGCTAGAGTTCAGGGCGGCCCTGCACGCTACATTGCAGGAAACCAATATTTTGAGTTTGAAATTCAACGGTGATAATCTTCCGTGTGCTAGGGAAGAGCTTTCCTCTTCGATCCCAGGGGATGCGATTCTCATTCTTGCTAAGGGCATCTTAGAAATCTCCTTTTGGTGCCCAGCATTTGTGATGGAGGAGGAAGTCTGTGCTGGGCAATTCAAGCTTCTGGGACGTGGCCTTGGGTCAGCATGAGGAATGGATGACTCGAAGGTGCTGCTTCCATGAATGGGAAAAGGGGCTGAAACACGAGCAGCCCAGTCCTGTACTGCTCTGAAGAGAAGATGCTGCACCTGGACTGTTTGCTCGTTCACATCCAGCAGTTTCCAGCTCTAGGTTCTGGAGTTTGCAGCCCTGTCTGAAAGGAAATGGAAAGTAGAAAGGGCGGAGTTGTCTAATTGTAGGGAGGGCAAACGTGTCTCGTGGGCAACAGCAGCAAAGTGTCCGTGTCCCTGGCCCGGCCTGACATTCTTCTGCTGTGTTGCATTCCTTTTACCTTATGCTGGAACTGACGGCCGGAGCACCTACATTTGTGTTCCACCCCAGCCATGTGCGTCATTGTGATGCTTGTGAGAGTGAGTTACAGCGGGTCAAGAGAAATGGGCTCATTCTTCCCTTCAGCAGTTCTTGATTTTATGCAGACAATTGCTTTTGTTTTCAGCTATCTTATTGGTCCAGATGGGCCAAGCCAAACTTTGACAACCTGTATTCTTTTTTCCCCTCCCTCCCTCCCTCCCTCCCTCCCTGTCACATCTCTTTGCAAAGTCTGTGTAATTCTTCATGCTCTTCCCCTCTCACTGGATGAAATGCTTCACTGCTCCTGTTGTCTAGAATAAAATATGCACAAATGAATGTCGTTGGGTCTTTGGGAGCAATGCTACGGGAAGAAATTGCTACAGCAGCATGCCTGCTGAAAAATAGTCTGCCATAGAATAGAACACAAGGTGGTACAATGTAGTACGGCTGTATTTTGTGTCATGTGTCTTTCTACATACAAAAGCTCAAAATGCTTTAGAGATAAACTTCTGTGGTTTCAGAGGGGAGGCATGCAAGGGATGAGGAGGAATGTCAGGTGAGATTTGACAGTAGAGGGATGGCTCAGTGTGTAGCAGGGTGCAGGAAGACAGACCGCAGGAGCAGCAAGAGAGAAGAGGCGTGCGCTGAGATCATGTGAGAGGACAGAGAAGAGGAGAGGAGAGGCTAGTGTTTTAGATAAGTAGAGAAGGCTGCGAAGGGAGAAGAGAGGCCTGAAACAGAGGGGGAGGAGCAAGTTAATGGAAAGGTTTCAGAAACAGGAGGGCAGCTTTGAGCTGGATCTTGAAATGAGAGGGTGGGCTGCTGGGGCATTGGGCAGCACTGGGTGATGTGCTGGTCTCTTTTGTTTCTGTGTTTGTAAAATAAATGAGTCAAACTTTGGGGATTGCGGGAAGTGCAGGGGCAGCAATGGAGCCTCTGGGGGGAGCTAGCCATAGGGGGCTGGCTCGGAGTCCCCCAGGCAATAGGTGCATCTTCAGATGGAGTCATGCTGCCAAGGAAGGAAGGAAGTGTGTGTGTGTGTGTGTGTGTGTGTGTGTGTGTGTGCGCGCGCCTTGCAGTGTTACCCACGCTGTACCTGTCCTGTAGGAGAGAGACTTTTCATTCCCAGTGTCATTATCTTGGTGATCACTAAGGCTCACTCAGAAATACAACGATCGAAAGCCCCTCGCCCAGAGCGGCTCATTGGTGCCTGCCTCTCTGGGGTTAACGGGTTTCAAACGTAGCCTCTCTGCCTGACTTTGAGAACTCGGGGTGGGGAGCCAGCGATAATGATGAATTTGAGAGCAAGTGGCAGTTACTCATGATGAATTAAACAACCTTTCAGGAAAGCTCGTGAGCATGCTTGGATAAAAAGAGGCACCTTCTTGACAATGTGTCATGACGCTCTCCATTTATCTTCCCAGCTGAAAGTGTGAGCCGATAAAGCACGAACCCTTCTTATCCACCAGAAGTACTAGACATTAATTTGCTACAGCAGAGAGGATTTAAATACAAGTGAGATCCGCTAAGGAATTAATTCTGAGATCAAGCCAGCAGGACTGGATGCAGAACTCACCATAATAAAGAAAACACATGTTTCAAGTTGTTTTTTATTATAACATGGGAAACAGGATTATTTCCTGGCATTGAGTCTAGTTCCTAGGGAGCTAGTATCCTCCTTTAAAACCAGCCAATATCACGAGGGCACCTGCCCTCGTGGCCAGCTGAGCAGAGACGCAAAGATAGAACGGGCTCTGGAGGCCTGGGCCCTTTCCAAGGAGTAGTCGTGGAAGGTTACAGTATGGGTGGGATGATGTCCAGGAGACACCACTGCCTGTTCTGTACCTGTGTCATGGAGTTTGGTCCCCAGATGGGCCATCTGTCATTTTCTCACCAGTGCTAAATTAACTTTAAAAATATAAAATACAGTTACTTGATTGTGTCTTATTGGCTCCAAGAGGTTCTGCGTTTGAAGATTCCTTTAACTATACATGACCGAAGAGACCGAGCTTTCTTGCTTCTGAGACGTTCTTCCTAAAGTTCATCCTGTGTAGAGTCTTATCTGCTGTCGCTTCCACGTGCTGCGCAGTGTGGGGTGCTGTCTGGTGATTAGAACAAGGAATCGGCACTCCTGGGTTTGGCTCTCCAAATCTGCCATTGACTTGGTGTGTGCTGCAGGACCCATCACGCAGGTGCTTTCTTTACCTGTCTGTAAAATGGGGATAGTACTTAAGAGGTACTGGGAGGTTTAATTACTCGTCGTAAAGTATGAAATCCTCTTATGACAGGTGCTAGATAAGTCCAGTGTGCCGTGGTGAGTGGCAGTGAATGGATGATATAGAACATCCACCCGCTCTTCAGTACGGAAACACCTCTTTGCCCACTGAAAATCCACTCTGTTGGTAGAATAAGGTGCGAGGGAAAGAAAAGTATCTAAAATTGCCTATGGCAACCCAAGCGTTCTAACTTGGAAGGCTATCCAAGGGCACTGTATGCTCGCCTTACTGTGCATTCCCATGGCAGGACAGCCCCAAATGGAAACCTTACTGGGAGTTCACACTCCCTGGCTGAAAATCAAGAGAGCTTCCTCTCTGTTCTGTTGAGGCATTAAGGCTTAAACAGGAGATGCCGTCATGGGTTTTGTCATTTTTAAAAGGTGTCTGTCTTCAGTGGAACTGTTACTGGCTCCTCCTCAAACATTTGCATAACTTTGTTTCTTAGTCCTACAAAGTTCTTTTTGGATTTCTTCTCCTTAACGTTCACCTAGAAATTTTCCTGCTTTGGTTTCAAGCTTGCTCATTACTCCTGATCAAGGCCTTGGTGCCTAATGTGATTAATACAATTCATGTATTTATTCAATTTATCTTGACATCCCTTTTTCGAATTTGTAAGCAGTGTGGAATCCGGCAGGTAAAGCTTTCTAGATGTTGCCCTGATAAAGTTGCAGGCCTGCGGGCTTTGAGAGAGTCCCCTTTGAAACTCTGCCTCCTGGTAGTCATTAACTTGGTTCGTCGTGTGCTTTTCTGCACATGTTCTCAAGCTCAGGGAAGATGACACTTCTACACAGATGCACTGAGTCTTTCTCTTTCTTGGATCCAGTCTGCGTTGTATGCTCTTCAGCAGATTAGTTTCGTTCTGAAATCCTTATTTAACCCTCCAGATTTTCAGGATTATATACATCTTTTCTTCCTCATCTGAGAAGAGAATGTATTCCGTTATTCGGGCAGGAAGCCGTTTGTACAAAAATGTAAACTTCTGACACCCTCTGTGGTCCTTGAAGGGCAATGAGTGAGTGAATAGCTGTCTAAACAAGTTGCCTTTTCAGCCCAGGAGATGATAGTGTCTGTGGGTCAAAGCAGAGGGTCTGAGTGGCAGTGATTTAGCGTCACATCTTCCCCTCCCTCCACCCGACCCACCTTCTCCTCAACTCGCGTTGTGCCAGCATCCCATGTGGCATTAACTCCACTCCTTTGCCATCGTGGACCCACTCACCCTCTCTTTAGCTCATTTGCTTTTTTTTTTTTTTTTTTAAGGGATCCTCCCCCCCCCCCTTTTTTTTTTTAATCTGCCCGGAAAAGGTCATTTTTTAATGTTTGTTTGTAGTGCAGAAATGAAAAGCCCTTTCTAACGAGTTAGTCCTTTTTATTGGCTAATGACACAGTCCCGCTGTTAAGTGCTTTTTATAAACCTCTTAAATTTTCAAACATAAAAAGGCCCCCTTCCCATTTCGCTCCACGATCGATCGTAGGGAATCCATGAAAGAAGCCAGCAACTGCAGTGTGCCCAGCTGGTGGGGTCATTAGGTCCATGTTGCTCTGCCTTTATAAAAGGTGCTGGGTTTGGTTTTTTTGAGGTTTTCTTTTTATTCTGCTGCCTCCATCCTTGCACTTAGATTCATCAGGATCGAGCTGTCAATTAGCTCTGTTTGCACCAGTGTGTCGTGGGAGAGCGGCACAGCTTCAGACCCAAGCACTTGTCAGTACTCTTTTATTCAAACCACTGGTGGATTTTTTTTCCTTTACATTTTTTTATTTTAAAAAAAAAAAGGTGATCATTGTTGTCCTGTTGCCGTGATGCAGAGCAGTGCGTGGGCGCTGCTGTCTGTGTCTGGCTTGGGTTCTGGAGACTGATTTCTATGCAGTTTCTCTTCTGGCAGGCTGGGACCTACCCAACGATCAAAAAAAAAAATAGAAATCAAAAAGGAAAGGTGGGCTGCAGAGGCTCTGGGGGGAGAGGGTGTCTCCAGCCAGTCTCACTTCTGTAGGCCGTTGACCACTGTGGAAAAGAGATGCTTTTTAATAGGCAAAACCTCCTCTGTGTCCCAAGCTACTTGGTTCTTAAATCGGTCCATGCCCTCCAGGGGGAGTACCGGGAGAGCCCTTTGCCTTGCACTAGACCTGGCTGTGCCCTAGCAAGGAATGACCCCAAATCATTGATGCTAGAGGTGCAAAAGACCCATTTGACCGTCCAGTTCATTTCTCATCCGGTGTGGATTGTTCCCTACAGCAGGATTCTCAACCTTTTTCTTACCGAACCCCCCGAACCCCTATGCTATAAAAACGCCACGGCCCACCTGTGCCACAACACCTGTTTTTCTGCATATAAAAGCCAGGGCCAGCGTTAAGGGGTAGCAAACAGAGAAATTGCCTGGAGCCCCACACCACAAGGGGCACCACAAACCTAAGTTGCCCAGGCTTCGGCTTCAGCCCTGGATGGTGAGGCCCCAGGCTGCAATCCTACACAGTGGGGCTTTGGCTTTCTGCCCTGGGCCCTAGCGAGTCTAATGCCGGCCATACCTGGCAGACTCTCTAAAACCTGCCCGCAGCCCCCCAGAGCGCCCTGGCCCCCTGGTTGAGAACCACTGCTCTACAGTATGGTTTTTGTTCAGCCCAGTTTTAAATATCCCAAGCGATGGGTGCTGGAGGGAACTGAATCGAGCTCTGCTCATGCAGAAAGACAGGTCTGCTCGACAAGGGACCTTTAGCTAGCGTGGTGCGGGGCGAGGGGAGTGGGTTTGAAAGCCATGCCTCTTGTTAAAAAAACAAAACAAAAAGAAAAACAAACACAAGAGCCCGAACCCCTTGGCGAGAGAGAGTGCTGAGACGAAGCTTGGAATGTAAAATGGGCTGGAAAGGTTTGGGAATCTGTTAGCTCTCTGCTGGGTCCTGTCTGTGTGCGATGCGAACACAGAACTCTCTGCAGAAGAACTTGCACAGAAAATAATAGACGCTTTCTGGCCTGGGGACTCTCATGACTGCAGCTTTAGTGCAAAGCCTTTCCCGAAATACGAGTGGGAAAAGGGCTTTCTACCGCACTTGGCTTATGGAGATTGTCAGTGCTTTGGGCCGGGACTGTCTTTCTGTTCTGTTATCTCCACACTGATTTATACCTGCCTCTGGAGATTTCCATTACTTGCATCTGAAGAAGTGAGGTTCTTACCCACGAAAGCTTATGCTCCCAGTACTTCTGTTAGTCTCAAAGGTGCCACAGGACCCTCTGTTGCTTTTTTCTGTTCTGTGTTTGTACGGCACCCAGCACGCACTATAACACATTGGAGTCCTGCTCCCTGGCTAGAGCTTGTCGGCACTACTGCTTTACAGATAATAAATAACACTGAAGTGCAATTCCATTTTCATTCCAAGGCCCACCACGCTCTTAGATTGCAAGCTTTTGGGGGTAGAGACCTTGTGCTCATCATTTCTGTTGGTATGGCTCTGTTTCCATCTCATGACATGATGTAGCACCTTACTGAGCTAAACTTCTGTCCAGACTGGTTGAAACAATCTTGAAACCTGAAGAAGAACTCAGTAGGAGATGGAAAGCTTGTGCCTTTAACCAACAGAAATCAGTCTGGTAGAAGATATTACCTCACCCGCTTCTTCTTTGAAACAACCCTGTCACTTCCTTATGCATGGAAAATTACGGGAAAGTGATCTTGGTCACACAGGGTACATCTGCACCGCAGCTGGGAGCGTGCCTCCTGACTGGGAAAACGGATGTGCTAGCTCTGCTCGAGCGAGAGTGCTAAAAATAGCAGTGTGGTGGTTAAAACAATGAGGAGTCCTTGTGGCACCATAGAGACTAACCAATTTATTTGGGCATAAGCTTTCATGAGCTAAAACCCACTTCATCAGATGCATGGAGTGAAAAATACAGTAAGGTGTGTGTGTGTGTGTGTGTGTGTGTGTGTGTGTGTATACAATGGGGAGTCCTTGTGGCACTATATATATATAGTCATGGAAAAAAAAAAAAATATATATATATATATATATGTATAGTGCCACAAGGACTCCCCGTTGTTTTAACCACCACACTGCTATTTTTAGCACTCTTGCTCAAGTGGAACTAGCACATCAGTTTTCCCCAGTCAGGAGACACGCTCCCAGCTGCAGTGCAGACGCACCCTGTGGGACCAAGATCACTTTCCCGTAATTTTCCATGACCCCCCACTTGGTAAGGCAACTCCCATCTTTTCATGTGCTGTGTGTATATATACACACACATACAGCACATGAAAAGATGGGAGTTGCCTTACCAAGTGGGGGGTCAGTGCTAACGAAGCCAATTCAATCAAGGTGGACGTTGGCCATTTCCAACAGTTGACAAGAAGGGGTAAATATCAAGAAAGGGAAAATTACTTTTTGTAGTGACCCAACCATTCCCAGTCTTTATTCAGGTCTAATTTAATGGTGTCTAGTTCGCAAATTAATTCCAGTTCTGCAGTTTCTCGTTGAAGTCAGTTTGACGTTTTTTTGTTGAAGAATTGCGACTTTTAAGTCTGTTATTGAGTGTCCAGGGAGATTGAAGTGTTCTCCTACTGGTTTTTGAATGTTACAATTCTTTGTCAGATTTGTGTCCATTTATTCTTTTGCATAGAGACTGTCCGGTTTGGCCAATGTACATGGCAGAGGGGCATTGCTGGCACATGGCATATATCATATTGGCAGATGTGCAGGTGAACGAGACCCTGATGGTGCGGCTGATGTAATTAGGTCCTATGATGGTGTCCCTTGAATAGATATGCGGACAGAGTTGGCAATGAGGTTCGTTGCAAGGATTGGTTCCTGGGTTAGTGTTTTTTGTTGTGTGGTGTGTAGTTGCTGGTGAGTATTTGCTTCAGGTGTGGTGATTGCAGCCCAGGCAATACCACGGGCTAGCTACCAAAGTGCAAGTCTGCTCGGCCTCTCCTGGGTCCGTTCACGAGCACAGCGAGTGTGTATCTGTCTACCCACGCTGGGAGGCTTGCTCCGGGTGTAGACGTCCGTTTTGGGTTTCATGGGGCAGTGGTATCCCAGACAAGTTTGGGGCAGGCTGTGAATGGGAGGAGTGGGCCTAGAAAACGCCATCTGACTGTGACAGCACATGTAATAAAACTCAGCCTGATTATTGTTAATGGTTAAAGAGCTGCGGACGCCTCATGGGTCCGTGCTTCTCAGCCTTTCGGCCTGGATCTCTCCGATTTTGCCCTCCCCGGGTGCTTTGCGATGCATGCCTGGGGTCTCTCTTCTTCAGCTCCTGCCACCTGTTCCCAGCCTGTGCTCAGTGAACCTCGTCGAGCTGCGCTAGGATTCCAGATGATGCTGATCCAGAGCCCAACTTGTGGCTGTTCGTGGTCCCGGGGCTTTTCAGGCACAGGTGGTGTCATAAGTGTGACCTCAGGTGGTGGGGGGAAGGGGCCAGCGGCAGGAGGGCTGGGAACATTCCGGCCCAATTTCCAACGCCAGCCTGTGATCTGCAACTGGTTTTGCGGGCACGCCCCTGAGCTAGCGAGGTGGGGGAAAGGGAGCAGGTAATGCAGCCTGGAAAAGCCATGCAGTCAGTGGAGGAAGGAGGCGGTGAGCAGGCGCTGCCTGGGGAAGGAGACCCCTCCCGCTGTGCCTCTTCAGAAACGGCTGTTGGTAATCTACCCACCGGCCTGCTCTGCTGCCTGATTCATGGCTCGTGTTTCCCCCTCCTCCTGTCCAGGGCTCTCGGCTGCTTTCCCTCAAGCAGCAGGGTCATGCTGGGGCTGCTTCTCCGCCCCAGCTGGCTCCCTGGGGGAGGAGGTGGGGGGCCAAGAGGAGGTTTATTTTAACGTCAGCCTAGCAGCTGGGATTCTGCTTGTCTGCCCATGGGGGGGCGCTCTGTTGGCATCGGCACCTCCTGGGATCAGGGCCTCTGTCTTGTGCTCCTTCTGTGACCGGAGCAGCTGTTTTGTTGTGCATAAAAGCTGCTGTCTGAGCAACTCCGCTGTGTGTGGCACTGGAGATGTATTTTCTGTAGCCTGTCTGTCCTGTAGCTTTCCTGCAGGATTAGTTATACACTGTGGGGAAGATGAGACCGTGGTGCAATTCTAGGTCGATTAGTCCACCTCCATATACTCCCCCCGACCCCAACATTTTTGATTGAGATCCCATTTCCTGTCTGAACCCATTGCTGTGCCCTGTTGAAAAGCTGCCATGTTTCACCTCAGAGGTGGCTGCCTGTCAGTAGTTGGCAAAATGAGTTAGGGGCCTAGCTGCCCTGGAATGTTGAGGTACAAGCAGCAGGAATGTAAATAGTAAATAATTTATTCTTTAGAGGCCGGGCATGTGCTGAATCTTCTGTGGAGATAGATACACACATGCAAACACGATCCTGTGTTCAGTCATTAAAAGAACAGATATTGTTTCAGAGAGGAGTAGCATTTTCTTAGTTCAAATCTGCTAACTGGAGATTCAGGAGACCCGGGTTCAAGTCCTAGCTCTGCCACAGACTCCATATATGACTGTAGGCAAGTCATATAGTCTTTCTGCTGCTCAGTTCCCCACCTGTAGAATGGGGATAACTGTACTGCCCTGCCACACAGGGATGTTGCTCTGTAACTATGTTAAAGATTGTGAAGTGCTCCGGTACCATGGTAACTGGGCCATATAAGTATTTGAGAGAGAGAAACGTGGCTAATCTAGGCTTTGAATTAAAAATATTCCCTGTAATGTGTTTGTCTTTCTGTCTGAGCTGCCTGTTTCTTATATGCATTAATACTGAGCATCTTTCTGAATACCTTGCTACAATTAATCATCATTTAAAATAAAGCAATAAACCAGCGCTCAGCGCATTCTCATTTCCCATCTCCCATGTTTTCGAGACGGGACTGACAAGTTTATAAATCGTTAGATTTGGGGAGCTAATTTGTTGCTCACAGACTTAATCTGAAAAAATAAGCTCTCTGGAACCTCCAGACAATTTTGCTTCATTAATAACAGTCCAAAGATTTCTCTGCTGTCTGTGTTTGCACCGTCATTACAAGAACAGATACTGTTTTGGAGAGGAGTCTTGTGATGAAAAGTCAAGGAAAAAGCCGATGGGAAAAGATGGATGATTTGAGGAGGAATTTCAGCCCCGTCGGTAATTTCTCTGCTAGCATCTCCAGCCCGGGAGCAGCCAGACTTGGATTTTTAAGTATGGGTTTTGCATTTCAGATGCTTCGCAGACATAGCCTGTTATCATCCATCTCTTCTCTTCAATTCACCCACCTCCCTCTCTCTCCACCCCTCTGCAGAGTGCTTGCAAGAAAGTGGTGGTGGTGGATATTACTAACAATAATGTGAAGCTGCATATGTTGCTTTGAGTGAGCGAGCTATCTTGAGAAGAAACAGTTCTTAATGCTTTGCCCAGATTTTCTGTAGAGGCACCCACGCAGCAATATTGGAATGTAGGGGTACAGAGAAGCTCTGCATTCCCTCTGTTCTTGGTACTCTCCAGCGCTTGCTGCCTTGTGCCGTAGGCCATCTAGCTCATGTGGTGTGGAGACAGTATTTCATTCATGCAGAGGAGAGACCAGGCTAGACCAGGGTAGATAGGTTCGGCCACAAGAAGGTCCATTAATGTATTCGGACACTATGGAAGGTGCCTGGGTGGGAGAGGAACCTACAGTAAGTAGGTAGAGTTGCAGACAGATGTGAACTTGAGGGGCAAAGGTACACAGGCAGGCCTTATAAACTGATATTGGCAGAGAAGGCTACAGACGCAGCCCTTTCTCTGGCAAGGCGGAGTGTCACTATTGGTCTGAATATGCTGGGACAGAAGGGGCTCATGCACAGAATGCAGCAGGGTCATCTCTCGTTCTTTTACTTGAAATCTGAGCTCTGCCTGTGAACTTCCCCATCCTCCAAAGATGCTGCTTGAAGGCAGATGGCCAAGGACAGCGCCACCTTGGGAAGTGACCTCTTACATCTGCACATCTCAGAGGCTCGGCCATCTGTGCCTTTGCCCAAATCCAGCCTTTGTATTGGCATCCCTGCACAGGGGCTGACCTGGAAGTGGACTTCAGGCAGAGCTGAGCAGCAGAGCTGTCTGGAGAATTTTGGTGAGAAAAATGTCATTTGGATTAAATCAATTTTGCTTTTCAAAGTTGTATCAGTTTTGATTAAATTTCTCACAGCTTTTGGAAAACTTCATTTAGAAAAAAATATTTTATTTTACTTTCATTTTTGTATTATTTTTCGTTTACATCTCCTGATATGTCAGCAGTAGAGCATAGGATTTGACATATGCCATGTTACGTGCTACTACTACTTACATGTTAAAATGGTAAAAGTAATATAAAATATAAAATTTCTAAACAAATATTCATGTTGAAACAAAACTTGGAAATGTTTCCGAAACACAACTTTCCAAAACCAAAAATTTTTTGGGGTCTTCCATTTCATGGGAAATTTTAAAAATATTTGTTTTTATTCCACTTTGGAGCAAAGCAAGTTTTGAAAGATCAAAATTTCTCATGAAGTGGAAATTTGAAGTTTTTGACTAAGCTGTAGTATTCAGCTAAATGTGACCAAAATCTAACAAAGCCCAATACTATCTCCAGTTATTTGCATGGATACAGCAATAGACATTTCATAAATTCCAAGCACAGAATCCATGTAGAAGAGATGCTGGAAGACAGTGTACAAGTTTCCAAGGACCCAGTTCAGTGAAACATACAAGCACATGTTTTAAGTCCATCCATATTCAACAAAAGCACTTAAAGCATAACTGGATCAGGTCCCGAATAGAAGGGGAACAGGCAAGCAGGACCAAGCTCATGTTTCCCCAATAGACTAAAGTTTGAATTCTCGAAGAACTTTAAAGAACAACTTGAATAAAGGGCTGGGGGTGTGACTAGCTATTGATCTCTCTGTGTGTCGCTTGCAAACACAATAATGCTGAGTTAGCAGCTGGTGCCAGAAGTTTTTATTGAGAAATAATCAAAAATTAAAAAGCCATTTCACACACTGCTGAGAAGTCAGTTGCCTTCATAAGGTGCCTGCAGTTCAAGCCACATTTGAAGCCGTTTATCTCTTTCCAGTGCTGGCTGCAGAGGCTAGGAAAAATGTAGCATGCTGCACACATGTAATTAAACTTTTGGCAGAAACTTTGCCCTACAGCTTTCCTTTGAAATTCAAGAATGATAAATCGAGTGGAATATTTAGAGGCGTTTTTGAGAACACAATTTAAAATAATGTACATGGCACACTTAATTATATGCCAGGTGATTACACTGGAAAGATACTTTCCAGCACCCTCATCTAATTGCACCTGCTGCTCCTGCCAAAAACAACTCATCATTCCACCTTGCTAGCACTGCTGCAATTCACTGTTGATGCGCTTCTGATTTCGAACCCAGGCTATATTTAGAAGCATTTCAATCCTTGAATGTTTTGGGTGCTGTATTGTCTGTACTATCTGAACCCCAAAGAATCCCCATTTCCCTGCTTCCCTTGGCTATGTGCACCATTTTCAAGGTGAGCCTACACGAAGGATTTGCTGCCCATAGGCAGCCTTCTTTCATAGACAACCATTTGTGACGTGGTTTGGCACAGTGGCCTTCTGCCTCCAATTTCTCCGTATCTTAGCGCTCAGGCATACCTTAGAATCAGCCTGGGCAAAACTCTTGAGACAGCTGAATCAATCAGACATCTAGTAAGAGGGTTTCCTGGAGAAGCTAGCAAAGGTTTTCATTCCTTCGTATTTGTCGTTCTGTTTCTCTTTGATACAAGATGGAGGTTCAGACTCATTATTCTCTCTGTGAGATCCACTGGTATTTCGAGTGGGCAAGGTGTTTTCGGCATCTTCATTTAACAGCTCACTTCAACTAAATTTGTAACAAATCAAATATTTATTACGCCCCAAGCTTTTGTTCGTTTCAATAATGCACAGCGCAGGCTACTTTTAAGTGTAAAAATTGCTTTTAATTTGCAATGTACCTCGGTTCTTGGAATGAGTACGCATCTTCGCAGGTGGCAGGCTAATGTGCAGCGGAGGGGCTGGACTGGGCATTCGTTTTCGTTAGCAAGAGGCATGTAATGAATCTTTTATGGAAATTTGGTAATGGGGAGAGGGCTGGTAATTGTCATCATAATGGGAATAGCTGACGTTTTCCCACTTGTGCGAGGTTTCTAATTTATTGTTGAGGGTGTGTTTTGTGGGCATTTGTATCTCATGCTGTCTGAATAAATGAGGCAGTGGAATAATTTCATTATACAGGGGGCGGGTAAAAATTTCACAACCATGGGACTTAAGTTCCTACGTTATGCAGGCACTTCTGAAAACGTTGCTCATGACATTTATCTCCATTTGTTTACAAGCACTTGAGTGGTGTTTGTTCACTTCAATATTCTGGGTTTGAAGAAGACATCACTACCGCTCTGAGGACGCTGCCATCTGTGGGATGGAAAATGCTCGGGCGGGGTGAATGTATCTATGCATATGTGTAAAAGGGTTGTATATTCTTAAGGAGAGAACATTGTATGTGAACCCCCCCCCACACCCCCCCATTGCATCAGAGTCACATCTGGGACACCCGTCCACCTTGCAAACAGGGAAGCTGCATGCATGTGTCTCTGCTCTCGGTGCGCAGCAACCAACGTAACTTTTTTCCTGCTCCCCTTTGCTTTTGTAGGAGCCCTGATCGTGTGCAGTAATCACCCTTTTGTAACTCCCAATGAAAAAGTAGATCTCAAAGTGTTATACAAAGGGAGGTCAGTATCCTCACCCCCCTTTTACAGGTGGGGAAACTGAGGCACATAGCAGGGCATGATTTGTCTAGGGTCACCAAGAAGGCAAGGGGCAGAGCCGGGAATAGAACCCAGGTCTCCTATGTTCTAGTCCAGTCCTCTAGCTACTAGGCAATGCTGCCTCCCAGACATGTTGCTTATTACACCACTGGAAGGTGCATAGATACTGGGGGTGATGAGCAAGATATAAGAAACTCTGTGGAATAGAATAGGAAAGGACTTGCGTGTCAGGAAAGGCTATTGATTTGCAAAGCAGGGGCCTATTGTGCAGTAATGGAGTGGGTTCCACAGCGTCCCAAGCCCTAACTGGGCAGGGGGGCAGAGACTGGCATTTGGACCCAGTATTCTGCTGTGCTGCTAGGTGCTAACTGTGAAGGCGGCTCAATCAGGAAGTCTTGGAGCCAGAACAAACAAAAATAGGTTAAAAGGATTTAGGTGCTTGAGTGACAGACTGTTCTTTTCCCATGGACTTACCAGTTTTGACAGCCGTATTGAGCTGTAACGTGAACTGTCTGTTCTCTTCTCCTGGGGTTTTTGTTGAATGGTGCAGGGGAGAGAAGAGGGAGTGTTGGCTTTTTGGATGTCTGATGCTCTCAGAGCTGTCTCTCCTCTTCGATGCTAATTTGGGCAGAGCTGCCGCTCCAAAAGCAATAGCATATGAAAAATAGCTGAAGGGGGAGCCTGGAATGAAAGAAAAAGAGATTAACTCGCTCTTGAACAGAACAGGCGCCAAAGCAAAGTTGTTGACTTAGTTTTTTTTTTGCTTTGAAAGTCAAATTTTGGCAATGGAGGTAATTTTTCAGCTCTTTTCACTGCCAAAAGAGAAGCAGCAGCATGGGGGCTTCGGAAATAGGAAGGACAGTCTGCCGGCCGAAACGAAGGACTACAACGCGGGAGACCTGGGTTCTGTTCCCGGCTCTGCCGACGGCCGGCTGTGTGACCGTGGGCAAGTGCAAATCCCTTCACTCTGTGTGCTGCAGTTTTCCCATTTATAAAATGGAGGTGACCAGAGATTCCGAGGGGAAAAACGAATGCAGGCCAAAGCCTCTGGGTAATGGTCAGGTGTCCCCAGTGCCATGCAGGGCTAGTTGTCGCTCAGGTTAGCTATGGAACACGTCCTGTGGGAATGTCTGGCTCCCCGAATGTGCCAAGCAAACCCCTTGTTCCTGCCTTCTCATTTGCTTTTTTGTGTCCCTTAGTGCTGGCACTTGTTCTGGCCGCCTGAGGATGGACCCATGTACTCTCTGTGGAGCGCCCAGTGTGGGCTGCATGCAAGTATCCCCAAGGTCGCTGATAAACAGAGGGTGGCACCTGGTGGAGCACAAGCAGCCTTGGCTGGCGGAAGCCTAACGAGGCTCTGTTAAGTAGCATCAGCTCCAATTAACAGGTGTTGATTGCTCTCTGTTTTGCGGGCTGTGCTGGTCTCACAGAGGTGCTGTTACAGGGAGCTGGATTAATTTCCCAGCGATAAGCAGCTGTCAGCCTGCAACTGCCCTGTTGCAGGAAGCCAGCCTTTTAAAATGGGACATGACTGAGAGGAGAGCATCCAGCAGTCAGGCTTTGTCTGACTGCGTACTAGGGACACCCTGTGTGGTGATGTTCAGCAGCGCTGCCTGCCAGCTAGAGAGACAGGACCTGATTCAGGACTGGGGCCGAGGGGCTGTGTCTGGAGGCTGATTTGGCCCTCAATGCAGATGGGGTTGTGCTACTTTGCACCCTGGCAGCTGGGATGTCTGAGCCATGGCTCTCCTGCCCCCAGAACACCCCTGCAACTGGGCTTCTGTGTGTTTGGAGGGGTGTAGCCGGCCCGGCAAATGCCAGTGCTTTTTATCTTCACCTTTATTTAACTAGTAACCGTGTTAACGCGCCGTCTTCCTTTTCAAACATGCCCTGTGAACTGAGTCCCTGAGTGTTGGCAGAGTTAGCCGGTTCACCCAAAGCCAGCGCCTATTTTTTTGGAGTGCGTCACGCACCTTTTTCAGCGAGGGTCTGCCTGACGCCTCGTCTGCCTGCACTGACAACTCTAGCCAGGGCCGGGAGGTGGGTGGCGTGGGGCCTCTCTGTCCTCTATTCAAGTCGATGGGAGTTTCGCCACAGCGTTGAGTGCAGCCCCGTTTTCCGTGGTGTGTCTGTAGTGCAATCGGGATGGAGGACTGCAGCATGGATAGACGTGCCCTTGATCTAGCTAGAGCAAAGCGAGCTCGAGTAGCATTAGCAGTGAAGTCGTGGCAGCCCCCCGAGTATGTACCCAGCAGAGTCCTAGGTGGGTGGGGTTAGTTCGTGTTAGGTTTGATCAAAGCCAGGTTGGTCTGTGTGCGCGCTGCAGTCATGCTTCCCGACTGCTGTGTAGACACATCTTGTGTGTGTGTCCCTCTAGCTAGTGCACAAGGGCTCTTACAGGGACTGAACTCGTGCTCCCGCAGCTGATGCTTGGACGCACAGGAAGAAACATAGGAAGGGGAGTTGCAGCACATTTAGCAAAACGGTGTAGCCCCACACAGCAGATGGGAGGCCTTGGGCATAACAAGTGCCTGCTGATTGGCTGGCTAACATTTCCATTCCTTGAATACCGCTGATCAGGGGAGGCATTTTCTCCCCCATCTCTTAGAGAAGATTTCCCTCCTTTCCCGCATTGATTGGGTGTGTGCGGCAAGGAAGCCGACCTGAGGACGATCCCATAATGGTGATGCTGATGAGGGAGCTTGCTGAGAGAAAGCTGCCTTTGTGCTATGGGGCTATGAATTGATGCACTTTCTTTGATTGGGTCAAATAGCTCTAGGCAGAATATTGGGTAGCAGACGCATCTTGATTTTTGTCTGTCTGTCTGTCTCTCTCTCATCCTGGCCCTTTAACTGGGCTTCAGACAGGAGGACACAGGGTATCAAATAAAGCTCATCAAGGATTTTATCCTATTCCTTTATATTCTTTGCTTCCTAACTTTCTGCCAGAGGAGGAGGTGGGACGGTGTGATGAGGCGGTATTTGTTGTCAGACGTCACCGGTGTGGTGCTCTGCTCTATTCAATGTTGATAAGTCGGCTGCGTGCGTGTGTTCCCTCTGTGTGCTGCCCTGGCTCTGTGCAGATCGCTGACACAGCTGACCCCGAGAGAACCCCCAAAGACCACAGACTCCGATAAGGTACGAAGGCACCCGGCCAGGTTTATTGTCAAACGAAACACGGTAATAGTTTCCCACAGACTCTACAGGACATATTACGAATTTGTGCCCCTGACAATGGACCGGCTCAGTCAGTGGCAGGATTCTTCACTGCCCCCTAGGCCGGACAAAACAACTCCTCAGGGGTACAGGTACAAACAAGTTACACGTTACTCCTGACGTATAGAGGGGCAACCCCTTTACGTGTTAGGGTGCTGCCTCTCACCTTGTACATGTTGGTTAGAACAAAACAACTCTAGCCATCGTATTACCCTCCTGCCCTCAATTAGCCTCTAGGGCTCTCTCTGCAAGCAATGATTAACCTTCTCCGTACCCCAGGAGATGACTACCATCGCTACTTTAGAGATGGGGGAAACTGAGGCAGAGATATTGGGCTCCCAGTCCTGTGTTCAGCCTCTTGGCTCATTGTACATTTTAATCAGTGTTCAAAGATCAGAAACGCTAAGGGAGAGTTAAGGGCAGGTTGCACCTTGAAGTTTAAATTAAAAAAAAAGTATCCATGAACATTTAGTGATGCAATCCTCACGCTCTTCCTTTCTCTGTGTTCAGTAGCACCCATCAATACACAATATTAGATGAAATGATTATATAAGAGATGAAAGAGCAGGCAAGGGAACATTACCTTGGTTCAAGTTAGGGGTGTATGTGTGTGTTTTAGTGTCTTTTGATCTGGTTTAAAAAAAGTAGCAACAGTGATATTGGAGTGTGCATTTATCGTACACTCACATGCAGAAAGGAAAATCCATAAGGGTTGCTATAGATACACTTCATCACATGCCCCAAGCAACACTAATGCTCTGTGTTGCAGTTACGCTTCATTTGTAGGCTTTGCATAATCTGATTCTGTTACTATAAAAGGAATCGCATAATAAGGTAAAACGGATGAAGGGTGAGGTTACAACGAAACCAGCCCTTCTAACCACGTAATTAGACTTTGGAAACCAGCTTGCTACCCAATCAGTGGCCCAACAGCTGTACAACCTGGACATCTGAGAAGGTTAAACTGCTTGAGAAACATGAGCATTGGTGGAAAGTTGAGCCCACTGTCTGCTTGATGAGCTTGCTAACACGTCTGGGTACCACGTAGGTGCTTTGAATCCAAATCCTTAGGCAACAGATTGTCTTTTGAATATTCGTAGAGGTGCTCTGCTCCCCAGACGATATTTGCATCTTTTATGTGCGATGGCGGAAATGTCTCACCTTGGCCAATGAGGAAAATCTGTGTGCTAGAAAAGGCCCAATGCAGCGGTTGGATGAGTTGTTGAATTGTAGGTGAGAGATCAGAGGGGAAGCAGTTGTATCAGACGAGGGTATTCTCTTGCTGAGCATCCAAGATCTCAAAGCACTTTCCTGGCATTAATGGGTGAATCCCCACAATATTTGCAGCACAGGGATGTTATGCCCGTTTTCCAACTTGACCGGTAGAGGGGAGAGAGCACGGCTGGGATTTTCAAAGACGTCTGAGAAAATTGGGCACCTACCCCCCCCCCCCCCCCCAATTGAATTTCAGGAATTTCACTGTAGGTCAAACGGGTAAACCATCGCGCAAAATGTCTGAGCTCACAGGAGGACATTTGCAAAGGGAGAATACTGGAGGCACGAGCACAACTGAGATCTTCGAACCAGCCTATCTAGAAAAGGCGGGCGAAAGTCCAGAGCTTCAGATAGTGTACATCTGTGTAGCTCCACCGAGTGCAGCGAAACTGACTCACAATCAGCTGAGGAGCTGGCCCCCAAAATCTTCAAATTTTCAATAAAAAAAAAAATCTTCTAGCGACTAACCTAAAATCTCCTCTTCCTTCAGCTTTTGAGGCCACACTGCAGCAAACGAGGATTGCAAAATTGCATCTCAAACTCCATTTTCCCTTTCTTCTGCTCTTCCTGCTGCTATCAGATGCTTTTCCAGGCGTTTTATTACTACTTTTAAAGAAAACAAATTCTGCAAGGATGGAAATAACTTTGTCACTTGAATTTAAGTGCTGTTCTCCACAGCTCGGCTACATGGGTTTTCTCTCACTACATAGCATTTTTTTGACAGAGTAATTCCTACTCCCGTGCCTGCTTTGTCGTTTCAGGAATTTCCTCAGGTTTGTTTTTACATGGGGGCATTCATTACCCCTCCCCAGCTAGTTACAGCGAAGAGAGCTTTCCATAAACATCATCAATGTTGCTGTGTCTTCAGCTTGCCTTCTTGCTCTGAACCCTGATGTTGATAACTTAGAGGATGGATACAAACCCTGCAGAGTGATTGGCTAAAATGAGTTTTAGAAGAGGTGGAAGGGATCTTTCTTTAGAGAGGAAGGATGGTCCAGTGGTTAGAGTGTTGGCTTGGTACCTGGGAAACCGAGGTTCAATTCTTTGCTCTGTGTAACATTGGGCAAGTCACTTGGCCTCCCTGTGCCCCAGTTCTCCACCTGTACAATGCGTTGAATCTCCCAATGCTGCCTCGGAGGATAAATACATAAAGATAACGAGGTGCTCAGATACTGCTTTCATTGGGGCGGTAGAAGTATCAAAGACAGATTTCTGAGCACCAATTCTTACCTTGTCTTTTCATGGGATTTTTTCCACTGTTGTATTTGCACCAACGTGTTTGCCCCAGTGTAAACTCCAGGGTATCCTGGGTTTAAGCTATGCCAGTGCAATTGCCCCGTTCACACCAGTGCGACAGATCTACAGTAGGCATTGGTACGGCTGTAGCTACACTGATACAAAAATCCCTAGGGTAGACAAGCCCTTAGCATTATGGGTGTGTTAGTGGCTCCATTTCCTTTCCTGCTAGGTGTACCACGTGATGGCTGGGTTCTGTCAATACAATATTCATTTTGTCTGAGGTTTTCAACTTCTTCCTCTCCGTGTAGTTCTCCCCATTTTTTGCTCCCCACATCCAGCAATCCCAATATTTTTCATCACATCTTTCCAGGCTGCATCTTCATTGGATTGAGTATAATCCAGTGCCTCTCTGGGGGGTGTTTTTATGGGAGCAGATAGCCTCCCTGCTCTCCTCCTCGCCGCCTGCCTGTTGCTTACCTCCCCGCTAGTCTCCTTGCCATTCGTCTGGTGTCCCCCACCCCCCCGTCTGCCTGACCGCTGCTCTCCTCCTCGCCATCCACCCGCCTCCTCACCCCATCCCACCTGCCCGCCTGCCACCCGACTTGCCGTTCGCCTCCTCACCCACCTCCCGCCTCACTTCCCCGCCCGCTTCCTCACCTGAATATTGGGACAAATGGCGTCCCCATTGTACATCAGTCGGGACGTGGGACAAAGGGCTAAAGAGCGGGACAGTCCCGATTTTATCGAAATGCAGAAGCTCAGAGACTGGTTTATTTTAGGAAGCTGGGCACACGCTCTCTTAAAAGCCAAAGTTGAGCTCCCTCCTCTCTCTGCAGAGTGTGCATCGGCTCTTGTGCAGCTCAGTCTTAAATATAAATAGAGAACGTCAAAGACCCCCTAAAGAGCTAAACGCTCACCAGCGAGAAAAGAGTCTGCACCCAGGAGAGCACGATTCAGTACATCTTCATCTTCAGCTACAGGGCTTGATAGTCCCACTGGTCCTTCATATGCCCAAACTCCCTGGTACCCCTGCTGTATTCCCTTCTCGGGCACACTGTCCACCCCATTAGCACCTGTTAAACACAGCCCCAGAAAGCTTCAGCCCACTCCCCATACACGTGGCGCTCTCTTTCTGCCATCTGCTCTGAAGGGCTGTTTGTCCCCTGTGCCCCGGCGATGGCCCATGGTGTTGAATATCTCGAGTGGTGGTAGAAGGCAGGAGGCCAAAGAGGGGCCCTACCCGAAAAGGATAAACCTGATGCACAGCGGTGCATAAGGAAGGAAGAATTCAATGAAATAGAGAGGGGACGTTTGGGCTGAAAATTTTCCTGGCAGATCTGTTGGGCTGTGGAATGGTCTCCCCTGGGAGACAGAGAGCCCCAGAGCTTGGAAATTTTGGAATTCGGCTGGGCAAAGTACAGGAAAATATCCTATGGGACACACGGCTGTCATGGCTGGGGGATAGATCATACTGAACCATTCCCATTCTGCAATTAAGTGATGCACTTGCAGGCATTACAGGTCTGGGTGAAGGCTCAGAAGATTCCATTCGCGTTTGGAGTCTTCAACCACATTCCTAGTTTATTGTAACGTCTGCTGATTATTTAGCTGGTCAGAAGAAGGGGCAGAATGGGCCCTCCCTCTCATATCTATATGAGGTTTGTGGTCATCTATGCCACCTTTCCAGTTCTATGCAGTCCCAGATTTTGAATATTTGAGTAGAATGCTCCATTGCCCAAGGACTAAGATATTGAAAAACACAAGCAAGAGCTACCCGGTTAGAAGCAAATAAACAAACTAAGCCCAGGCACTGGCTGTACATCAAAAAAGCCACTCAAGGGTTTTTAATCCCCACTATCAGGTCTGCATCACTCACTGGCTTTCCTTTCCCACTGACAAATCATGTTCTGTTTATCCTTGGGGACTGGAATGAAATCCTGCAAGCAAATGTGTTAGCACAGACTGTCGGTTTGGCTCGAGTTTTGGGCTGAGCGGGTGTCTGGTCCTGTGTATTATTTGCTAGTGTTGTGGACAGCCAGCGTGGCTGCAGATGTTGCTTTAAAAGAGAAGCGCAGGTATCTGTGAGCAGACTATTTTGCTGAGCTGGGTAACATCAGTCAGATACACCCCAGGAGCGTGGTACTTTGTAGTGGTTGCCATGCTGACATCCAGGAAGAATTGGCTGGTCACATGGCGTCTGATTTCTTTGTTTCCAGCTTTCCTGTCGTTTTTCCGATTACTAAAATGTGCTGATTCTTTGGTGTTGAAAATGTAATCCCGACAGTGTTTTTTGGTTGAGCGTCTCCTCAAAATGCTTTTAAGTGCTTTTCCTTTTTTTTTTCTATTCTAGATGGCATGAGGTGAATTATAAAATGACAACACACACACACCTCCTTGTCTCTGGTGACCGTGTGGGTCAATTTGCATGAGCACTTTGATGCAAAGATTCTTAATTGGCACTGACAATGCATGCTTTGCAATGTGCAACGCAATAGTTGAGCGTTATCCTGCCTAGAAATGGCATGGGAAGCAGTTGACATTCAATCAAAACAATTCCAGATGACTTCTTGCACTTGTTTGTTTGCCATTAAAATTCTGAGGTGGGGAGGGAGTCGGGGGAGGGGGAGAGTTAAGTGCATCTAAAATGTCAAATCTTTTTTAGTGCAAAGCAGCAGCTGTTGCCTGTGTGAGGTGCAGGAATTTCTGCCCATGTAATTTCTTGGCTTCTTCTCGCCTTTTCAAACTAAAGATGAACAGGGAGAGAAACGCTCTGAGTGGTCTTGATTATAGTGCAGGCTGTTGCTCGTTCTGTCCTTTCACAGCCCCGATGCTTGGATTTTACTGACGTGCCTTTAAAAATGCTGGCCAAAAGAGAGCCGGATGCCAGTTAATGTCCTGCTGGAAGCCTGGGTTGGGGAGAGTCTTGGAGTCTCGGCTTAGCAGGAAACCTGCTAGCAGATGAAAATGAGGCAAGTCTTTTGAAGGTGGCCGGGAGCAGCCACTGACTATAGGTAATGACATGGTCCAAACCTGGGAATAGGGCGACCAGACAGCAAGTGTGAAAAATTGGGCCGGGGTGAGGGGGTAATAGGCTTCTATATAAGAAAAAGCCTCAAATATTGGGACTGTCCCTATAAAATCCGGACAGCTGGTCGCCCTATGTGGGAATGAAAACATAACTGAATATAATGGTGCCTTCCTTCAGCAACAGATGGAAAAGAGACGACGGAGAGGGGACGTAACAGTTTTCAAGTACATGAAAGGTTGTTACAAGGAGGAGGGAGAGGAATTGTTCTTCTTAATCCTGGAGGATAGGACAAGAAGCAATGGACTTCAATTGCCGCAAGGGAGGTTTAGGTTGCACATTAGGAAAAACTTCCTGTCAGGGTGGTTAAGCACTGGAATAAATTGCCTAGGGAGGTTGTGGAATCTCCATCATTGGAGATTTTTAAGAGCAGGTTGGACAAACACCTGTCAGGCATGGTCTAGGTCAGTGGTTCACAACGCGGTGCCCACGGGCACCATGGCGCTCGCTGGGGCATCTATGTGCGCCCGCGTACTGGCTGGTGGACAAGCATCCGCTGAAATGCTGCCAACAAGCAGCGTCATCCAGAGGCGTCAGTGGCATTTCGGCGGCGACACCTCTGGATGACGCTGCTTGTCGGCGGCATTTCGGCGGCGACGCCTATTGACATTGCCACTTCTCGGTGGCATTTTGGCAGATGCTCATTCGCTGGCCACGGTCTGCAGTGGCTCGTCGTCTGGCGCCCACCAGGCGAAAAAGGTTGGGAGCCACTGGTCTAGATAATACTTAGTCCTGCCATGAGTGCAGGGGACTGGACTAGATGACCTCTCAAGGTCCCTTCCAGTTCTATGATTCCCAGGAGGCAGGTCTTGTGCGTGTGGGATGGAAATGGGCTGGTTCTTTTTCAGACCCTGTGTGACTGGGGTCCTGGGGAGCCATGTTGAGATTGCTCAATCAGGGCAAACTGCGAAGAATGGGGCAGACAATCCCCAAAACTGATGGTTATTTCAATACGTAGCTTCATCAAGCTAGACTCAAAACGACTTCTATAATACTGTACTGGTTACCCAGAAGCCAAAACACAGTTCCTTTAAAGCAACTCAGTCTTGGGCTTCCCACCCAGACAGCCAAGTCAAATAGGATGAGGATTCTTGAAAATATTGTTCATCATAGAAAAAGGTCTACCAATCCCAAAGGATCGGACACATTCCCCACCAAGTTAATGAATATGTTAGATCTTACCCAAATACACGCTTACAGCCAGTCCTTAGTATCTAATATCTAAAGGTTTATTTATAAAAAGAAAGACAGAGATGAGTTAAAATTGGTTAAAGGAATCAAATACATACAATAATTGCAAAGTTCTTGGGTCAGGCTTAAAGCCGTGATGACATAAACTGCTAACTGATTAAGTCTCTGGTTGCTCCGAAATAATTGGAAGGTCCTCAGTTCCTTGGTTAGAATGCTCCCATTAGTATAAGAACATAGTCTAGAGATCAGAGCAGGAAAGAGGACAAATGGAGATGTTCCCAGGGTCTTTTATAGTTTCTGTCATGTGGAGGGGAACTTCATTATCCCAAACAAAGCCCTCAGAGTCAGCATAGTTTGGGGGGAAAGCACAGGCACACAAGATGGAGTTTAGCATCACATGGTCTACTCACATGCCCTTGCATGCTTCAATGAGTCATAGCAGGGACCATAGCTAGAACCTCCTCAGGAAGGTCCATCAGGTGTGGATAGGCTTCTTCCATGGTTCATTGTGAGTTGTGTTTATAACTAGAATAGTCCCTTCACAGTGTGCTGGCAAAAAACCTTGTGGGTGTTACCCCAGGAGCAAACACCTTTGAAATACAGGTACATAGTCAATATTCATAACTTCAGATGCAAAAATGATGCATGCATACAAATAGGATAATCAATTCAGCAAATTATAACGTTTCCATTGACACCTTACATGACCTACTTTGTACAAGATTTGTTGCAATTATGTAACAGTGGTCGCAACAATGATTTACATGGGCCTATTTTAATCTTATAACGTCACACTCTGTAATTCCCACCCTTTCCTGTACCTGTAGTACAGGAAGGTCCCCACGTCACTGCCACCCTGCCCCTTGTTTGAAGGTGACTGGACATTGCTGCCTTATAGGCCTATCAGTTTTAACCACCACATTGTCTAGACCTGCTCAGAGCAGGTCTAGACGGCATGGTGGCTTTAATGCAGGCTTGTCTACACTAGCACTGTCTGCACTAGCACTTGTCAACCGTACAGCTGCAGTGGAACCATAAATAATGTGAACCAAAATGGAACGCTGAGGGAGGCTTGACCTTCTCCATGCTGCGGTTTGAGCAGCATCTTTCCTGCTGGTTTTTTGGTTGTGGGTGGGGCAAATGGTTCCCAGCATGAGCCTGCCCCCTTTTGAACTGATCTCGAGTCAATTTCTCTTTCCCCCTCAGACAGAGGTGAAAACGGGGAGCCCTATCAGAGACGGAAGGGTGCGGGAGCCAGCCAGTCAGAAGTCCCATCTGCATCTCAGACTTCTGGAGACAGCGCGTTGGCCCCAGGAAGTAGCAGTTGGCGGCGAATTATGCTGCTCATTCTAGCTGTAACGATACATAACATTCCAGGTAAGCACCGTGTCTGTTTTCAGTTGCAGGGTGGGTGTAGCCGTGTTTGTCGCCGGCAGCGATAGAGATGAAGCGATATCTTTTATTGGACCGGCTTCTGTTGGTGCAAAGAACAAGCTGTCAAACTTCACCGAGCTCTTCTTCCGCTCTGGAGAAGGTAACCAGAGTGTCTATCAGACCTTCTGTGTGACCCTCTTGTGCTTAACAATCTGTTCGACCTTTTCTTTAGCTTAGACACCCTGGTTACCTTCTCCAGACCTAAGGAAGGGCTCTGTGGAGCTCAAAAGCTTGTCCCTTCCATCAGCAGGTGTTGGTGCAATAAAAGATACTAGCTCATCCACCAAGTCACTTGCAGTGGCCTGTTCCTGAAGATGTCGTTCCCTCGGTTGGATGAGAGGGATAGCCTTCTTGCCACCGCATCAAGGATTTTGGAATGGCCATTTTGTTTTTATTGCTGTTTCACGATTGCAGACGCTGCCCATCGCAGTAGCATCTGGGCACCTTTTTGCTTAAATCTGCTACAGCTGGTCTTGCTTGTCTGTGTTCATGTTATTCAGTCCTATAAAGGCTGAATCATCAATATACATTAGCGGGTGGCAGTTTCAGGAGAATGGCTCCTGATTCTGCACGGTGTTCTAAATTCCCTTGGTCTCCCCCTACTGCCAGCCCCAAGTGTTTAAAAATCATGTCAGACCCCCCTCCATCCCCCCCAGATCACGAGAGTTAAAAATCATGAGCTCTTAAAAATGACTGTTAAGCTTTTTATTTGTCTGCTGGTCTTTGCGCTGATAGGGATTTGCTCTGCAACCATGAGGGACCGAAACATTTTCTTTTTGGTTAATTAAAAGAAAGCTGAGATTCTCACAATCACATGAATCCAGGAGCTGGGGCTTTAGGAAAAATGATATCACAGGACTGGCATTAAAATTGTGAGCGTTGACAACACTTAGTTGCTTTGTAATTCTTTCTTACGCTGGGGGTAAGACGGGATAACTCTTTCAGGCTGCTTTCCTTGTATACTCTTTCCCCCCTCCCCTTTCTATCTCTTTTCCTTGTTAGAAGAGCCCTTATTTCATTTAGATGTGTAACCTGTGTTATGGAGGGATAGAAGGAAACTGATCTGCATAGCTTTGATCTTGGGGAGACTGAAATGCTGGATTCTCTGTGCTCGCTTGAGAAATCAGGATTCCAAAACACGGTGACTGTATCGCTCCGTGGCAGTGAAGCTGCTACCGCATACTAAATGAAAGGTGCTCAAACAAAACAGACACTCTTCCCATCAGAACAGAGACTCTAGAAATTTCCGTGTTCTGTTGCGCGTGCTTTCTGATTTTAGGGGTGGCGTCTCGCTGCAGTGACAGAACTGTAATTTTAAATTTCATTGTTGGATGCTTCTCTGTTGTGTTGACTCGTGAAAAAGCTCAGAATTACGTGGCTTTGATCACAGCTCCTGTACCCACTTCAAGGACAGTCAGGAGCCAAATGGCAAAAAAATTATAGAAACATGAAGCTGGAGATAGTAGCCGTGGGTTGGGGGTGTGTGTGGGTGTGTATGGGTGCTTTCTGCTCATGCATTTCAAAAAATGCATTCTTTCCATCCTTCTGTTGCTTGCTTGTCTCTTTGAAATCAATTGCTTCATTTCAGCTTGTAATCATTTTTCACTGTCCTTCATTGCTCCATCTACTGTTTCTCGGTGGAGGCATTCACTTAACTAGGTTTCCTTCATCCCAAAGAGGGTGAACGATAATACCTCCGCTTCACTTTTCGTTGGATGATCTCAAAGTGCTTTGCTAACACTAATTCATTGTGCATCCCAGCCTTGTCTGTACTAGCAATTGTCAACTACGCTATATCTGCATCAGTGCTTAGCTGCAAGTGTAGGAAAAATTCTGGGGTTTTTACCATGCGCCTGTGAAAACCTGCTCTAGATTAATTGAAACTGCTCGAAAGCTTATACAAGTTTGTATCGCTGAGTGGCCAGTGGGCAAGTACAAGATTGACTGCAAATAAAATGTCATTTAATGCAGCATTGGGGTTGATGCTTTAAACTCGCAAAAGCCAAGAATCTCGGAGTTAAAATTCTCCCAGGTGCCATAAATCTAACCTGTGTGTGCTAGATCTCATTGGTTAGCACTGGCTATAGTGACATACTGCACCGAGTGTTTATTTTACAGTGTGAGCAAACTAGAGGGTGGATGAAGGCTAGTAGTAAATTCAGCATGCTGAGTCTTTCGGTCTGGAATAGGAAAACAGGAATTGCCTGAGTGGGTCAGAGGAATAATTCATCTAGCCCAGCGGGCTGTCAGCTGTTTTAGATGAAGATGTAAGAAACTCAGCAGTAGGCAGTTATTACGCCCGCGGGCACTCTGCGCCAAGAACATTTAAAATTCTGCGCACAATATTTTAAAATTCTGCAGGTGTGGGTTGAAAGGGTTCTCCGTGGGGCAGTCTGGGTGTGGGCAGCTCAGTGTGGGATCTGGGGGTAGGGGGGATCTGGATGCACAGGTGCTTGTTGGGGGTTCTGGGTGCAACGGTAATGGGACTCTGCAGGGGGGTCCAGGTGAAGGTGGTTGGGGCTCAGTGAAGGGGTGTGTCTCTGGGTGTGGGGGGATCTGGGGTGCTCAGCAGAGGGGTCTGGGGTGGGGAGCTCAGTGGGTGGGGGTCCAGATGCTGGGGGAGTGGGGATCAGTGGAGTGGGGATCTAGGTGCAGCTGGTTGGGGCTCGGTGAGGTGGGGATCCGGGTGCAGGTGGCTCGTCAGGGTGGTCCAGGTGCAGGGAGAGTGGGGCTCATGGGGGGGGTTCTGAGTGCGGGGGGTGAGGCTCGGTGGGGGGGACTGGGTATGAGGGGTTCTGGATGCACGGGGGTTGGGCGGATGGGGGAACGGCTCTCTGTACAGGGATCCCTCCCCCTGCAGCTGAGGAGCGATGGGTGCAAAAAGCTGGGAGCGGGGAGAGTTTGCAGTGATTCTTGCAGCCAGGGGAGAAATCTGGAGGGGTGGGTCTCATCCGGCCCCAGATGCCGTGCAGGGGATGAAGAAGTCCCGTCCTGCCCAGCCGGGATTAGCTGCTGAGCCCAGCACAGGGTAGGAGCCATCAGCTGGGTGTTCCCCAGTCCCACCTCCTGCCCCACAGTGATTTACCTCTCTGCCAGCTGCCCTAGGCAACTGAAACATACTGCTGGGGAGGATCGCATGACCACTCTTGTGGATTCCCTGTCAAAAAGTCAGGTTTCAGAGTAGCAGCCGTGTTAGTCTGTATCCGCAAAAAGAACAGGAGTACTTGTGGCACCTTAGAGGCTAACAAATTTATTAGAGCATAAGCTTTCGTGGACTACAGCCCACTTCTTCGGATGCATATAGCATGCATATAGCATCCGAAGAAGTGGGCTGTAGTCCACGAAAGCTTATGCTCTAATAAATTTGTTAGTCTCTAAGGTGCCACAAGTACTCCTGTTCTTTTTGTCAAAAAGTTATTTTTCTGTGGGAAAGCAAGGAAATCTGCAGGGGACATAAATTCTGCGCATGTGAAATGGTGCAGAATTTCCCAAGGAGTAAGTTACTGGAATGTCTCCTACCATTCCTCAATAGTAAGAGATCAGCTTATGCCCTTAGGCCTTGTGACTTGATATCTCAATGGACTGATGCCCATTTTCCATTCAAAAACTCTTGGTTTTGGGTTTTTTTAATACGCTGATAATTCCAGAAACTCTAATTACCCAATTAACTCTCCAGTCTTTTTTTGTTAAAATCTTCGCCTAAATGATCCCTTGTGGCAAGGAGTCCCACAGGCCAGTTCTGAATTGTGTGAAAACATGTTTCCTTTCTTCATCTGTTATGAATTTGCTGCATCTTGCTGTCTCTGATGTATCCTCTTTATAGGAGTCATTACTTCGCATACCTTTATCATGTCCCATCTGATTCACCTCTTTTTCTAAGGTAACTGGCCCTGTTCATTCATAGCCTTGCTTTAGTCAACGATAACCCTATGGCTGATGAAAATATTGTTGGTGGGACTCCATGACTGCAAGCACTGGAGACATGATGCAAAGGGCCTCGAGGAGGGAAGCTGAACTGGTGGGGTCATTGGGATTAGGGAGAGGGGTGATGATAGGCTACCTTGCCCATCACCATAGTATGTGACCCATCTTTGTCTCCTCCTGGAACAGGGATTTCCCCAGGATGCCGACCTGCTGTCGTGGCATTTAAAAGGTCCATGATGTGTGCAGCAGATGAATAGGGAGTACACAACAGTGTGGTGTAAAAGTTTCACTGACATGAGTTTGAGATGGTTGTTGTAAAAATTAATATGGTGAGATTTGCTTTAATATCATGAGATGCAAAAAACTATAAAGATGAGGTTCTTTTAGTTGCTCTCTTCTGTTGGGGTGTTTGGGGTTCACATTTTCAAGCTCTTCTCTTTAACTATGTGAACTAGAAACACTTTTTAAATGCAAGCTGGGATTCTTAGTTAATAAGAGTGATTTCAGCCGTGGGTGGCTTTAGGAAAAATGCCAAGTACCGTGAGACTTGTGATAAACTCATGAGAGTTGGCCACATGAATTTTCAGAAGCGCTAACATCATCCTTTGCATTCGGGGAGAGTTTTACCATTGAATTCAGCGGGAGCAGAGTTAGGCCAATTCTGAACGCTTGACTCTCCACCAGAAAACTCCACTTGATTGAGTCAGCGTGACTTGTGTCTGCAAGATGAGTTGTGTGTAACTTTCTCTGTATGCAAGCAACACAGGATTGGGGACTTCAACAGCAGAGTCCAGGGAAGGGTTCTGTGGCCTGCAGCATGCAGGGGGTCAGACCAGATGATCATAATGGTCCCTTCTGACCTTAAAGTCTATGAGTCTATGAGATCCTGCTTGGTCTCCCAAATTAGGAAAATCTGCTCGTGATTCCTTGAGTGGCTTTTCTCTGTCTTTCTCAGGAATTTTGTAGTTTGTGATTTAAAAAAAAAAAAATCCATTTCCACCTTCTGATGTTTTTAATTCAGCTTCTTCCAATCTGGCACATCCCATACATTATAAACCCAGTTGCTGAGTTGTAACAACTTGGAATCTGTGCTTACAACCCTAAAACTACAGTACAGGAAAACAATTTGTCTTAATTATTAGAATTCTCTGACTAATGAACTACAGACAGTGCTTTCAGAGATCTAAAATAAAATCTGTGGCTCTTAATTGAATAGGAATTTGTAAAAAAATGTTTTTTAAATAGATAAAACATTTGCTTTGTGTTGGAGATGAAACTGATTTGAATCCCTTTTAATTCAAGCAGGTGAGCAGCAGATCTCCAATGTGGACTCTTTCACCATCTGGGAGAGCCAGGGGACATAAGTTGACATATTCCTCCAAATCAGACTTTTGTTAAGATGTATTATTTGGATTGTGGTACTGTGCCTAGGAGCTGCAGTGCTAGACTTGATTGTGGTAGGTGCTGTGCAAACACAGAACCGAAAGATTGTCCCTGCCCCAAACTAAGTGCAAGCTTCTGCCAAACTTGCGCTCACTAGGAATATTGACATTTTAAAAAAGAGAAACACTGGTAATGGTTAGTTTAAAGCAAAGACGTCTCCATTTGCGTTTGCAAACCCCTCCCCTCCAAAAGGGAAACTGCCTGTCGTTGTTCTGTGTCTGTACAGCACCTAGAACAGTGGAGACCGGGACTAGGAGTGGGGCTTCTAAGCATTACTGCAAAACAAATACTAATCAACAGTGGCACTAATTGCAGTGTGGAGTGCTCATGAACAGCATGACAATAGGGCGGTAGCTGCTTTAAAGGTGACCATAGTTTTAAATAGAAACCAAAAGAAAAAGGTCACTCGCGTTTGAGTCGAAAACAGCGTAATTGGATTTTATCCCTCAGCCGAAGCTGTCGGGAAGCGCAGGAGTGAATAGGGTGCCTGCATGCATTTGTCTCTTGCTGTCCTGCGCGGCGTCTGCTAAGGAGCTGTGGACTGTCACTGAAGAAACAAACCTTTGTAAAGGAATGAACAAAGTGTCACCCAAAGCAATAGGTTAATGACCATAATCTCTCCGTGGCTTGGAAGAGGCTGTCGTAACCTTTTTTTGTTCTGACACCGCACAAAGTCCCCCTTGGGCGATTATTGAGCCTCAGAAATGATCTCTTACTTCTTAAAGGTCACAGCATTAAAGTTTAACATTTAGAGTGGTGTGGGAGAGCAGCGCCCTATGAATGTATCTGTTACCGCTCAGCAAGTGAGTTCTGTTCATCTCCTGCTGCAAGGCTCCCGGGGTAACAAATAAGGTCTTTTCCTGAGGCCGTCAAGTGCATGCAAGGCAGGGATACAGACAGCCCAAGCTTTGATGCAGCCTCTGCAGATTTCACTAACTTGCAGTGGACAGGCTGGCAAAGCGTGCGAGATGGAAACGGCCTTGTTGTTGTTGAGGCTGAAGTTGAATGGGTTTCAGTATCGATGAGTGGGGCAATGTTTATAGTGAGCTCCGTCCTTAGAAGAGTGGGGGCTCGCTTTCTTTTCCGGTTGACCTGTGTGTCTCCATTAGCACTGCATAGGCAGGCCAGCCTGTTACGCAGGGGAGGTGAATGAGTGTAACATCCGTCTCATGCTGTCCACTGAAATTGAAGCTCCCTACAAGCGTCGTTATTTCCATTTCACAGTTTGGACAACTGAGGCATTGAAAGGCGAGGTGACTTGCCCGGAGTCTCAGTTAGCGTTGGTGGTGGGAATAGAAACCAGGTCTCCTGACTCCTAGTCCAAAGCCCTGGCCACTGGACCATGCCTCCTGGGCAGCTTCCCAGCGTGCCCTGTCTAAGGAAGTGATGCGATAGCAGAGGGAGCCTCTAAGGTTGGTAACTCGCAGGCCAGTTGCAAACCCTCTGACGATGGGGTTTGTACTTATCCATCCTTCTGTTTCCAAAAGGGCATCCCTGTTTTATTTCGTGGCTGTGTTGCTCTTTGGGACCTCAACATTTATTATGGAGCTGCCACAACACCACCTCTGCACTGTTGCCAGAGATTGCGAGGGCTGTGTAGAGACCAAAGGTGTCAGCCACAGGTGAGCGAGTAGGTAGAGGGGCAGTCTTCCTCAAGGTGAAGACAAGGCCTCGAGAAGGGAAGCTGAACTGGTGGGGTCATTGGGATTAGGGAGAAGGGTGATAGTGCCCATCACCATAGTATTTGACCCATCTTTGTCTCGTCCTGGAACAGGGATTTCCCCAGGATGCCGATCTGCTGTCCTGGCATTTAAAAGGCAACTTAAAGAACTAAAAATCAGGTGTCACTGAAGTTTTTTGTTTTCCTTACAAAGCATTGTACTCCCCTGGCATTGCTCGTCGCTCAGCAGTGCCTCGTGTCATGTCTCCGGCAGGTTAAATTTGATGAGGCCTCTTTCCACCGCGCGGGGTTTGTAAACACTGTAATGTTCTCCCTTAATTATAACCCTATAAGTGGAAAGCCTGACATAATTAGCTCACACTCCTGCAGCGCGGGGCCGCTTTGCTGAGTGTAGCGTGTTACAGGGAGCGCCCTGGTGCAGAAGCTCGCGTGGTGGGTTGTTGGATTGAGCTGCTGGGTTTTTGTTTGGTTTCGTTGCAAACTGGAGAAGTTGAGGCTGGGGTGAGCGTGCACCGAGTGGATCCTGGGTAGAACTGCATGCAGTAGCCTCCTACTGCCACCCGTTACCACAATCTGGTTCATGAAATTGTGCCAGGCCATCTTTGTCAGTGTGAACGTAGTTCAATCCCATTTGTTTGGTGGTAGCAGACTTACGTGTTAGTGTCAATTGATGCTGCTGCTGCTTATGTCGAGCCTGTCATCAGAGGATCTCGGAGCACCTTGCCGAGGTTTCTTACCTCCTCTGCTAGGTGAATATTCCCCTCGTTTATCTGAGACACACAGAGTGTTGGAAGAGCAGAGCCGGGGACCCCGGAGTCCTGACTCCCAGGGCGTGACTCGTCTCTGCATTGCACATTGGGTACTGATTTATACCTGTGCTAAGTGGATGTAAAAGAGCTCCCAGCAGGGAAGGTGGAGAATTTGGGTTTGATGCCAGATTTACATCCACACTGCAGTCACTCTGCATGGGTGTACGGGCTACTGAAGGGGCAAAGCAGGGGAGACTCAGTCCCCCCCTCCCCAGTTTCTTGCATTCACTGCTACAGCGCACTTGCTTCTCTTCAATTATGGCTTAATTTTCTCATTCAATCTGTCTTGGGTTTTATGGAGAATGTTGCCTTGGAAAATCCACAGCCTTGTTTCCCTGCTTCCTCCCTGGTTGTCAGTGTAGTGGCTGCAAGGATAGCTACCTGGCCAATGATTTGTAAAGCAAAAACTTTCCAGAACTGCCGAGGGCAACTGGTGGGGCGGGGAGGGAAGGGGGAATGCTGGAAGCAGTAAATATGGTGCCAAACTACCGGAACGGCAAGTGGATTGCATTGCTGGAATGGGTGGCACGACATTCCTGTAGCTCACTGAAAACATGCTGTGTAGCATCTTCAGGACACCTGCCTGACGGCTAAGAGCGATGCTGTGTGCTGTAGGGCAAGGGCATAGGGTCAGGGCACCTGTTCGGTCTGACGGTGTGGTCTAGCGGATAGGGCCCTGGACTCTGGAGACTTCGGTTCTAGTCTGAGCTCTGCCACTGTGTCACTTCATCTCTGCGTCTCCGTTTCCCTCCTCTGCCCTGTCTGTTTACAGTGTGTGTGTGTGTACAGCGCCTAGCGCAGCGAGGCCCCGATCTTAGAGCCTGGAGGTGCTACCATTGGACATACACTAAGATTCAGCTACCAGCGTGCAACTATCCTTGTAAGGGAGTCTAGGCGGATGTGACCTGCACACTCAGCCATAAAAGAGGAGGGTAGGAGGGAAAGCTGCTAAGAGGAGGATATTAGGAGGTTTAAGGTAATGAAACCTCTCGCTCCCAGCTCCTGTCTGGGGTATACGCTAACCCTTTGCAACCACTTACCGATGTGTAACTTCCCCCGCTTTACACATCGCCCCTAAATTCTGCCCAGTCCCTCCAGCTGGTGGGTTAATGTCCATGTCATTGCAGATGCTGGTTCTGCAAAGCCGCTGCTTTTCATTAGCTTCGTGCCAGAAATGCCTGCGTAGTATGAAAGGCGACACCTCAGGCCAGCACTCCTGACAGGCAGCCTGCCGATGGTTTGGTTCAGGTGACTAACCAAAGCTTAGCCAGCATGCTGGGATCTCCCCCTCGCTCCTACCCACCCATCTGTCTCCGCTCCCCCACATCCCCACTTGCAACCCACCTCCTCCACCAGCTTCTCCCTCCTCCCTGCAAAGAAGGGTTGTGTGCCGCCTGAGGCCGTGTGAGTGTCTGCTGCCTCTTAGCAGAGTCACTTGCTTTAATTGTTTTTGTTAGGCTCAGTGCTTAAACACACCCCTGAATCGAAAAAAGAACAGGAGGACTTGTGGCACCATAGAGACTAACACATTTATTTGAGCATAAGCTTTCGTGGGCTACACCCCACTTCTTCAGATGCAATCCTTGAATCAAAGGATCTCGGAGCATTCAGCGACTATGCAGTAATGAGGCTCTGGCACTTGCCCTCCCAAGGAGGTAAGCAAGTGTTGGAATCCCCATTTTGCAGCTGGGGTAATCAAGCCATTCACTGCATTGCAGGCTCCTGGGAGCAGGGACTGTCTGGTGTGGAACCGAATGCATTGTTAGCGCTTACGTGAGCAATTTGCCAAAGTTCACCCAGCTGGGGCATTGACGGAGCTGGGAATAGAACCCACGACTCCTGATTCACAAGCTTGTGTTCTAGGTACCAGGCCGCGCTCCTTCCCGTGAATCCCCCAAGGGATGATGAGTTTGTGTTTACTTTGACCCCCTTTAAGAGGAGAGTGCCTTTAAGTTTTGGCAAAGAGACTGTCTTTCATTTCAGGCAAATCTGCGGAGGCTGACTAAAGTGTGGGAAAGATAATTGAGTAGAGAAACCTGCTTCTTGAGTTTGTTGTGTGTTGACTGGCTTCAGCAGGCCAGGCGACGATTTGTTGTTTTGTTCCTGAGCTGGAACAGGCAACATAAAGAATAAATTGGTCAGGACAGGAAATGCCAAACAGCGGAGTAGTTCCTGCTAATTAATATTCATATATGCCAAGTTCAGTGGAACATTAATTATGTATTTAATCAGACCTTGTTTATTCTGGTTCATCTTTGTACCTTAGGTGCTTGTTATGATGAGGAATTGAAAATAATTAAAGTGTTACTGGTGTGCTGGGGAAAAAAAAACAATGAGGTGTAAATTTAAAGTCTAAATGCTGCTCCCTTTCCTTTGATCTGCTTAAAGAGAGGGAGGGAAATGACACACCGGGGAATTTTGGGGCACTTTCTTCCGGTGTCATTCCCTCCAGATTCTCAAAGTCTAAGTCTTCTGCATATTCTGAACATTTTTGTGTGTGTTGTGATGGCACCTGAAGGCCACTTGTCCGGATTAGGCCTCATTGCAGAAAGTGTTGTACAAACACACAGGCAGGCGGGGACCCTGCCCCAAGAAGATTACAACTTAATTTAAAACTAGACAAAATCAGTGAGTGTGACAAAGGAAATCTGGTAACAAAACCAAAACCATATGGGATCATAGGTTAGTTAGGCCCCAGTCCAGCAAAATCTTTAAGCATGTGACTAGTTTCATGGATGGCAATGGGACTGCTTAAGTGCTTTGTGAGATGGGGGATTTATTGTGCAACTTCATTACACTTTCAGATTATTTGCAAACTCCAAAATTAGCTATTCCTCCACTGCAAAATCTGGCTGTCGGCTGGTTGGCGGGCTTCCTAGCTCCTTACCTAGGTTTGTTTTTAAATTAATAATACCGGGCGCATACGTTTTCATCTCTTCAGAGCACTTCATGGACTTGAAGAAGTGAATCCTTGTATCTTTCTTTCCCCTCCCCATGAGGCTGATGACTACCACCCACATTTTAAAGATGAGGAAACTGAGGCACGGCGTTTTAAGTGACTTGCCCAAGGCGACTTCAAAGTCAGTGCGATGTAGGATGGAAATTTGTAAATTAATGGCTCATGCTCAGCCTACAAGACCATCCCGCAGCTCTGTTTTTGTTTGTGTGCGCGTTTGGGGGGTGGGTGAGGAAGAGCTGGGTGTGAGTACAGTTCAGTGACTTCGCATGGTGCATGGTGTTAGGAGCGTGTTGAATGTAATTGCATTGTGGCACGCAGCTTTCAGGCCATTTGCTGTGTGGGGCTGGGCCCCAGCTTTGGAGCGCCTCCGTTATTGGTGGTTCTCCATTTCTGTCCCGGACGCGTGGGCTCTTTAACCATGGCCTGGGTGTAGCAAAGAGGAACCTGAGCCTTCGTCTGCCTCCCTCCGTCGCCTGAGTCGTAACCGTGAGAAATGAAAGAAATAACAAGACACAAACACGTTCTGGAGTATTTGTTTTTTAAATATGAAATTGGCAACCCTGGGGGAAGGGGGTGACTAGCGAGCAAGTGTGAAAAATCAGGATGGGGTGGGGAGTAATAGGCTCCTATATAAGACAAAGCCTCTCACATCTGGACATCTGGTCACTCTAGGTACAGTGGCGACTAGCAGTGGAAGAGCAGTTTCCCTTGCAGCAGAGATGCCCCCGCTTTCCAGAGGACGCTGGCGGAGAGGGAGAGGGAGCACCGCCTCCACCTCCTGACTCACCTCAGTGGGCCACCCAGCCTGTCTGGGCTGCGGGTGAAGGGATGCAACAAAAAATCTGGGGGGGGGCACATGACCCCATGTGTTCCCCCCCAACATATGTCACCTCTGAGAGGGATGCTGTTAAGGTGTTACAACCTTTAACTATCTCATAACTGGGCAGGGAACCCCATTTGGTACCTGGGACTAGTGTTCCCTCTAATTTTTCCCCATGCATGTGTGGAATGAATATTGTTATGTGCACCAATATAGAGGTGATGTGTGACACCTCACCTTCCTACTGGTGCACATAACAAAATTCATGTGGTGGGGGTGGGGCTGAGGGGTTTGGAGTGTGGGAGGGGACTCAGGGCTGGCGTGCAGGTGGGTGAGGGCCCCAGCTCTGGATGCGGGCTCTGGGGTGGGGCCAGGGATGAGGGGCTCAGGTTTGGGGCAGAGGTTTGGGCCCTGAGCACCTGGGTGGCACTTAGTAGGCTGCTGTGCAGCTTAGAGGAAATTTAGCCTGAGCTACCGTTGTGGGTTCGCTGGAGCACAAGAGGTTTGTGTCTGTCTTTGTGGTTGTGTGTGTGGTTGTAGGGAGGTGTTGCATGCATCTCTTTGCAGGGTCCAGCAGATATGTGGATACCTGTCTCGCATAGTTAGGTGCTGTGGGAAGAAGCTTTGACGCTGCTTTCAAATTCCTCTAATTCTGTCCTGGGGCAAGTGTGGCATAATCCCCACCCTGCTTTAATCTTCAGAAGCGTGGCCACTGGATCATTCCACAAGTCTCTCTCTCATCCTCTGCTGTTTTGTTCTTGGTTAAAGCAGTGGGCTTCATCTGCCAGTGACTTTGGAGAGTGCCCCGTTGCTTAGAAACAGGAGGTGGTGCTTTGCAACCAAGATAATGTTGCCAAGGAGACCAAGCCGTGAATTTTCTTTTTTTCTTTTTGCTGCCCCTGGGCTTGACTTCGGGGTGAAAGATCTCTGATAGTGGTGGGAAAACGGTGGGTCTGGAGTAAAGCTAGCACAGGGCAAGCTAGTGGAGATAAAAGAGCTTTACCTGCGTGTTGAGCTTTGAGCTGTTTTGTGGGTGTGGAGGACAGTTCCAAACTTTCGCCCCTCCCTCTTTTCAATAAAGAGCTCACTTCTCTGCATGCAGTCCCTAATTTGATTTCTGCCACACATGTCAAAGTCGAGAGGAAGGGTATGGAGAAAAGCAAATTGGAGACGGCCGCCCCAAAAGCCCAACAAAGGCATCACGCTGCAGAGCAGGGAGGTAACACGCTCTCGCTGGCTCGGATCTGACTGCACTGGAAATTTTATATTCCGTTCTGGAACTTCCATTACCAGGGATAACATAAGAACGGCCGTCCTGGGTCAGACCAAAGGTCCGTCCAGCCCGGTATCCTGTCTACTGACAGTGGCCAATGACAGGTGCCCCAGAAGGAGTGAACTTAACAGGTAATGATCAAGTGATCTCTCTCCTGCCGTCCATTTCCACCCTCTGACAAACAGAGGCTAGGGCAGGGTTTCTCAAACAGGGGTCGCCGCTTGTGTAGGGAAAGCCCCTGGTGGGCCGGGCTGGTTTGTGTACCTGCCCCGTCCGCAGGTCCAGCGGATCGCGGCTCCCACTGGCCGCGGTTCGCTGCTCCGGGCCAATGGGAGCTGCTGGAAGCGGCGCGGGCTGAGGGACTTACTGGCCGCCGCTTCCAGCAGCCCCCATTGGCCCAGAGCAGCGATCCGCGGCCAGTAGGAGCCGTGATGGGCTGGACCTGCGGACGGGGCAGGTACACAAACCGGCCCGGCCTGCCAGGTGCTTTCCTTACACAAGCGGTGACCCCTGTTTGAGAAACCCTGGGCTAGGGACACCCTTCCTTACCCATCCTGACAATGTGGAGACACTTCTATGAAGAGCAGCAAGAATGACCCGGAGGCGCAGGGAAATGTAACTGACACGGGAATATTAAATGAGCTAAATATGTGTCAAGTTCCCCTGTGGCTATGGACCCACTGGAAGGTGAACGCCCTGGAGGCGAAGGGGTGATGGTGGTGGCAAAGGTGGGGCATAATCATGGGCACCACTGGGAGGAGATTTACCACATGGAAATGTTAAGACAGGAAGAAACTATCCGGCTGCGACCATTTCAAGCTAGATTGGACCATAGATGAGTGAATGCACTGTAGGGACCAATCCTGCATCAGCTCCCAGAGGGTGCAATAGATTGGGTCTAATATGCCTCTTCCATCTCCATCTTCACTTGAGAGAGGACAGCCTGTCCTCGAAGGCAGATGGGCTCTCTGCTTGAATAGGTCTTTCCCATCTGTAACTATAATCCGCTCCCTTTACAAATAGATGAGACTTTTTGCTTTGCCCCTCACGATACTTTTAATTTGCAGGGGCTTGGGGGTGGTAGTTTACGCACAGGCAATTTCTTCACAACTCTGTTATTCTTAATGTCCTCTCCTCCCCCCTCCTATCCTGTAATAAAAGTCCTCGGGGGGAGAGGGGGGATGCGTGCGTGCGCGAGCACAAATAGCTTTTGTGAACAAAGTACTGCATGAGCAAAGGAAAGGTAACGTGTGCGGTGTTGTTATAGCAATGAAACACACAAATGGATGTGTTGTAGCCAAGACCAACAGCCAGCACACGCACCAGGAGTGAATGCAACAGCTGGCGCACGGAGGCGGAAAGGTGCGTTGTTTCCTACTTCAGATGCCAAGCCTGACTTAGATAAAGGCCTATCCTAAGTGGGGGGCGCACTAGGGATTCCCTCCCTTTGTGCCCCCAAGAACTCACAGCCCAGCATCCACAACCCGGGGGGAGGGATAGCTCAGTGGTTTGAGCATTGGCCTGCTAAACCCAGGGTTGTGAGTTCAATCCTTGAGGGGGCCACTTGGGGATCTGGGGCAAAATCAGTACTTGGTCCTGCTAGTGAAGGCAGGGGGCTGGACCCAATGACCTTTCAAGGTCCCTTCCAGTTCTAGGAGATGGGATATCTCCATTAATTTATATTTATATTTATTTAATTTAACCCTCAGACAAATTGTACTGGGGGAGGCTCTCCTTCAGCTGCCCCTTTCTCCCTGGAGTTCTGGCATACAAGAAGGATTCATTCCCCAAAGGCCAGATTCTGCCTCGTCCCTAAAGGAAGACTGGGGTCACCATGGAACAGCCGAAGAATCCTTCTCACCCCGCATGGTCACCCTAGGTCCCTGTGCTGGGGGGAGCATCAGGGAGCTTCTGGCCTTCTCCCCTACAAGTGCACAGCACCTCCCATGGAGCATGTAAAGCAACCCCCATCCTTTTCATGTATTTATACCTGCTCCTGTATTTTTCACTTCATGCACCTGATGAAGTGGGTTCTAGCCCACGAAAGCTGATGCCCAAATACATTTGTTAGTCTCTAAAGTGCCACAAGGACTCCTCGTTGTTGTCACCAATATGTACACCCCATAAAGCTGTATGTAGAAGCTAGTTTGCTTCTCCTCTTCTCTTCTCCAGGGACCACTGGAGTGGTGTGACTTCAGGGGCCTGAATCTTTAAAGGGTGCACAGTTGAGCCCTATTTTAACTGTGCACCAAGGCAGGAGAACAGGTTTTCCGTGCATTAGTGCATGTTTCTTGTTTCTGCTCCATTTGTGCTCCTTTCCCCTCCTCCGTTTGCACTTGCACGTGGATTTTAACGAGCTACTGCAACTCATTTTCTTTTGGCATGTAACTTCCACATCATTTGTGACCCTCCTGGGAATATACTGAATTTCTGGAAGCAGAAGATGCTGCTATCCTTTCTTCCTTCCTCCTCCTCCCCCACCAGAAAGGTGGAGGTGGGGGAGTGGAAAGGGGGAGGAAAATGAGTTGTAAAATAAAACAAATGTTAATGTGATTTGAAACACGTCTGGCTGTGACATTGGCATGAAAGGAAAACAGTGCTTGGCACAAACCCCACGCTAGAGAAAATGAAACCTGTCGGCTGCCTTGTAGTTTTGGTTTTGGCAAGTGCCCTAACATGACACAGACCTGTCTTGCTGAGATGTCTGCCAAGATGCGGCAGCCATTTGACGTTTTCTTTTCTTGATGAGTTCTTACATCTAACGGTATTAATCTCATCTTAGGAGTCTCTCATCAAGGTGAGCAGAGAACATATTGGGTTTTGGTAAGCTAGGGCCAGATTCATACTTTATGCGAAGACACCTTTACGCTGCGCGCGATGCAAAGAAGCCACCATGTTACTGAGCATCAGAAGCGTAATCTGTTGAGGCGATATCCGTTAGCTTGCATTCCAGGACTCGCTTGGCCTGGCCTTGAATAAGTGAAAGGGAACAGTCATCAGAGTCCATATGGGAAGTGAGAGAAATCAAGAGTGGTTCAAAATAAAACGCTCATTTACCCACTGACCTGTTATAAAGATCTTTCGTGGTACCCGGAGAATGATTTATTTCTCTCCATCCCCATATCAGTATGCCTACCAGCACATCTTCCATCAAAAATAAATTGCTCACTATGTATAAGAAGTTATAGGTTTCTGGTTGCAAAGGAAATGTGTGTAAGATGTTGGGTGGGCTACATGAAATGAACTGGGGGATTCATTCCAGTTCCCAGTGATCAGGAGTTAGTGATACTGGTTCAGTTTAAAGGCTCATAGTCAGATGCCTGTCACAAGAAGTCACTAAAATAAGTGCCAGATGGTAAGAAAACATAGTCTGTTTAAACTCCAGAAGAGAATTTTTGCTGCCATCGTTTATCATTTATCCTAAGCAGATACGGCCAAATGGGGCTAAGGATGTATGTGGAAAGTTTCACTTGTGAGTCTTTCAAAAGGGGCTATGCGTATGTCAGCCTTTTATGAGACCAACACAAGAATCCATAGGTATAATTTTCGGCAATGGAATAGGCACTCGGGAACAATGGTGATCGAGTGCAGTATGAGAACCTAAACAGAACAGAGACTGTGTTACACAGAAGATGAGGCTCTAAGAGAGGAATTTGCAGATGGCTGCCACCAAATTGGAGGATATATTCTCCATTGTAGAATCATGGCTTTTTGGAGGGTCTGATCGCCTACTAGTTGTTTTTTTGTCATTTGCAAAAGTTGATTGAATTCATTCTTCTGGGAGACGCTCTCTCCCCTGCACTTGTCCTCTTGAGATTAAGGCTGGATGAGGTATATGAAATCACATCTCCACTATAAGGGAAAATGATTATTTGTATGAATGCATCTCAGACATCAAGTGTGTGTAATATTAGTTTTGGATGATAGATTTCTTTGCACCGTTGGTTACTGATTGTCATATTTAATATGCACTGTGGTACCTATTGTGTTTTGGCAAGAAGTGTGAAAACGTGAGTCATTAAGTGTTGTTGATTACTGTGCTCTGGATCAATCTGTATCTCTCTTCGCGTGCATTCACGCTCGCTTTCTCTCTCGCTCTCTCTCTGAATGTAAAGTACATTTCATTCCAGTGTCGGTTCTGTTTGCTGCATTCATGCTAAGACATTTTTCGTAAGCATTTTTGAAGCTGTCTTGGTTCTGCTTCCAGAAGGCATTGTTTCTAACAAGGAAGAAGAGGTGGTTTAGGTTTGATGTAGTTTGGATTTTGCAGGAGGGTGAGGGAACAAGAGGAAGAAAAATACTCTGTGGGATCTAATCGACTCTTGCTATGCAGTTTGCTTGCAGTTCAGTGGAATGAAATTGATCAGAGATTTCCAAGATAGTTGGAGGATCCACTGAATTCAGACCAGCTCTACAGATTATAATCATGGCTAAAGGGAGACGCAAATGAATATCTGACAGGCACAGTAATAAATGCTTCATAGTGTGCTCTGCTCCTCCGAGGAAAGGACCGGACTGGAACACAGGTCTTTGGGACAGCAGCCATTGTATTTTCCACTGGGATTCTTGGGGATGCAGATGCGGCACTAAGGGAATGTTTGTTGACTCATGCAATACAGGTTGAACCTCTCTGATCCAGCACCCTCAGGACCTGATCAGTGCTGAACCAGAGAATTTGCTGAACCTCGGGAGGTCAATATTGTAGCAAGCGGGTCTCTCTTTATTTATATCTTACCGAGGCGAATAAACGGACCGCTCACAACGCCACCTAGCCAAGGCTTACTGGCTCTCTTCATAACAAAGTGTTAAGGTGGTTACACAATTTTACTGTATTGGCACAAGGAAATAAATAGATAAAGCATAAAAAAAACATAAAATAAAATCATGCCGGACCATGGATGTTTCCAGACCAGAGAAGTTCAACCTGTATAATTCAGGCGACTGCCTCAAGATAAAGGTGGTGTTAGCCTGAACGACTTGTTCATTCTTCTATCATAATCTGGGAAAACAGTGTGATATTGGGCTCCCCTTGATAACATGGGGAAATACTTCTCTTGACGTAAACTGCCCAGAGTTGTTTCTGACCATGCAAAACCAGACCTAAAACTAGTGACTTATACCAGCGAAGGCTGCTTGGAAGTGGAGGTTGGGAAATTCTTCCTGCTTTCAGTCCACAGAAGCTGGTGGCAGGAGGAATGGTGTAGCAGAGAGAGCACTGGACTGAAGCTCAAGAGACCTGGGTTAATTCCTGTGTGACTATGGATAAGTCAGAGTCTTTGTATCTCTGTTTCCTATCTGTAAAATGGGGCTAGTATGGAACTACCTCCAAGGATGCTGTCAGGATAAAAAATCATTGATGATTGCAAAATGCTCCAGGACTATAGCGATGAAGGCCAGAGAGAGAGAGTGAAGTCAAGTTTAGCCCCCAAACTGGGTAAAATGATTTTACCTACAGTATTTACAATGCAGACAGGTTGATAGAAATGTTTCCTAAGGTGGTGACTCATTTGTGACTTTGAAAGGCGTTGTGTTAAACCCCCGTTAATCTAAACCTTACATTAACAGCACATGTTTAGGCAGCTGCATGTGTTAAACAGCCTCATGAAGTAAAACAATGACTTGTTACCAGTCGCATGTTTGCTCCAAGTAACTATTCCTCTGTGAAAGAGCAGTATCCGTGGAAGGAAAGCGAATGCCAAGGTCCTGGGTGTCCGTAATGAAGTATCGAGTTGAAGTTTAATCAATGGCAGGCACTATATGCCCAACAGAACGATGGTTTTCCGGGGGCTTCTCATTCAGGTCTTTCCACCTTTTTTTTTTTTTTTTGGTAACCTCCCTTTTCCTACCAATTTGAATTTCGTTGGAAAAACGAGAAGCCAGGTTAAGTTTCAGAGTAGCAGCCGTGTTAGTCTGTATCCGCAAAAAGAAGAACAGGAGGACTTGTGGCACCTTAGAGACTAACAAATTTATTAGAGCATAAGCTTTCGTGGACTACAGCCCACTTCTTCGGATGAAGTGGGCTGTAGTCCACGAAAGCTTATGCTCTAATAAATTTGTTAGTCTCTAAGGTGCCACAAGTCCTCCTGTTCTTCTTTAAGCCAGGTTAAGCGGACATTTCCAACTTTCTTACATATCTCTTTAACCACAATCCCCCTAGTATCTAGGCACTGATGTTTCAGTTGCAGCTTCTCTGACACTTTTGACTGGTGGGAAACTGGTCCGTCATTGGTCCCCTAATCCTGAACAGTAGTAAAAGCTTTGGTTCTTCTACCTACCTCCTCCTTCCACCGCTCCTTGCTGGTATAATACTTTTGTTAAAGGATTCCTCCACCCTCTGATGCAGGGGTCGGCACATCCCTCGCCCACGTCGCTTCCCGCCGCCCCCATTGGCCCGGGACGGCAAACCGCGGCCAGTGGGGGCCACGATCGGCCGAACCTGCCGCGTCAGCAGGTAAATAAACTGGCCCGGCCCGCTAGGGTGCTTACCCTGGCGAGCCGCGTGCCGAACGTTGCCGACCCCTGCTCTGATGAATTGCTCAAATCTCAAGCTGCTGTGACTGCTCACCTCAAGAGTAGTGACCGAAATGATGGCCCATCCGCAATGAGTTGGTGGGCAAAGTCCAGTTCCTGATGGACAGATGTTCGTGTTGGGGGAAAAAATATCCTCCTACTCATTACAATTGGGCCATTCGCTGGGAAGCCAAGGACTGCCCAGTTCATGGCATGAATTCTCCTTTCTTCTCTAGAGGGGATCTCTCCCAGTTGGGATGGGGTCAGGATGTTTGTACTGCTGCTACCCTGTGTTTTAACTGTTCTTTGGATACATTTCAATTTCCAGGGCTCAGCCCAGCATCTTTCAGCCAGCAGTGAATTAATTTTGTGAAACGTTTTTATGGATAATTGGCTCCACTCCAGGGCTCAGGGCTTCCACAATTTTTCTTTCTGCTCCATCAGGAATGATAAAGCTGCCTCTGGGTTTGGCTGATACGACACACGTAGTCTGGGGCTGATGGTTTTAGACTAATAATTCCTGCTGCTTAGCCTGCCTACCTCTTTAGTCGTGGTCTGCTGAGAACTGCTGCTCTCAGCTCCTTTCGGCTTTTAACTTTTGCATGGGATCACAGGTGTGGTCCTTGGGTCTTAGCCGGTGAGACCAGCTTAATCTGATCATTGTGATGACCCTCGTTAGCCCATAAACGACAACGAGGCCCCAGCCTGGGAGGTGATGAGCACTTGTAATTCCCATTGGAGCCAGAGGGAGTTGCCAGGTTCTAGCATAACTTTTTGTTTTAATTAGCTGTTCATAATGGAGCTTCAAAGGGAGAAGGACCCCATGAGGACTGAGGGCTTCCATCAGAGAAGCAGAACGGGCTATCGAAGGACCATCGTGCACTGTGTATTTTATTTCTTACCCTTTAGGCCAGACTCACTGAAGTTTAATGGCAAAAAATTCCCATGCAGTTCCCTGGGGCCAGGATTTCACCCCACGTATCTGGCCTTTTGCACACAGTGGGGTGAAAGGAGTCGTCTCCCCCCTCCACATGCACATTTGCACCCCCACCCCGGAGGCCAGGCTCCCTATGCTCTTGTGCACAGGAGTGACCTGCCCCACGCATGCCAGCCACTCCAGAGAGGCGGGGCCATGACGTAGTCTCCTCCTCCTCCACCTGCCCTTGGAATGGGGAGCACCTACCTGGTTGAGCTGTTGGCATGGGTCCCACTGGTGACTTCAGCTCTGTACCGCCACCCAATGCAAACCAGTATTTGTCGGGCCCGACCTGGCCCTCTTACGCCAGCTATTTTGTTCTTTTTCACACGGATCAAGCTCTGACCCAAGTCATCTGAGGTAAAGTTAGTGTGTGGGAATAATAGCTCCCTTGCCCATCTTAAATGTAATTTCATGTATTACGCGGCCATGGTCGGTAAACTTTCATATAAATGCTGTCAGGGCTATCCTAACTCTGCGATGAAGTAGAACTGGGGCAGCGTCTGTGTAATTTTCTGCGGCAGTGAAGTATTACAGTGCCCTGGAAATTGGAAACTTTAAGGGACGGAGCTGGGGTGGAGGAGGCGCTCTTGATCTTTAATGAGCTGCTGACAGCAGCTCATATTTCAAGAATTAATTTGTAGGCAGACACCAGGGAAACCGGAGGAGATTCGTTCCACGGAATTGGCTCGGTGGCATCTTTGTTACTCGATGATCTGTGTTTTGTAAACCGTGCGGCTGCAAAGGTGGCAATAAAAAAACAATTAAAATATTACTTTCTTTAGTGTGAATGAAATATGGCTGCAGGGTCCCCTGGCCCCATCAGCTGCATGGAGAGTCTCCTGTATTAAACATCTGTGCGCAATAGCCTGAAAATAATTCACACGCTAGCAAATGAAACGTTAAATACCCTTGATGGGCTCAGGCTGGAGAAGAGAGCACCTGCCTCGGGATCTTTGCTCGGACAACCTGGGGAACAACAAGCTTGAATGGACCAGGTCTGGCACGTTTATCGAGAGAGCTTCCTGGGTCAGATTGTGTTTTCAGCACTGGTCAGTTCTAATCAATGGCCCCTCTGAGGTTGTGCGTATGAGGGCCAGGCGTTGATGCAGAGAAGCCATTTAGAGCAGAGTGGAGCCCTGAAGAAAACGGGGTGCATAATTGCAAATACTAGCACCCCCCCATGCTTTAAAACCAAACCATCTTTTGTAAGTATCTGGCTGTGTTAACTTGATCCTGTTGGAGGTGGATGGATGGCATGCTCTGGGCCAGGTGAGATGCATCGGCATTGCAGAGTGACTGCCAAACTGCTGCAAATGCCTTGTTTGATTAATAAAAATCCTCAAGCAACCCCACACACACACTTTTCCAAAGGGCTGAGTCATTCCGAGAGATTCCTCCCTCACCCAATCTAGTCGAGTGCATTCTGAGTGCATCAGGCGTCAAACTCCCCAGTCTCCTTTTTATTTCACCTTTATGAAAACAAACCAAGCGCAATCGGCTCGGGTAATGCTAGACCCAAGCCTGCAGTCCTTTCTCCAGCAGAGCTCCCGTGAAGTCACTGGGAGTTGTGACGGAGTGAGAACTTTGGGTTGTTAGCTGATGGTTAAAATCTGGTTTTAAACATTTGCTTCCTTTCCCCTGCATTGTACACAACAGTGCGGTTTTACCTTTTTCCGGAGCTCAGATCTGTGTGGGCTCTGCTGTTAAACACCCGGGGATAGAAGATTTCAGCTATTTGTTTTTCCAGGCAGTAGATTAACTGACTCCATAATCCATCTGCTGTTTTTTATTTACTCATGTATAACTTGGATCAGACCTGTCTGTGGATCAGTACAAAAGTGAGACTGAAGCCCACTATGTGGACCTTTGTTTTTGTCTTTCTAATTTCAAGGTGATTAGAGAGACAAGCGGAGTGAGGAAATATCTTTTATTGGACCAACTTCTCTTGGTGAGAGAGACAAGCTTTCAAGCCACACAGAGCTCTTCTTCAGGGAAGAATAATGGTCCTCAAAACTAGTCAGAAGAAGAGCTCTATGTGGCTTGAAAGCTTGTCTCTCTCACCAAGAGAAGTTGGTCCAATAAAAGATCTTACCTCATGCCCCTTGTCTCTCTAATATCCTGGGACCAAGACGGCTACAAACTTGATAAATCAAGGTGATCGAGTTTCACTGTTTGCGCGCACATGTCAAAAGCTTTTGAATTATTTCACGTGCTCTTAACTTAGTACACGATTATCTGGAGCTTTGCGGAGCCAGCTTCCTTAATGTGTATACTTGGGTGAATTTCTGTCCTTCTCTTCCTCTGAGGCATTACGGTGTAAAATAGCCCTAAAGCTGGTCTATTCCTGCTCTTGGTCTTTCAGTTCAGTGTGATTAGAATTCCCAAACCCCTGAATTGGATCATAAAACGGGACTGCCCCTTGTTTCAGCCTTTTGGATTCCCACGGATGGGGAAACACAAACATTCGGCGTGCTGCCTCTCTTCCCAACCTACAGACACTTAATAATGTCTACGTTATGAAAACCATCATGGGGAGATCTGGGGTGATTATGTTCAGTGCATGCGAGATGCATAGATTAAGCCAAATGCTGGTCTCGTGTCAATGGATACAACGCCGTTGACTTCAGTTAAGTGGCAGCAGTTGACACTTGAGCAGAATTTGACCCAATGGTTCCATATTCGGGTGGATAGCAGAATCGATTGCCGTAGTATAATGAGAACCTGAACTTCACACTTTGCACGTGCCTTTTTGGGGAACTGAATCTGTATAATCACTTCTTCAGATGTCAGTATTTGTTTACGTCCATTTTTATAAATGGGGAAACTGAGGCAGAGGTTAAGTGGCTTTTCATGGCCCAATATATTATTGCAAGAGCTGGGGTATTAGAATCTAGGAGTCCTGACTTTCATTCCCCATTCATACTGCTAGAAGTTACTACCATCTGCTGCAGATTCTTAATTGTCCGACCTATGGATGTGTTTTTTTTGTAATTTCTCGGCTATGCTCTGTATTTGTGTTTACAACAGATGACGCTTTAGTCTTCAGTTCTCTCACTGGCTCAGGTTCCTTTGCATATCCCTTTTTCATACAACACCTCTCAAGGATTTCATCTTCCACCCAGTTTATTCTGTTCAGTTCAGTTCATCCTTATCCGCGGCCGTGAACTTGCCGGTATGCAAGGGCATTGTGAGCCGTCTGCCACGAGTCCCTTCTCCCTTGTGAAGTGGCACTTGCCCTGGGAAAAGCACCTGATCGTAGCATGCTGTTTAATGGGTCGAAACTGACGGTGGCTTCCTAAAGTTGAAGGTGTTTTGGAAAGTAGGAGCCTGTTTGCTGAAAGCTGGTGTGCTGCCTGGATGGGTGTGGGGGTGCTGGTGGCTTGGTTCGAAAGCGGTCGCATGGCTGCAGCCTGGCTAACTTGCTTTTTCTGGCAAGGGAAACATGTTTGAACACTTGCATGGCCAGCAGTGTGTGGGGAGAAGGCCGAAGTATGTTAATAGCGGTAACGGTCCTTTCTGTAAAAACCTGCCTGCAATGTGCCCAGTAGCATGACCTTAAAACAGGCTATATCCCACTTGTCCTGTCCTTCCCCCACTGCTACCTCTTCCCGTGCCCCTGGCTCTATCTCCCATTGTCATAGAATCATAGAATATCAGGGTTGGAAGGGACCTCAGGAGGTATCTAGTCCAACCCCTTGCTCAAAGCAGGACCAATCCCCAACTAAATCCCCAAATGGCCCCCTCAAGGATTGAGCTCACAACTCTGGGTTTAGCAGGCCAATGCTCAAACCACTGAGCCTATCCCTCACCTCCTAGCTGCTCTCCACTTTCTCCTCATAACATTCCTCCCCCATCTTCCCTTCCGGCCCCCTTCACTGTCGCTCGGCTCAGAAGGCCTACCTAGAGCGTTACATCTTTCCAAGGTGCATGCAGCAGAGGAGTGGTGGCAAAGCAGCGTCTCTGAGTGAAACCAGCTTTGCTCTGGTATAAGGGTGAGCTGTGCATACAGAGAGAGAGAGACACCGACGGGGGTTGCAATTAAAACGTTGACAAGTTTGCTCTCTGCTCCATTGATGTATGGCCTCCCCAGTGCGCCCTCCCCCTTACCACAGGGAGGAGGCCGGTTAGGTTAATGACAATCAAATGGCCATTGTAAAGACGTCAGTGGTGGCTGCTGGCTATGCAATAAGTGGGAGAGGTGGAGCGTTCATGGAGGAAGGCTCTGGATCTCCTTACAACCTGAAATTGATGAGTCAGTCTTGCCACGGAAGTCATGTTGGCAGAGCCATCTCTTTGCGGAGATCTCTAGCAATGGGTTCATTAGAAAGCTTACAGCTTGTTCTCTGTCTCTTTTCTCTATCACAGTTCACAGATCAGAATACATGCTAGGAGAGCCCTTGCTTTCTATACCCGGACAAGTGAAACCGCCATCACCCACGCCCAGAGCAATTACAGATGCTTGCAACGAGTCCTGAAGCAGATTGTCTTCCTCTCTGTCCCTGTCCTAAAGAGACAGATCATGAGAATCTTGTAGGCTTTCCTGCCTGTGGCTTGGGTGTGTGTCCCCTCCTCCATTTCACTGCTCAGCATGAAGGCTGGTGGTCTGTAGGATTGCGGCTGCCATCTGCATTTTGCCTTCCAGGATCATGCAGGAGTCTGCTACTATTCACTCCTAGGTGATGTTTCTGCTGCATTCATTGCATCTGAAATGAGTTGCTGGGCTTTGTCTTCTGTCTAATGCACGACTGGAATTTGGGACATCTCTGAAAATTAAAGCCGCTTCCTGTCTTATCTCAAATTCATATTCAAGCCAAATCTAAAACCGAAGGACATTGTTTTCCACCCAGAGATTGTGTGGGGAATTCTCCCTTCTCACCCAGCAGCCAATGTGCATTTTGCATTTTGTCTCTCACGGTTTAAAAAGTCACCCAGACAATCGGGGTCTGCCCCTCACCTCACCTGCGTTATGGGCTTGTCCCAGGCAGGTCGCTGTGAATGGAATAACGCATGGGCTGCCCTCTTCTGTTGTTCTGTGTTGTGCTGTTCTAGGGCACAGCTGAGCGCTGGGAGGAAAGAGTCATCCTTTGCTGTCGTTTTGATGCATGTCATAGGGCTGAAAATTGGTAACCGTAGGAGAGAATGAATGGTTGATTGTGTGCAATCCTTCGGTTTGAGCATTGACCTGCTAATCCCAGGGTTGTGAGTTCAGTCCTTGAGGGGATCACTTAAGGATCTGGGGCAAAATCAGTATTTGGTTCTGCTAGTGAAGGCAGGGGGCTTGATGACCTTTCAAGGTCCCTTCCAGTTCTAGGAGATAGGTATATCTTCTCCTGATCTCTGAATTGTGTAGACTTGAACTAAATAAGTATTTTCAGGCATTCTGTGTCTTTTAGCTGGTGTGGTTATTGGCTGGCTCTGCTCCATTGCTCAGCTCCTGCTGGGTGAATCCAGTGGGTCTTGACAGACCTGCTTGCCTCTAGAGTGTGTGTAGGGGTTTATGTAGGAGCGTGAGCGGTTTTGGAAAACGTCCTAGGATGGTGATTGCCCAGGACAACTCAGTGTGAGCCGGCTCTGTCTGCCGGCGAGGTGATGTAACTGCTGCCTGGGCTGGAATACAGGAATTTGAGGGGGAACCTGCCAATTTTCAATATTGCTGCATATTTGTCAAAAAGAAAATGTCTTGTTCATCAAAGGGCTGGGGAGAGCCAGCTAAAGAATTCATAGCTTATTATAATGTGCAAATTAGGCACAAATTGATGGTCTAAAGTGGTCTTCGTATTCAGACTTTGAAATTAGAAGTGTCTGATTAGGAATTTCCTGCTAAAATGAGATTAGATTTGTGAGTGATCTAGTTATTTTAAAAACCAGTTAACTTTTAAAGCGGAGGATGTTGCCTGTCAGAGGTTATTCCAGTGTGGGAGGCTTGTACGCTTTCTGGAAGACTACATTCAGGACACCAAGTCAGCACACTCGGCATTTAACAAATAATAATTCATGATCGCTTAGCTTTTGAATGACTTCTGCTTAATTGTGTTCCCATTACAGTCTGTTGCCGGTCACCTGATCACTTTCTTTCATGCATTGAAAATACAGAAACTTTTGCACGGTTATTGCCTGTTTGGGGTGAAAATTTGTGCTTGCATTGATCAATCTGTCACACTCCAGCCTCACGACCTCAATCTAAACTGAACTCTAAACTGCAGAGGTTTTTGTAATGGGATCAGTGCTTGACAGAGTCTTAGCATGTTTTTTTTAAATGAAGTACCATGACGCTTGCTGGGGTGCCATAAAAAGTAATAAATATGTATGTTTAATACAATACAATTATGTGCGTGTGTGTATATATAATGTATATGCCCATACAGGGGCTCACACATTTTTGTGTAGAATTCAACAGCAGGAAATATGAGCTACAAAAGAGAATTTGCCCCAAGTCACACAGGGAGTCTGTGGTAGATTTGGGAACAGATTCCTTCTGCACAAGCACATTTCCTTCTTGTCATTTATGACCCTACTGTCCCATCTATGGCCAAAAATGAAATGGAATTTTCGGGATCCTGAGAGATTTGATGCATTGAAAATCCAGCCAATGGGCTTCTGCTTAGAACAAGAGTGAAAGCACGGTCGTGGTTCAGACCTGTGACACGTACTGAATTTCACTTGCTTTATTCTTTGTCAGTTTCCCATTTATTACCCATTACCATACCCCTCTAGTTCAAGAGTCATTAACGTTGTGTGCAGATTGACCCTACCACCATTAGAGCTGCATATATTCAATACTCATTATGTGCAGTAGAAGAACTGACAGCATTTCTAACATGTCGGGGTGGAGAATCTTTCTTTGAAAATGTCCCCATTTTTCTGGCCAGCTCTGTGTGTTGTCACAAGGGGGATCACTCTGGTTCTGGACTGTCAGAGTCCAGACTTTCCAATTCCTCTATGGCACGTGAAGAACAGCTTTGACCAGTTCCAGAGGGAACAATATCCAGCACAGATCAGAAGGACGGCTGGCTAGACAGCCCATCTCTGAAGATAGTAGTATTCTATCCATGCCAGTCATTTGCATCTGCAGTACCTTGCTTGCAGAGCATACAATGGTGTGCCTTAATAGAACTGCAGGGAGTCACTTTTGCACTCTCAGAAGCTAATTGACTGTACTATGGGTTGTGGGTTTGGTGAATCACCTATTAAACCAAAACTACTTATCTAGGGAAATCTTCATTTGACCTCGAAACACCACATCCCATTAATATGTATCAGCTGCATTAACGTTTTAAATCCCCTTGCAGTGTTGTACAGGTCATTTCAATGGCTCCATCGGCATAACAAGTTGCTGCTGAGTGGAATTTTTGTGAAACCGGTATTCCACAGAGCTTCCTCGTCTCTCTATTGAGCCTTCCTTGAAATATTGATAGCCCAATTAAGAGGGTTCTGGGAAGGAAGCCTAATTGCCATTGCCTTTGTGGGAATCAGCATGACCTCATCCAGTGTTCTTTGCTAATGTATTTTTAAAGGTTTTTAGCCTTTCAAAGGATGGGGTTGAAAGGTTCCCGGCACTAGCGGTCCGGTGGTATTCCCCTTTTCATAGATTTCACAAAAGACGAGATGAAAGCTCGTAGCCATTCAATGCAGGCTTCCAGTAGTCTGGTTGTGAGGAATAGGACGTGTACCCATTTAAAAAGCATATGCCCTTTCCCCAGAGGCTACCTCTCATATAGACAAGGGCTGCAATCTAATGACTTCGCCAACAGTTTGTTTGAGTGCCATGCAGATGCCAGTCATGACAGCTCCTGCCCCAAAGACCTTACAGTCTAAAATAATGTGGACGCAGCGAAGATAAAATGCATTGGGAAAGTAAGGTGCTAACTTGGGGTTTGTTTTCTTTTGATTTCCTTCCCCTCCAGTAAGGCAGTGCGGGAGTGCAAGCGGGTGTTTGGTCTGACATGGGTGTGGGCCTCGTGGTTAAAGAAATGTTTTTAAGGAGTGATTTGAAAGCGGGAAGGATTGGCGTCTCTGGGATTGGGAGCTCATTCCATGCATAGGATACTGCATGGAAGAAGCCATGAATAGGAGAAGGAAATGAATCGGGGATGAGGCTGAGGCATCAGCGGTGGGATGGGGCTAGCAAGGGGAATGTGATAAACAAGAGCTGTGACGTAGACCCATATGTGAGATCTGGTGTAGGGCCTTGAAAATGAGGCTATATTTGAATTTGATAGGGTGGGAGCCCCAGGATGGATTGGAGGGAGAGTCTGATTAAGTGAGGCAGATTGGAGAGAAGTGATGCATATCAGGGAAACTCAAAGGCGGTTTTCGTTCCAGTTACAGGCAGGGCTGGTAGCATTGTAAGATTCTGTTTTCTATTGTTTATAAGTTTGATAAATTTTCCATGTAGTTCAACTTCTGCATCTGCCTGTAACTCACTCAATTGGACGCTGACCTCTGATCACCTCCCCATGTTTCTGGTCCCCGCAGCTGTAGGTGTTTGCTGCTCTCTGCTCTAATTTAGTAACAAGCTGGTTTACCGAGGGCAAGGAGGACGGGTGTTACTGTGCAGCTTAGTCATACAAGCTGTGTGTCTTTTCAGCTGAGAATGACCTTCAGGTTCACCTTGAAGCAAAACTACTTGGACTAGCCCCACACAACAGAACAAATGACTCTAGACGGTTCTGCTCCAGTTCTGACTGTTTTAAGAGCTCCTTGTATTGATTACCTTCCTACTGCATTTTCCACTGCAGTGTTTTTGCACCCTTTACCGCATGCCGTGTCTGGTGCGCTGGTCATTAAAACTAGTAAACTTTGTACTGGTACGTCATGCCAGGAAATCCTAGCAACAGGGAGCCAGGGTGGTGCAGTTATAGCCAGCAAAATAGGTTGACCTGACTGAGTGATGAATAATGTAACAGGTAGACGTGGTGTTGCCATGCCCCAAATTTGCCCCACGTAGCCCTCCCATCTTCCCTCTGGAGATGAATTGAGGCTGCTTGATTTCAGGTGTAGAAGTGCATGCTGTAGTCTTTGTTGCACTTCCCTAGAAAAGAGGAGGGATGCTATTAGCTGCTCCAGTTTATGTCTATTGGGCATATCTTGTTGCTGTCATGATCTTCAGTAGAGCAAAGTCGATTTCCCTGCTGTAAGCCCGTCACTTCCCAGAGTTGCCTGATCATTGGGTATTACAGTGATTATTTGGCTTGGTCGAGGAGTTGGATGAGAGAAAATTGCCTATCTGAAGAAAGGGAGGGGAAAGGTGAGAGAAGGAGAAATTGCTCCCGCTTTGTGAAGGATGGCAGCAACTTTAAAAATAAACCCTCTTTTTGTTGTCCTGGGGTTGGGTAACAGACATCCTGGAGGCCTGTCTCTTTCGTTAATTGAAGGTTTCACATCAGTTGTAACGTCTTACAAATTCACTGCCTGGGAACTGGCTCATTGACGTATTTACTGAATTCACACTGGGTCCATTGGTGACCTGTGGATTCCTCTCTAAGAAATTGCAGCTTCGGAATGAGATGAATAGGTGAAAGGAGGAAGCAAACAGTAATTCAGAGAACTTGCACGTCAGTAGGAGATGAAAATGAAGCTCCTTAGTTGGGAGTTTGCATGTCAGACCCACTGGCCCTGGCCCCTCAGAACCTCTCATTGTGAGTGTTAGAAAGAGACGTGTGGTATTGGGGGAGGAGGGTAGCATCAGTTGCGGGAGTCAAAAATGGTAGCTTTTCCCCTACAGGATGTTATAACAGCTGTACAATGAGGCTAGACTATATAGTTTTTGTCACTGCAAGAAGTAAATTGGAATAACGAGGAAACTGTAGGATAATTACCTGGCCTGTTTGGGACGCTTTGTTGTGCTAGCCATGCTAGGAGCTAAGTTGTGCTAAGAGCGCTCGCTGCTAAAAATACCTGCAACTGATTGTGTAGTTAATTGAGGGCTCAGCATGGTGTCTTTATTGCCTCCGGGACTGTATTTTGAGTTACAACAGCCTATGCCCTTCAAACGGCCCTCTTAGAAATCAGTGTCGTTGATCAAGACCAATCGTGTTAAAATCCTCTTTCCAAAATTGATTTAACGATCTGTTTGCTACCGGCTAGCATTTGGTGCATCCTGGCAAAAGAGGGTTTTAACAAGTCAGCCCACAATTCCAGCATCGTTTAGCAAGCATGAGGCATCTGACCAGGTTGCCTGTTGGCCCATCATTGTATGTGTATCCTAGAATTCAGCTGGCGTTCCATAATTTCAGCTAATATGTTTTGTTCTGTCTTTGGAAACCAAACACAAAGAGCCCTTGCCCCCCACGCGATAAAACGGTGAAACTACATGCTCACTAACACCTGTGCCCCATGTTGCGCTTCAGCAGTGGGTGCAAGGGCACGCTCAAAACCCGGTAGAAGCACAAGGCCATGTACAGCGAGAGGAATTTACCACAGAAAACTTAGTGTAGAGAAGGATTAATGAGTAAATGAAATGTTGGCTTCTGTAATAATTTCCTGAAGCACGCGTGTTCATTTACTCACTCAGTAAGAAGTAACTTCACAAATCCTTTGGGGAAGAGAGAGATTAAAGTAAATTGCAATTTCCTAAATCTTTCTGCCAGCTTTCAGATGCTAAAAAGCGGGAGATATTCGGTTTTAACAGTCCAAGCTGTGTAGGGTTCCCTCAGAATGATACAGGTCACTTCAGTTACAAGGTACATGTCCAGTACTACGTAGTCGTCTTAATTCTCTGCTTTACAAAAGGGAAAGCATCAGTGCAGTTCTTATTAGCCTGATGCCACTTGCTTCATTTGATGGATGGCAAAGATTTAAACTCCACGCCCTACAAATTTGCATCCTCTGTAAATTGGCGGCACTGTGGATGGCTGGGAGTAGGTTAGTTCAAACGAGAGCTGGAAATATTCAGAAATATTCACCATAAACACAGTACAAAGCAGATCCAAGGTTGTTTTTTTCCCCATGTTGGCACGGAGGGTCCCTGTTTCGTATGAATTGTGCATAAGAGGGCATTGGCTGAATTCTTAGACTCACTGACTCCCTAAAAAGGAGGGAGGGTATTTACTCCTATTAAATCTGAAATTCTTTTTAAAGTTCTGTGGTCAGAGGTCTCTAATAAGATACAGCTATGCCTGTCTGTTCAGAAATCCAATCTTCTAGGCATACAGCATTTCAATATCTCCTTTGTAGCGGAATAGTATTTATAGCGTAATATTATTTATATAAATCCTTTTCCCTGCCCACCCAGAAACCTAAGATTCGGCCTTTGTCTAGATTGCACCAGCTTATTTTATATCAAATGTTGTTTTTAACCTGTTGGTTAAATATCACATCATTGGTCTCTAAACTCAAGGTCAGAGCTATGAAATCAGTGTGCCACTGAGAATTTTTTTAAGTGCTGCAAAGAGCATTTATAGTTTCAAGTCATAATTTCCACTGGTTCTTCGTTTTGACGTGGTTATGTGAAGCCAGCCATCAGTTACAAAGCAGGTAAAACTTTGACTGTACTAAGTGTTAGACAGTTGAAATAGGTTTTTAAAAGATCAGGATCCCGATTCACAGCTGTTCTGAGTGGGCATGACTTTCTCATAAGTGCTGTCCCTCTGGATTCCTGGCAAGCTGCTGCCATGACCCAAAATTTGAACGGTTTTAGACTTTCCATGGCCAGAAATGATCCTAGAGCAAAAGCACAAGGAAGAGTGGGGTGACCAATAGGCCCCAGTTCTGTGACTTACTGGTATGGAGTAACACTTATTCATACTCATAGGAGCACTCCTATAAGCATCAAAGAGAGTGATGCTGGTTCTGGTTCGTGCTTTGGACTGGGATGTTCAGCCTGGTTCACTGGAAATGTCGGTATGTTAATTTCTTTGATCTGGGTAAAGGTGAAGCCGCTTCATTTGTTTTTCCTTCTTCTAACTAAAGAGGATTCTCTTCAGGAGTTTTCTCAAACGGTCCATTTATTGTACACACTCCCTCTGATATCCCACAGACCAGGTCCCCAGCGATACCAAAAGCCTCTCCTTTAATCTTTATTAATCTGGTGTTGGTACATCTCCCAGATACATAGAAGAGCTCCCCTTGTGTGAAAATGCCCAGTGTGCCACGGATGTATCTGGGAGCTGCTGGCAAGATGACCTATCAGGGAGTTCAGTCTGCTAGGAGCCGATCTGCCCCAGTAGCCCTTCTTGTAGGCCCTGTTCATTTTCAGTGTGATGTGGGGAGAAAGAGGGCTCCTTGCCATTAGAGTTGTACAAGGAACCGATTTTTCAGTTCTCTTGCAATTCCAAAACAATCGAAAGAAGAAAAAAATGGAGGGGAGGGGGTCAAACTGAAAATGATTTTTTTTCAAAACATTCATTGAATCAGAAATCGCCCCCCCCCCCCCCAAATTCATTTTGAAGTCAAATCATGTTAAACCTTTTTAATTTGGGGAAATTTTAAAGGACATTTCAAAACAAAAAGTCATTTTGAATTGGGGGGAGCCCATTTCATTTAGAAAAGGTCAAAATGAAACATTTAGAATTTTTTTTTGAGGTTTTTTTTTTAGGGGCATTTGTCAACCAAAACAATTTGGCAAAATCGACACGTTCGGGAAATGTTTCGGTGTCACCAAACCTGCCACCTCCCCCCTTCCAAAGTTTTGGCTACAAAACTTTGCCCAGTTCTGTGTAGAGTGCTCAGTGTTGGGCATGATAACGCCACATGCCCTGTTTGTGGGTCTCAAATGAAGCTTTGGGACTATTTGGGATTAGTGCCTTTGTGCTGTGAGACATGAACATTGCATCAAGGCAGTGTGAAGTGTGCATCACTCCGTTGCGGCTTCTCAGGCCAGTTCTACACAATGCTGATGGATCGGAGATCTTGTTGTTCTGTCGTCTGCCACTAACAACAAACTGCACGCACGGAAATTGACTTTTTTTCATCGGCAACGTTAGCTGGGTTTGGAAGCCAGTCTATGAAATCCGGTACAGGGTCCCTGCCTCATTCCTCTCTTTGCCTGAAAACAGCTTGTTGCATCTCCATAGGAATGTCCTGGAGATGTATTTTCTTAAGTAAACACACACAGTGGGTGAGAGGAGAGATGGTTGTGTTCCAGGCACCCAGCAGAGAGCATCTTATCAAAGAAACGGATGCATGGAATAAACTAGCAGATAACAAGGATGCCCAGTAGCAATAATACAAGGTTGGGGAGCACTGTCATGAATGTGTGGACTGCTGCTTATTACAAGCTCTTTTGAGCTAGTCGGGGAGAGGACCCTACACACGACAAGGAAGGCAATGTGCAAATCATCCCCAGAGCAGTATTTTCTTCTCCACGCCCTCCGAGTGCACACATTATTCAGGGCTAGTCTACATGGGGACATCTAGGAAAGTTAATCTGAAATAACTAATGGTGTCAATTTGAAGTGGATCGGTTAAACCACATTAAACCCCTGTGTGAACACCCTCATTTTGAATTAGAGTGGACCTAATTTGGTTTAGTTGATTTCACTTCCAAAGTGAAGTGAAATCAAACTAAGGCCACTTTAATTACAAATGAGGGTGTTCACACAGGGATTGAACGTCGTTTAACGGATCCACTTCAAATTGACACCTTTAATGAATTTGGATTAATTTTCTTGGATGTCCCCATGGAGATGAGCCCTTAGTATAATTTCCCTTCCCTTGCTCTAACCCTGTATTCAAATTGTACAGGCCTAATCCATCCCGGAGGCTTAGCTTTGTCTGTTTCAGGCATCTTTTTAAAGCAATGTTTCAAAGCAAAGATGTGAAGTGGGGCTGCCTAGATGTGTCTACATGGAATGACTCAGCAGAACACCACCTTTGCTATAAACATGACAGTAGCTGCACACAGATCCCAGGTCATGATGATGCTGGTGAAAGGTGATGGAATTAGAAGCCCCAGAGGCTGAATTCCTCCATCCTCAGCACAGACAGCGCCATTCAAACTTCCCCACCAAAGTGCTTCATCCCTGCTGCTGCAGGGGGACGAGGAAACCCATTCTCCAGGGCTTGTGCAGTCCCTGGCTTCTGGCTGAGAATGCAGATGATTAGTGCCACTGCATTGGTGCATCTTGTGCTCTGGACCCGTCCAGTGGGAAGTGGATTGAGACCCACCAATGCATTTCACGTAGCAGGTGCTATGCAGCCATCAGTTGGTAACAACTTTGGGTTGCATTGAACCAGTGACGTATAGATGAGAAGGCTCCATACTCTCCCTTGCTGAGCTGTCTTCCTGACTAGTGTGACAGTCCGCTCCTTCCGTGGCCTCTTCGATAGCAACTCCTGTCCCGGGAAAATTACAGTGCTTCTGTGACACAAACACTTTCAAAAGAGTTATGAAGCCATCTTACTGTAGAATTCAGAGAGCGTTTCCAATTAATATAATAATCCCCTTCCCCTGCCTTGGACAATGTCACACAGTTTGGGGCTTTCCCGTTGGAGTCTCTACCACTCATGACATCTCTGCTCTTGCAGAGATCTCTGCAAGCCATCCCTCTGATGCCAGCTGACTGCCTGTTCCTTATTTACCTTTAGTTAATTCAGTTACAATTGCTCCATACAAAATGTTCCTATCTGGCCTTTCTGCTGTATGGATTTCAGTCTGAGAAGGAACATTTCTCCTTTCTGGGTCCCTCAAGGCTAATTGAGTGTGCAGGGAGTGGAGAAGGATAGGGTTTGAATGGCACACCAGTGAAATGGCTTCCCCATGTAAACCTGAAGTCTAATCAGCTTGGGCGATTTATTCTGAAGTTGGTTGTTACAAACTACCTCTAAATTTCTGCCAGCATTGCATAAACCATGTGCCTATTTTAGTGACTTGGAGAGTTATAATGAGCAGCTAATGCCTGATGTGGGGGATTCAGCATATTTTCCAATTTAGAAATGATTCTGCTAGATGCTGCATGTTAGATGATCCTCGGTATTTTTCCTGCCCACATTCTTCATTACCGGAGGGGTATTTTTAATGAAAACGTGACTTCCCCCACTCCCCCCTTCTAAAAGCGTTTGCCTGGCTGTTTATTTTCCCACTTGGATTGATGCTTCCATTCATTGTAGCTCATCCCTGGATCGAGTTCCAACAGGTACCGCATACGACGGGGAGGCAGGAGTCATGCATTCTGTTTCCCACTCTCTGGCGAGCTCTGCGATCTTTATTAGATCGCTTCTCCATCCCTCCACTTCCCCATCTGTACCACTTATCTGAAACATGATATAAAACGAATTCTAATGGAGAGATCCTGTTTTCATGAAAATCCCCCTTTATTATGCACAACAATGAAGAAAAGATGTGATATTGAAACAACTGTTTTTCAAGGCTGCTCTCCAAGAATGTTTTCCATGTCATTTTAAAGTAACTTAGACTTGTTGGTGTTAGAAGCAGAGGAGACCTGTTAGATCATCCATCTCATCCTCTGGGTCACTAGATCAGGTTATGGCATGACTTCTCTTGTTTTGCCCAGTCTCATCCCAAGTGATGGCACTTTCACCACTTCCTTGAGGAGACTGACAGTTTGATACAATTTTATGAAACCAAACCTGTCAAATCCCAAACTGGGATCAGGAAAGTTAGAGAACATTTCCAGAGTGGGGAAATAATGGTGAAAAGGTGCGTTGTGGTGGGGGAGCATTAACACCAGAACAAATGTACTTAGCTGACCCTTCCTAATGCTCCTTTTTCTAGTGTTCAGGGTATTTGTGTGTGAGGGGGCTTCTCAGCCACAGCCCACCTTCTTCTCCTGCCTGCCCTAGCAGTGAAGTCTTTATTCTGTGGTTTATACCCTCAGTCTGTCACTGTTTGAGATACCGAACAAACATGGATGGAACTTGCATTGGTTTACGAGCCCTTTGAGTTGGATTGAACCAAACCTTGGCTCGCTAATAGCCAAAGTCTCCACTTTTGCTTAGAGACTTCAGGGTTCATTTGAACCTGAAACTCACAATGCAGGGGGGGACGTTATGCAGAGGGGAGGTATAAACCCAAAGGAATATTTGCTACAAGTCTGTGATGAGCAGAGCTCCCATTAGAACCCCAAGACAGAACCACCCAGCAGAAACTAGGCTCTGAACAAGCCGTCTGTATTTCAACACGGTTTGGTGATACGTTTGCTTCGTGCAAACTATGGAAACATGGGACTACTTTTCTTCCTGAATCTGAAGGCTTTCCCCAGTAGGAAGAGCCTTATTTCAGCTAGATCATGCATTTCTTAGCTGCATCACTGGCACCATTTGACGCTGCCTGTGCCCCAAGGCTTCAACTGGCAACGTACCACAGTGGTTTTATTCTGGGAAATGGGGGAGCATTTTGGAGGGTGATCCCCCCTCCCCTTCCCTTTAAAAACTTCCCTTGCCCAGTCTGTTCATATTATTTTCCCACATTGAGTCTGTCTCTGAAGACAACGCTTAGAACTTCTTTGGAAGGGAAAGAGGTGATGAAATACATTGGAAGGGCTAGGCTTTCCAAAGCACTCCGTTCCTATTTAGGAGGACCCTAGGTGACGTGGTCAGAGTTTCAAAAACCCTCCGAGCTCATTGGCTGAGACGTTGAATAGGTCAGTGGAACTCGTGCTCTTAAATACTTTGGCACATCCTTCCTGATGAGAACCGTCAGAGCTGCCAGGTGCGGCGCCGCCTTGATAATCTGCTCTGAAAGCGTTAAACCTGTTCTTGCTATGGCTATGCTAAGTCTGGGGGTGTGGTCCGCCTGCTCGTGTGCCCATACTTGTGGTACTACCATAGCTATTCTTCTATTTATACATGTGCTAACTCTCATCAGGCTCCCCACGAGCAGGTGTACACGGGCAATGGAATCTCACCCTTCCTTGTAGTGTAGACGTAATCTAATAGAAACCTCTTCCCCACCCCGTACTATCCACCATTCTGCCGTCGCTATTGAGGATCCAGTTTAAGTCATAGGAGCATAGGAGACATTAAAGCAATAATCATGCATGATCATTGCAATGCCTTCACTAAATAGCGACATAACAGTTACAAAACCTTGGGGCAAGTCTATTAATATGCAGAATAATTACATCCTAACTAATAACGGTCATGTAAATAACTAATAACTATGAAATCATTGTCTAACAGGGAGAATTGCCCCACAAGGCCGCCTGAAACCGAATTAATTATTCATAAAGCACTCTGAAAGCTGCGACGTGAGTGCATGCCAAGGAGTGTCATTAATAACCAAAGAAACAAATATTAACGTTTGGTATTGATTCAGTGTCTGAAATGTTTGCATTTGATCTGAGTTTTCCAGGCAACTCTCCCCTAGCTCCATTGTGGTCATTAATTTAGCAGTATAGCTCGCAGATGGGGTTCTCACTGATTGAACAGCTGAATTGCCATTGTGGACGTGTCTGGTGGCTGCTAGTCTCTGGCTTTCTAATCTCCCATCTCCACCGCTAGAGCTGTGGCTTGCTCCTCAGGGGTATTCTAATTGATGCATGTTCTCCTGTCCACTGCTTTGGTACCTTGCTTACAAAATAAAACACCCCAATCTGGTTCCACAAGAACAAGCTGCCAGGTTTCCCTGTAACCTCCTGGCTTTCTCCAGAGTCCTTCTGGCTGTTGCTGCATTTGAACCTGAGTGACATCTATGTAAAACAGAAAGCAGGAGTTGGGGGTTGCAGCCCGTCTAGGAAACAGAGGAGTACCTTGATCTGTGACCTGCTGTTGTCAGGTGCAGCTTACAGAGATTCTGGGGAGAAGGCCTGGCCTCTCTGTCTTTGTCCTTGACATCATCATCTTGTTCTTTATTCCTGACATTTTGCCTTCTGTATTACAAGCTGCCTGAGAAGGGAAAGTGAATTTGAATTTCAAGGGTTGCTTTTGTCTCCTGGGAAGCTTGTTACAGCCCTCTACTAGGAAAGCATTCTGCTGCTGTCTCGCTCTTTATTACCCAGGACACAGTATGAATTGAACTCTTCTAGTTTCTTCACCTGCTTTCTGCTACTTGTCAGATTGTGACGCTCATTATTTGTTACCTCTGGGATTTCCAAAGGAGACTGAAGGCCTGTCCACACTTGTAAATTAATTTGGATTAAGGGAGGGAGTAAAGGAGGCCATTTGCTGCTCTCAATTAGACAGATTAACCCAATTCTTAATAACTCAGTCCATGCTGGTTGGGTGTGGCCAGGGAAGGAGGAAGAATAATACAGACCAGGGGAAGGCCGTGCTGCTCTTAGCAGAGCAGTACTTCACCAGGGAGAGCAATAGGGTGACCAGATGTCCTGATTTTATAGGGACAGTCCCGATTTTTGGGTCTTTTTCTTATATAGGCTCCTATTACCTCCCTCTCCCCCCGTCCCAATTTTTCACACTTGCTGTCTGGTCACCCTAGCGAGCGATCATGTCACGTGTTTTGCTTTTGCATGTTTCTTATGAAAAGAAATGGAGGTTTTTAAAATCAATTGACATATTCATGGAACCGGGGTGAATGCTACTTCTGTAGGACAAGCAGGCAAATCCCTTAGGAAATAAGGCTGCTGAATCCCTTGCAAACTCTCCTTTCGTTACTAGAGGTCGAAGGAACAGGGATTAAAAGATGGCTTCCCAATGGAAGTAATGAGCACGCTGATAAATTCCCAGGAATTTGCCATGGATCTGCACCACCTAGTGGCTTGAGCACTGCCCTGGGAGCCAGGAACTCCCTGAGGTCTAATCCCAGCTCTGACATCTACTCCCTCTGTAGCCTGGGCTATGTCACTTACATTCTCTGCCTGGATTCCCCCTATAAAATCATACTTGTATCGTGTGGTGGTTGAGAAGATTATTGAATGTTTGTAAAGTGCTTTGGAAACTGAAAGAGCTATAATAGTGCCATGAATTATTGTAGGGGCCGTGGCTTTGGGATTTGCAGTCAGCAGAGTCTTACTGTCTTCCAGATGGATGGTTAAGATGCATCTGTTTACACAGGCAATTCTCAAGTAAATGGGTGAGAACCCACACTGCCAATGCTTCCCCAAAAGGATATTTGTATGTGTGTGGGGGGGAGGGGGGAAGGGGGCAGAGAAGAGCTCGTGCATTTAGACAGAACCCAATCTACCCCTTTAAACTGGGAAGCGTCCAGATAACCGGGGGTGGGGGGTGTTACCGACAGTGCAAATACGATAAGATTTGACAGGCTGCATAGGCCGGGAGTTAGTTGCTCATACAAGCCAAAGCACAAGGATCACGTGTTTAATATGCAAGGGAGCCCTTGGCACGCCACGGTCCTTACATGTTGCTTGCACGTGTAATGCATGTTCCTTGCATAGCTGCATCTTGCTTCTTCCGTGCTTAATTCTTGCCCTCTGGCCAATATGAGCAAAGCCTGGGTCACGGAAGTGAGAGGAACTGGGCTTGGGAAGGGCAGTGGGGATGCCACCTTTCCAATGAGTGGACAGGTTGCTATGGCAGCAGTGGTTGCTGGAATCAGTGTATTGGCAAAAAACCCTTTTTCGTTGCCTCTGGTGTTTTGCACCTTCGGTGCAATCATCTGAGTCTCATCAAGGTTTGTTTCTGAAGCCCCCCAGTTAACAGAAGCCTGGGAGCTGGGGGGATGCGTTGCCACGTAAATACAGCCTAGCCTTTATACTGTGTCTTCATTAACAAAGGAGGCAGGCTTGGACTAGTTGCCCTTACCGCTTTTAGCATAACACCCCAAGAGAAGGGCCAAGGAGCAAGGTTTGGGCTGGGCTTTGGTGACGGAGGCTGGATGGGAGCAAGGATTTAGGGGCACAGCAGTCTTGCCATCTCTCCTTGTGAAACTGCAGCCCCAAATGGGGTGGGTGGGGAAATCTGCCATTCCTGGATTCCTGCTCACGGTACACTCACAGGCCAGGGTGATGTTTAACCAGGAACGTTTTATTAAAACTTTTGTAAGGCTGTGTCTTCATGGCAAAACAAACAAAGTGCCTGTTTATCGAGAGAGAGGAAGGATGGTCCAGAGGTCTGGGCACTAGCCTGGGAGGCCTAGGATCAAGCCCCCGCTCTATTGCAGATGTCCTGTGTGACCTGTGGTGAGTCACTAAGGGCATGGCTACACTGGCCGCTGTAGAGCGCTGTGAGTTAAACCCGCCTTCGGAGAGCGCAGTAGGGAAAACGCTGCAGTCTGTCCACACGGACAGCTGACAGCGCACTGGCGTGGCCACATTTGCGGCACTTGCAGTGGCATTGGGAGCGGTGCATTATGGGCAGCTATCCCAGCATGCAAATGACGGCAACATGCTTTTCAAATGGGAGTGGGATGGAGTGTGACAGGGAGTGTGTTGTGTGTATGCGGAGGGAGAGAGAGTGGGTTTTTGGGGGTCTGAGAGCATGTCAGCATGGTGTCTTGTAAGTTCAGACAGCAGCTGGCTCCCCTTCCCCGCTCCCCCCCGCGCCTCTCTCTCTCTCTCTCTCTCACACAGCATTCCACAGTAATGGTTGCTTTGTCTCGGAGCAGATAAGCAGACGGCTGTCAGAAACGGAGTTTTCAAAGGGCATTTCCGCATTCCTGCAGCGATTCAAAAACAAAGACGAGTGGCCACTTGACTTAAGGGGATTATGGGACGTTTCCGGAGGCCGATCAGAGCACAGTAAAGCAACACCTCATCCACACTGGCGCCGCGGCGCTCCAGCGGGGGCGCAGCAAACGTTATTCCACTTGCCGAGGTGGAGTACCAGCAGCGCTGTAGCTGCGGAGTCAGAGCGCTCTACGTGCCTTGCCAGTGTGGACGGGAAGTGAGCTAGGGCACCCAGGGCTGCTTTATTGTGCTGTAACTCGCAAACGTAGCCAATCCCTTAGTGTCTCTGGGTGTTGGTTCCCCATCTGTACAATGGGGATAATAGCATGGCCCCGCCTCATAGGCGTGAAGTGAGGATAAATACATTAAAGATTGTGAGGTGCCCAGATGCTGCTGTAATGGGGGGCACATAAGTTGGCCAGAGAGAGCCAGTCCAATGTAAAATCCTAGTTGAGACAAGGCACGGAAGCTTTTACCTCGTAATACCAGGTCGAGATGAACCCCGGGGTAGTCGGTATTGAGTTGAATAAAACCTTAAATTCTCAGGTAATCACAGGTGTCCACGAGCTGGGGCTTTGACCGTGAGACCGGAGAAAATCAGACAAGTTGGCAGCACTGCAGTGGCTTTGCTGGAGGAGGGATACTCTTCTGTCAAAACCTGGAAGATAGAAGTTGATTGGCTTGGCTTCCACTGCATTCTCCAATCTTAGTTAGTTTGCAATTATTTTTAAATGAATAGGGGTTGGAGGGGGACTTGTCTGGAAATAGCTTTCTGATCCGTGCTCTGCCGTGTAAGCTGCAATGAATAGGATTTAAAATATGAATGCGTTTAATTTAACTCGCATCTTTCAGCTTGCCTGGCCTTTACAGAGACATTTATAGGAGATAAGAGACATTTTTGATGGGATACGGGTTGGCTGTTCCACTTTCAAGTCTATCCTTTGAACTTAAAGCTTGCACGGTATTTGCATCTTGTTCATGCAAATGAACCGAACGTTGCAACCCTGGGTTTCTATGGGTGCGTCTCCGCAGCCCATGTCAGGGAGCCTCCCAATCTGGGGCGACAGACTCAGACTTGTGGGACTCTCACTACCCTGCTAAAAATGCTGTGTAGACAGCGCTTTGAAGCTGCAATTTGGGACAGAGCCCACCCCCACCCCATCGGACCTGGAGCTCCAGCCTGATCTGCAATGTGTACACAGCTCATTTGAGCGCAGGAGCGCAAGCCAACTCTGTCGATCCAGCCATGGGCTGTGTTTGATGTACCCTAAGTGGCCCTGTGCATATAGGTTGGCTTGGCTGTGGTGGCCAGCTGGTTCTCTCCCTCCACATCCAATGCTGATTTTGACCAAGTGGTTTTACAATGAACACAGACCTATTAGGGCAAGAAATGGGGCCCCAAAGTCAGCGTGCCATGATGGGCTGGTGGCTAGTTTCAGAGCCAGCAAAATAATTTGGGAGATCCTTATTCTCCTGCTGCCATGGAAACAAGGGGTCTTATGCAAGAACTAATTTCTGGTTTCTGATCCAGACCGTGCAAGTGCAGGGCTGGCCTTCTCAAAAGTGGCTATAATAATTCTCTTGCAAGTTATTTTGCAGCATCATGTAAACAAAGCAAGGTTCCTTGACTACTTTTAATTTAAAAACAACCAATCCAAACCTAGGGAAAACTTGGGTTAGTATCGCCTTCAGTAAACATCAATGGGAAAATGTCCTTTGTACATGCTCTTAATGGCAGATGTTCTCTGTGGAGCCTCCTGCCTTCACAATTTTTCTATAACTGAAACACTTGACTGCTTTTTTAAAATGATATTGGGCCAGAGTCTCTGTTCTCCTTGATCCATTCACTTCAAAAGAAAAAAGCTCTCTTCAGTAAATCTCTCATTGATTTTTTTATTCTTTTGTATATTGTCCTCATCTGAGACTTTAGTGTCACAGCTAATAGATAAATGACAGCAAAGCATCTCCTTCCAGACACAGTCACTCTTATATCCATCATGCCTTCCTTTAATCTGTCTAGTGATCAGAATAGAGGACTGCCACCCCCATGGCTGGCTTCTGTCTTACTGTGTGGCTTTGGGCCAGCCATTTAAAACATCTGTATTTCTGTCCCCCTGCCTGCAAATGGAGAATACTAGATTCCTGGATTTCTGAGCCAAGAAGGGGCTGTTATGATCATCTTGACTGACCTCCTGGCTTACCCAGGGTGAGAATTTTATCCAGTGACTTCTGCTCTGAGACCCTTGAATGGAGGGTGGTGTGCAATCCCAAGGTTTTACTGTATAACAAACGGCAGATGGAATCAGACCTTAATTTGTAGGTTGCTGGGACTCGGCATGTCTTCTGTCACGGCATCCTCCATGCGCCGTGCCTGCGAGGTCACGCCGGTGGGGGTGGAGCAGTGAACTCTGAAAAATGGCATCCTCCGAATGGCGTGACCTTGCACACGCTGTGTGCAGTGTGCCATGCTTGAGCCCCGTGTTTATACATTTAAGCACTGGATGGCATGTTATGTCAGCCAACCAGATTGCTGGATAAAGGTCAAGTAAATAAAAGTGGAGCCCGTCATCATTCACCTGAATTACAAGCAGCAGAAAATGTTGCTGATGCATTTTTATGGCTAAGTTGCTCCTTGATTCACAGGCAGAAGCACTGCAAGAGGTCAGAATGGGGCAGGTCAGTAAGACTGCATTTGGAAGCTGCTGTTCTGCCCCATTGACTCCTAGCAAATGGGTTAATTAAGTCTGCCTCAGTCATTACGTAGGATAGAAATAAGGTCATTCCAATAGGACATTGTCAAGAGGATGGTTTCTTCCTTTTCAAATAAAGTTAGTGTTCTGTGCAGGATTTGAACTTAGGGTTAGTGGCAATTTAACATTTTGTTTAAAGCTAGACACCCACTCCCCCTCCAAAAACCAAAACAAACCCAACCTCAGACAGGGGGATGGAAATCCCTCACCTGTGCAAGAGGGAAACATCTATGGAGGTCAGGAAGGAATGCCCCATATATATAGGTGGATGGGGGTGGGTTTTATATAGAATATATAATATCCACTCTGTCTAGATTAGTTTTTCCAAATTGTGTGTAGCTCAGAAACGTTTCTCTTTTACTAGACCCGTTTCTGTGGGTGAAAGATATTCCCTCCCCATCTTTCAGAATAGCAGCCGTGTTAGTCTGTATCCGCAAAAAGAACAGGAGTACTTGTGGCACCTCAGAGACTAACAAATTTATTTGAGCATAAGCTTTCGTGGGCTACAGCCTACTTCATCATATGCATAGAATGGAACATAGTAAGGATACATATATACATACAGAGAACATGAAAAGGTGGAAGTTGACATACCAACTCTAAGAGGCTAATTAATTAAGACGAGCTATTATCAGCAGGAGAAAAAAAACTTTTGTAGTGATAATCAAGATGGCCCATTTCAGACATTTGACAAGAGGTGTGAGGATACTTAACATGGGGAAATAGATTCAATTTGTGTAATGACCCAGCCACTCCCAGTCTCTATTCAAGCCAAAGTTAATGGTGTCTAGTGTGCATATTAATTCAAGCTTAGCAGGTTCTCGTTGGAGTCTGTTTTTGAAGCTTTTCTGTTGCAAAATTGCCACCTTTAAGTCTGTTACTGAGTGACCAGGGAGGTTGAAGTGTTCTCCTGCTGGTTTTTGAATGTTACGATTCCTGATGTTAGATTTGTGTCCATTTATTCTTTTGCCTAGAGACTGTCCGGTTTGGCCAATGTACATGGCAGAGGGGCATTGCTGGCACATGATGGCATATATAACATTGGTAGATGTGTAGGTGAAGGGAGCCCCTGATGGTATGGCTGATGTGATTAGGTCCTATGATGGTGTTCCTTGAATAGATATGTGGACAGAGTTGGCATTGGGCTTTGTTGCAAGGATAGGTTCCTGGGTTAGTGGTTTTGGTGTGTGGTGTGTGGTTGCTGGTGAGTATTTGCTTCAGGTTGGGCTGTCTGTAACCGAGGTCTGGTCTGTCTCCCAAGATCTGTGAGATTGAGGGACACTCCCCAGTGTAGACAGTGCTATGTACATGGGAGGGCTTCTCCCATCAACATAGCTACCACCTGTCGGGGAGATGACGTACCTACGCTGACTGGAGAAGCTCCCCTGTCAGCATAGGTAGCGTCTTCACTAAGCACCCCTGCAGCACTGTAAGTGTAGACAAGCCCTTAGAAAGGTCACGCTGTGCCCAGGTGCTGCCCTTCCCAGGAAAGGGTTAGCACCAGAACTCATGCTACTGAAATTTGAGCCTGGTCACCCATTTTTATCAATTCTTGCTGGTCTCTTTTCTGGCTTAAAGGACCCAGTTAAACAATCTGATTTCTCCCATTACTATTCCCGTCAGACCCACCATCCAGATCAGCAGGATTCAAAGGCATATTTGTTAAGTGCTGTTCATTGGCTTCTGGTGTTAATTAATTTTTGGGTTATCTCGGTGTAACTTCCAGAATGAAGTTTTTAAGCTTCGTTCCTCTTTAGTGGCATTCAAGTGTGTGTGTACGTTAAGAGAACATCTGGTTTATTGCTACAGCACAAAGAATTGTGGATCTGTGAAGCAGAGAAGTTTAAGCTCACATCACTGAGTGGAATAGTATCAGAACTAATCCCGCCTCTTCCCAGCCCCTGAGGAGCAAGGTGGACGAATGGTTAGGGTGCTAGCCTGGGACTCAGCAGTCCTGGGTTCGATTTACAGATTACCTCTGCACAAGCTACCTCGTCTCTCTGTGCCTCAGAGTTCCCTTTTGTCACAAAGGAAATAGTACTCCCTTCCCGACCTGTGGGGATCGTTGCATTAAAGACTGGGAGCTGCACAGACACTCTGGTAATGGGCGCCAAATACGTTGCTAAGATGGACCTGTGCAGTACACGGAAGCTGGGGGTGTTTTGCTCCCCAAGCAAAGATGCAGAGGTTTCTTAACAGGTAACGAGAGACTTTGCTAACTTACAAGTATAATGGACACTGGTTACTATACAATTATTCAGTATTACCCTTCAGTAATAAGTATTGGGGGTGCATGGCTTGGCACCTCCAAGAAACCCTGTGGTAGCAAATGTGTTTACAAATCAGTGCTGTCAAGCAACCCTACAAAAACAAACCAGCTGGAACAGGTGCATGCGTGTGTGTGAGAGAGAGAGAATCCATTGACACTGCTTCTCCTGCAGGGCGAGATCTTATATGCAGCTCGGTAATAAAGAAGCTCAGGGAGATTGCAGTGTTGACACCATCAAATTATCATAATTAAATGTGATACCTGTATTAATTATGCTAGCTAGGATTGTGGGGGAGGGAATGGGCCTCTTAATTAGGGGTTTGATTTAACATCTGAGCCATTCAGAGTCCTTGGATATCCCCAAATGTATGCGAGGTAGTATTCTTCAGTCATATTATAATAGACCTTAGCGAGAGCTTTTTAATCTTCAGAACGTTTTACAAGCATTACTTACTCCTCACAACTCCACTGTTAGTACTGTTCTCCTGATTTGACAGATGAGGAAACTGAGGCAGACACACCAAGACTTGTCCAGGGCCAGAACTGGGGTTGTGACTCATGGATTCCTGATTCTCAGTTTTGTGCTCAGACCACTAGCTCTTGCACCTTGGGTTTACAATGTGCCTGGTATAAGGGCTTTACCATAGGAGTGTGTTGCCTCATGCTCCAGCATGGCAGTGGGGAGCACAGACCACTGGCTGCACGAAGGTGGAGGCTCACCGTGCAGCGCCCCACCCCGGGACATGGACTCAGCGGTGAGGCTGCACCCAACTGTGACATAGCACAAGGCCTGGGCCTGCCCCAGAAACACCCTGCCTGTCTGCACCAGGTGTGGGGCAGGTGGGCTCAACCAGGCAGGATCCAAGTGTGAAGGGGCTCAGTGTGGGGGGGATCCAGGTGTGGGAGAGGGTTCTGTGTGGGATAATCGGGGTGCAGGCAGCTCGGGGGGCAGTGTCTAGGTGTGGGGGGATCTGGATGCACAGAGGCTCGTTTGGGCAGGTTTCCAGGTGCAGGGGAAATGGGACTCTGCAGGGGCTTCCAGGTAAGGTGGTTGGGGCTCAGTGGAGGGGTCTGGGTGTGGGGGTCTCAGCGGGGGAGTCTGGGTGCAGCTAGCTGGGGGTCAGGAGTGTGGGGGTCTAGATGTGGAGGGCTCAGGGTGGTGCGGGGGAGGGTTCGTCAGGGTGGGGTGTTGAGTGCAGGGTGCTCACTGGGGAGTGGTTTGGAGTGCAGGGGTGGGGGTCCAGAGGTAGGAGTCTGGGTGCAGGGAGGCTCCAAATGCAGGGGTTGAGGTTCAGTGGGGTGGGGTTCAGGTATGGAGTGCTAGGGGGGTTCTGGGCGTATGGGGTGAGGTTTGGCAGAGGGGTCTGGGTATGGAAGCTCCAGATGCATGGGGGTTGGGAGGATAGGGGAGCAGCGCCCCATACAGTGACCCTTCCACCCCGCAACTGCAGAGCGATGAGGACAGGAAGCAGGGGAGGATGCTGAGCTTCCGGCAGCTGGGGGAGGTTTCTGGGGGTGGGTCTGACACAGCCCCAACCAGTCCTTGCAGGGGAAGAGGAAGTCCCATCCTCTCCTTCCTCCAGCCCAGCCAGGACTAGCAGCTGATCCCGGCTCAGGGTAGGAGCCACTGGCTGGGATGTCCCCATCACCGTGGTGATTTACCTCTCCTCTGGCTGCTCTGGGTGTCTGACACAATGTACCTGCACTGCTAGGGAGTAGTGTGTGACTGCTCTTGCAGCTTCCCTGTCAGAAAGTCATTTTTCTGCAGGGAAGCAAAGCAATCTACAGGGGACATGAATTCTGCACACGTGCAATGGCAGTAATATTTTTATTCTGGAATAATATTTGTATTCTGTGCCTGGTGCCATGCTGCAGTGGGAGGAGCTGTGGTTCTCTTGTAGACTGTAGTTCGAAGCGTGACTGTGTGAATATGCCACCATCTGTCTGTACTGGTCTGCTTCCTGTGCATGCCTAGATTCAGTCCTGCTTATTTTATTGAGGAAAAAATCAGTTGTTTACTTCTCCTTACTCCTGGTAGCCCTGCAGAGCCAGCACTGCTACAGCAGAGCGAGCAGGGCACCTTTCCTGAGTGCCACACCATCTGCAGAATTGCTCACTAACTTCTGGTTGCAGCATCTTTACCCTGAGGGGGACGTCTCCATTGTGCCCTAACTAGATGAGTGATCCTGGAATGAGATTGTGGGGCTGGACATTAGACAGAACATCCCTTTACTTGTAAACTGGGCATAATTTGATCTGGAGTGCCTGAGAGGAGACAAACATGGAACCACACCTGAAACTCGGTTCCCAGGCTCTAATCACACATTGAAGTCATGACATGATCCAGTGTGTCCTGTATGACTTTATCTAGAGTTCTCTGATGTTTGCTGTGAGTCTGGTGTGCGTGTAAGGTCAAAGTGCTCTGAGCTCATAAATGTGGTGGGAGGGAGATGGAGTGATGAAGACCTGATTTCAAGCCTATTGAGGTTAATGCATAGACTCCCATTGACTTGCGCGGGCTTTGGGATCAGACTGAATGTGCGTGTACGCTGAGTGTCCAAGTTCTGTGTAACTGTGCTTGCCAAGCTCGCTTGCGAACATCTACACTGCAGTGGTACTCCATGCCTCATACCCATGTACCAATCTACCACCAGTCACTTGTTAGGTTATTCTGTGTAGGGATCCTTCAGCGTTGTAACTATCATGATATTTGCTGTTTTGAAACCTTTGTTCTGGATAAGGAACTAGGTTGCAAGCCTCTCTCTGCAAAAACATTGCAATCCCAAAAGGCTTGTAGGTGATCCTGTTGTTTTCGTGCAGGATTGGTGCATGATCCCGGGTTAATGCATTATAACGGGTCAGCAACCTTTCAGAAGTGCTGTGCCGAGTCTTCATTTATTCACTCTAATTTAAGGTTTCGTGTGCCAGTCATACAAGTTAACGTTTTTAGAAGGTCTCTTTCTAGAAGTCTATAATGTAGAACTAAACTATTGTTGTCTGTAAAGTAAATAAGGTTTTTAAAATGTTTAAGAAGCTTCATTTAAAATTAAATTAAAATGCAGAGCCCCCCGGGCCGGTAGCCAGGACCGGGCAGTGTGAGTGCCACTGAAAATGAGCTCGCATGCCGCAGGTTGCTTACCCCTGCTTTATAAGGAGAAAACATCTTGATGTGTAAAACCATGCAAGCCCAAGAGAGAGGCAAAATCCCATTGTTTAGGCTAAATAAGCACTCTCCTGGCAACAGCTAAGATGGTTGTCTTTTGCTTCATTTTTCTCCTGTAGCTCTGGTGAAAGGTGCCAAATTGACAGCATGGAGCCTGAAGTCCTTTCTGTTTAGCGGCACAACAAGTAGGCTGACCCAGTGCAAGTTGCCCCTCTGCCAGTGCACATGTATGTAGCTTCTACGGCAGCATCTCCTGCTCTTCCAGTCCTGGGGTGCAGGCTACCAACTGCACCAATGTCATACAATTCTAAAAATCGGAGAGGGGGGGAAAGTTCTTCTGCGGGACGTCTCCTACAGATTTGTCCTGTCTGCTTGTAAACCACCCAAGTGATGGTGTTTGCTCCCCTTCCCTTGGGAACCTATTCTATTTGAGTAGACCCTTTGCTGTTAGGAATTTTATCCTGGCATTCAACCTAAATTTTCCTTTTATTTTAATTATACACCCCGAAAAGTTTCTCCGTGTCATGGGTGCCTACAAGATGGGTCAGTGATATAGATCAGTGCCTTCTTTTCCTTGCTGTGTCTAGGAACTTGGTTTCTGAGATGTTGTCTCAATGGCAATCCAGCATGCATTAGAAAGCTGGCATCAGGGGAGGGCTTGGAGCCATGTTTGGGAAATGAAGCTAGGATAGTACATAAAGAATTGAAAATGAATTCACATCAAAAGCCGCCAAACCTGGCATAATTTATATTTAATCACTTATGTTCCCCTTGGTGTTGATGATGACATGCCAAGCACATCTTTGGTTTATGAGCAGTCACACCACCTCTTGAAGCTGGAGCGAGTGATTGCGGTCTTCCATTCAGGCAACATGAGGGAACACTTAAATGCCCCTTTGTTTAGTGATAGCAAAGGAAAATCACCACCGAAGGACTAGACTGCATGTAAGCGTGGGCAGTGGCTGAGTCATGTGGCCCAACGAGTTCCTGGGGGTCTGATGGTGCAGGAGCAGGGGATTGATTTGATTGCAGCTGTGTGTGTGTCTGAATGAAACAGAAGCAGCAGGAACACCTTAGAAGCAGACAGAGAAGGCTGCGAGGAAGCCGGAGAAGCACCGGGAGTGAGGCTGAGAGAGAGCTGTTGGGCACGAGGCTGGCTGAAAGAGGATTAGAACTGTGAGCAAAGAAGCTGCTGTTTGATTTTTCCCATGTTCCAGGAAACAGGCTTTTGCACATTCTTTATAGATAAACAGGACTGCATTAAAGAAATGCCTGATCATCATCAATTTCTCCTCCTAATGGAAATAGCCTTTTTCAGGGTCTTGCAGGTTAACTGCTCTGGCCAAAAGAGTAACAATAATTAAAGACGTGGGATTGTCTCCAGGGTTGGAGATTTCTGATTGCACCTTTTTTTTTTTTTTTCTCTTTCTCCCTCCACCCCTCTGGAACTTATTGCAAATGTGAACTCCCAGCCCTGTAAAGTGGGAGGTGTTCTGGGGAAGTAGCCACCTGCAAATGCATATAGAATTTCACCACTCAGTATTGTAGGCTTTCAGCTCTTCACAGTAGAGACCAGCATTGGGGAATGAAAGGCATAATATATAGCGATGAACTGTTACGGTAAAGAGCAATGTATCTTGGTGTCTGAGCTGTCCTGGGGTCCAGAGACCCTTAATGTAACACTCCAGTAAGTAGATTAACCAAGGAACTTAACAGCTAGAAGTCAAGTGATACAACCCTATACTTCTAAAAGCCTTTTCAAGGGAAGTGGTCTCATTCTATGAATAGTGAATCCTGTTGGGAAGCTACAAGATTCTCTCTTGGGCTGAAAAGGGAGCCAGCCTCATGTACATGGCACCACTTCCTGTGTGAGAAGTAACCTCATGTCACCACAAGGGGGAACAGGTGTTGCCGGGGTTGCTGTGTTGTCCCGTAGCTCAGACTGCTGCAGAGAGATGGGAGCATCCAGTTGCTAAAACCAGTCAATAGACATGCAAGAGGAACCGGAAAGGGAAAGCTTCTTTCCTGAGTGCAGGTTGAGGGGAAGAATTCCCATTGAGCCCGGCTGCAGTTCACCTGCAGGAAAAGAGAGAATGGTGGAGGTTGGGGTAGTTCTGCCCCTATCAAGGCAGTGTAGGCTTTTGGGTGAGGGAGATGTTACATCACCCATTTCACCTTACAGGGAGCCATCTCTCAGGCAGGGCCCTATCCTCCCCTGGAGGGCTGTTCAGTCTCGGTTTCCACCCAGCATGTCAACCATTTGGAGAATGCAGGGATCCAGCGTCAAGGAAGCACAAATTAACGTGCAGTAGCTTTTATCCTGTGCTCTTAGGAAATGTTCCACTTTGCTTATTGCCTTTCTTTTTCCCTGCTCAGTTCGTCTGGCTAATGAAAGAATCAATCACTTAGTTCCCATTTGCCAGAACCTTTCCAGAGCTCTGCCAAGCATGGGAAAGGCAGCCTAAGGTTGAGTAATTGTGTTGCAAGAACCTGCTAGAATCCGCCAGTTGCCTCGGTTTGAATTGCGGGAGGAAAATTGTTCACAAACACAGGTTCTTAAACTGAGTTTTTCAGGGTTTTCTCTCTAGCTGATAATCATACAGAAACAGCGTGGTGCAAGCAAATATCACGGCTAAGCCATGTTTATGATGCTTTTTATTATTTGTATCATTAGAGCGTTTGGGAACCTCTGTCATGGGCCAGGATCACATTGCGCTAGGTGCTGTACAAACACAGAACAAAAAAGGCAGTACCTCCTTCACAGAGCTTCCACAAAACACACTAGGTAGATACAGACAGGAGAGGGTACAAGAAATAAGGAGGAGACCATGCTGGTCAGCATGACAGGTCATGTTCTCAGCACACCAGCAGCCAAATATTGTCAAGGATTTTGAAGGCTTGGTTGTTTTTTGCCTGGGGAGCTTTAAAACCCATGTGTTTTTGTGGCAGTGCCTTGTGCTCCCTTAGGTGGCCTAGGTGAAGCACCCACTGATGTCAGCGGAGTTGTGAGCAGTAAGCACCTCTGCATCAGACTGGTATTTTGTGTAGGAGTGATCATGCACCTTTACTCCAGGTACTTCAGAAAAACGCAAACCATGTAACGTATGACATCTGACGGGAAACATGAGCCACCGCTGCGCCATCGCAGGCAAAGAGCGTGTGTACAAAAACAGTCCATGTTAAAAATACGAAGAGACTCCAGCTACCAAGGAATGACTTATAGATATGGAGTGTTCAATTAGACTGGGATGGTATTTAGCTGTGAATGACACAGAGTATTTTTTTCATTCCTATTTCATTCCAGTTTTTCCAGCTACCTAGGAGAATTCTCCAGTGGCAGAGGAAAATCTGAGATTTAGACCACGGAAAATCTGAGATTTAGACCACACACACACACACACACTTTTGCTGGTGCTCTGAAAAATGTATTCGGCAGAGGAAACGTTCTCAGTTACTTGCTGTGATAGATGCCATGCATTTAGAAGGCTTCTCCCACTTCTCTCCTGCATTTCTGATCACTGAGTTTCCCAACTTTCCAATAAAGATCATGCTGAATGTTCTTTGCTGAGTGTGAAAAGGTCCCCGTGAACAGCTGACTGTATCACAAAAGCCTTAGAAGAGAGTCCAAATTCTGAATGAGCCCTAGAGACTGAAGTAACCTCTTGACCCTCCACTCTGTTCCTCATGGGGAGGAGTATTGATGGGGCCGTTCCAGCGAAGTTGATATGGTCACCGTTTTTCTACCAGCATTAAATTTGCCTCCAGTTTGGGTTTCTTGAAACTGGATCTGTACTGCTCCTGTTGGACTGGGATTAAGTGAAACCCTAGTTATTTTAATTTAGGGTTTAGTTCTGCCAATGTCGCTGAAGCATCTGAATGACTACCACGTACAATAGATTGGCAATAACGAAGTCCCTAGTGGACTTCATGGACTTTTGGGCTCCATCACCCGGTCGCCCTTGTTGCCGGTAATCCAATGCCGGTAATTTTTACCAAGTTATAGGAAGTTCTGCTCAGAGTAGAATTTTTTTTAAAGGGAAGGGAAGGATATGTGGTAGTTGATGTTGTGAATGTCATTCTAGTTATGGTGGGAAAGTGTTGTCAGACGACAAGGTTTTGCGGTATTTCCTAATGGCCGTTGACTTTCGATGTCTCTAATCACCTTTGGAAATTTACTTTTCCATGTAGGTCCCCTTGTAGGTGAATTCTTTATCCCTGGCTCTCTTCTGCTTCGGTCTGGTCTTTGTGATCTGCTTGCCCCAGGGAGGAACGCAACGTTGCAGGTGGTCTTAGGCACAGATGCTGACTTTCAAGTAGCTGGGCCTTGATCCAATTCATAAGAGCTCCAAATCCTTTCAAACTCTTAGCAAGGCTCTGCTCCTAAACCCCGATTATTGCATTTTTGTGTATTTAACTGCGTCTCGTTGTAATTTTTGAAAGGTTCGTGTGTTGTTTACAGAGTTTTTGTAGCTGTGTGAATCCCAGGATGTGAGAGAGACACGGTGGGGGAGGTAATACCTTGTATTGGACCCACTTCTGTTGGTGAAAGAGAAGCTTTCAAACCACAGAGAACTTGTCACGTTCACCAGCAGAAGTGGGTCCAATAAAAGAGACTATTGGCACGGAGTGTGGGGGGAGTCAGGGCCCTGCCCCCCTCTTCCTGGTATTCACCGTGGCTCTCAGCCAGCCAGTAAAACAGAAGGTTTATTAGATGACAGGAACACAGTCCCAAGCAGAGCGTGTAGGTACAACCAGAACCCCTCAATCAAGTCCTTCTGGGGGGTTTAGGGAGCTTAGACCCCAGCTTGGGGTTCCCTGCGTTTCACCACCCAGCCCAAGACTGAAAAAAACCCTCCTCCAGCAGCTCTCTTCCCTCCCCCCCCCCCCCCCCCGCTCCTCCTCTCCTTTGTTCAGTCTCCAGGCCAGAAGGTGTCACTTCTCCCAACCCCCCTCCTGACTCAGGTAGCTTCCTTCAAGGGAAGTCCCCCATCCCCAATGCAACCCCCCTGCAACATTCCCAGGTCAAATCCGCCCCGCTCCGTCACAACTACCTCCCCCACCTTGCATCTTAAAGGCTCATATGTTCTGTAGCGCTTCTAATAGATTTGTATTGCAACGGCCTGTGAACACGCCTCATGTGAGCTGTCTAAGGCAGTGGAATCAACTTCTCTGTAATCTAGAAGACTAATACACCAGACAACATTTTCATGTGATTGCATAGGAGAAGTTGCTCCTTAACCAGCTTCAGTATTCTCAGGGTGTGGCTACAGAGCAAAAAACTAGCAACAGAGAGTCTCGGAGCCCGGGTCAGTTGACTTGCTTACACTATGGGACTAAAAATATCAGTCTAGGCATTTGGGCTCTGGTTGGAGCCTGAGCTCTGAAACCCGGCAAGGGAGGGGCGTCCCCCAAACCAGAAAACTGGGATTGCTTATTTGCCTGGGTCTTAAACTGTAATGATGGTTCTGTGCTTCCCTTATCCTTCTGCCCTTGTATCTAAGTCCTGTGTTTGTTTGGCCTCCAAGACAATCGTATCTGAGCACCTCCTCAACAGTGAAAATAGAAACAGCCATCTTTTTCTCTCCCTTCCTTCCCAGCCTGTAGAAGAAGTAGTTTGGTTTTGTGAAACATTCTAGAGAAGGAAGAAGGCTGGTTTTGCATTGAACTCTAAACACGGTGAGGTTGATAGCACGTTATTTTTTCACTTAACCTTCCGTTGTGCCTGTTTGCTTGTCTGTAAAGTGGGGATGATCGTATTTAACTGCTTCACATGGGGGTTGCATAAATGAATATGCTTAAGGTGCTTTGACATCAGCTACAGAAGAGGCTGAAGAAAAGTGGTGATGTTTTGTTCCGTGGTCGCTTTTTCAATATTGCAAATAAATTCTCGGCTCTGTGTATGTGCACGCCACATGTATTTGAGTGCACGTGCATGTCATTATATCCATTCTATTTGCATCCAGGACGGACAGGCAGGAATTAGGAAGAATGTGGGGTGGAACTATTCAGGGCTCGGACAGTATGTGAGTTGCGGGAGGGAAGGTAGTTATGAATCTGGACGGTGATTAATTGAGAGACTTTCAGATTGTCTCTTCTCTCAGTTGTGAGTGTAATGAGCCTGTGGCCACTGCCAATTTCTGTTCTTCATTACCTTCCTAATTTTACACTTTGGTAGAGCACCTAGTCCACAGAACAGCTTCCATCCTCACTCTGCGGCTTCTCCACCCAGCAAGCAGTTCCCCACGCGCCATCTGTTGATCTTAATTCCCCATTATTTGTGTTCCAGTGCATGTGCAATTTGTGCTTCTCTTTCATTAATTTCACCAGCAAGTTTCTTTCACTCCTTTTGACTCCCACTTCAGAGCATGGTAATTATTGCTTTTTTCTTACCCGGTGTCTAGGCTCTTTCCATAATTTAATCACGTCAGCGCTTTGGCTACTTGAGTTCTGCCCCCTGGGAGATGCACTTCTGTTCCTGTCACAGCTCAGAAAGGTAGCACCAGACTTGCAGCCATCCAAACCATCTCAATGGCTTCATTCAAGGACACAGCTCCGAGCCATTAATTGTTTTTAAAGTGGAAAACCCCCAAACAGTTTTGCTGAACCACCCACCCTGCTGTGTGAACGTGAAACAGGGATGTAGCTGCTAAGCCCTTTATCATCTGCAGGTGCAAACTATTTGGAAGTAGCAGCATTGTGTCAGCTCTCTGTTCACATCTCATGTTGTCTGCATCTATTCCAGGGGGGATATTCTTAAACACCTTGTGGAGCCTCTATTGGCATTCCGCACAAGGGTACTATCTATCTGGCTTTGGCATTGTAATGTGCCCATCACATTAGTGTTGGATCTCAGGTTGCAGTAACTCCGTTTTACTCAGTGGAATTACCATACAACAGTATTATTCATCAGTGGACACTTAAAGATTTATAACTCTGTAGCCTTATGGTTAGGATGAGCTGGCTGATTTGGGGTTCTCTGGCCTTATCCTATATCTTTGCCCAAAATTCAAACCAAAGTTTTAGAGGTCCCAAGACCTCTGTTTCAACTTCTGCATTTTCAGCTTGGAGTGGGGAAAGGGTGAAACGGAAACGCCCAAATCTATGGAACGAGCAGTTATGTTTTTCCAGCTGACTGGAAAGGTGAAAGACCACCATCGTCATGAAAAGACCCTGCTCCTCTGAGACTTTGAGCTGCAGTTTTCAGACACTCAAAGTTCAGTTAAGTTTCAGAGAAGTGTCCAGACTATTGGGAGCTTAATCAAAGTTCCGCCATCTTGGATGTTGCATCAAGATGCCTGCCCAGTAGAAGTCGGCCATTTTGTCTTTGTCAGAGGTTGTGAAAAACCCTCTTTTACTCCAGTGTCAAATTATACAAGCAAGTCCAATTTTATTTTTGCTCTCTCTCGCTTGGAGAGAAGCAATGGCAGACTGTTTAAAAAAAAAAAAAGTGAATTGTAAAGAAACAAAGTTACATTGCTCTGAAACTGTAGAGAATAATTTTTGTGTTGAAAGAAGAAAAAGAATTGCTGGGGAGGGAGCGGTTGGGGAGAGTTTGTGAAGAAAATCGAAAAGGCAGGAAGTGAACTGAGAAGAATAGGCTAATTATCCAGGAGTTGCTGCAAACATCACTTCTGGGGCTGGAACCAAAGGTACATAATGATGTCAAATTGCAGGCCTCTTGCACCTGCCTGAAGGTCTAACCACCATTCTCTCCTATTAGACTGTGTGGCCACTGTAATTAGACAGCTTTGTGACTCCTGTAGGAAAGAAAATGCACCTGCTAGAAGAGTGCCTAGCAGAGAGTTGAGAATTCGTGTGTTTCAGTAAGCTACCAATCAACCACACTGTGAATATGTCTCTTGTCTCTCTGTTGCTGTATTATAGACGCAACGTGTTAGGATGGAGCGAGGTAAATGAAGTTAGCTTACTGCAGATTTCTGTCCCACAACTTAAGGAAAGAAGTCTCTATGAGCCACCGGTAACTTATAAAGAAATGTGCTTAACAACAGGAGCATGGTTTTGCCCAGGATGTGCCATGGGGCTTTGTTCCGTGTGTGTGAGAGAGAGCGTGTGAGTTCTCCTGATGATGAAAAATACAACGTGGCTCTACCGAAACTGCCCAGCGCTCTTGTAGCTGTTGGAATCTGTAACATTTTGGACTCCGAGTGTAGAATACTGGACGGGGCCTGTGTGTGAGCATGTGTGGCATTTGTCTGACTGTATTTACGAGGAGGAGGGAATGTGCTGGTGGCAAAGGCTCTGAATTCTCCACTGAGAGCCTGACTGATTGATTTGGCATTTCTGTGGTGCACAGCGCCACAGTATCTGAGCACCTCATCTCATTATAAAAAGGAAAATAAATGACATGGGTTTAACAGCCATTCAAAGAAACTGGAAGATCAACCCACATCCCTGGTCTTGATTTCAGCACATTCATAGATTATAGGCCAGAAGGGACCATTGTGATTATCTAGTCTGGCAGAGGCTTGGTCCATCTAGCTCCTTGACTGATCTGAGTTTTTAATTTGTGTTTTTCTCTCTCTCTCTCTCTCTTTCAGAGGGTCTAGCTGTTGGAGTTGGATTTGGGGCTATTGGGAAGTCAGCATCTGCAACTTTTGAAAGTGCCAGGTAAGCTACATGGGTGTGTCTGATCCTGACATTTAAAGCTTTATGCACACTCTTGCCTCTCCAAAATATTATTCGTGATCTCGGAATGGTGTGTGAAGCTTTACAGTGTGATTGGAGATAGGCGGATGGGTTAGTTTAAATTGGTCTGGAAAACAGAAGAAATTCTTACTGCTGTTGGACTTTTCTGTTGGCTGCAGTTGAAAAGTTTTTGTCAACGATGCCCATTCTCTGCTTTCCACTACTGCTCCAGTAGGCAGGCAGACAGAGCTGAGGAGTTGATAAGAGGACAGTGAGCCAATAGTATTTGCCTGTTTGGAGGTATCTCTACACTGCAACTTAATTCCAGCGACTGGCCCGTGTCGGCTGACTCTGGCTCATGCGGTTTGGCTACAGGGCTGTAAAATAGCAGTGTAGGCGTTTGGGCTCCGAATACTCTGCAGCCTGCAGGATTGGGCCCTCAGAGAGATTCTTGCTGGGCAGATGTCCTCCGTTATGGAGGCTAGGTCCATCGATGGCTATCAGCCAGGGTGGGCAGGGATGGTGTCCCTAGCCTCTGTTTGCCAGAAGCTGGGAATGGGCAACAGAGGATGGTTCACTAGATCATTACCTGTTCTGGTCATTGCCTCTGGGGCACCTGGCATTGGCCACTGTCGGAAGACAGGATACTGGGCTAGATGGACCTTTGGTCTGACCCAGTCTGGCTGTTCTTATGTTCTTTTGTGCTGCACCATGCCTTCCTGAGCTGGTAGGAAGTAGAACGCCAGGTTCGCTTGGAGACGCCGCTCTGTCATAGTGATTCTAGCCATGACACAAGCCCAGACTTTCCAATAGCCATAGTCAGGTCATTTTAAACACATGGCATATTTTTGGAGTGGTGTTTGAGCACAGGAAAACTGAATCAGGGAAGGGTTTTAAAGAGCATACGTCTCTCCAGTGCGCACACCTGAAGGCTAGGAATTGCTAAAGTGATGCTCTAATGCCCAATAAACGAGCACCTGAGTGACTCTGATGTTTGCCATAGAGATGTTCAGCCATCGAACCGTTTCGTAGTGCAGCGCTCCTCGCCCCCAGCAGCCGCTGCGATCCTTGGGAGTGTTAATGATTAATGTCAGAGATGAATAGGAAAGCTGTGTGCATCTCGGTGGGGGAGAAGCGTCGATCTTCCAGCTTTTTCCCTCTGCCCTTCGTTTAATAATATCATTTAGCTGCCTCCAATTTCCTCCAAGCCCTCATCAGCGCGTCTCCAGTGCGGAGGAGTTTGATTTGACATGGCTGAAATTCTGACGGCTTTTCCTACTCTGGGTGCCTTTCCCCAAGGTTTAGTCAGAAATGAATGTATCAGCTGTCAGTGGGACCTGCGTCCCGCTTTCCTCTCTGCGGCCCTGCCAGGCGGGGGTGGAGGAGCTGGCAACTTCAGATGAATTAACCGAATAGACTGAAGGGCGGTCTTAGCGAGCAGCTCGCGTGTGTGGGCGTCGCTCTGTTGCACTGGGGACCTGGATGGGGGAGTCCCTCTGTAGTCTTTTCTGCTTCAGAAATGTGCAAAACGTTAAGTAGCTTGCCTAGGAGGAGCCTCTCGGCTTGCTTCCGTCAGTGTCGCCAGCCTGCTGTTAGGAAAATTTGCTCCCCGGAGGAGCAGGCAGTGCTGCGGGGTGACAACAAATCTGTTTAAACATGAGCATTCTACCCTCCAGGCTGCTCGCTGCTAAGGCCTTGCTCACACGAGTCATCCTGAAGATGACCACCATTGCTGCCAGCTCAGGGCAGGTCTGCGTGGCAAGGCAGAAAACCCTAGCATGCTATCAGCCCTCGGGCTCTTATTGGTGGAGCAGCACCTGTGGGAAACTTTTAAAGGGAAGAAGAAAGTCTCAAATGTGTAGATAAGGCATAGATCAGTAGGCAGATACATGAGCTGGGGAATAAAACTAGAGTGTAAATGCTGGCCTAGTCCTTCTCCTCAGGCCCGGCTGTAGTAACTTACAGGAGATTGCCAAGCAGGGTCAGAGTCACAGACTACTCGCAACAGCCAGTGGAGACATTTCCAGCTTTCAGCAAGAAAGGAATGGGAGAGGACATATCTTTCCCTTGAAGGCAGCGTTTCCCAAACTTTTTTGGCCACGGAACACTTTTTAGCCTATTACGGAACACGTCTAATGTTGTTTTGTAGTCGTTTGGTTTTCAAATAAAAAATTGGTTATTTATGCTCAAATATATTTTATTTTATAAAACAAAGCAAAAATACACATTTAAAATAACTCGAACTAACAATTTCTAACCAGAAAGCACATATAAAGTAGTACAAAAATCGAGTGCAAGAGTCAAAATTAAAAAGTGTTCTACTTAAAAAAAACCTGTTTTTATATATACACAAACACCAAACACATTAGGAAAATCTATTTTTATAAGCAGAAATAAGAATTTGGATTTAATGGAATTGGTGTTTCTATGTTCTGCCAAATTTAAAAATAAAAAAAAAAAATGTAAAGACCCTTTTTTAAAATGACGATTCTTTCACGGAACACCTATTCGCATCGTGTGGAACACCGGTGTTCCGCGGAACTCAGTTTGGGAAACGCTGCTTTACGGGTATGTCTACACTGCCAAAAAACAAAATAAAAAAAGCCGTGGCCACAAGTCTCAGAGCCCTCGTCTGCCACCCCAACCTCCTGGAGCTCACACTGCGGTGCTACCCATAGTTGTGTAGACATTCCCCTCGGGCTCGGAGACCCAACCCCCTCCCTGGTTTTCAGAGGCCAAGCAGTGCTGAGTCAATTGACCTGGCTCTGAGACTCGCTTCTGCGGGTTGTTTCTTGCTTTCAAAAGAAAAAGAGCTCTGCAGTTTTAGCTGAGCCTTTAGTTGTCACTGCTGTTCCTTTCCAGCCCGTTTTGCACAGAGCCACCATCTAATTGAGTTGGACAGACGTATGTTTCTAGTGCAGGTTCTTTTCCCCCCAGGAGAGTTAAAAGGCACACGGTAATCTCGCTATCCTAAATAATGAATTTGGATGAGGGAGTCTTCCATCTCTCCTGTCTCCTGAAGGAGTTCAGTGCTATCACTCCTGCTTTCATGGACGTTCATCTGCCAGGCATCCTGCTTTAGGAGACAGAGGAAAATTATATAACCTGCGATAGCAAACTTCTCTTCAATTGGGAGCAGTAATGATGTTCCTCAATCCTCACCTCCAGTCTCCTTTGTAGTCCACTCCTGGGCTTCCACACAGCTCTGCCAATAGATCTCCGTCTTCACTTGCAGTAACACTTGCCGGTTTTTGGACTTCCCCGGAGCTGTGCCAATATATCTGAGTCCTTTTATGCAAAATCCCATTATTCCTGTTCAGATCTGGTCAGGCTGCTAATTTGGTTGGATTGTGGAACGAGTGGCGGTTTTGTGCTTTGGACCCATTGTTCACCAGGGATTGGGATGCTCATCTGCCAAAGGGCTTAGGCAGACTTTATTTATATTTCCAAACAGTGTGTTGCCTAACGTTACTGAATGAGGGAAGTGGAAGCAGTCATCCTCAAAATCCTCATTGCAAACGTAAATCAAGCCTGCTGCAGCCGGCCAGAGCTGGGATTGCTCAGCTGAATGTATACATTAAATAAAGACCTGTCCATGACTTGTACTATAAATACCCCTGACTAAATCTTAGGTGCTCTGGGGAGCTCCAGGGTGCTGCAGGTGCTCTGGTGGGGCGCTCCGGCGGATGCTGCTGTGGGGCAGGGATAGCTCAGTGGTTTGAGCATTGGCCTGCTAAACCTGGGGTTGTGAGTTCAGTCCTTGAGGGGGCCATTTAGGGAGCTGGGGCAAAAATCTCTCTTGGCCTTGGTCCTGCTTTGAGCAGGGGTTTGGACTAGATGGTCCCTTCCAACCCTGATATTCTATGATTCTATTGCTAATGGCCTGTTGATAGCTGTAAATCTGTGAGGATGTGTCATAGTCTCTCTTGTCCCAACCCATTCTCCTCTCCTCCCGTTACACCATCTGACTCTGCAAAGTCTCTCTTTTCAGTTGCGTGCTCCTAGCCAGAGGGATCGCTTTTTGCTGTGGGGTGAGTCACTCTGTTGCACCTATCCTAGGGTCTGGACGCACTCAGCTTGTCTTCAGATATGACTTCACTGTCGAGTTAACTTGAGTTGTAGCTGCAGTCCCGTTCACACCCTTCACTTGAGTGCGGCCTTGCTTTTAACTCCGATTGGCTGGTTCGTCAGAGAGTATAAACTACAGCTCGAATGAGCACAACGCATCAGCTGCTAACACAACCCTGCTGCCGTGTGGGCTCAGGCTAGTTCCGTCGGAGTGGTGGCGCAGTGCCTTCCCACGATTCCCCCCAGGTGCCCAGAAAGGACAGGCAAGTGCTCCCATACTTCACTGGGCAAGAATCCTAGAGCGACTCCGCTTTCACTGCCGTGCTAAGAAGCATGGGAGATGCCCCCAGAAGTCTAGCGACACACAGAGGCTGAGAGAACTGGGATTGTTTAGTCTCCAGAAGAGAAGATTGAGGGGGGATTTGATAGCAGCCTTCAACTACCTGAAGGGGGGTTCCAAAGAGGATGGAGCTCGGCTGTTCTCAGTGGTGGCAGATGACAGAACAAGGAGCAATGGTCTCAAGTTGCAGTAGGGGAGGTCCAGGTTGGATATCAGGAAAAACTATTTCACTAGGAGGGTGGTGAAACACTGGAATGCGTTACCTAGGGAGGTGGTGGAGTCTCCTTCCTTGGAGGTTTTTAAGGCCCGGCTTGACAAAGCCCTGGCTGGGATGATTTAGCTGGGAATTGGTCCTTCTTTGAGCAGGGGGTTGGACTAGATGACCTCTTGAGGTCCCTTCCAACTCTGATATTCTATGATTCTATGATTCTATGACATGTAGCATCAATGTGGACAAAGCCGCTCGAGTGTTCTTGTCTGCATGCCTGCCCTTGCCGGCACTAGGCTACCTCGAGAGGAGGAACTCGACTTAACTCTGCAGGGAAGACATATCCAGTGTGCCCACAGTACTCCCAGCCCCTGTCAGTCCCAGATGCCCTCCACAATAGTACACAGCACTTTCCCCATAAGTACGCCTAGTCCCTATATGCCTGGGAAGCAAAAGGCAGAGAAATGAGTCAAATCCAGACCTCCTGCAAGGCATAAAATAAATCGTCATCGAACCCTTCTGGCTTTGTATTTGAATTTTATAGCAGAGACTAACGACCACCAAGCAGTGCCCCCTGCCATTCATTTAATAAACCCACCTGTTACTTGCAGTGGCTTGGGGTATGCAGCACATTCAGCCTGCGAAATAAGCCTCAAGGCTTTTCTCTATCATAGCACAAAGAGATGTTGCTTCACAGCAGCCTTATTACTCCCGTATTTTTAGAGGGAGTCCCAGGCCTAGAGCCGGACGTGGATTTCAGAACAGCCCAAGTCCCTCTTTCGGCTCGATACAAACTGCATGTCCTCGGATTCTCGAAAGAGGCAAAGTCCACATCAGGCGGAATCAAAACCTTAAATGCAAGAGAACCTCCCTGACAGGACATGTGTCTTATATACAGAACCACCCTGGAGCCATGATCAGAATCGTCCCCGAATGTTTCTCAGAGGACTGAGAGTTACAGATAATAGAACAGTATTGGTCTGAATGTGCAACTCTAGGCGTATAGGAAATTTGGATCCATACGAGAGAAAAAATGCAATATGCTGGTTTATAGAAACCTTCTCTCTAACCTTTAGAAATAAAAGGCTCCTCATAAAGTCTATAGAGACTCCTGAGATGTGCTAACAAAGGGGCTTTTTTCTTCAGAGACTGTTCAGTAAAAGGGAAGAAGCCAGGAGCAGCTGGTTCTTTCTCTGTATTTAAAGCAGCATTAATCATGTTAGATGAAAGCTGGAATCTGGTCCATGAAGAATATCAATGCAAATTTAACAGGCTGCAAAAGAGAAGGGAAAATAACTTAATCACCATCAATCTGTTTAACAATGTCATCTGCCGATAGAACAAGGCCTGGCTTGATCTAGTCGTTTGTCCTGGAGTATGTGTTGAAGGGTCCAAGAGTTTTAAGTCGTCGCTGAATTTTGGGGAGAGGAACAATGCTGCCCTCTCTCCAGCCACTGAGGACTGTAGAGAGGCAAAGCAAATGTTGGGTTAGCTAGCAAATGCAGGTAGGCAAGAAACAATCTTCTTGAACTACTTCCATCTATATAAAGTCTAATAACAGTTGAGGCAGTGGAACAACTGGCCAGGTGTGGAAGTGGACTTGCCATGACTGGAGATAGGTAAAGATGGGACATCCTTCTGGCAGGATGAAGATAGATGGAGGGGTTCCTTTTAGCTCAAATGGACCTACTTGTACTTCAGAGCAATCAGCATACTGGGGCATAACAGACCAATGTGGTGCTGATGGAGTTTTTTATAAATCTGTGGGTATTTGGCTTGGTAACTTCTACTAGAACATAATGTTTAACTGCCTTTGTGCTGAATAATAATCTTGCCTTTTGTGGAGTGGCCGTGCAATGCAAAAACTCTATAAGCTATGTCCACAGGGAAGTTCTCTATGACGTGGTCCTGAAGTGCTATCCCCTCCGAAGTGAAAGGCAGCAACCGTTCAATAGCTCAGGACCGCACAAGTCCATGTATTAGGAAGTGACACATACTTTGTCCAACAGAGAATGACGTTGGAGTGACTGATTTGGAACTTGCCTAGGAGAATGAATTTCGCTTTCCCTGCACTGGCATAAATGCCTCCTCGGGATCTTGGATCATGGATTATGACGACCTGGGTCATGTGGCATGTCCATTAGGCTTCTGATGTGAGGTTTTAAGTTATAAACCGTGATAAAATACCCCCAATCAAAAAAAAAAAAAGGGGGGGGGGGAAATAGGTGTTTATTGGATAAAAACTGGGAAAACACCAGCAATGGTTACATGTATCTAAGGGCTTGTCTACACAGAGCAGTAATGTGGACTATGGGGGTGTTGTTTCTAAAGCGCACAAATGTGTTGCGCATTAATTGTTCCATGTAGACCAGCGGCTCTCAACCTTTCCAGACGACTGTCCCCCTTTCAGGAGTTTGATTTGTCTTGCAGACCCCCAAGTTTCACCTCACTTCAAAACGACTTGCTTACAAAATCAGACATAAAAATACAAAAATGTCCCAGCCTCACTGTTATTGAAAAATTGCTGACTTTCTCCTTTTTACCATAGACTTATAAAGTAAATCCATTGGAATATAAATATTGTACTGACTTTTCAGCGTATAGAATACAGGGCAATATAAACAAGTCATTGTCTGTATGAAATTTTAGTTTGTACTGATGTGGCTAGTGCTTTTTATGTAGCCTGTTGTAAACCTAGGCCAATATCTAGATGAGTTGATGTCCCCCCGGGGGGTATGTGTAACCCTGGTTGAGAACCCCTGGTGTGGACGCTGCTGGTGCACACACACTGAAAGTTCCCTAATGTGCTTTAACATTGTGCTGTTTTAAACAGTAATAGGTTAAGGCGTATGAGGAAACGTTAATACTCATTACAGTATACAAAGAGCTCTGAAAAACCTTGATTTTTTTTGTTGTTGGACATCTACATACAACTCAAACATTGCTGAAAAGAAACCCTGAAAAAGGAAATTAATAAACGCCGAAGAACAGAAGTTCTATATATCTTGCAACGTCATACCCTCCAACACCGGGCTCTGGCTTTGTCAGTACTGACTCATAGGAAAGAGCGCCACCTATTGTATCATTAATGCTGCAGCTTTTAGGCTTTGCTTGGCAAACTCCCATGCAAAAATTAATCCAACCCTGCTTAGCTTGTGAGATCTGTCAAACTGGTGTGTCTGCAGAAATGTTGTTTGTTCATTTAAATTAGGGAAAGGGAAGAATTAAAATATTGCTCTCTTCCCCCCTCTCCTTAAAAAAATCCCTTGGATAGATCTGGCCAAATCTCTATTGCAAGATCATTTTCTTTTTCTCATGCAGCCATGAAGAACCGCACTGAACTGTTCCCAGAGGCTTGCAGTACTTGATCAAAAATTAAACATTCTTCAGCTCAGGAATAGGTTGAGGGAGAGGGTGAAATTGAGTCATGTGACTTAAGGAAAGTGCTGCCAATAGTTATATTACGAGCATTACACACAAGAGCTCCAGGTGGGGAGAATAATTCTCAGATTCCTTCCCAGGCTCCATGTGGCCTTTCATAGCGGGGGGGAGGGTGGGGGGGAAATGAGCTGTTGTGGGTAGTGATGGGAAAAAAACCAGCACAAGCCGAGAGGATATTTTTGGGCCTTGCTTTGCCTTCTCAAAAGGTCAAGACCACCTGTTTCTAAGTCTCCATTCTCTTCTCCCTCTCACTGTCAAGGTTCAGTTCTTAGAATGCTCGATTTAATTTGCAACCAAGGTAATAAAGATCTACCCTCTCCGTGAAGGTCCATGGCGAGTTAATCTTTTACCAGCCAAAATGGAAATCCTGGGTGGTTCAAAGGGATGGCTATGGCAGTGAGGTGCGGCTGCTATCCTCTCTAGGATGCCAGCTGGACTTTGGCTCCAGGTTTTTAGCAAGGTGAAGTATGTTGGCGATGTATGTGAGAGGAGGTGGCGCCCCCCCTTTATTTCTAGACAATAAGCATCCACATGGCAAAAGCCACCACCACATGTGGTATTAATTGCTGACCGTCTCAGGGAGAGGCTGAGGGCTGAATAGTCTATGGGGAACCTTCTCTCCCAGCTTGGTGATCTCCCAGGTTGGCTTGAATTATACTTGCTGGGGTTGTGGCTGGGAGGTAGTATCTATGTGTACAGCTTCCATCATGGCAGTGTTTGCGCTCTGCACTAAAGTATTTATCTTTCCAGCAGGGAGGTATTTGCCTTTTAGAGACTGGGGCACAGGGAGATTAAGGGTTGGATCTCAACACCCTCCACTCCAGGTGTGGTCAGAGGTCACTCAGCATGTCTGAAAACCCAGCCCTAAGTGACTAGGCCAAGGTCACACAGGGAGTATGTGGCAGAGCTGGGACTTGAGCCCAAATCTCCTGTTTCCCAGGACTGTGCCTTAACCACAAGGCCATCTTTCCTCTTCTTCCCCCAAGGGCTTGTCTAAATGAACAGTTGGTGAGTGGCAAGCTAGCGTGCGAATCTAAAGAGCACTAGCGTGCCATGCGCTAGCTGTCAGTGTGGACCCTGCTGCAGCCCAGTAAAAGTTCCTGTTTCAGAGTGGAGTAGATCAAAGTGCACTAGGGAACTTGCAGTGCACGGTAGCAGGGTTTCCAGGGACACTTAGTGCACGGCACCTGAGTACGCCGTGGATTCACACCCCAGCTTGCTGCGCGCAAATGGTTCACCTAGACAAGACTTAGTCTTGATCCAGCAGCTTTCAGTGGCGCTGAGTTATTCTCAGATGCATTTTCTCCTGGAAAAACAAACACACACTTGCTCTGTGTGTGTGCTGCGCTTTCGGATCCCAGAGCAGTGTGCGAGCCCGTCGCAAGAGGGGGACCAAAGACTAGAGAGCGGGGATTGTGCTTCTGAGGGAACCGCTGCCTGTTGCAACAGAAGAGAGCTTGTGCACCTGCTTCCCTTCAGGTTGAATAATTCGTGCCCATCTGTGGGATCACACATGGCTTATCGTGTTGTCTTCGGCTGGTATAGTCCCTTCCTCTACATTGATTCCTCCTGCTGATTAATGGAGTGAAAACCTTGGCATTGTCACGTATCCTTTGTCTTGCTCCTGCAGGAGAGGCAAGCCCATGCGAGGCATTAGGTAAATGAATGCACTGCTGTCCCCGACATGATGGCTTCCCGATGTCAAAATGATTGAGGTGCCCCCTTGTGGAAAGCCGTGGCGAAGTAGAACAGATGTTCACAATCCGGCCAGCTAACGTTTAATCACTTACTACCTGGTTTCAGTGCAGCTACAAGGGGTACAAATAGCTTTTTGCAAAGCCGGCTGTGTTTAAAGCCTAGGTCGGTCAGTCAGGATTCCTGGGGTCTATTGCCCATTCTGCCAGAGGCTCACAGTGGAAAATGAGGTTGACAGTATCAATCTTTTTCGCAGTGGGGCTGAGAGACTTGCTTTGTGTTTGTAAAGCACTTTGAGATCCAGAGGAAAGAGACTCTTGAAGTGGAAACCAAATCGGCTTTATTTACTCGGAGTGCTGTCAGACATGTTGCACGCTGGTACAAGTTCAGAGACTGTCCTGCACGCAGTCATGGTCTCTAGGTAAACAGGGAATTTGGCAACCCATTAGTTATCCAAGCAGTCTCGGTGCCTTCTCCGGGTCATGCCAGTAAGTGACATGCCGCAAAGATCTTAAAAATGCCATTGTCGAGGGAAGAAGAGATGGGGATCATGCATGTTGGGGTTTCTCTCTTCTCATCTCATTTCTTCCCCTCTCTTGCCTTCTATTCATCTGAATAGCAGTTTCCCATAATGAAACCTTCACTGCCTGCTGCAGAATTCTCTTTCATGCACAGCTGTTTTTTAAAAGTGGAAAATACTAGCAGCTCCATTTCGGTTTTCTACTCATTCGTTTTTATTTAATTGAACATACTGGTATTGTTGCCGTCTGTAAAACAACGTAGGGCACTTGCTGCCTTGTGTGCAGTGGGTAATACTGAAGTATCTGGGACTGGAAAGTCCAGGAAATGGACACTATCCTGGCTGAAGAGAAATGGAATGACTTTTTGATCCATCTCTTTGAAGACCTCCTGTAAATACTACTAATGCAAACAGAGCCCTTAATGGGGTTTTCTGGAAACCCGTGGAACTCATTGACATTACGCTGAATGAAAATAAACATTCTCAGCCTTGTAGTAGTTTTCCAGATCCTTTGCCTTCTTCGGGTTTGGATCCTAGACATTGTGAAGCAACTGTCTGATACGGGCCGGGGTAATATTTCCAAAAGTGCCCAACTACCATTTTCAGAAGTGACTTAGATTCTTAGGAGCCAAATCCTCATTGAAAGTCAATGGCAGTTATGCACCTAAGTCACTTTTGAAAATGAGCTCCTAACCCACTTAGATGCTTTTGGAAACTTTACCCCAGAACTTGAGATGTGTTGTTATAATGAAAGCAGCAGGCCTGCTAAATCAACCTGAAGAATCTAGTTGATACCTGAGTATTAATTGCACTGAAATATATAGTGTTGGAAAGATCTTTGACTCTTCTATTTCAAAGCATGGCTTAACTCAGTCAATTCTGTTTACAGATTTGAAAAAAAAATGCTGCTAGGTAAAACATCAGCTGTAAGACAAATGGTCAGGTTTCCTCTTTTGTACAGATAATCTTATAGGAGAGGTGAGAGCCCTGGACCCGGTTAATCTCATGGTCCTGATCCTGTCTTGTGTGCCATCTCCAAGTGAGAATGTAATTTACATCAGAGGGTGTGGCTTAATTGGATAGGCATGAAAATACAATGCCTGAACTCCTGTGAGGGAGTGGACTAGGCCCAGAGGCCCCTTGCTGGAGGCCTCAGTGTCTGCCACACCTCTCCCAGGAAAGGATCAGTAGAGGAGTCCTACAAAAACCTAGAGTGGCTCCAGGGGAAGCAGCCAATCAGGGCCCAGGAGGGCCACATAAAAGGAGCTGCAGAGCCAGAGACAATCAGTTTCTTGCTGGAGCCAGAGGAGTGTAGACATGCTCTTGGCTGGCCAAAGGGAACTGCAGCACCACGGACAGCTCAGTGCTGCCAGGGACTGGGGGAGTGAGGAAGAGCTCCTGGCTGGCTACTGGTCCTGAACATATAAGAGCCCTGAGGTAAGGGTGAAGTGCTGGGACTGCGGGGAAGCGGCTATGGGAGCTGAAGGCAATTATGCTAAAGGGACATGGTGGCACGTGGCTGCTATTCTAAGGGTCCCTGGGCTGGGATCTGGAGTAGTGGGTGGGCCCTGATCCCTGATATCTCTCCCCTCCCCTCCCCCCCCATAGGCCACTGGGGAGGTGGCCTACAGTCGTACAGAGATAAAGGGGAAATGAACTGGAGAGTTGGGACCAGAACACACCAAGAGGGCAAAACCATTGCCTCCAGGAAGGAAGCCCTGGTGGTACAGCCCAATACGAGGGCCGGGGCTGTTTAAAGACCGCAGGCACACCCAACCAGAAAGGGTGCTCGTGAGAGGTGGGTGCCACGCCATTACAGCTCCCTAGAACCTGGGGTCAACTCCCAGGTGGGTCACTTCAGCTCTTCATCCTTTTCAGCCAATGCAGTGAGTTCCATGCAGTGTCTAGTATGTGTGGCTCTTTGGCTGAGACCTTGCACACCAAGGTCCCCTTTGTTCCAGTCACAGCTTGAGTTCCTGGGGCATTTTCCCTAAGTATAGGGGTATTGCCCTTGCGTCCTTGGCCAGAAAGTTTCTCTTTCCTCTAGCCTATGCTAGTTGCCGACTTGGCTTCCCCTCAGCACCCAGAGGCAGTTGGATCACTTCCATGGTACAATGATTCATAGTTCTGTATGCCCCATGGACCCACACTTTGGCCTCCAAGCGGCTAGGGAAACGTGAGTGATTCTGGCCAGTTAAGTAAAAGGCTCAAACACACAAGACTAAATGCAGATGAGGAGACTGTGCCAATGATAGGCTTTGTACGTTTTGGAGAGACTGAAGTGCCCAGAAGTCTTGGCGAAAAGGAAAACCATTCCAAAGTTTGGTTCTCTTTTTAATCCCCCCGAAGCTTTGCAATGTGTTCTCTTCACTTCTGGAGTTCCCACCAGGCTCTCTTGAGGACGTAGTCTAGTTCCGTAAAAGGTCCGAAGGGACAGCTTAATTTTAAGCGTGTTGAAATTGCCTCACCGGCTTCCAGTGCTCTTCAGTCTGCTAATATGAAGAAAGTCCATTCTCGCCTCAGATTTCCAGAGCAAATTTGCCTGTTTTTATGTGTGTCTGCTGCCACCCAATGTTCAGAATGCATCACTGCGTCTCCCCCCACCCATTGCCGAGTGCACCTTGTCTATCAAAGCAGCAGCACCAGGATTGCCCTTTAATGACAGGTTCTTATTTCGAGGCTTGGTTTTCATTATCGATTGATTTGATTTATTGATTAGGTGAGGAGGTCACTGCATTTGATCTTTCATTGCCTGGGATCCTCTCCTTAAAGGGAGGTGATGAAATATTGTTAAGGTAAAGCAGCAGGTATAATCTCAGTGGGAGAGAATTTTTCTTTTGTGTACAAAAAAATCATAGACTCATTAGAAATGCAGAGCTGGAGTGACCTCGAGAAATCATCCAGGCCTGCCCCCTGCACTGCGACAGGACCAAGTAAACCCAAACCATCCCTGACAGGTGTTTGTCTAACTTGTTCTTAAAAACCTCCCATGACAGGGACGCCGCAACCTCCCTTGGGAGCCTATTTCAGAACTTAACTATCCATTAGAACGTTTTTCCTAACAAAAAGGAACAAAAAAACACGTTTAGTGTGCCCAGTGCCTACTGGGAGAAGTTGGTGGGACTCAGTCCAGTTCCTATTAGACAGTTATATCTAGATCTACATCTGTCAGTCAAAGAACACACACAAACAATGGAGAGTGAAATAGCGTCTCAGATCAAGGCTCCCGTATATCAGTAGAGATGATTTAGATGCCATTAGTCGCCCGAGCTGCCACTCGTGCCCCCTTCCCCTGAGCTAAATTTGACAGGGAAAGAAAGCTACAGTATGAAGCCCAACTTTCACAAGCCTCCTCCAGCCTGTCTTCCGGCAGCCTTACCTCATCCGTGTGTGGCACGCTCTCTGCTTGGCAGGGGCATTGGTAAAATACAAGGGAATAGGGGAAGCAGCTTAATTGGGGTCATCCTGCTGTTCCGCTGTGCTGCTGTGAGGAAGAGGAGCGTTCAGTCTCTGCACCTGGCCCGGCTTTTTGTTCCCAGGGCCAGTGCACGGATCCAACCAGGAGGTGAAATAGCCTTGAAGGTAGAATCTTGGAGACCATCTCTGCCCCCTTTGCCCCAGGTGAGTTTTGGGCAGTTGGTTTAATGTGAACTTGGGTTGATTTAGCTTCCAATTGTGATTCTCTCTGCTTTTGAGTGTTTGATTTCTTTATTTCTCCCCTCTCCTTGCCCTGTTCCTCAAGGCACCACCCCTAGTCGCGCTGTGAACCGCAGAGAGTTCGGGGCCGTGTTATTGTTCCCTGCTTCCTGACCTGTCACCCCAAGGGCAGCTCTGGGGGTTTGTGAGAACCTCTGAATTCTGTCCAACTAGCCAAAACACCAAACCCTTCCAAGTTGCTTTCCCATAGCAAAGCGATCCCCTCCCCCTGCTGTTAGCTGCACATGCAAGGTGGACGGGGTGCCCATGTACAGAGGAATAATAACCAAAGCGGGCGTCTTGAATGGGCCGATTGAGCACAGCAGCCCTGGAACTCAGGGAAAGTTCCCTCCAGATGTGAGCAGAGGTCTGAGCTGGCCACTGGCTGCCTTCCAGACAGGAAGGTAAAGAGAAGGGCAGCCATGTCTTTAAATGAGTTGATTTACCCCCCCCTTCCCCAGCCTCCCCACCCCTCCACTTCGTGTGGCTGATTAAAAGGAACCATATGATGTTGGAACTGCTTAGATCAAAACCGGCTGGATTCCTGCCTTCTCCAGCATCCCACACCGGGGGAAGCAGAGCGAGGGCTTTGATACCGAATCCACCGCGTCTTGGCAGTAAAACCTGGCGGAGCGGCAGAGCACGGGCAGGGCTGTAAAACACAGGTGCAGTTTATAGATGGCTTCCCAGTGTTGGATTTAAAGAGAGGGCGTCTTTGTTGAGGAGAGAGGGTCCTCCTGGGAAACACGCAACCCGGCTGCTCCGGCCATTCCTTTGTGTTGTAGCGCTCAACTCTCCGTTTGCTGAGGGCTGCTAAAGAAGGCAGCCTGGGAACTTACTAATAAAGGGCCCGATCCTGAAGGCTGTGACGCGTGGGAGCGACTTTACTCGTGGGGCAGTGCCATCGAAACTCCAAGTGCAGAAGTGTGTCCATGGTCAGGCCCAAAGCGCTTCCCTCTGTTCAAAATCCATCAGTCTGACTGTGAGAGGACAGCAGGACAAAATATAGAACCTTGACCTCTTTTTATTTTTTGTAAGGCTGAAAGTTACATTGACTCCCCGAAAGCCTGCACTGTTTTTTATAAACTAGTGTTTATTAATAATAATATTTGTTTTATATTGTATTAGTGCTTCGAGTATTCTGCTGGGTGTTGTACAAACCCACAGTAAGAGATTACTCCCTGCCCCCAAATGCTTCCAGTTCTAGTAGATGCAACGCACAAAGGACAGGAGGGGAAACTGAGGCATGGAGTCAAAGACTTGCTCAAGGACATATAGCAGCTCAGTGGCAGAGCCAGGTTTAGAATCTTGGACTCCTGATTCCCAATCCACTAGACTACAGTGCCTCTCCTCTGTTTAAAATCTGTCTGTCTTTCTCTTAGAGGACAGCCGGACAAAAATATATATATAACTCGTCCTCGTTTACCGTTTTGCTTAAAGTCACCTGCTGCTGTAAAAATATATTGGCTCTTGGTAGGTAAGTCAAGGCTGGTGCCTAGAAATGCTTCCTTTTGCAGCCTTCACTAGGAAGGGCTAGTGCCTTTTTTTCGTGCTGATGGGAGAGGGTGGGCAGATGAATGTGGCATGCAACTGCCTTGATAGCTTTATTGTTAGTAATCAGGTTCTTTTTCTTGGTTTACGACCCGATCCTGCATTATTGAACTGGATGGGAATTTTTGCCAATGGCTCGGGATGCAGGATGAGGTGCCCTGCCAAGAATCTCTGGCCTGTATAGGGGAAGGAAAACAAGTCTTTGAAGACAGACACATTGAAAACCCCAGTTTAAGCTGGCCAGACGGAAGTGTGGAAAGATTCTATCATTTAAAAAACATTGTTTTTTCATAATAGAAATTAAAATACTATGCTGATTGCGGTGGTTTTTCAGTTAATTGCAAGACAACGTTGTTACGGCCAGCTCTATTACCCAGCTAGCGTCCCAGAGCACAACTGATTTGGTGTAAATAACCTACCTGCATGGGGCGCTCCCCTTGCCCTGCATTTCAAGATCACATCTCTCTGAGAGACATGAAGGAGACCTCCCTACCTGTCTCTTGTCAGCAATGGCCAGCGGTAGCCTCAAAAGGAGAGAGTCAGTGGAAATCAAGCTCGTGCTGAGCCCTGCCTATTTACTTCGGTTGTCAGGGACTTCGAGGTGCCCTGTGACTCAGTGATGATGTTGATGACCTTGTTAAGGACAGGCATAGTTCTCCTGCATAAAAGGAGTGCGTGGCAGGGGGTTCTGTGTCCGCTGGTGCTCCTTATCTGTGGATGGAATCACACATCCTCTGGAGGCCAGCTCAGCCAAGCAGGGGTGTGCAAAGTTAGATACGCTGGGTTCTTGCAGGATTCTGGGGGCCTGATCTGGAGCCCACTAGAGTCTGTGGAAAGACTCCCATTGACTCAGTGGACTTTAGAGCAGGTCATTTGAGGGGGAGGATGGGGGGCTGGGAAGAACACAGGCAGGTGCATACTCATTGTGCACACCCATCAACCCATCCCCGTTCCCTCTAATGCCGCTCCATTAGCATTCAGCCTCCCCGCCCCGTCCCCGGGGTGCAGCGCTGCTATAGGCCATCCCTCACCGTGCCTGTTCCGTGCTGCATGAGGGCACAAGGGATGGTGGATTAATACTGCCACGAGCATGCCCGATGCTGACGCACGAAGCGTCGGTGGGCCTGCCCTGGAGTGGGGCATGCAGCTGAGTTGCTGCTTCCAATCCCATGCTAGTTTTCCACGTAAAGGGAGGTGGGAGTATCCAGGAGCACTAATGCTATACTACTGTGTGGATGGAAACACGTGAGTGGAACGGGAGGGGAAGGCCCCTGGGGGCCCTTTCTCTCTGCCGAAGGTTGGAGGCTCTTGCATTGGAGAATCGGCACAAGGAACCGTTTATCCTGGTCCCCCCACCCCCCATCCCTCCAACTCAGCGATGCACAGGCCTCTTGGCATGAGACCATGTTCTTGCACAACGTCCACTTTGTTTAGGGGGGACACCAGAGCTTTGTGAGCAGTAATGTTGTTTCTTAGAGGATGAAGCAGGAACACAGGAATGCAATTATGTTTTTCCTCCCTTATGAAGCCCTCGTGTACTTGAAGCATACTAAAAGCACTTAATAGAATGATCTCCCTCAAAACCCACAGCCATTTTCCTAAGGGGCGTCTTCTGTTTCTGGCTATTTTTTCCTGTTGGGGAGGAATTCACTATCAAGTCAAGTTCCTGGGTCATAATCACAGAACTCCTTCACGTTTTTTATTATGGTGGAGCGGGCATGAAGCCATACTTGGGCTTGTGCCAGCAGTTTTGCTTTTAACAGGGTAAGGATTTGGAAATGTATGTCAGATCTGATCCCGTCCCCCGGAGAGATTCGGTGTGGGGAGGTTTGTATGCAAACCACAGCAGTACAGAAAGTCAAGGGTTAATAATAAAAGCATCACAGTCTCTGAAAACAGATGCCATCTACACAGTGAACAATATCCTCCTCGGCCTGGGGCTGCAGAGGGTTGAGCAGGACTTTTCCTCCAGTAGCAGTTCTGGGCTGCTGTGAGCAGCGCTGCGTCTCAGAGGCTTATAAACTTGGCCAAACCTGGGTGGATTTTCACAGGGATGGAAGAAAGACTCCCCACTTCCTCCAGCCAAATTTGAAGTCCCTGCTCTGAAGCCTGAGTGAAACTAGAGTTTCTCAAAGAAAAGGCTGGCATAATTTTTTAATATGGGCAAATTGTATTTTTCTTAAGCCTCATCTTGGGAATGGCTGACCATGTTGGCTGAAATGTTCCGAAACCATTCAGCCTAAGGCCGATACCTCCCTTGGAAAATTTCTGATTCAAATTTTGGCAAAGTTTTGGGCAACTGAGAACAGGGTCTTTTCAAAGGATATATGAAAGTGAATAGAGGCCATTCCTACACATAGTTCCATGGTGCATCGTAGCTATTAAATTCCATAAGAAAGAAGCCTTTGTCATAGCCCAAGGCTAAATCCAGTCACAAGGGACAGTTTGTGCCAGAAAACAAACAAACAAAAAAAGATTTAACCACAGCAGCATTCTTCGGGCCCTGGGTAATCAGCAGGGCCTATTTTTATTTTTTTATTTTATTTTATTTTTGGTTTTAAAAAAAAAAAAAAAAAAGGAAAGAGAGAATTCCTCCAGATACATCATTTGATTTTAAGTTTGACCGGAGCTGAGGGCCCTACTCAGCCATCTTTGCTGGGCCTTAGTCCACCCCCTTCTTCCCCTTCTTCATGACCTCATGCCTCCCTCCTGCAGGTTTGGAACCCCTTGATCCTGAAAGGAAGATGCACAGACCCAAGCGCCATAAGTAACTAAAGGCTTTGCTTCTCAGGGAAATGTTCTGGCCACCCCGTTTGGGAAATAAGCCATGCTTGGTGTAGCATAGGCCTCTGGATTCCACTCCAGGGGGTATTTTGGGAGAGGCTGCATTCTCATTTCTCCAGACCTGCTGTGGAGGCAACTGGTCAACATCCCAGCTGCCTCCCCATCTCTCCACTGCAGAGACACCTCTTCCATGGCACCTTTTCCCCGCCAGTGCACTCTCCTCCTCCTATGAGTCACTAGATCTAACCCCCAATACATGCATCTCCTAAGACACTTGTTTGACCACCCCATTCCTCTTAGCCCCCATCTGGGCTCCCCTACTTTCAGTAATGCCTGTTTTTTTTTCAGTTCCTCACATGTTCCCCATCCCCATTTCTCTTCCATCTGGAGGGAAGAGATTTGTGGGTTTTTTATTTGGCTTCTTGAATCATCTTCCTTTGAGCTTTGGATAAGGCTTAGCTGCCTCCTTTACGCCAAATAGTCGGCAGCTATTTCCTGCTTCCCCCGAACAGGAACAACGCTGCAGGAGCAGAAGCTCAGTGCCTGGAACGGTGCGAAATGTACTTCCCCCAAATGCCCTGTTTACAGACCACCTTCCACTCCTCCCTCCATTAAAACACATGCATTGGGGATGAGGAGGGCGGTCACTTCTCAGTCACCGGAGCAGGGATGTAGGCTAGGTTGGAGAAGCCTGGCTTCTGGAACGCTCAGCTGGTGAAGTAAAGGAAAGAGAAGGGTCCCTTTCTGAACCTCAGCAGGTGCTTGAGGCCTATTCTGATCCCCTTTCTCCCGTTGGATAGTAATTCATGAGTAGACAGTGGGTTTGTTTAGGCTGGGAAAATGTATCGTGTTAAAAAAAAAACAGTCTCAAATATGACTGCCCTTGGCGTGGACAGTCACAGGGAGATAGGAGTTTCCATAATGGACCAGGCCAGTGGAACCAGCAAACCCAGTGTCCTGTCAGAGAGTGGCCAGCACCAGATGCTTCAGAGGAAGGTTCACGAAACCCTGCAGGAGGCAATTGTATGATAACCAGCCCCTCAGGGGAAGTTTCTTCCTGACCCCTGGTATATAGAGTTTGTTTAAACCCTGAAGCATGGGGGTTTATAGCCCTACCCAAACTATTTATTTTTTGGTATGTACTCTAGTGCTTGATATTCTTCTTAGCCATCTAAATGTCCAACCCCTGTTTGAATCTTACTGAGCTCTTGGCCTCAATGGCATCATGTGGCAATGAGTGCCACTGGCTGGTTGTACCTTGAATGATCAGTTGTGAAATTGCCACCTTTCAGTGTCATCCATGTCCTTTTGCGAGAGAGGCTGAATAGAAGATCCCAAGCTGTATACTTCTGTCATGTTCAAAAATATGCTGGCTGGTCATGGTTTAAACCCCTTTTGAGGTTCATGAAAGAGAACATTTGTGCAATAAAGTACTACCTGACATGGGTAAGGTGACCCATTCTGGTCCTCATTGGTTAAAGCCTGTCCAAAATTTTCATCAAAGTTTCTCTTGTAAGAAAAATGGGTGATGAGAGGCAATGGGTTCAGTCTGACTTTTATGATCAATAATAATAGCGCTGGTTTGGGGAGAGGAATGTGGGGGGGGAGGGGATCTCAACAAAATCGTTTCCAACCCAAAAGAGGAAAACATTTTTTGGATGAACGTTTTTGCAAAAGTGTTTCTTTTTTTTTTTTTTAATGGCTCCTTTATTGAGCTCTAAAAGCCTGGTTCCTACTGGCCATCAGCCGAAGCAGAATGGAGATGACCTTACTGGATGTGCCACAAATATGGAAAAGCAAGAATTTAAAAAAAAAAAAAAGAGAGAGAGAAATTATAAAGAGGGAGAAGAACCATAGGGAGAGCAACAGTTAATAATGGTGCAGTTGCTGCTTCCCTCTTCTCCAACACTAGGTGGTAATGTCTTTGCTCCTATCATGTATTGTAGTTCTCAGCTGATTTGGGGCTACTTCCTAATCAGGGGAGGGATGGAACAGGAACACTGGCAGGAAGCAAAATGAACTTTTTGCAGATTTCTTCACTACAGAAGCTAATGTTGAAATACAGACCCTAGGGCTACTCTTTGTGCCAGGACAGCAAGGCACAGACAAGCCGTTAAATAGGTGAACAACTTACACTGCATTGTAATAAATTACAAAGACCAGATGGTATTTATTAGGGTTGTGAAGTACTAGGAAATAAATAAGCTAGCGGAACTATTAACTATATAGAGTATAGATCTCATTAAATGAAATATTTTCTCAAGCACTGTATGGTCTGGGGAATGGATTGCAACAGGATATAGAAGCAAATAGCTTAGAAAGATTAAAAAAAAATTATACCAAGGTTAATGTTATAAGGGTTACCAGCTCTCTTGCTTTAGGGCAAAAGTTGACCACCAGCTGGAGTCAGGAAGGAAATTTTCTTCTCATGGTACTGCGAAGTGTGGTATTGCAGTTAGATGGCTTATGGGCAGTCATTTCATGTGACACTAGCCAATGCCAAACACAAGATACTGTACTTATTGGATGTCATAGGGTGACCACCGCCTGGGGTTTCCTCCTATGGCAGGCCTGGACACAATGTGCACACCTGCCTCAGTTTCCCCTTGGAATCTACCTTTGCATAGTAATGTTGTCTCTTTTAGTGGCAAATTCAAACCCTTTTCTAATCAAGTCAGATGTCAGAATCCGCAGATCCCGCATGGTAAAACAGTTCTTCTCAAAACCCAAAGTAAAGTCAGGTTACAGTTCAGCAGCTCTTCATCCCTTTCAAAGCTCCCCCACCCGAGAGTCATTAACCACTCTGTCTCGGTTCCTTTAGCCCCCGGTCCAGGGCCCCACTCTCCAGGCCTGTCTGACTGAGAGTTCCAAAACCTGTTTCTTTCCCACGCATCTTCCCCCTGTGGCCCCAATTCAGGTCTCCTGCGACAAATCTCCCTCAGTGTTCCACTCCGTCCGGCCTCTCTGCCCTGCTCCTGGGATCTGTGGTGCAGCACTGGTTCAGTGGTTTGAGCATTGGCCTGCTAAACCCAGGGTTGTGAGTTCAATCCTTGAGGGGGCCACTTAGGGATCTGGGGCAAAAATCAGTACTTGATCCTGCTAGTGAAGGCAGGGGGCTGGACTCGATGACATTTCAAGGTCCCTTCCAGTTCTAGGAGATGGGATATCTCCATTAATTTAATTTGTTTTGGGTTCAGCTTCTCCTAACCAGGCAGGTTTTTCCCAGCGGCCTGGCACAAGCCCTCCTTTGACTCACTAGAGCTTCCCCAGCTCTGATCAGTTCTCACATCAACCTGTTGCTTTTCCCAATGGCTCGCTAGATCCCCTCGCTGGTCCTCCTCCCTGGGAGTCTCCTTTTTCACTCAGGCATCTCTTGCCTGCCCATCTTTCTCTGTGTCGATGCTTTCAGCCAGCTCTGACGCACCCAATCTCTCTCCCAGGCTTGCAACGCCCAGGCTTCTGGAACTGCCGATATCTGACTCGGGAGATGAGGAAGTAGGTCGTCACTTTGTCCGTCAGAGAATTCAAACTAGAGACCGCTGTAAAGGGGTCTGATTTCAGAATGTGTCCTCGGCGCTGACTGAATATATGCTTCCATGGCACTATTTCTGTGTGGGCACCCAAAATCAAGAGTGGCTTTTAGGAATCTTGGCCCTAGGTCTAGGTCAGGGGTGGCCAAAGTTACTGGTCTTCCAAGCCACATACGACCATCTTCAGAAGTTCGAGAGCCAGGGTACACCTGCCGGAAGCCAGGGCTTGCGGGTTCAACCTGCTCCCGCTGAAGTCCCGAGCCCTGGCAGGTGCACCCCACAGGGCTGAAGCCCTGAGACTTCCCTGCCCTCTAGGCAGAAGCCCTTACCACGCCACCCTGCTTCAAGGCAGAGGTCCTGAGCTTCCCCACCCCAGTCTGGTAGGTGGAGAATGAGGAAGAAGTGGGGGGGCTCCGTGAGCCACACTTTAATGGTTAATTGAGCCGTATGTGGCTTGCGAGCCACCCCGGTCTAGGGGATCTACGCTCCAGTCCTTTGAAAAGTGCCTGTGCCTCAGAGAACACCGAAGCTGCAGCATTAACAGCCCCATCAACTGGATAATGGAAAGAAGTTCAGCAAATGAAACCTGTAGTGTGAGCACTAGGAAAGGGAAGTGGTTGAATCCCCCATCTCTGGAAATACTGCACCTTAAGGTAGGCCAAGTACTTGAACGTTGGGGGGGGGGGTGCAATCTTGCCATGGTGGCGGTGGGGCTTGATGTTTTTTTCCATCTTTAAGCTGTGTAACTGAGCATCCCTACAGTGCAAACAGCCAGATTTTTTTCTCCCATCTTAAATCAGATTTGGAATGAAGGGAAAATCCATTCATGTGGTTTCTAGCTGGCTGAGGTCTGGCATTTTCATTTCATCATGAATCCCGCTGCACTGAGCCAAAGCCCATCTGGCTCGAGCTGCTGCTTTTTCGTACCTGGTGTGTGTTTCTGAAGTTCTTAACTTGAAGGATTGTGTGTGTTGCTGAGCTTTGGCATGGGGAGATCGGAGCTCCGTTCCCAGCCCTGGTGTCTGATCTCCCACCTAGCACTCCCATGGGATGCGAGTACTCCGACGTGGGAGTGACGGGAATGGCTTGTGTAACTCCGTGACCTATTTAGCTCATTTAGGAGCGGGGTTGACCCAGGAAAGAGAGAGTGGAGACTTCACATTTTTCAGTTTTTTTTTTTTTTTTTTGCTAGAAGATGAGAACCAGACGGTGAAATTTTGTGATTTCTTTATTTGTATGATGGTAGCACCTAGAGACCCACAAGCAAGATCAGGATCGCAGTTGTTCTGGGCACCATACACACCAATCCAGTGAGACTGTGCCTGCCCCACCCACCCACACACACACCCACACACACAATCATTATCCCAGTGTGACAGATTAGAAATCAAAGCCAAGTGGATGGGTCTGTTTTCATGGAATAAAGGACTTGAGTTATTTGAGCTCGTGTGCGCAACTCTGTGGTGTTGTGTTTTCTCCTTCGCTGCCCCCCACCCAAATACGCCCATACTTATTTAGAACTTAGAACTTATTAGTTCTGCTCTCATCTGCCATGGCTTGTCTTACTATGAGTTGATACAGCGCCTAGGACAATGGGAACCTGATCGTGAGTGGGTTGTCGGGGTGCCGTGGTAACACAAACCATCAGTAATGTGAACGATGAACGGTCAGCTGCAATGGCAAAAAGTCGATTTAGATTTTTAGAAATCCGTTTAGTGTCATTAATCGCCAGAGCCGTTAGCAGCCTCAGGGAGGGGAAATTGTATTTCTCTTTCTCCCCCAGTGTCATTCTCAATCTTTCTGTGCCTTTTCTAAATCTATTACACCTCTACCCCGATATAACACGAATTTGGATATAACGCGGTAAAGCAGCGCTGCGGGGGGGCGGGGCTGCGCGCTCCGGCGGATCAAAGCAAGTTCAATATAACGGGGTTTCACCTATAATGCGATAAGGTTTTTTGGCTCCCGAGGACAGCGTTCTATCGGGGTAGAGGTGTATAATTTCTGAGTTACTTGTGCGAGTGACACTCATTTACATCTTGCCATGAGAGTTGTCAAATCTGGGAAACAAAACCACCTGCTCAGACATGTCTTTCAAATGAAAGATCCTATTTAGGGTGTGTGTGTGTGTGTGTGTTTTGTATGAGAGAGAGAGAGATGTATACAGTGTGTGTGTGTTTTTTCTTTCTCATGATGACGGTGGTATTTCTCCCACTGTAACACAATGGACCCCATTCATCAGCCCGTTTGCTGGGAATACCGGCCTTGTTTTGAACTGCTGTGCCCACAGATAGTTTCCTGTCCAGCTCTGGTAGAACAGACAGCAGAGAGGCTACGAGTTGACAGGCAGACTTTGACTATGGCTTGGAAAATATTATTCCATGGGACAGGCCTCCCACGCTGTGTCTCTCAGGCTGGAAGCAAAAAATAGGCTTGATTAATGTACAGAGATTGAAACCAGGCAGAAATGTTACACTGTTGTTTTTGAATGAATGGAAATCATTGTGGTCTAAGACACAACAGAAGACGCACTGGATTTCTCTCTCTCTCTCTCTCTCTCTCTCTCTCTCTCTCTCTCTCACACACACACACACACACACACACACACACACACACACACACACACACACTCTTCTCACTTTCTTGCTTAGCTAGATCCAAAGTGGAGCTAATGAAGAAGCTGCTCCAGGGTCAACCAAATGTGGAGATAGCTGGCCTCCCTATAAGACTGAGATCACGCACTCAGCAGTTCCACTGGGTTTAGGGTGTGCCTAGAAATGCTTAATGGGGAAGAATACATATTGCTGTTCATATGCCCCACGGGGGCTGGATTGGGGAATTCCACCTTTCCCTGAGATCTAAGGTTCTTCAGCCAGACTGCTATTTCCAGATCTCTAGCTTAAATCCTAGCATGGTTACTAAAATAAATTGCTGTAAGATGGTTATTAAGCGCCTTTTAATTAACATTCCCTGAGGTTACTTTTTTTTTTTAAAAAGAGATGGTTGTTAGACGAACGTGTGTGTTTCTCAAGGAGAGGTTTTGCACAGTAAATATTTCCCCACGCTGTTCTGCAATGCAGCAATGTATTGGGAACGTTCGCGAGTTTTGCAAGAGGTGAGAGGAGCAGCTAGCCTCTCTTTTTTAAAGGGTGGCATTAGCCCTTGAAAGTCGAAGCGCGACCGTTAATCAAGATGTGTTTCAGGTTTATTGCATGTCTCTCACCTTGGGGAAGCCATGCAAACCCTTTGCTCATTAGGTCACGGATGGGAATCGCATCTGATCTCTTGAGTCTTTTCAATTCCTTTTGAAATGAATTTTATGCTAGTTTGACATCCCTGGAGCCTGATGTTCTCATAATGAGCCAAGCAGCAGATATGGGACAAAACGCTTCCTCTGTCTGCCCTGCCATGTTTCTTGATACTGACCTGGAGTGGCTGCCTCCAGTGATGATAACCAATTTTACATGGTCTGTTCAGTCTTTGGCTTCTGCTGAGACTACCAGGAGTGGGCCAGCTAGTGCCGTATGTGGACACCTGCATTGAGAATACACACATTGGATGGTGATAGTGTTCAGTCATTGCTGACTTGAATTGTATTTGCATCATTGACCTAGAAGTGAGAGGCCCCATATCCTGTTTTTGATCCATGGAGCTTCTAACTCTGAGCAACTGCCTCTTCGTAGTGTCCTTGCCAAAAAAAAACCTCCTGCCCCCAGCTTGCACGAGGAAGCCCTCAACTTATGTCGGTGGGAGTTGCATGGACGCGCGTACCTTTTAACCTGCCCTGGCCTAAACATTGTGTTAGTTCCCACAGAGGAGATGCATGAAAAATAGCAGGGAGGGAATCTCGTATTTAACACACACAGCAGTTTCCACGTGTTTGGATTGTCTGGTGCAAATCATTTAAATACAGGTTTCAGAGTAGCAGCCGTGTTAGTCTGTATCCGTAAAAAGAACAGGAGTACTTGTGGCACCTTAGAGACTAACAAATTTATTAGAGCATAAGCTTTCGTGGACTACAGCCCACTTCTTCGGATGCATACCCGTTATATATATCGTTAATATATCGTTAAGACGCGATATATTGATCCCCGAACGCGCTCACTGTCGACTCCGGAACTCCACCAGAGCGAGCGGCGGCAGCGCAGTCGACAGGGGAGCCGCGGCCGTCGATCCTGCGCCATCTGGACTCCAGGTAATTCGATCCAAGATAGTTTGACTTCAGCTACACTATTCGCTTAGCTGAAGTTGCGTATCTTGGATCGATCCCCCCCCAGTGTAGACCAGCCCCAATGGTTTTCTAAATCCCACCAGTGGATGCCTTGATTGGCATTTAGGGAAACAAGTACCTGATTTATGCCTGAGAGCAGATTTAAACACTACAGTCAATGGGATTCCGATGTTGCCTCCTTGTTTGGAAAGCAAGTTGCCTGTTATTAAGCAACTGAGAAATGAGGGGTTTCTAATGCAAAATCACTGACTCAGTTTTATAGCAATAGATGCCCTACTCTTAACCTGGATAGGTAGCAGTTGATAAATAAGTGCGCTCCTCCCTACAAAGTCCTCGCAAATTCTTTCTTTGTCCTTAAGAAAACAGTTTTCATTGTAAACAGAAATTAAGCTGTAAGTTGGTCATTACAAGAGGGAAGCAGAATGGCTGGAAATTTAAAGTGTGTCTGGAAAGCAAGACAGGGCAAGCTTGAAAATGCTTCATCCTTGGGAGATCTGTTTACAACTATGTACAAGAAATGTGGTATGCAGTGTTTCTCTCCTTGCCTGTTTCTCTGAAGTTGAATATCTTCATAGGAGCCTTTTGCCGTCTGGGTTAGAATTTCCCAGTCTCTGATCTAAAGCATAGCAAAGGCAGCATAACAGAATACTCAATTCTTGGAGCAAGTGAGGTCTCGTAAAGCAGCTTCAAGCATGACCCCTAACCAAGGATTATGAGAACCTTGGGTTTGGCATAGCTGGGGTTTTTTTTTCTTTCTTTTCTTTTAAGTCTTTGACCGGGACAAGCAAACTTTCGGCCTTGACAAATGGAAGCCATGGCAGATTGACCATGACGTCTTTGGTTAATCTTATATCCAAGAAAAATTGTTACAGCGACATGGGTGAAGACAGCATGAGTAACTTAATCAGTGTGAAAACAAGCACAACAACATGTTCCAGCCTTATAAATTAACTCTCCCAATACGCGGTTCCTTGGCACTGGGAACCCAAACAAGCCAGTGCCAGCCATCGCTCCGTTCTGCCAATGTGAATCTAAACGTATTAGGGTTTTGTTTGCTTTCCTGCCAAACCTGAACTGCCTCGCACTGTTGGCAATATGGAGAAAAGCCTTCTTCTTTTTATTTTATTTTTTTACCATCTCGCCAGTGCTAGGAAGAGATAGGGCTTAGGTTTTCCTGATCCGTCAGCACCGGGGGCGGGGAATATAAACACAGGCAGGGATCAATCATTGTATTTTCTGTTCCCTGGTTCTGGACCGGAGAGCAAACCTTTTCCGGGTCCCGAAAACATTGAGTAGCTTTGAAGTTGCCCAGTAAAAGCTGTTCAGGCCACACATGTGGCCACCGGTGTAAAATGAGTTAGTTAGGATTTTTGAGGAAACTTCCCCAGTGTAGACTGCCTCTGGAGTGAGTCCATCAAGGGTCATCTTCCTATTTCCTTTGTCATGCTAACCAACTGCTCCTCCTCGCTTTCCCAGACACACCAGGCTACTCATGTTTGCCACTTAAAACACATGGGTTAATTTAAATGAGGGATGCATGGCTCCTTCCAGCAGTAACATTGTCATGTCCTACTGATGAACGGAAGGAACAGTGGCCAAAGTGAAGGTATACCCATAGCCCCCCAGAAAAGGGGAAGCCATATAGTTGTGCAATTGCGGTCAGGCGGAATTCCAGCTGAGCTCGACAGATGGTCTTGGCGGCCATGGATATCTTGAAAACTGTACCTTGGTCACACGACACTGATTATATTTGTTTCCAGGCTGTGGAACTCAGGGTGGGTCTTTCGCTCTTGTCTGTTAGTGTAATCTTGCACTCACATAAGCTTTGAGTTAGATGCCCAGTTATCATTCATTTTTTGGGACCTTTTCCAGGGCTACAGGGGCAGCAGACAACCGGCCTTCAAAGAGGACCGCTTTGAATGGCAAATAATGGACCATCTCATTCCATTTATTGCAGTCTCGTGAGCATTGCCGTCATTTCAGTTTTATCATTGTGCGTATCTGAGTCATGACACAGGTGCTGTACCTGCTTGTCAAGGCTTCTCCTAAAGAGAGCTTCCTTTCATTTCATTTTGATTGCAGTGGTTTCCTGGAGCCCCCGCAATATTTAAGGGACAGTAGTAATTTCCAAAAGGTAAATTAGTCATAGCAGATTGTTCTGAGCTAATGCTTTACATTACTGTGAGGGGTAATTTGCTGTCTTGACATAGGGAGTATTATCTCTCTCTCTGTACTCAAAATATCATATACTAAAGTTGTTCGTGGGCATCTATTTTGGAGCGCCTTAATGTTGTTCAAGATGGTGAAACTGAGGCACAGAGATTTTTTTCCCAAAGAGACTAATGACTGGGTGCCTCCATTTTTGAGTGCCCAATTGGAGACATCATTAAGGAGGGCTGATTTTCAGAAGAAGGGTGCTTGGTGCTTTTAGAAATTCAGGCCCCTCTGAAGTATCTGAAGTTGGGTGCTCAAAATCACTGGATGCTGTTGAAAATCTTAATCTAAGTGGCTTGCTGAAAGCCGCATGGTCATCGGCAAAGCTGGGGTAGGACCCAAGTTGACTAGACAACCCCACTTCTGTCTGGTTCAATCTGGCATCTCTGAATTTATTGCTGGCAGCAGCTATCACACTGCTAAGTGATCTCACCAGTGATTGGAAATGTGGTGGCAGCATTTATTTTTCTTTCTTTGTACGTATGTGTGTGTGTGTGTGTGTGTGTGTGTGTGTGTGTGTGTGGTGTGTCCCATCTGTCCTGAGCATCTGTGTGTATCTGCTCAGGGGCATTTCAGAAACTATTGATGGAGGAGAGAATCAGCATCTCACTCAGCTCTCATACTCACTGGGCATGTGTGTGTCTGGGCATGTGTGCATCTGACACACACACACTCACTCACTCACTCACTCACTCTGGATCAAACAGGTGGGGGGAAAGTGGAAGGGTTAGTTCGGTGGATTTCCAGGTGTTGGTGGCTGTGGGAACTCTTCAGGGTATGTTTGTACAGAGTGAAGTCATATGGGAGAACTGGTGACCTCATCTTTTGTGTGTGCGTTGTAAATTGTCCAGGCGATGCTCCTGCACTCAGATTGAGTTGGCAGCCGGTATTTATGCCTGTGTCAAGAGAGGAGAAGCCTCCAAAGTTATTTGTGAGAGTCCCTAAAATGTGGCTCTGTACTGGGCTGTTGGCTGCAAATCCTTCACTAGGCATTTGCAGTCGCCTCACCAGTTCGTGTAGAGACACTCCCACCCAGGCCCCGCAAGTGTCTGGACAGAGCATGCTTTTCGGTTCATTTGTAATACTCATGAAAGTGAGGAACTGATACCCTGGCTGTCGACCTTCTACCAAATTCTATTCAGCCTATGTGGAAATCATTTATCATCGCGTTCTTTCCGGAAAGTAATTTTACCCTGGGATGGGCGGGGGAGGGGGTAGACTGACAAGACAATGCAGGAAGTGGATTTTGGTTCCTTTGCTTGACAGCTATGATTTGACTCTACAAAGGACCTAGAAGCAGAGTCTGAACAATCTGCAATATTCGCGTTGCCTAGGAACGTCCTTCGCTCCTCAGGGGCTTCTCTTGGTGCTTTTTCCGGCTCCTGGACATTTCAAACTCCGGCAGGTTGAGTCATTGTTTGTTTGGCGCTAACTCTGGGTTGGCTCAGTGATGCCTGCTTATGTGGATTAGCCTGAGACTCCAGCACTGCTTGGAACCATTGCCCAAAAGTCATTCAGAAGGGCAAGGGCAGTACTTCACTTCTGCTGTAATGAGATCCTAGAGGGCAAACAGGCTTTCAGCCATAGTCCTTCCCAGGCAGGGCCGGCGTTAGGCCGATTCCCCCGAATCAGGCCCCGCGCCCTAAAGAAGAGCGCCTAACTTAGGCGCCTTTTTAATTTTTACTCACCCGGCGGCACTCCGGGTCTTCGGCGGCGGGTCCTCCACTCGCTCCGGGTCTTCGGCGGCGTTTTGGCGGCGGGTCCTTCAGTGCCGTGGCAGACCCGGAGCGCCGCTGGGTGTGTCATCCCTGCCGGAGCCCCGTCGAAACTATTCGAATCAGGCCCCGCACGTCCTAAAGCCAGCCCTGTTCCCAGGTCACAGCATCCTACCATTTTATGCCTTCTTGTCATGCTCTAATCTACAAAATACCATCCCCTAGAGCTCTGCCAGGTCCTGGATTGACATGCTTTCCCCTCACCAGAGAGAAGAACTCAGTACAGAGACAACCAATGGACAATCATCTCTGTGTTTCCCAGCACTGCAGAGCGCAGCGTGTGGTTCACTTCCCGAACCGGGACTTATTGCCTAATGTAAATCCCAGAATGATCAGCCTTCCCGTTTTCACCCACACAGATCAGTCCCAGAGCGGGCTGTTTCCCAAACCACCGTTCAGCACAGTTAGAGCCAGATTGTCTGGATGAGGATCTGTTTGTGGTGTCTTTACCTTGATCTGGAAGTGTCCGTGCAACGCACACATACAGACGTGCATAGTGACCCCAGACCCTATGTAAAGCAACTCAGCAACATTCACATCAATGGGTGATGCTTTAGCCGCAGAACTTGAAACCAATTGTGCTCCATGGTGGTGGGCAACGACTGTGTCTTATCTCCATTTGGTTCGGGGAGTCCCTGCTCCGATCCCAGAAGCTCCTTAACCTTTCTTCCCCACTGAAAGGGAAGTCAAGTAACAGGACTTTTAATGTGGAGTTCATGTGCCCTCTCTCCACTTAGGGAGGATTGCTTTGGGAGCCATCCAGTGCTTTCCTGAAGGGGTTTTCCAGCTCTTGAACGTTTTCCGCCCGAGTTATAACTAATCCACTTAAATGCTTTCATAAGTTGTGTCAGCAGCAAAAGGCCAAACTGTAAAAGATGTCTCCACAATGGGAAATGACCTAAGGTGTTGGGAGCAAGAGGTGTGTAACACTCCTCTACAGCAGTGGTTCTCAAACTTGGGCCGCCACTTGTTCAGGGAAAGCCCCTGACGGGCCGGGCCGATTTGTTCACCTGCTGCGTCTGCAGGTTCGGCCGATCGCGGCTCCCAGTGGCCGTGGTTCGCCGCTCCAGGCCAATGGGGGCTGCAGGAAGTGGTGTGGGCCGAGGGACATGCTGCCCGCCCTTCCCGCAGCTCCCATTGGCCTGGAGCGGAAAACCATGGCCAGTGGGAGGCACGATCGGCCGCACCTGCAGACGCAGCAGGTAAACGAACCGGCCCAGCCCGCCAGGGGCTTTCCCTGAACAAACGGCGGCCCAAGTTTGAGAACCACAGCTCTAGAGCTTATGTTATTCTTTAAGGCTTCCAAGTGGTCCTGGTGCCTGGACAGTTATCACCCCCATTTTACAGCTGGGGAAACTGAGGTGCGAATTGACTTGCCCAAGGCCACGCTGGGAGTCAGTGTCATGTATGGTTAGACCTTCTAATTCAATCCTCTTCCTAGTAGACCATAGAGTTGCTGTGCTCAGAGATAGTCCTAAGTGAAAATACAGAGCTGGGGAAGCTAAGTGGAGTAGGGAATGAACAACTTCCACCAGCTGTTAGTCTTTCAACACCAGGCCTCAAAGGGTTATTAGCCAAGATGGGCAGGGATGCAACGCCATTCGCTGGATGTCTGTAAATCTCTGACTGCAAGAAGCTGGGACTGAACAATAGGGGATGGATTGCTCGATAAATTGCTCTGTTCCGTTCATTCCCTCTGAAGCATCTGGCACTGAGCTCTTTTGGAAGACAGGATATTGGGCTAGATGGACCATTGGTTTGATCCAGTATGGCCATTCTTATGTTGTTAGGTGAGAACTGAAGTGCAGTGGCAGAACTGTGAGCATGACCCTGAGACTGGAGTAACAGTGATGGAATCTATGACCCCAAATACCCTGTTTCAGTATCCTGTTTCATGCTATTGGGTCAGCTAGACTTCTGCCTTAAGCCCAAGTGTCTGTTTCAGCAAGGCTTTCTGTAGCGGGTTTGGGGTGCGAACCCCTGAATAGGTTAAACTCAATCACATGTTCCATAGTAAGTTAACACAATCTCTCTAACTCCTGCTTTGATCTACAAAGTGCACCAGCTCTTCTTCTTTTTTTTTTTTTTAAGCCATTATCCATGTTTATTTTATCAAGATAAGACTAAATAAGGCTCACTTTCAACAAGGGATCTAGTCTTTGCAGCCGGAGTGGCCCATTCCTCTCCTTAGCGGCGTGGATTAAAAATAAACTCTCAGAGGAGAGGAAACAATTTGAATGAAGACATTGTTACTGTACAAGCTGTGAGAATAGGGCCTTTTTACAGCTACATCTGTTAGTAAATTGTCTGGTTCCAGGCTTTAGGGTTGCATAATACAGTTTGCTGTAGTCTCTTTCACATTCTTCTCCTGGCAGGGGAATATGCACATTCTTAAAGGGAGTAGGAGGAAAGTCCTGTTTATTTTAGTTTAGCTCTGTTTTAGATAATTGTTTTAATTTCCAGCTTCCCCGTGTATTTAAGTTGGGAAGTTTGGGAATAGTTAGATATCCCAGTACACGCTACAGCCCTCCACCATCACTCAGGGTGAGTACAGCTGTGAGCTTTTCTAGTGTAGATTCGGCCACAGAGATAAGAGGCAGAGAAAAATGGCAGAGCCCTGGTGATGGATGGTGCACAGCCCATAGACCTCTGGAGCTGAAGAGAGGTGGGCGGGAAGGGAGGCTGGTCTTCCAGATAAGGCACTAGAGTCTGCATGGCCTGGGGACTTAACACCCGGGTAAATATAAACCTTCTGTGGGGACCAGCTTTGAATTCCATCCTGGGGCTGCTCGGGCAGCCCCAACGCACACGCGACAATCCATCCCTCTCAAGTTTGAGCTGGCAAACACTTTGTCGCTTGTTCATGGTTTTTGGATTTTAACCAAATGCTAAATATAGCCACGTGCAGTCAGCGTTCAACAGAAAAGCAGAGAGGCGCAGTATTAATAGCCCAGCACCGGGCCTGGTAAAGGAAATTGCCAGGCAGCCGATTAGCGAGGTGCATGTCTTTGCTTCTGAGGGCCGTTGGCACGGAGGTTATTGTAGCGTCTCCCCCTTCTTCACTCAGGGTTTCTCACTGAAAATGTGGACTCCCTCAGTTAGATGTGGTGGGGAGGGGGCCGCAGTCCAGAGGGGGCCAATCAGTTTCTTGTTGGTTCAGCTGACTCCATCAATGGGCCCTTTGGTTTAGTCACAGGTGGTCATATGGCCAAGAGCTTAGCTAAATCAAAATGTTATTTCAGATGGTTAAGAAAAGAGAGAATACACACACACACACACCCTCTCTCTCCCCCTTTATTGAGCTTTGGTTCCTTTTCAGGCTATTTTCATCCAGTGATGGGAGAGGAATAATAGTGTAGTTATTAGCTGACCTCATCTTCTTCAGCTTACCTTGGGCTCTCTTTTTTCTTCTCTTTAAAGCGATAACTGTCTCTAGCATTGTGATCTCAGTGATGCTGGTATACATTGAGATTAACTCCATTGACACTAGCCCCTAACCCAATACGTTTTCTTAGTACTTCGTTCTGCACGGGAGTACTTCCCAAATTGAGCGCCGCTGCTTTTTAAGGTGGTCTCAGAACAGCAGGTCCCAGGGCAGGGTGTGCAGCGGTTGTTTGGTATGTTACCAATGAATACCATTCCAATTGCATTACATCCCATCAGTGAGGCAATTCTAACTGTATTCAATTCCAGTATTGCATGGTAGCTACATTTCCTGGGAAGGCCTTCCAGCAATTATAAAAGCAGATGGGAAATAGTCATTGAATTGTAGGTCATAAGTAAGAAGGGGGGGGGGGGGAAGAAAGACGGGAACTAAGCTAATTATTCGGCCATGACATTTGCATTAATTTTTTATGTGAAGTGTGTTTGATTGAAATATACATGGAAAGGGGACAGGGTTAACTTTTTTTGTATGAAGCTATGAACATTAATTGGCAGGTACTACTGGGATTCTTTGTCAGTGGGTCATAATCCCAACTCTGCTGTTAGACCACCCAGTCTATATGTGTATTTTCTTTTAAAATGAAATATTTTAATAACCTTTATATGCGCCCTCCAGCTCTGGAGCTACCCAGCATCAATGCAGCCACATCATTAAACTGCACTTTGTGGGGCTGTGCCAATAGGAACATTTATTTTCTATTAAAAATGTAAATTTGGGTGGAGAATTCCATGGACCTACGCAGTTTAAAATGGAGTTAGCAGGATCTCAAATGAAGGGCCTGCTACAGTTCCTAAAAATATTCCGAACTAATCACTTTTTTGCTCCTTTGTCTGAGCGGTTGAATTTGAGTGAACCCTTTATTTACCTGGAAGGAAGGCCATTGTCTTTTCACGGAAATTCAGATGATATCTTTTTGGGGCACACGTGAAAATCCAGTCGTGATCGTGCCAATTTAGCTGAAACGATACATCTGGTGTGCTGCAGTCCTAAATTGCAATGCATCGGCGGAGCTGTCCGTGGGGCAGCCCAGGAATAAACTAGCCGGAGATGTTGCAAGTTTAGCATTGGTGGAGAGAGAAGGCAAGTGATCCAAGACAGGAATACCAGGGTTGAGCTGCAGTGGCAGGGATCATGGAAGAAGCTTCTGCTCTTCAGACTTCACTTTAATTTGAGAAGGCAATTGAGGAGAATGAACTAGTGCTCTGTTTGCTCCTGACCTGTAGCATCCCCTGCTCACATGATCCTTGTGGTTGTCCAAATCTCTGCATGGAAGTACAGCTGCATTATGTACAATTGGGGATGAAATACTTGTAGCCGAAAGAACTCCTGTGTTTTGAACCAGTAGGTGGTTCTGATTCCAAATGCTTCAGTTCCACCACCACCTTCTGAATCTATCTCTGGTCCCTGGTGCCAAGACATTTATTCTTCCTGGATCCTGCCTCTGCCACTCGGAGGCTTGTTGGTTAAATAGCCCCGTAGGTGTGTGTGGCACCTTACAGGTCAAATGAAAAAAATCAAGGCAGCTGCCCTGCAGAATTTACAGTTTGAGTGGGTTGAAAACACAAGATGACCTGTCTCATGATCTGTGTATATTTACTACATTAGGAATGTATCCATGGAAGAGTTGAAAAGCAACTGTCACTCTATGGGCTCTCTCTCCCCTCCCCCCCACTCCCACAAGTTATCTGTGCATGCAGGAGTGGGTTACTTAAATTAGCTCTGTGAGCCGGATCAACTACCTGTGTGTCATTGGTTGCAAGAACAAGTCAGCCTCTTTTCCCCCCCTTCCTTCCTTCCCATCTGCAATTTATCTTTGCAGAAGTCTGTGCAGTATAAATTGGCTACTCTGCCGTTGGGAGAAGTGAAGTTAGCCGTACCAGAAACTAGACACCACCCCCCAGAATACCCGGAGAGCATCCTGCCACCTACATCCCAGCACCAAGTGGATGAAAAGGAATGACCTTTTCTGTGCTGGCCTTCAAACCTTATGTGGGAACTGTCGTTTAAACTCTATTTCACTTGTGCTAGGGCACTGGGGCAAAGGTGAAAGGGGCCCAAAATCCCAAGGCTCAATTTAGGACATGCGCTGCATTTGGTGAGCAATCACACCAGATGAATTATGCACACTTGTCTGGGGACAGCCCACAGGTCCTGCAGTATGTTTGAATGCAAAATTCACTGGATAATTTCAAAGAACAAATCTGCAAAAAATCACAGCTAAGTCAATAAAAGGGTTAAATTACCCACAGCGATTCCCTTTTTAGGTGGAGTGGGAGATTTTATTTTATTTTGCTTTAAGTCAACAAATTGTTCCAAAGCGTCTGCTGTTGGGATTTAAAGTAGCTCTTTATCGAGTAGCACAGAGATTGGGCATACATACCTTGAAGCCACTTGGAGCAATTCTACAACAGTATCTGTCAACAAGTCACCCCTTTGTTTCATAAACATTTTATGAAGCATCCCACAGAGAGCTTTTTTTAAAAGTTATTTTCTCTCTCAAGTATGCTGTTGGCTGTAGAAACCAGACATTTTGGTCCCAGGTATAATGTGCCCAGACACTGCAGTGATGGATGCCTTAGAAACACCATGTAATAACAACTTGCACTCACCCTATATAGCAGCTTTAATCTGAGACTTGCAAAGCTTTTTGCAGGCATCATCTTATGGGAAGTAGCCAAATATTATCCCCATTTTACAGACACATTGAATGACTTGCCCAAGGTCACCCAGGAAGGTCCGTTTCCAGGGCAACCTAGAGATCCTGATTGCCAGGCCTCTGTTCTTACTGCTAGCCCTGTGCAGAAGACCTCACTAGGTTTTCTTTCACTCTCTCCTCAAGTCTTAGTGGAACAATCCCTTGTTACACACGGTGTTCCCATGCCAGTCAAAATCAGAGGGCTAGTGATCTGACTGCTCATCCCCTAATGCTTTACAATTTTTTCTGAAATGCCACAGAGGCATATTTGGAAGTTGGTGGCGATAAAATGTCAGAACCAATCAGTCTTATAGACTAACCCACTAGCGACTTCTGAAGAGTTAGTAGTTAATTTTCCCCAAAGGCCAGGGCAAGCCATTCTCCAACTTCTCACTTGAGTGAGAGAAAATTTCAGCACAGCCAGGCCTGCTTTATCAGAATGATCTTGTTACCTCCTGTGATCAGGGTCCTGGTGGGCAGCGTGCTGAGGTCGCTCAATTAGGGTGAACTGCAAAGAATGGGGCAAACAAACCCCAAAGCTGGTGGATAATTCAATACTTAGATTTACCAAGCCAGCACTAAACCGCTTCTGTTATACTCAGAAGTTCAAACAACGCAGTTCCCTAGAAGCAATATAGCCTCAGGCCTCCATCCAGGTATCCACGTCAAATATGATGAAGATTTCTGAGAATCTTATTTCATCATATAAAAGAAAAGGTTCTACCGATCCTAAAGGATCGGACACATTACCTCCCAGGTTATTGACTATTCCAGATCTTACCCAAATACATGCATACAGCCAATTCTTAATAACTAAACTACAATGTATTTTAAAAAAAAAAAAAAAAAGGCGAGAGCGAGAATATGGTTAAAAGATCAATATACATACATACCTTTACCTCAGCGATTTTTCATCTCAGTCAACTGAATGTTTTAGCCAAATGTCAATGGAATTGTGACGCATGGCCAGAAAGAGTTAAACATCCTGCAAAATAAATTACATGAAGAACAGACATGAGTTCGGTTCTTGAGGTTCAGATTCATAGCAGAGATGGTGAGCTTTGTAGTTATAAAGAGTTCTTTCAGAAATAGTTCATAGGTTATAGGCCAATGTCCAGTATCATTCCAGGGTGTTCCACCTTCGGACTGGGATCTCAGTCCTTATGGCTTAAGCTTCCCCTGTATGAAGCCTCAAGCAGATCTGAGATAAAAAGGATCAAGTCCCAAGGATCTTTTATATAATTTCAGGTGGTCTTTGACAAGTTGGAGTTCCTCAAGGAACAATAGGCTCTTATTTCCTAAGCATCGTTGTTAATTATTCATACAGATTAGCATAAGGCAGTCTATTGCCGGTACTTAGCTATACGAATTAACATAAGACAATAGCCAGTTCCTTCACCATTCACTGATTATTTGCTATACATTTCAAGGAGAGATGCATACAGAGATATCCCATGTTTACCCTTCATTTAAATGCTAGGATGTTCTTTTGACCTTTGAATTATCCGAATACAGCATAGACAGGGACCCTTGGTTACATTGTTCACCATTATCTATATATATGTAAATACACAAAAACACAAACGTTCTCTCCCCACGTCTTTAAGGGTTGAATAAGAGTCATTTATTTTGCAGGATGTTTAACTTTTTCTGTCCATGTGTCACAATTCCATTGACATTTGGCTAAAACATTCAGTTGACTGAGATGAAAAATCGCTGAGGTAAAGGGACTGTAATTCTAGGGTCACTAGGGAAGATCCGTCAGCTTGATTCAGCAAAACACAAGCACTGGGCTGGTTGCATGCTTGAAGTTAAGTGCATACTTAAGTGCTTTGATAAACTGAGGATGTAGTTCTGTAGAGCCTAAACACAGTGGTGTGACATTTTGTGTGTTGAATACTGAGGAATATGAACAGTAAAAATTAAACAACATATACCAGTGATGGACACTAAATACTGTAATACTGGTTTGTAATGTTAAAGCTTTTGAGAATAATTTTAAAATGTCCAGGACACTAAACAAATAGAAATGTTTAATTTTATTATGAAAAATATGCATCCTTCTCTTGAACTAATCTTAAAATTCCCTGTGTGTGTCTACGGCTTTCAATTTATTTTGTGTGTGTGTGTGTGTGATAAATACTGCAAATGCTTTCTCTTTACAGCCTCTGTGTATAGCATCTCCAATGGTTTTGTTCTGTGATTTGCTTGATAGTTTGCTCTTTCTGACTAGAAGGGAGTAAAATATTTAAATCAAAAAAGAAAGAGAGGCAAACTGAAAATGCTTTACTTTACCTTAGCATCCTTCATCCTGGGATCTTAGCACGTGAACGGCTGCTGCATTGTCTGTTATCACCCAGTTCATAGATGTTAAGGGCAGAAAGGGACCATGATGATCATCTAGTCTGACCTTTTACAGAACGCAGGCCAGTGATTTCAGCAACAAGTCCGTACATTCTGTTTGAGCCATAGCATAGCTTTAGCGAGACATCCAGTCTTGATTTAAAAACTTCGAGTGACCGTGAATCCACCATATCTCCAGGTAAGCTACTTGAATGGTTAACTGCCCTCACTGTTAAAAATGTGTGCCTTGTTTCCAGTCTGAATTTGTCTGACTGCAGCGTCCAACCGTTCAATCTCTTTATGCCATTTTCTGCTAGCTTAAAGAGCCATCTACTCTCAGAAATACCAACCTCATCCCCACATAGGTACTTGTAGGCTGTGATCAAGTTACCACTTAACCTTCTCTTGGATAAACTAAATAGTTCGAGCTTCTTGAGTTCCTCGTTCCACTGCCTGGAACCAGCACTCAATTCTCTCGTGTTCAGTGACTTTTTTTTTTTTTTTTTTAATGTCATGTTTGTCTGCCTTTGCACCCTGCATGTGTTTGAACTGTAAGCAATGTGAAGCATAAAGTTGGCACCCTTTGGGCTCTTGTGTTGTTGCAAACTCTGTCCTCTCAGAATTCAGCAGTGGGCCTTTCGAGTCACTTGTAGGTATTTGTCTTTGACAGGCTTTTCTATGGTGCTCACAGCTGTAATATCTGAGATCCTCATAATCACTGACTCTAGCCTTGCAGCACCCCGAGGGGTAGGGGAAATGAAGTGAATTGTCCAGCGGCTGAGCCAAGACCCCCTGAGTTCCAGTCAAAATTTTAGCACCAAGACCATCCTCCTCCTTCACACACTGTGAGGAAAAGGGCTCCCGTCCTACAGGCTGGGAGGAGAGCGGGCTCAAATGATCGAGACACCCAAACATCTTGGAAGCATGTAGGTACATAAGGCAGCACTACCTAACATGGACAGCACTTGCTTACTAGATGGGGGGATTTCATCGAGGTGGCCATTCACGTTCTCACTCACGTGCACTGTGCTTTAGCAGTTTCTTCAGCTAGGTTCTGGCAAGTCTGTCTTTGGTCTCTCTCTCTTTACTGTGGTTAGGGAAATCCCATGAAGCGTTACCGTTCCAGTTCCCATACGTGTCTCTCAACAGCAACGGCTTGTTGCTCCCTTGTATCTCATGCGAAACCTAGACAGCACAGGTGTCTGATAGGTGTGCCTCAGTAAATTACCTAATGGGAGCATTATTAAGTAGCCTTTTTTCTTTGTTAGGTTACAATCACTCAGCTAGGTTTGTGCTTTTACTCAAACGTGGGCTGTTTATTCTGTAACACGGTAAACAGCCTTGCAGGACAACTTGGAGCAGGTCCCATTATCGTATCTGCTGACACTTCCCTACCAGGTGTCCTTAGTTACCTCAATATCTCACTGCTTTCTTTTCCCCTGCAATGGGTGTGGTGTTTTTCTGCAGGAGAAATGTCCCTGAGAGCATAAAGAAGGGGCAGGTTGAAAATAGCATTTTATATATAAACAAGCGACTGCTTGTCAATGTCTCACTTGCCAAATATATGGTATCTGCATTTAAAAAAAGAAAATATCATGTCCAACGTATTTGTGAAATCATCAAAATTAGAGAGGGAAAAGACCAGTTAGGTCATCTGGCTGATATCCCCCAGCAGCCACTGCAGGACTGAACTCTGCGCTCTATTAGCTAGTGCTTTATCCAGGCTTTCACTGGGATTTTCAAAGTAGCCTAAGGAAGTTACAGAGTAACAGCCGTGTTAGTCTGTATCCGCAAAAAGAAGAACAGGAGTACTTTATATGCATCCGAAGAAGTGGGCTGTAGTCCACGAAAGCTTATGCTCTAATAAATTTGTTAGTCTCTAAGGTGCCACAAGTACTCCTGTTCTTCTTTCTAAGGAAGTTAGGTGCTCAGCTCTCAATGAGTGGAAATCTCCCCTGCAGGCCAGCATCACTTATGTCCCCAGCAGGGCCTGAGTAATGCATGGTTCTTGTGCTGGCTTCTCTGCACAGGGAGTAAATGTAACCCCAGTTAAATACCCTAAAATATTTTCTGTGACTGTGTGGTCACATTTGAAAATTCATTTACTTCCCTGTTTACAGGCCCCTTTTGTGTTTCCTTTCCATACATTTCCTAAAGAAATGCATTTGCCAGCAAGATTGGCAAATAGGGAAATGACATGTTGAAAGCACAATATTTGCAGAAAGGGGATTTGAAGTTCATCTTTGTGAGTATTCATGCTGGAAACTTTATGACTTACATGTGTCTAGTCGGGGAACAGAAACATGCCGTGTGTGTGTCTGTCCAGTGAATTTGGATTTAAAATAACCAGTGCTCCTGAAAGAACAACAAAGAATTATTTCCAGAAAGTATTTGGTGAGTAACTTCAAATAACAAATTTGAGAAGGACATGATATATTCGTTGACCATTCACGAACAGAAAGAAATGAAATTAATTGAATGAATTATTTCATTGCAGTTCATTTGCCCAACTACGTGCATGTGCATAGATATGTTTGTGTACACCTGTAATATATATATTATATAACTATACAACTATATAGGTGTATATAAATATCCAGGTACATCTAGGATGAAACATGACAGCTCTTTAACTGTGCACAGCACCATTGCAATCACATTCAGAACAGAAAATGGTTAATACTATATCCAGGTGAAACTCCTAGGGATTTTCAGGTAGACAATTTGCGATTGGGTAAATTGGAATTTGTCCAGGACTCAGATTTAAACACACACTCTCTTACACTTGGTACTTTGGGATGTACAGTGACAGCAAGTAGGACAGTACCTGTTTTATGTCACACCCCAAAGATGGTACTGGTGTCTGTGTATCCAGTTTTCAACAAGTCTCTTATGCAGAATTTTCCAAGTGCCAGGCGGGGGAGGGAATTTGCTGGTACCCGCTGGCTCCTATACACAGCAGACAGATCTACTTTTGCAAGCACCTTGATCTAGAAGCAGGAGAAAGCGTCAAGCGGCGTTCTCTGCTGAGCCACTGAGGTCAAAACGTGGAAAAAGAATGAGAAAAAGTGCGCGAAGAACTGGAACGTGTGCAGCTCATGAAACATTTCTTTGTGTTTCTCAGATAGAGGGAGATGTGAACTTTTACCCTGTGCATGAGCATGACTCATAAATCAAACAGTTATATAAAGAACAGGGAAGATAAGAAGAGAGCTTTAAAAACCCAGTGGAATAAATAGCTGCTACACAATGGGAGCACTCTGCGACATGGCCCTAGATAGGAGCCTGCCATAACAGAACAATGACCATCAATCTGCCCCGAACAATGGGAGCCTCTCTTGCTTATCGCCCACTCCCGCCATCGTTGGCATTTTGAAACTGGTCTGCTTGCTTTGCAGTACATCTGAGAAGAGGGCTTAGCGTTCGCTGGTTGCCCAGGGTTGCATTTTCCACAGGCGGTGTGCTAGGAGGCCCAAGGATAGGAAATTGTTCCTTTCTCCATAGGGTCCTCGAGGTCTTGTTGGAAGAGAGTTATCATAGCCGGAGACCATGTACAGACTGGGTGGGGACCCCATAGCACCTGATAGTAATCCTGAGCCACTCTTGCAGTACGTCCCAAATGGCATATTTAAAGCTTTCTTGACTGGCTGCCATCGAGTGTTCTCCAGCCGCATCCCCAGCTCTGCAGCCCTCACTATAATGATGTTCGAATGAGCTCCTTGGCTCTGTACCTAGATGTTAATCCTCTGAGCCCATCTAAATTGATTTCAGCCCTCCAACAGAGCGACTCGAACATAGCCTTCCAACATGCCAGCAGCCTGTTGGGTTTGTGTTGGGGAGACTTGCCATTTGCCAGCTCTGTCATACAGCTGGGGGGGCAAGTTCTGAAATGGCTTCATCCAGGTACGGCTGTGATTTTTATTTTAACCACTAGTTATGCAACAATAGGACTGTGTTATTGCTGGGGAACTACTCAAAGGGGAAAGGAAAAGCCACTGCCACAAGGAGAAATGGTCTCCACTGCCTGGAACGTTGTGTCATTTAAAACTGTGTGCAGTGGGCGTGAAATGCTCCCAAGCTAGAATTCACTCACTCCAGCTGAACCAATATGGCGCATCATGGGAGTCATGGGATCTTGGTGCATGACGAGAGGTATCGCTTGGCCAGGAGCTTGGCTCATAGAGTCCAGTAGGAGGATGGGTCAAACTGCAACTCCCACGAGGCACCACAGCAGTTCAATACCAAACCAAGCCGGTGCAGAATGTTTCAATTCAATGAATCTAAGCCCCCAACCCCACTAAAGGGCCAACTCATTCTGAGACAGTAGGGAAGGGTCACTTCTCCCAGTGTGCATTTGTGTGAGTGAAACCTTTCAGGAGCAAACCAAGGATTCCTTATTCCTGTAATTATGGGAGTCTAGGCTGTTGGAAAGGGTCTGCTGTCACAAGGTTACTTTGCATTAAGCGAGTGATCGTGGGCCGTTGGGGGATGGGAGAGGAGAGTGGGCAGAAAGGATAGGTAAGGCTACAACAGTAAACAGCTGTTGCATTTTCTCCTGCTCCTTTGAGGATAGGGCTGTGGGAGATCAGAATTGGAAGAACGGGGGGAAATTCCTCTGCTGAGGAAGCTTTTCACCCTTGCTCTTGTGAGCCAGCAGTGGGCAAGTTGCTATGCACCATGGTCTCTATGTTGGCGGTGCCTTGCTTTTGCAGGGTCCTGGCTTCAGAATCTGATGCTGTTCATATCCATTAGCAGCTGTTTAGAAAGCACGAGTGAAAATGTTTCTAGTCCTGTTTTAAATTAGCCCGTGTTGAATGTAAGTGGGATGGAATTCACTCGACTTCAGCTGGGAATGTATTACACGCCAAGCTGTGTGCATGAAGGACCACTTTGATTGGGGGATTGCCATTGTGAGCTCCCTGATCTGGGGATTGGGGGCGGGGGGCAGTGTCTGTGGCAACGCAAAGGAAATTCTTTGCAGAGTCCCAGGCTATATTTTCTCAGTCCAGCCAGAGTGACTTTCTAAGGGGATGAGTGTCTGGTTTGGGGGTTTGCTAGCAAGAATAGTCTTGGCTTCCCCAAACCCAAATCTCATTCCCTCCCTTGGGTCTTGGGAGTCCTTGCCCTCTTTTCATCTTCCACCTGCCTCCATTTCCTTCTCCTCATCTCTTCCTCATGCAGTGGTTCCTCTGCAGCGCTCCGTTCTGCTGCCACCTTTCTCCCCTTTGCTGGCATTCTAGGGCTTGGCCTCTCAATCTGAGGGCCCAGTTGGCTGAGAGAGAGAGCGATGGGAAGTAAAGTCTGGTTCAGAGGCTGTCGTAGCGCTGCTAAGCAGTTAAGGCAGCAGCAGTAGACTTGGGGTTCTCTAAGCATTGCTACCTCCAGCCTTGGGGGGCGGGGGGGAAGCAAGGGTGAGGGGCCTTGGAATTGGGGAGGAAGAGAAGATCACCATGAGCTTTGCAAACCCCAAGAGCCATCCTGAAGTGAGTTCTCTCCAGGGAGGACTCTTCTGTGTTAGAGAAATGGGACTCGGGTGAACAGTTTGCGCACTAAACTCCCCTCCCAATTCTTCCATTGCGGTGTACGTCCATCGCCCGCACATCTAAGAATTCACCCTCCCTGGCAGGCAATGAACAATAGGCGTTAGCAGCAGATATTTTGACATCCGAGGCCTGGAGAGACCTTTGTCTCATAGAAACTGCATGAGTTCCAACACTGCTGTCGATTTACTCTGTCCCTAACTGGCTTGCTCGCCTGCGGTCAGTACTGAGCTCTTGGTTAGCATCCTTGCCCCCTCAGCCAATCTGCTGTTTGCAAACAGGAGGGGAGGAGCTGACGCCGTCTGGTACAATAGCTGATGGACCCCCTCCCACCACGACGATGCTGGGAATGCCACTCCGAGCATTTTCCTCTAGCCAATTAAGCCCTACCGCTAATAGTTTGCTAATTCTTCTCTATAAGGTTATCTGGCTGGTCAGCACTGCCAGCTGGGCACAGCGATGGAGGGGCCACCAGCGATGCAATAGGAACTGTTACTTTATTTTAGTTAACGCTTTATTTATTTATTTATTTTAAACGTTCATGTGTAGCTAACAAAGGCGTCTTTGTCACAGTAGACGCCTGGAGCACAACCTAAACCTAAACCAAAACGCAGTTGGAGAGAAGAAATGTTTCTTCTTATAACTAAGAAGTGCAACATAAATATAATCACTTGCAATTGTGGTGCTATATAAACACTAAATAAAAAGAGCATATTACCATGCCATTCCAAACACTCTACCACCTAGGAGTGGTGGGGGAGGGTATATATTATTGCCGCACTAAAACATGGGGAAACTGAAACACAAGGAATTTTCAGGGTCTGATTTTTTTGGATGTGCGGACGCCGTTGAAGTCAAGTGAAAGACAGGGTGCTACAACCTTGTCGAAGGCTTCACCAAATTCCTGGCAGCGCTGGGATTAGCAATCAGTTCCTGGCTCCCAGACCAGTGTTCAATTTACTAGATCTTGCAGGAAGACTGCAACGGCAACCAGCCATCAGGAAACGCATGTCCCTGTGAGGGTTTTCTTCCTGTTCATTGGCTTGATTCTGGGCCCCCCATAACAAAGCTCCGCTTGATTTCAGTGGTTCAGGATCTGGCTCTAAAATCTCACTTTTTTTTTACATGGTGGTTTTAACATCGGTTTAGTCAGAAAAGCTTTAAATAACTCACGAGAGCAACTGACTACAAAAGCACCTCTCACGGCTGTGTGTACAGCCTAGGGTGACCAGGTGTCTGGTTTTGGACCGGAACACCCGGTCAAAAAGGGATCCTGGCGACTCTGGTCAGCACCACTGACCGGGCTGTTGACTGTCCAGTTGGTGGTGCCACTATGCAGCGGGGCTGGCAGGCTTCCTTCTAGCCGCCGTGCAGCTCCCGGGTTGGGAAGCAGCCAGCATGTCCGGCTCCTAGCCTTTGGGGCGGCCAGAGGGGTCCGCGTGTTGCTCCGCCCCCTGCCTGCAGGCGCAGCTCCCATTGGCTGGGTAAGGGCAGGGGAGGAACTAGCGTTGCGAGCGCTCAGCAGGCGGCTGTTGAGGGGTCATGTGGCATGTGTCTCTCCCGCTGCTGCCCGGCCTCTTTTTGCGCTCCTCGTGTGGCTGGGCTCGAGCTGCAGCATGTGTCTTGCGGCGAACCACGGTCTGTCTGTCGCCCCATCGCCGGCACCCAGGAGTTTGAGGTGTGTGTATCCCCAGCTCCGAGTGCTGGGAATGGGGCTGCACCCCTATCCCCCTCACTGCATCCCTCCCCGTCCCATCCTGTCCTGCTTTTCACACCTACCCATCCCAGCCCTGTACCCCTTACAGCGCTCTCCCATCTATCCTCTCCACCTCCCAGAACCGCCACCCCATGTCCCTCACCCCCCATAGCCCTGCACCCTACCCATTCGCCTCCATGCACGGCTGCACTCCCATTATGTCCCTATACACCCCTGTGTCCCCCACATCCTCATGCACCTGTAGCCTTCTGCCTCCCCCTGCATCCCCTCCACCCATCCTCTCCACCTTCCAGAGCCGCCACCCCATGTCCCTCATCCCCCACAGGCCTGCACCCTACCATTCACCTCCATACACTGCTGCACTCCCATTATGTCCCTATACACCCCTGTGCCCCCCACGTCCTCATGCACCTGTAGCCTTCTGCCTTCTCCTGCATCCCCGTCCACCCCACATCCCCCCCCACACCTCCTCCTCTCTCCTTCACTTCCCCCTCTCACTCCCACCCTGCTCTCGTCCTTGGCCTCTTTCCCTCACCATCCTCTCTCCTCCACCCACCCCCATCTTTTCCCCTCCAGCCCACGCTCCTCCCTTCCCGGCTAGGTGATTTATGCAGCCCCTGGAAAAGGGTATGAAAAAGTGTCTCTGTGCAGGCAAGTGTGTGCATGCATGCATTGTATGTGTGTAAGAGACGGTGTGTCTTTGTGTAGGGAGGTGTGTATACCGCTGCATGTGTGTGTACCTGTGTGAATAAAATCTGCAGCCTAACTCTTTGACTTTTATTCCTTTCGCTGGCTTGCGCACAAAAAAATGAATGACATAAAATATGTCTCTATTTATTTCATAACAAGTTTTTAGAAGAGAAGGGAACTCTAAAAGAAATGTATTATTTCCTAAAAAGTGAATGCTGTTGACTAGTCATTGCAGAAGAGCCGATGGATCAGACATTTCTCCCCACCTTTGTCTAGCTACATTATAAACTCTTTGTTGCAGATGCTTTCTTTTTTTATGTGTATGTCCAGCACCTAGCACCCTGGAGCCCTGATCTTAGTTGGGGTCTCTAGGCACTAAACAACAATTGTAATATTAAATAATGTGGCAGTATATGTGTAAGTGCATGCTAGCTGTGTACACATGAATACACGTGTGTATCTGCATGAAGGTGTGGGAGTCAGTTTCTACAGATTTATTTCTATAGGTATCTGGACAGGTGTGCATTTCTGTGGTTGTGCTCTCTGGATTTGTATTTGGGCTTCAGGAGTGGGCCTTTAATGGACCCAGTGCAGCTGTGATAATGGGTGGTCCTAATTCCACACACAAAATTACAATAACTTTAGTGAACAAAAAACATGGAAAAGGGGAAGAGGGGAGGGAAAGAATCATGAAAACCTTTGTGAAATTTCATTTTTTTTAAAAATTACCCTTTTTGACTATTTTGCTGCCAGCTCTAGTGTCCTATAACAAATAAAACCTGAACTTAGCATAATACATCTGTCAAAACAATAAATATGCCTGTTTGGGCCCTGTAGTGAATGAGCATGTGAGAGAGGGGAGGGAGAGCAAGCGACGGAGGGAGGGGGAATGGAGTCCGTGGGTGGGGGGGTGGAGCCTCGGGAAGGGGCAGGGCCTCGGGGAAGGGGTGGGGCAGTGGGGGGGCAAGGGTGTTCGTTTTTCTGGCATTAGAAAGTTGGCAACCCTAGAACAGCCCCATATGCATTGCTGAATGAAAAGTGGCATGGCCAAGGGGAGTAGGCGTGGGAGAGGGAAGCAGGATGGTTGTGAGTTCTATATTTCACCCATTTGTGAGTGCACAGAACTGCCCCTGAACAGCCCTGAGAGCTAACGCTTCCTGTCCAAGGGACATGAGATGCCATCGTGCTGTCTGCCCTGGGTCACGAGACTACATTGATTTGAGCATGGGGAGGCATCGTCGTCCTGCTACCAACCTCCTCAGCTTTGATAACTGACCCAGTATGGGAAATTGAAACTTACCGTGAACTGTACTAGGTTTTTCTGTGCCCATTAGTCATTGTATTCATTTGTATATGATGCATTGTATCGGCATGCTTACTTTGGAAGTTAAGGTGCTTGTCAAATAAGTACATGTTTATAAATGTCATTTACCAGCAGCAGTCACTTGGCTTCACATATATTCTGCATACAAATAATCAGGATTTTTCAAAAAGCTCAAGGACTTTTTATTCAAGAGGTATAGTTCGTGTCTTCTGTTTGACCATGGGCAGTCACTTTTTTCTTTCCTGTCCATCTTTCCTCTGCCACCTCTTGTGTGTCTTCTCTGTTCCGATTGCAAGATCTTCGGGGCAGGGCCTGTCTTGCAGTGTGTGTTTGTACGGAGCTTCCCACAAAGGAGTCTCCATCTTGGTAGAGCTTCTAGGCCCTGTTGTAATATAAACACGATGCAGTAATAGTAATAATCTGTACTTCCTTGTGACTTTTGTGGATAAGCACACCCAGGGAATGAGAATACATTAGAAACCTGACAATAGGTTCTCATGAATCCCTGGGCACAGCCCTGCTTCAGACTATCAAAACGATCTGCAAGTCAGAGCAATTCTTCAATGCTGTGCAGCGCCATGTGAGCATCTACATTGCCCCCGGCCTCCCATATGCATGTTCTTAACAGAGGAAACCCCTTGCAACCGTGCAACCAGAAAAATGGGAGTAACTAGGGCTTGTATCGTGAAGAGAACGAGAGAACTCGCACTGTATTACTGAGTTATTGCTGGTGCTGGTAGTTGTTAATATTATCAATATTTAACGAGTGAGAAGATGTGCCAGGTGCTTTATAGGTAATAAAACAAGGTTCCTTTAGATTTACAATCTAAATTGGAAGCTCAATTTATTTAGTTTATCCAAGAGAAGGTTAAGAGGTGACTTGATCACAGTCTATCTGTACCTACCCGTGAAAGAGATTTCTGATAGTAGACAGCGCTTTCATCTAGCAGACAAAGGCCTAATGAGAACCAATGGTGGAAGGTGAAGCTAGACTAATTCAGACTAGAAATAAGATGCAAATTTTTAACACTTTGGACAGTTAACCACTGGGACAACTTAAGTAGGGAGGTTGTGGGTTCTGCATCATTTGAATTATTTAAATCAAGACTGAGTGTCTTTCTAAGGTCTGCTGTCACTCAGGCAGGAGTTACGGGCTGGATGCAGAAGTCGCTGGGTGAGGGTCTGTGGCCCATGCTATGCAGAAAGTCAGACTTGATGATCATAAAGGTTCCTTTTGGCCTGAAAATTGATGACTGACTAAACAATGTATGGGTAGGGGGATGGAACACATCTGGAAGGACATTGATAGGACTCAGGGATGCCAGGCTGGATCAGACCAGAAGGTCCATCTACTCTGGTATCCTTTCACCAACAACAGCCACACTATCTGCTTTAGAAGGAGGTGCCAGAAACGCCACAGAAGGCAGCTATGGGATAACCTTCTAACAGGTACAATTTTCTCCCAAACCCCAATAGTTAGAGGTTGACTTAAACCCGGATGCAGGAGGGTTTATATCTGTTCCAAAACTCTTGCTTATTTTAGGGTATTTACTGTGGTAAGTCTGGATAATCTTGTTTTCCATATAGCTGTCCGATCCTTTTCTGAATGTCGTCAAACTCTTGGGCTCCAGTATCTTGTGGCAATGAGTTCTACAGGCTAATTGTGCATCTAGTTTAGAATTACACTTCCCGTCTCCCTCACAATGTGCATTATTTGCTACTGAATTTCATGTAGTTCATCCATATTTTAGCAGTGTCGGTGCAAACCCTGCCTCTGGGAGCAAATACGCTGGGCCCTACTCTGCTATCAGTCCACCTGTCAGTCCCAGAGCGAATTAACTATCCCACTACTTACATCTAAAGCAGGGAGGATTGAAGAGAGCTCCATAATTGTGGGAAATGTGACCTGGTGTGATCAGAGCCCAGGACTGGCAGTCAGGATTTCTGGGTTCTGTTCCTAATTTGCTTCTGGCTGTTTGACCTTGTGCAGTCCTTCTCTGTATAATGGGACTTATAACACTTACCTGGTCAGAAGAGGGGGGGGCAGTTAGGGTGACCAGATGCCCTGATTTTATAGGGATGGTCCCAATATATAGGCGCCTATAACCCCCAATCCCTGTCCCAATTTTTCACACTTGCTCTCCGGTCACCCTAGCAGCGGTAGGCTTTAATTCTTTGTCATTTTTTAAGTGCTTTGAGATGAAAAGGGCTGTATAATTGGAAAAGAGAAATCTTTGGGAGTAAAACTTGCCTGCCTGTTTTGCAATACATGCCTTTAAAATTGGAACATGTAAAAATTCGGTCGACAGCAGATCTGTGCATGTGTGTGTCACCGGCTCGCTCATTCCTTGTCAGATAGCATTCAGGAGCCAGAAATCTCTCTAGTCTCCTGTGAGTCAGATTTGGAAACGAACACATTGTTCACCTATTTTTCCTCCGCCATGCGCACATGCACACTGTGCATGAGAGGTTACAATAAAGCAAAAGAAAGCCCTTGCGTGCTAAGGCAGCTGTGTGTGGAACAGGTAAGGCAGGTATGGGGAAGTGCTCAAGGCCCTGTGCTTACCACAGAGCTCCTTCCCACCTGCAGGTCCCGATCAAACACCTCGACAGGCAGCCGGAGTGGGAAGCCATGATGTAATCTTGGGAACCCACAACAATCGGCTCTTTCATGGCAAGGCGATAACAATCAAAACAGTATGTAAGGGCCTGCCATGCAAGAATACACATGCACATTATACACTGTAGGGAATTGAAAGCCGTCGTGAAAAGGGGCTTGTTAAGAATATGTAGCCTACTTTCATAATCAGTTTGTAAAAGAATAGGCCCTTGAAAACAAGGGTTTAGGCTTATAGAAGGCTTTCTGTGCCTTGACCTTGCAAATATGCAGAGATGCCAACTTTTTCTGAAAGTGAACTAGGAATTTCCCAGCATGGTGCCATACCAATTGGCAGGCAAGATTTGTAGGGTAGAAGGTCCAGCTGCGGGTATGTGCCCCCAAGGAACTGGAATAGGTTATTTTCCTCTCCCGACAAAGAGTTGCTCCTTGGTGGGGCTTAGAGAAGCAGGATCTCAGCTTTGTTACCTTTTCTTCCTTAAAATTGCAGCAAAACCTGGTCCTCTGTCTAGGGACTAGCACCACCTTGGAACAGGAGTGCAGAAATGATCCAAATTGTTTCTATATTGTGTACTGATGAGAGTCCATAAGAATGGGCATCATTGGCTTCCTTGAAAATCCCCCGTGAACCTGTCCCTTCTTGGAGTTCGCGATGATAAAATAATGCCTAGCTCTTATCTGTGCTTTTTCATCTGTGGATCTCAAAGTGCTTTTTGAAGGAGACAAGGATAATGGCCCCCTTTTTACAGTTGGGGAAACTGAGGCACAAAACCGTGCAGGGAAAATTTCCAAAAGCATCTAAGTGACTTAGGAACCTAAGTCCCAACTTCAGAAGTGGTTTAGGCCCTCAGGAGCCTCAGTCCCACTGACTTGCAGTGAGACGTAAGCTCCTTAGTGCCTGAGTCACTTAAGGTACGTCTACACTGCAGCTGGGCACGTGGGCAGGCAGACGCACGCCAGCTGTGCTGGAGCGAGCACGCTAGAGATAGCAATGTGGGTTTTGCGGCACGGGCTAACTGGCAGAGTATGGGCACAGCAGGCACTCATGGCTGTGCATTTGAGGCTGATTACTGTCCTGCTCAGAGGGTTATACTCAGTTATTCCCCCAGTCACCTGCCTCTAGCTGTCCCTCCCTACCCTGGCATACTGTAGTCACCCAGAAATGCACTTGGTTCAGACTGCTCGTACATCTGCTTTACAACGTGTTCTCTTTGCAATAGAAGGAAGCCTTCCAAGTGTCTCCACCTATTTCCTTCATAAGGAACCCTTTGTTTTCCTGATACACAATGCAGCTTTATTTGGTTCAGTCTCTTTCCTCCCAACTGTTTCCCAGAAAACTCTTCACAGAGGTAGGGAGAAAATATGAGGTGCATATGGGGACTTGTACTGGGAAGGTCAGGCATTGGACTAGAAACTTCTTCACCTCGGCACGCAAACAGCACAGGAGACACCCTCTTATACAAAGGTGACCTCTGAGCAGTGCGTGGCCGTATCCTTTCTGTGCTGTGAACCAAGACGAAGCAAGTGAGAAGAAGGGGTCTGTTCCCAGACTCCAGATGCTGTTAATGAAGTATTCGCACCCAGGTACAAATAGCAGTGTCTGGGAGACGCTCAAGGCCTGTAAGAGTATGCGAGGCCATGGCCAAGGTATTATGGAGGTGACAAGAGGCACTAACATTCACTGTGGTGGCAAGAGACAGAGAATGGGCTTCTGGAATGGGAGGGATGGAAGGGAAAGCAAGGGGACCCGTGGCTGAGCAGTGAGGGAACCAGGAGCCTAGCAGAATGTGGGATGTCCTCTACCTGAAGCCAGACCCTAAGTGGCAGAGCCAGGAGGGAGTAGAGAACGGAAAAGGCCTAGCCTTGGAATTCAGGAATTCCCCGGTTCTAATCCCTGTCCTTTCAATAGCGCCTTCGGTTCCCTATTGTCCGTTAGATGGGATAACGCTCATCTCCCTTCCACTGTAACCTGCAGGTTAATCGGGAACTGGGTTTCCAGCCAGAGTTTCCCTTTTTTTACAGTTTTAAACTACATCTGAACCCCAAATGCAGCAAGTCTTCCCCAGTTTGATCTCTGCAGCCTGTTGCCTTCAGTGCAAGCGTGGCACTCCTGTCACCCGCTAGCTTGTGTCTGCGCATAGTGCTGGCCCTTGTCCCGCACAGGGCAATGCCCACTAAAGCCCTGCCCTGTGGTGCCAGTGGAGCCTCCCACTACTGGGCGCAGACAGAGCGTGCGTGTGAGAGTCCAGAGAGCATGGACAGAAGAGGGACCCAAAGGGGGGAGTCCCACCTGGAATCATTGGCGTAATTTGACTTCTCATTTGGGGGGAGGGATAGCTCAGTGATTTGCGCATTGGCCAGCTAAACCCAGGGTTGTGAGTTCAATCCTTGAGGGGGGCCATTTAGAGATCTGGGGCAAAAATCTGTCTGGGGATTGGTCCTGCTTTGAACAGGGGGTGGGACGAGATGAACTTCTGAGGTCCCTTCCAACCCTGATATTCTATGATTCTATGTTTGGGGTGGCAGCCCAGTCAGGCCAACGGGGCCGTGCAGGGAGAAGCAAATTCCACATCTGCCTGAGGCTTGCAGTTTGGGGGAGCAACGCTCCCCCTGCCCATCCCCAAATTACTCCCGTGCCTGGAAAGGGGAAAGTAACAGAAACAGGCCGTAGGCCTAGTGAGGAGCAAACGCTCAGAGTCTTATGCTCTTGGGGAAAGAAGAGCGTCTTGATGCATTTCCACTTAGAATATACTTTAAATGAACGTTGGGGGTTTGCGTCAAGTCCTCTTTTTATTAGTGGGGGTGGGAATGGGATAAATGCTTCAGCTTTAGGCTTCTCTTAGCTATAACGAAGAAATCTTTTGGCTTTGCTAAATTTCCCTTCCCCACATCTGCCCCCTCACCTCCCTCGCGCTCTGCCCCCATCACAGCTTTCTCACAGTCTCTCCTTGTTTTAAGGCAGCCCAGTAGTGAAAGCTCAGAGGGGTCTGCCTCCCCTCTGGGGATGGTGCTGTGGGGGGAGGGGGGTTCTTTTTGTACAGACCCCTCGGTTCACACTTCCCTCTCCCACCCATTAATTTGTTGTGGTCGGAGCCAGTAATAGCTGCTTTGTGCTAAGGCAAGGGAAGGAGGGGGAAAAAACCCAGCACACAGACAGCAGCTCCACTGTTTTCTATAAGGGATGTTTTCCCTGCCTCTACCCCCCCGCCACCCCCCCCCACACACACACTTGAATAATGTTTTTGATTGTAATGGTCTGTCCTGGTTAAGGACACCCACAGCCTGTCTCTCTCTCTCGCTCTTCTGTAAACCATGTTAGAAGTTTAAACAACCCAGAGAGATTTTTCTCACCAGTCTTATTTTACTAGTAGGAACACAAGTGTTTAAAGCAGCAAAGGGAGCTTTCAGCCACTGGCGAAAGAATGACAGGTTTCAGAGTAGCAGCCGTGTTAGTCTGTATCCGCAAAAAGAAGAACAGGAGTACTTGTGGCACCTTAGAGACTAACAAATTTATTAGAGCATAAGCTTTCGTGGACTACAGCCCACTTCTTCGGATGCATATAGAATGGAACATATATTCCATTCTATATGCATCCGAAGAAGTGGGCTGTAGTCCACGAAAGCTTATGCTCTAATAAATTTGTTAGTCTCTAAGGTGCCACAAGTACTCCTGTTCTTCTTTTGGCGAAAGAATGAAACCAGCCCTTGTGGACCTGCGTTTCAGGTCTGGTCAGGAGCTGGGCAGTGCAGGCAAGGCCTTTGCTAGGACTCTCTGTCTCAGCTGTTTGCTAGAGCTGAAGTCTCTCTCCAAAGTCGGTGATGTCTGTCTGTGGGTTATGGACCTCTGGAATGCCTGCTCTGGGATTGCTACCCAGTGATCGCTGTGCCTACCTGGTCTCTGTGGCTCAGATTCACTCTGGCATGACTTCATGGACTTCAGTGGAACTGCGCTCACGGTACCAGTGTTACATTTGGTCCCCTGTGTCTACTTGGAAACTGAAGTCATGGAAAACTTGATACACGTTGGGAGAAAATCCTTAGCTTCACTGACGTTCTAATCTGACTGTCGGTGCGGAGGTGGGACCCCTTTTATTCTTGCGACACGGTGATGTGGTGCTGTCGTGACATGTTGCGCTGCTGCAGCACAACGGCTGGTGAACCAGTCTCATCCTGCTGACGGGGTGGGAATTGGAAAGGTGGCCTATGGATCAACACTGTGGCCTGGGCATCAATGCACCATCTAGCCCGTCTCCATGCACTTCAGTGGAGTTGAGCTGGTGTCGAGTTGGGTGCCCTGTGTTTATCCTGAAACCAGAGTTATGGAAAACTTCATACTTCTTGGGAGAAATCCTAGCTCCATTGATGTCAATAGAAACTCTGCCATGTCCTTTAGTGGGGACAAGATTGCGCCCCATGTGTGTGTATAGCCACGTGGTGTCTTCTCCCAGGCTGTCCCATATGTGTGGGATGTGCTCACCGTGCAAAGCCACCTCACTGTTCTCCTCCAAATGTCTTCTTTGAAACTCTCCTCGGCCGTCATGCTTACAAAAAGCTTGACAGTGGTTTGGCGCGCTGTGGTCGGGATCTTCTCACTGTTTCTTGTGCTCTATCAACTTGTTGTTTATAGTCTTACACTCAGGTTGTAAGTTCTTTAGGGCAAGTATAATGTCCATTAGCTGTTTGCACAGCACCACGCACAACAGGGCCCGGCCTCTACACACTACTTTAAAACCACTAATAATGATGATAATGCATATCCAGGCTTGAGCCTGGGACCTTCAGTGCTATCAGCCTCTGCCATTGTTGCAAAAGGAGTTACTCTGCTAGTTGGCATCTGCAGTAGACTTTCATCTCCTTATGCACACCAGGGAGAGACAGGCCCGCTTCGTCCCGGTGTGGTTTGTTTGAGCAAGTTGGCTTCTCTACCTTTATAATGGTTCAGATCATGCTGAGCAGTTCAGCCTCGCTGCCGTGTTGTGGAGCTAAATGAATGGACGCTGGTGAAACTTGCCAGTGTCCTCCCATGAAAGGTGTTGTAGAAATTCAATAGTACGTTTCACCCAGGGTAAATGCCCAATGGTCAATGCTGGTTTTCACAGCAAATACACTGATTTCTTACCTCCCCACCGACCGTAGGCAAAAAAGGCTAATTTGTCATTTTTCCAGAAGGGGAAAGAAAATGCAAAACAAAAAAACAATGTGTTGGTGCTCACTCAGGGTAGAAACAGAAAGGTGCCGGGGTTCTAGACAGGCTCAGCAGAAGGTGCTGCGGATTAGGACCGAGCTGCATTGCAGAGCTGAATGAGGTCCCAGGGCTGGCTTAGGAAGCAGCATTTGCAGGTGAGAGGGTGTGATGGCAGAGTGTGCGTGGAGGAGGGTTACTGTAGGGCAGCATTTCAGAGTAGCAGCCGTGTTAGTCTGTATCCGCAAAAAGAACAGGAGTACTTGTGGCACCTTAGAAACTAACTCATTTATTTGAGCATAAGCTTTCGTGGGCTACAGCCCACTTCATCGGATGCATAGAATGGAACATACAGTAAGAAGATATTTATACATACAGAGAACATGAAAAGGTGGAAGTACCCAGACCAACTGTGAGAGGCTAATTAATTAAGAGAAGCTATTATCAGCAGGGGAGAAAAACTTTTGAAGTGATCATCAAGATGGCCCATTTCGGACAGTTGACAGGAAGGTGTGAGGATACTTTAACATGGGGAAATAGATTCACTTAGTGTAATGACCGAGCCATTCCCAGTCTCTGTTCAAACCTAAGTTAATGGTATCTAGTTTGCATATTAATTCAAGTTCAGCAGCTTCTCCTTGGAGTCTGTTTTTGAAGCTTTTCTGTTGCAATATTGCCACCTTAACGTCTGTCACTGAGTGATTAGAGAGGTTGAAGTGTTCTCCTACTGGTTTTTGAATGTTATGATTCCTGATGGCAGATTTGTGTCCATTTATTCTTTTGCATAGAGACTGTAGGGCAGCATTGAGGCTTCTTGGCAGAGCTGCAGAAGGAGAAAAGCTTGCACAGCCTTTGCCCAGACTGTGCCCTCCAGGGTACTTAGTTCCTCGTGTTCGTGAGCATCAAACCCAATTGTCAAATATGTGTGTGTGGGGGGAGGAGGGGGGGGGAATAAGTGAAGCTTTTGTTTCCTGTTCAAGGGTAGTTGGTGGAAACCTCACATGAAAGCGATTGCAAAGGGGTGAAAATGGTGTTCCCAGACTTGTCAAATTGAGATCCAATAGGTAGATAATGGTTCACGTGAGCCCACGGTTTTGTAACAGCCGTCTCGGCACAGCCATGCCAAGATTTTTATGTAACCAACGTGGCAGGGGAGGCAGCATGCGTGTGAAGCTATCCTGAAACTCTCAGATGCTTAATGCAAACCAAGGCTCCATCCTGGTTGATTCTCCTTCCCTCCTCCTAGACATGCCTGACAGGTTTATTTACTTTGCAGTACCTCTGGGGTATGTTTAAATAGGTCTATTTTTATTTATTGTCCCTCAACAGTTCCTGGTTTGGGGGCATCTAAAGGGGCTGCTCTGTGAGCTGTCAGTGGTTTTAAAACTGGGATGCAAAAGTGACTGGACACCAAACCACAGCTGTAGTATTAACCGTGCTTAAAAAAATCCATCCTCCCTCTTTAAATACAGAAATCGGATTTCCATTTTTAGTTATTTTTCAGAAGGTCCCTACGCTGCACCAATGACAAATCCACAGAGGAACGTGCAGGACATTGGATGGACTGGTGGGAACGTGAGGCTATCCTGGGGAATTTGGGGGGAGTGGTGAGACGCAACCCCAGTTGTTATTTCCTGCATCTGTGAGGGTGCCTAGGATGATAGACAAGGGTTTTCTCCGAGTGAGTCCTCCCAAATTCCTGAGCCTAACGAAGAGGCACCGTGGTGGACGACTTTGGGAAGAACGACCTAGTCAGCATGTCTACCTGGAGCATCTAAGCCTAATTCCTGGCTCACAATTTGCTGCGATGTGGCAACCTTCCATTCTTAGGAGCCTGCACAACTAACTCTGGGACTCTTAAAACACGGGGCATGTCTAGCGCCTTGCCTGCCCTGAGTCAAGCATAGAAATCCCCCGCTTGCTTGGGAGCACAAGATATTTCTCAAGCAGGCTGGGATTCTTAAATGTTTGCAAAGGGGTCTTAGGTCGTAGGAGCACTTGGTTGTGTTAGGGGTGTTGGTTGGCTCTTCCTTGAAAAAGTGCCAGCGGGCTCTATTTAGGTTCTTATGTCTTGCCCATCTCCCTGGTTTCTGAGCTCCCTTTATGCATAAGAGGTAGGGCAAGATTTTCAAAAGTGACATAGGCACTAGGGATTTGTTTACATGACCAGCTAGTGCACAGCAAGCCGGGGCATAAATCTACAGTGCGCTAACCTGCTGGCACAAACTGGCCATGTGCATCCTGCTATCGTGCACTAAAAGCACTTGGTGTCTCCTTGAAAGGCAATAGGACACAGGCACAAAGTCACTTTGTAAAATGGGTCACAGGCTCCAAAGTCACTTAGGCAATTCTGCAAACCTTACCCGTAATCCTTAACTAGATTTCAAAGCCCATGTGTCCGCTAGGAGTACTGGGGGTGAGAGCGGCTGAGCTCTCACCACTGCTATTATTATTAAGAGATCTTGAGGAAGTCCGTTGATTTCTCTGTCACTCAGCTGCCCACGTTTGGGAGGTCTGGGAGAGCTGTTCTCAGATGCTCAGAATCAGACTCCAACGGAGGACGTATTCCACCCATCGCCACTACCAGCAGGCTAACACTCGGTAAACCCTGCCTCCCAGCCATCCCCCACGACTTGCATGTGTACAGTTGACACCTCAGCTCATGTCCTAGTGAAGAATCTTTGCTCTCTGAATACACTTCCCTCGTTTGATCTGAGGTGCTCAGAATTCCACGCTAACAAACCTTGTGAGGGAGGTAGGCGGGCGGGTGTCATTTGACCCGCTTTACAGAGAGGGGAAACTGAGGCAGCGCGAGGTTAAATCAGACAAAGTGTCAAAGCCAGGAATTGAACAGAGGAGTTCTGACTCCCCGTCCTCTGTCAAAAACCACCATCTTCTGTGCTGTTTTAGGAGCTGGCTGTCTTTCAACTTTACCCTCCCACTAAGAGAGAAGCCGCCGTTGCCCTTCACTTGCGTGGAAATGTCCAATGCACGGGCCCCGTTGCACTGTGTAGGGGCCCCTCTTTGCATGCAAGGTGCTGTTGACACAGCCGGCTGCTGTCAGAAGTGGCAGAGGTTTCATTTGCAGGAGTATGGTTTAGTGGAGAGGCAGGGTGATCCAGCGGTTAGGGTGCCCTGGACTGGAGAGAGCTGGGCTCAGATCCTGATTTGCCACAGATATCCTCTGTGACCTTGGGCAAGTCACTTTGCCTCTCTGCCACCGTCGCTCCCTAGAAAATAGGGATGATAGCCCTGCCGTCCCTCACAGGGATGTTGAGGATGAGCACATTAAATAATGTGGCGGCTCAGATATGATAACGTGAGCTCTAGAAGTACTTAAGATAAAAATAAATGTAGCATAGCAATCTGGGAGTCTGACTAGCGGAGAGATCCTGGGTGAGTCATTTCTCTGTGTACCTGTGTCCCCTTCTGCAAAGTAAGGATTAATACATCCTTATTTCACAGGGCCGGGGGTGCTCAGTGTCGTGAAGCGTTTTGAGACGCTGCAGTGGGAGGTGCGGGAGGAGGGCCAAGTGTGTGCTGTCAGTGACTTTATTCTGGTTGGTTGATTAACGCTGTGAGGTAAATTCTCTGCCGGTCTAGAAGCGGCTAATTTCCCCTCTCCCGCCCCCAAATCCTTTATAGCTACTGTCTGTGAGCTTTGCCTGGAGCCATTTCTATTGAAGGTGAGCTCAGCTCCACCCTTCTGGCTGTGCTGTCAGGGCCGCTGCATTCATTCCCTCGGAGGAGGGTGTTTTCTGTTGGCTTGACAGATGTGATAACATGCAGGAGGCCTCCTATCCCCGCCGCCCCAACACCCCCCCGCCTGGCTTGGCACCGCGTGTGGGGGTGGTCTCTGGTACTGGATTGGTTCTGTTCTGCCGTCTGCAGCCATTGAAACCTACAGTGAATCTACAATAACCTCAGGAGAGGAGAACCCCTCCCCATCCAACCCTGCCCTTGCTTTCCTGTTTCCTACCGTGGTAAAAGTCCAAGAAGACACAAATGGGGCTATGTACGTTAATGGAGTCCTGAGAGTTTAGCATTACAGGGGAAGAGGAGGCAATCGCCCTCGTTATAAAGCTTTTTTTTCCCACTTGTCAAAGCTGGGCTCCACATAGGTTGATTTTTTTTTAAATGACTTGATTACCAAGTGCTCTCGTCCTCCTTCCCAGCCTCTCTCCCACCCCCCATCCATGTGCCCTGTGTTCCAAATGGGGCTGTCCTCATTGCCATGCTAGCTGGTAGCTGCTGAGGGTGGCCTAGGAAGGCGCATGTTTGCATTTCGACCCTCCAAAGTGCTGGTCTAGGCCTGACGCTGTGGGATCCCTTCCTCAACAGCTTCTCCCCACGACAAGCTTCAAAATCCTGCCTCCTTGCAGATGCAGGGCTGCGGTTAGCGCTGTCATGAAATCCGAGGCCAACCAGCAAAACCACAATCACTTTCCCCTCTAGCTCCGTCGTTAGGAGCCAGCCACTGGGGCTGAACAGGATGCTTTCCTGCCGGTGTTCACGACTAGACGCTGGCGCAGCAGGGAAGCTGGGAGTGTTCCCTTCTGCAGCCACCCAGGACAGAGTGGGTACCAGAACGTAACTCATCGTCCTGTCTGTGCCTGTCTCTCAGTGTTGATTCCCCAGTGCTGCACTTTGGGCACCTGCTCCCGTGGCTGAAGTTGAGTGGGGCTGTCTCCAGAACAGCAAGGAGTGGAACGGAAAAGTGGGACTGGGATAGGGGTGAAAGCAGCAGCCCTGAGGCAGTTGCAGGTCTGGAACCACAGCTGCTAACACATGACTATTGAAACCTACAGGGTGAGTTGCAGACTCAGGTGCCAGTTCTGTTTATTCTGACCGCCTGCAGGCTTTAGACCGGTCTGTGCCTTGGCCATTGTTTAACATCTCAGCTGCAGGATAGTGCAAGAGCATCAGTGGCCAAATTCTCGTTTGGGGGTGGATGCTGCAGCCTTTCTAGTGCGGCATGCCTCTCCCCTCTGGGTGATCCAGGCTCTGAATGTGATCAGGGTTTCTTCAAAAGTTCTATATATTTTTTAAGCCTGTAGGTTGAAAACACACGACCCTACAGCTAGTACAGAAGGGGATAAAAGCAAACAATGGAGTGTCTGTGCAACCGTGCAGACAATGGGGGAGATGAACAGTAAATGAGAGGGATTAACCTCTGCATTATCTGATGTAGGCTGAAACCGGAGCTTGTTTGACGCGACCTCCCATAACGGCAGAGGCATCTCAGAGAGGAGGAAACTGGCCCCTTTCGGAGAGCTAGCAAAACAGGGCTGCCTCTGAAGACTTATAGGGATCCCTGTTCTCATCTGCAGGTGTAGTCCAGTGTGTCCTTTCATTCCGCCTCGTATGGCACCAGCTGGGAGGCGTGGGAGATCCATTTTGGTGGTAACTGGGATGCTCCACAAACTGGCCCCTGGATCCCAGGGCTGTTCTACCTTGGCTGTCTGATTTCCCAGAATATCCTGTGTATTGGAAGGACAGTTGTCTGAATAGGCAGTTCTCAGTGCAGCCTGGCTTGCAAAGTGGAGCAGTCAGGGAGAGTTTATTTGTACTGCACGGAGCTCCTTTGCGCCTTACTTTTCTTTCTCCACTCTTGTTAACCTCCCACAACGTAAACCAAATCCTTGTGGCTCCGCCTTTCCCCCAGGGACTCCCTTCAGCTCCCCCGCACCTCCCGCATCTTTGCCATTCCTTAGTTAGTCAGTGGGTCACTCATGAACAACTTGAGGTTCTCCCTGTTCAACGGCCAGGTCTGATCAAGGGTTCGGAGGACAAGGCTGGGAGTTCGAAAGTCTTGGGTTTTGACTGTCTGGTTGTGTCCTTGGGCAAATCTTTTCATCTCATTCTCCATTGCTTCCAGGGGTTGACGGATGGACGTGGAGCACTTTGAAGATAAAACTCGCTCTAGAAGTGCCTTGTGTTAACATGATTCAATTAGTCCCCAAGGGCTGGAAGCACTTACATTAAAGAGACGTACTTAATAACCTTTTTTTTAAGGCCTATCCTGCCCTGCCCTTCTCCTCCCAGAGGAATGATATATAACATGTTTTGCTTTTATTTCGGTAGGAACTTAGCAGTTGGGATTGGAATTCAGAATTTCCCAGAAGGCCTTGCTGTCAGCCTTCCTTTGCGTGGGGCTGGATTTTCAACATGGAGAGCATTTTGGTAAGTAGTGCTCCTCCTAAAACGTTCTTCAAGCTTTGAAACATGTCCGTCAAGCCATTTCCCAGCTGCTGTTGCTGCATGGTTGCTATGCAGTGCCTTGTTGCTAGCTCCGATTCAGGACTCATCAGGGGCTTGGCTGTGTTTGGGGAAAAAAAAAGTTCCATTTTGAAGCTTTCTCCAGCCTTTGTGTACTGGGTGGCAGCTCTGGGAGCAGTGCAGGAGACAGGATCTTGCTGGTCTGGCGTTACTACGTTCAGCAGCTGATGTTTTCGCAGTGTTCAGATGTTGTGGGGCAAGCCACTGGTGCAGCTCATATTCGTTCCAACTTTGTAGAAGGATAACAACCGCTAGTCTGTTCTGTCTCATGCGGCCACACCGCCGCTGTAGAATGGGCGAGGTTTGAACGGTGATCCTCGGTAGCCGTGGTTGCAAGTGTCTTGTGATGGGGTGGAATCCTTGGGCCAAATGAAGACGAAATAGATGAACAAAAGAGAGCGTGATGCTTAAATCGTGTTTCTGCTGCCTGCAGAGTCACCTCTCCTGTGGGCTGACCCCCTGGTGTCTGCTCTCCTGCATCACATTTCTAAGGCCATCCAGAGAGTGTTACAAATGGGTCCACCAAGGCCAGAGCCTATGACACAACTCCAACTTCCTTTGTTGCTTCAACACATGTACAGAAATTTAACTTTTGACCTTAAAGTTACCTTCCCTTCACTGTCCGGCATGGCAGGGCAATCCTTTCTGGCCTGCTTTAAGGCCTGGCAATGCTAAAAATACAACCATGTTTTCTCTTACCAGTTTTTGATGCTCTTATCTGATCGGCTCGTGCCAAACACGGTTATTCACACCACTCCCATATGTTGCCCATGTAGGTGCATGTAGCCACACCTGTCCCGCTGCCCAATTGTGTTCATCTCAGTGCATTCTGGGAAATTCGAGGCAGCTATCCCAGTAGTGTCACAACAGAGGACAACACCTGAAGGACATCAGCACAAAGCAGCATGAGTGGCCTGGGGATAGTGCATTCTGGGATGTCTGACCAGACAGAGAGCTGGGAGGAAGGAATTAGACTGGCATGGTTAGGAGGTCTAAGGGCTGCAAAGAAACCAGGGTGTTGGACCAGTTACAGGAGGACAATCTAGGCTACCAGCAAAGGCAGCACATGGTTAGCATCCACTGCTAAGGACAGAACATTAGTCATCGCACTGTCTTTAGAGCCATCCCACCAGCTGGCTACACAGTCAGCAATACCTTGTAGCACAGATAGGAACTAAAGAGGGCAAATGGACGTGTTCTGAAGGGATCCCTACTTCAGACTTACTTCAGCAGTGGACCAGTGCTTAGCTGATTCACAGGGCCCCTTGTGTGGAGAGTAGCCATAAACTGGGTGGGGGGAAGAGACCTATTAGGGGGAAAAACTAGAGGATTGTTTGCCTGCATGGAGCCAGGTGTTCCCAAGTCTGCCTGCAGCCTTTCATCACCTTCCAGATTAAAGAAGGGGACTTGTCTTCTGCTGTGTTTGCTCAGGAAGGGCTCAGATGCTCTCGTTTGTTTTGCAAGGGCTGGTACACATCTCTTTTTCTTCACACAGGTGCGGGGGTGGGAAAGCAGGTTTGCATCTGCTATGCACTCTCGAAAGCAGGGCAGCCTAATGCTAATCAGAACCTGCCAGGTGCATTCTGCATTTACAGACTTCGTACCTCCATTTAATGGGACGTATCCATGTCCTGCATGGGCCGATTGGGCCCTCGGGGTCCAATAAACACCTGCACTATGTTGGGTACAAAAAGGGGTAAAGGAAGGATTTCCTGTGTCCCTTCTGGGCTTTTGATCTTGGTTCTCTTACAGGTACGGACAGCTAAGCGGCATGGTGGAGCCTTTAGCTGGTGTCTTTGGTGCCTTTGCCATGGTGCTGGCAGAACCCCTCCTCCCCTATGCTTTGGGCTTTGCTGCCGGTGCTATGGTCTATGTGGTCATGGATGACATCATCCCAGAAGCACAAACCAGGTGAGGGAAATTGCTCTGCCCCCGAGCTGCCAACACCCTGAAGCCATGTTCATTGGCTGGCCTTTGCTTGTGACTAAATTCTCTGTCCTTCCTCGTCCCATGGAAGGGAATGTTGTAGTGCAAAGGAACTCTTTGGGGTCTGATCCACGAGGACCACAGAGCATTTGCATTGAGAGGGCACACGCCACTTTACAAGCTAGCACTGTTAAGAGCATTTCAGCCATTGGCCAACAACGGTCACCCCTCAGAGACGTGTTCTTAAAAACTGGTTCCATCCACACCCTGGCTTATACCAGGTGGCACAACATGTGTGAAAGCCCATTTCCAACGAGCAACAGGATTCAAAAGCCGTAATGAACTGGAAGGAGGTTGACCGCTCTCCTCATTTTTGCTCAAGGTGGGCAGACGTTTGCTGCTGTCATCGTTTCAGACTGTGAATGTTCTTGGAAAAGAGTTCTTTTTTTTTAATGCATTTGCTTTGCTGAAGGAATTATCGGGTTGCAAGTCACTGAACCGGTGTGAGATGTAGCAGGGGTGGCTCTTTTGGAACTGTCCCTCAATGCATGTGGCTTGAAACTGTTATCACTGAACCGTTGTATTGTGATAACGCTGTCCCCAAACCTGGTTGGACCCCATTGTTCTAAGTGCTGTATGAAAATACTAGGAAGGACTGTCCTGGCTCTGAAGAATTTAAACACAATGTAAACACAACAGGTGGGTGAGAGAAACAAATAGGGTGGGGATGGGCCCTGCCGCCGAACAGTCGGACATGCCGTCCAACTCTTCATTGGCCACCCTAGGCACCTGCTTGCTAGGCTGGTGCCTGGAGCCGGCCCTGCTATTAGCTATAAGGGGTGTCAGCTCCCCACCTTTAGCTTAGGAACTATGTATAAATAATGCAGGAAAGAATGAGTCTGTCCCTCCCTGACTCCGTTTATTGCCTCAGTGAGACTTTAAAGGAGAAAATTGCATTTGAGATCTGAGGTTAAGATTCTCAAAGCCACCTAGGAGAGTCAGACATGTCCCCCATTCATTTGAATGGAATTGCATGTCTGAATCCCCAAGATGGCTCAGCCTGTCTCTCAGAGGTGGTTCAGTGGCTGAGAGAGCTTAAGCTTAGTTGCTGGGGTGCAAGAGCTCTCAGGGGCTGAGGAAGGGAAGGGAAGGGAAGCACCCTTGACTCTGTCTCCCAAAGGAACAGCTTGGGTGAGTTTTATTTTGACTGGAGGGAAGGATCAGCATGATGTAAGGCCTTCAAAGAGATGGGGGAATAAAGAGGATTTTGGAAGATTCCCTTCTTTTCATAGGGGAGAAGTAAAGACAACTCTGCTGTCGTCTGAAACAGAGGTGCTCACTCCCTCTCCTTTCCTCCTTACAGTGGCAATGGGAAGCTGGCTTCCTGGACCTCCATCTTAGGGTTTGTGGTGATGATGTCCCTGGATGTTGGACTTGGATAAGGGCGGATTTACTGTTGGCCAACGGGAGATGACAGCCGAGCAATTTGCATGGCAGCAGTTGGAACTGGAAACTTTTCTTCTTCTAGATTTTTTTTTATATATATATTGATTAGTTTGGTGTTGATTATCTATGATTTTATATATATATATTTTGCTGTAACATAACGTTGATTGTTTTCAAAGCACAAACATTGGTGGCTCCTTGCAGGTCCTGGGTTTTCTTTGCCACCAAATTCTTTCTCTTCTCAACTGGGTCATCGATAAGACATGTATCAGCCAGGCTGCAGTTTGTGGTTTACTTTTCCTCCGATTTTGGGGCATTTCCGTAATGGTCAAAGCTCTTTTGGTTTTGACCATACTTGTTCTGTATGCAGTAAGAGAGTCACAGTCAAATGTCTAAAGAGGCTCCTGATTAAATAGAAGAACAATTGATGGGTAAGTTTGTGTAGTGTCTGAACTTCTGAACTCTCTCTTAGAAGTAGGAAGTCCCAGCACTAAGATGGGAACCTTCACAAATAGGTGTGTAGCAGTATGTCTAATACACATACTGCTGGGGCTTGAGAAATTTTCAGTGGCATCAGCTATTTTGATGGATACAAGTAATCTGAACCAACAAAAAAAGAAACCTTGTGAGAATCATATCAAGATATAGAAGCCGAGAAGATACCAGTTTTCCCTGCTGGATAAGTCTTCTTAATGGGGCCTTAACTCCAGTATAGTCCAATGGGGAATTCTTTGCCTTTCCAAAAAATTGAAAGAAGACATCTGTTTTCTAATGTGCAATCTTTTAGGATGCAAGCTGTGGTTAGACAGATTTGTTCGTAAGGTGCTACGTAACTGTTGGATAGCAGGGTTCATTATCCACTTGAGCCTATGGTTTTGTTTCATAAATTGCTGTGTTATGGTTGCTGTTTTAAATCCGAGTGAAAAACTCCATGAAGTGTTGATTTATGCTCTTCCCGGAAGTTGGCCTGTTAGCATGGTCCCCCAGTGAAGGAGTCCACGTTAGCTTTCGAAGGATAAATCTGGTCCTCACGACAACTCTCATTTCCCCCAGCATTCATCCGATTAATTCATTGCCCAACATGGACGCTCCGCAATGCACCACCTTGGCATTTTTTTCTCCCATGTTCCAAGCGTGTGTTTGGCTAACAATGGTTCCCGAACAGGCCGAGTCGCTTGTTTTAACAGATCAGCCCTGCTCCTCTTAGACGGACACGCACTCACACAATGAGCATGATGAAATTTAACTGTTTCATACTAAGCTGAATAATGAAAAGCAGAAGTCAAGATAATGACAGAGAACACACATCCCGGTTCACTTTCTAGGCAGGCTGTTCTCCCCCATCAAAATGGGGTTTGATTAGACACTTGGGCCGGCATAGTAAATCGCTGGATTGCCTGGCTGATATCTAGGTAGCTCAAGCCCTCCAGGCTCATGTTTGTAATATGTATGCCACAGAGATTCACTCTTGAGAGTCATGGGTCATGTACGCCGGAGACAGTCTCCCAGTAAACGATAAGTAGATCCTCCTAGAGAGGCTGTAGGAATGCAGCCAAGAGGACTAGGCACTAATGAACTAAGTTAAAACCATGGAATTGTGGTTCGGTTCAGTTCGTTGGCTGGATTTTGTCTGTATTTATTTGTATGTCGTTCTGAATAATATAAAAATGCTGGTTGCCAACGGACCTGACCTTTTAACTGTGATTAGTTTCAATAAATGGGAAATTCAGAGTCTTTGCTGACTTATTTTGCTGCAGTCAATCCTTCCCTTTTGCTCTCCTCCCTGCATTTTAGTACATTCCTTCCTCTTAATTCGATTCTTTCCGGTTTGCCTGAGGTCTTGATTCTGAGACAGTCCAAAAATAACGCACTTGATGCAACAAACACCTTCTTCCCCCCGCTCCCCATCACCGAAGAGTAACCTCTTCAAAGAGCAGTCCTATCAGCTGGCATCAATATCTAGATTCACTGTTCGTTGGATTTGCCATGCCAGATCAGATCATTGATCCATCAAGTCCTGCATCTGACACTTGTCAGCTCCTGAGGCTTTGGAGAAATAATAAAAAAAGAAGTGCCTTAGCGAGTAGGGGTGAAATCCTGGCCCCACTTGAGGTGAAAGCGAGTTTTTTGCCATAGACTTCAGTGGAGCCGGGATGTCATCTTTGGTATCCATACAACAAAGTCCGCCATCCCAAGGGGTGTTCATTGGCAGTTTGGTTGGCAGTCTTGGCAGAGGCCAAGGATGGAGTGGGAACAGAAGGTGATCTCTGTTCTAGACCCTGGAGGTGATCCCGCCAAAAGAAGATTAAGGCACATGTGGGGAAGTTCCCGCCATCAATGTCCGTTCTTTACCTGTCCTGTGGACCTCAGAGCGGCAAAGGAGCTGAAAGCGTGGCCCATGAGAATTGCTACTTCCATGTGGCCACCTCAGAGGGCTTTGACCAAAGGTAGGGGGAAGTACCATTATCCCTGTGGAACAGACAGGTCAGCTTCAGCACAGAGGTGACTTGCCCAAGGCCCCACAGTGAGCGAGAGAGAGAACCAAGGCTGCTTAAGCCAGTTCTGTACCCTGTCCATAGAACCATATAGTCTCTAAAGAGGTGAGCCCTGGTCCTCAACCCAGGAGGTCAGTGGGAGCGGCTGGTGCTCAGCATCTTTGAAAATCAAGCCGATAGACAAGCTGGTTGGACTGACAACATTGTTCAAAGTCTGTCAGGACTTTGGCTTTTCATTTTAAACCAGGAGCCTGGATGTAAAGGGTAGACGCCTTTGGGTTGGTGGGTGTTGTTTGGAGTGTCCCCAGGTCAGGATTTTGCAGTGGAGTCTTTGTAAGCAGCGTGTTCTGATTTGAGTTCTGGCGTGTGGTGTGACTTGGTACCAAAAAAACCCATTATTTATTTAGAGAAAACCTTGCCCTCAGATGGCTGAGAGATGACATTGCATAATGCTTTTAATCCTGCATTAGATGTAGCCAGCCAAGATCATTATGAACATTCGACCTGTAGAAATGGGGGTGGAAGGGTATTGTAGAAAATAACATGAAAGCCTTTCTTTTCTGTTTGTGCCCCAGAGGTGAAGGGAAATTATATACGTCTGTCTTGTTGTGATTGAGCGTCTGGCTGAAGTCCAAACCTGAAATTATGCCTGGGAACAATAGCTGTCAATGAAAACACCGTGTTCTAAGCAAATACAATATAAACATGCTGCCACCTTGCACGAGATGGTGGGGAGTTGTACTGCTTGTCACTCTGGGATACAGCTGTTACTGCAGGAAGAAACTGACTGTCATAAGGATATTGAACTGAGATATAATATAGAGAGGAAGGATGGCCTGGTAGTTAGAATGCTAGCTGGGGTCACGAGGGAGCTGCATTCAGTTCCCTCCTTTGCCACCTACTTCCTGTGTGATCTTGGACAGTCTCTCTGTGCCTCAACTCCCCATCTGTATATTGGGGTAATAGCACTGCCAGCCTGTGAGGAGGATAAATACGTTAAAGATTGCCGGGGTGGGTCACAGGGTCATAGAAGGCATACAAGTACCTGAGAGAGCTTTTTACCTTCTACCGTTAAGACTGGCAAGATGTTGAGGTGAATCGGGTGTCAGGATAAAATAAAGAACCATGGGATGGTTTTGTTTCCAAGTTTCTTTGATGTACTCTGTGTGTCTGGTGTCCTATGTATAATGGCCTATTGTTCCCCTTCCACTAACTGGCGGGGACTGGGGTGTGGGCAGTCTTGCCTAGTGGTTGGAGCTGGGGCAAAGGTGCAGGATTTGAGCAGACTGGAGCAGGGCTGGGGGCAAGGCAGCCACAGGCGTAAGCATTGAGCAGCCACTGGCCAAGTGCTACCTCTGGACTCAGGCAATCTGGCCAAGGAGGGCTTTCCGCTGCGGTTAGCTGGCTGATCCCAGGCACAGCTGCAGGACCCCATTCCTGACACTAACTTCCGTGACTGCCTTTTAGATGGGGAGCTCTTTGGAGCAGAGACAGGGCATCTGTGAGTGTTTGGAAAGCACCTGGCACAGGGCAGGTGCTGCTGTAAAGCGATGTTGAACAATGCTGTGTTTGATTCTTACTGACGGAGAGAGCCTGGTGTGGCGGTCCCATCCCCCAATAGCTGGCACAAGCTGCTGGTTCCATTTTAAAAAGGCACCCTTGTCGTCTGGATTTAAGTCCTGATCAGAGTCGAATGAGCGAGTGGCTCAGAAAGGTTCACTGTGTTACTCAGAGTGTTCTCCACGGTATCTTCATTGATCAGTATTAATGATCCATTACTGTGCTCCTGCCCAGGGGTCTGCAGCCTGAGGCAACATTGCACTGGATGGATTCTGAAAATTTGGGCCTTTGTCTCCATTTTCTCATCACTAAAATGGGACAGTGATAGTTAGCCACCTCCCAAGAGTGTGGAGAGGGCTAATTAAGGGTTTGCAAAATTCTGGAAGATCCTGAAATGAATGGCACAGGGCAAATGGAAACGTTCTTGTTTTCCTTACACAAAATAAACATGGATCTCGTCAACCTTAATGGGACCCTTGTTAAGTGCCAGCTTCACTTATATGAGTAGTTAGACTTAAGATCTTTGCCAGTCTTGGTGGTGGAACATTTGGAGAGTGCATGGGGTGGAAATGAGGTTAGCTTGCTTTATTGCTTTGGTTTTTTATACATTCAAGGCAGAAAGTATCTCAGCTTTGCTGTACATGTAATGTCTTGTGCAACATGCACATGAACATCCTCCAAACACATGCTAACCCCAAAAGAACTTAGCTAATAAATACTTACGCCCACTCGGTACCCTGGTTAAGTACAAATAAGGCCAAATGCTGCAGAGTTACACAATATTTCTGCCTGGAGAAGACGCGCCGTGCCAGCTGACATTTAATAAAAGGCTACAGTTGAATGTCCTGCCACTATAGAATACGCATTTAGACCTCGATGCTGCAAAGATTTCTGCATGTGCTTAACTTTAATTAGCTCAATGACACTAATCCTAGGCCGTAAAATTAAGCACATGCAGAAATCTTTGCAGGAACGGTGCCTCTATTATCTCACGTTATTCAGTCTTGGGTATTAATTTTAGGCTCATTACTGTACCATCCAATTAGCTCACAACCTTCAATGCATTTACCCTCAGAACACACTTGCGAGTACAATTATTCCATTTTTATACAAGGGAAACTGAGGCCCAGAGAGACCAGGGGCCATTTATATCAAGATGTTTAGGTGTCTGACAATGCAGATAGGCATCTCAAGATTTTCAAAAGCATCTAGGTACGTAACTCCCATTGATGTCATTGGGAATTCTAAGCCCGGGTTTTGCTTTTGAAAATCTTACTCTGTGACTATCGCATCTTTGGTCACCTAAATACTAGGGCTGTCGATTAATCACAGTGAACACATGCGATTAACTCAAAAAAATTAATCGTGATTAATTGCAGTTTTAAGTGCACTGTTAAACAATAGAATACCAATTGAAATTTATTAAATATTTTGGATGGTTTTCTGCATTTTCAAATATATTGATTTCAGTTACAACACAGAATAAAAGTGTACAGTGCTCACTTTGTATTATTTTTACTACAAATATTTGCACTGTAAAAATGATAAACAAAAGAAATGGTATTTTTCAATTCACCTCATACAAGTACTGTAGTGCAACCGCATTATCGTAAAAGCGCAACTTACAAATATGGATATTTTTTTTGTTACATAACTGTACTCAAAACCAAAACAATGTAAAACTTTAGAGCCTACAAGTCCACTCAGTCCTACTTCTTGTTCAGCCAATCACTAAGAGAAACAAGTTTATTTACATTTACGGGAGATAATGGTGCCCGCTTCTTATTTACAATTTCACCAGAAAGTGAGAACAGACGTTCGCATGGCACTTGTGTAGCTGGCATTGCAAGGTATTTATGTGCCAGATATGCTAAACATTTGTATGCCCCTTCATGCTTTGGCCACCATTCCAGAGGACATGCTTCCATGCTGATGACGCTCGTTAAAAAAGTAATGCATTAATTACATTTGTGTCTGAACTCCTTGGGGGAGAATTGTATGTTTCCTGCTCTATGTTTTACCTGCATTCTGCCATATATTTCATGTTATAGCAGTCTCGGATGATGACCCAGCATGTTGTTTGTTTTAAGAACACTTTCACTGCAGATTTGACAAAATGCAAAGAAGGTACCCAGGTGAGATTTCTAAGAATAGATACAGCACTCGACCCAAGGTTTAAGGATCTGAAGTGCCTTCCAAAATCTGAGAGGGATGATGTGTGACGCACGATTTCAGAAGTCTTAAAAGAGCAACACTCCGATGCGGAACTACAGAACCCGAACCACCAAAAAAAAAAAAAATCAGCCTTCTGCTGGTGGCATCTGACTCAGATGATGAAAGTGAACATGAGTTGGTCTACACTGCTTTGGATCGTTATCGAGCAGAACCTGTCATCAGCATGGATGCATGTCCCCTGGAATAGTGGTTGAAGCTTGAAGGGACATATGAATCTTTAGCACTTCTGGTATGTAATATCTTGCAACGCCAGCTATAACAGTGCCATGCGAACGCCTATTCTCATTTTCAGGTGACATTGTAAACAAGAAGCAGGCAGCATTATCTCCTGCAAATGTAAACAAACTGGTTTGTCTGAGTGATTGGCTGAACAAGAAGTAGAACTGAGTGGACTTGTAGGCTCTAAAGTTTTACATTGTTTTATTTTTCAATGCAGTTATTCTTTGTACATAATTCAACATTTGTAAGTTCAACTTCCATGATAAAGAGATTGCACTACAGTACTTGTATTAAGTGAATTGAAAAATACTATTTCTTTTGTTTTCACAGTGCAAATATTTATAACAAAAAATAAATATAAAGTGAGCACTGTACACTTTGTATTCCGTGTTGTAATTTAAATCAAGATATTTGAAAATGTCGGAAAACAACAATATTTATATAAATAGTATTGTATTATTGTTTAACAGTGCCATTAATCGTGATTCATTTTTTTAATCGCTTGACAGCCCTACTAAATACCTTTTAAAAAATCTGATTGTTAGGGACTTGCCAAAAGTCTGTGGCAGTGCATGAAATGACCCGGGGCCTCCAAAGTTCCAGACTACACCCTAACCACTGGATCATCCTCTCACTTCATTGTCCTTTCTTGTCTTTAGCATGGCACACACATCTGAGTGCCCATTACAATCAAGAGGGGCCAGGTATTGAAAGAGGATGGAATTTGCCACTTTGCAGAAAGCCAATGCAAGGCCCCTGCACCACTCAAATTATGTGATGAGGCATATGGCATATAAGAGAGTTGAGTAAGCATGTAGGCCTTGTCCACAGGGGGGAGAGGATATTTCCATTTCAGCCAGGTTAGGCATACAATTAAGGATTGAGTGATGGGAGCAAAAGGAAACCACAGAACATACAATTACCATCAGATGTGCAGTCGTGGCGTTTCGTGCCAATGAGAATTATTTCTCAGAGTGTGAGCAGTTAGTTTTTGTACCCACTGAGTTATTGTGCATGCAACTCACCAGCAGATTTTCTGAAAAATCAAGGATTAAGCATCTTTTATTTTTTTTTATGCTTGCAATTTCTCCTTGGTCAGAGACTCCTTACTCTTGATCTCTCACATATTGCATTCTGGTTGCTCATTTCCACTCCAGTGGTCCTCCTTAAACAGCCAGCATGTTACCAACATTTACTCCATGTTGGTCTCTTGAAGACACTGCAGTGTTTCTCTGCGCGTCGAGAAAGGTCAACAGGGACTTGATCCAAAGCCCGTTGAAATTAATGGATATCATTCCATTGATTCAGTGAAGATCAGTGAGTTGGATCCATTCCCAAAGGAACTGTTGATGAACATTGACTGTTTAATAAGAAACAACCACTGTATGCAAACATTTCCTAACAACTATGCTTTCCTCTTTCCCTAACAAATAAGCCTCTTTATAAGCAAGAAGTAAACTAATAGCAGGCAAAAACGCTATTAGTAACAGTGTGGCCAACTCTTGTGATTTTATTGCTAGTCTTGCAATGTTTTATGTTTGGCTTAAAGCCCCAGATTTATATGAATACCTGAGAACCTCGGTCTTCATTTAAAAAAAATAATAATAAAGTAAATTTCTAATACTGATGGTTGCAGACAAAAGCTTGCAAATGTGACCTCAGGCTACTAAGAAAAAGATCTCCCACATTTATTACCTTTTAAAAAATTCTCCTGATTTTGGGGGGCCTGATTCATGATTTTGTAGCATTTAGGGTTTGCAATTCTATATTAACAAAGAGGAGACTTGCATGTTTTTCATAGTCTCAACTAAACAACTATCTAAATCCCTTGCAATTCCTCATGGATATTAGTACTAGCTTGTCAGCCTTTCACTTGTATCTCTGAAACACTCACTCCTCAAAAAAGGTTTCACAAAGAAAACTCATTGTGTTTTCTGTATCCAGGCAGTAAGTCAGGTTGTTGCCCCCTTTTATTCCCAACATATGCTGTGCAATCACAAAATGAAAACGTTGGGATTCTCTTACATTTGGTAGTTTTGGCAGCCCTCTGACTGTGGAAATAGATCTAATTTGTGGTCCTCTTTTCAAAAATTAAGGGCTGGCTCCTGCAGAAGTTTATGGCAAAACTCCCATTGACTTTCATTGCAGCAGTATCTTAAGGTTTTATGAATAAGTATGTGTTGATGGATCCAGTGTAGATTTTTATAACTTTATTAGTTAAATCTGATATACAGATTTCTCCATTGGTTTTCGTTCTGAATACTCTGATTTTGGTTTTATAATCATATGCAAAAACAGTTGGCCGTGGTTAACCTTTTAGACTTTGGGATGCTTTCATGCATTTTTTTCCCCAGTAAAAGGAAATGTTTTTTCTAAAAACATCACAATCGGTGTAGTGGTTTATGGGAAAAGGAAAGCAAATTTAAAGACAAAACTTGTCAGCTGTTCATATTTCCTTATATGGACAACATTAACAGTCATTTCAGGGGCCTTGGGCATTGGTGGCATTTTGGTCTCTCCTGTTCTCTTCCCTCTTTGGTCTCCTGAGGATTGAAATGCTTTAGTCTAACTGAAGTCCTTGGGCTTAATATAGCAGTATCTGGGTAAAAATTAATGGCCTGTGATATACAGGAGGTCAGCCCAGATGATCTAATGGTCCCATCTGGCCTTAAACTCGATGGAAACATTCAGAGGAACAGTTTGCACTCAAGCTATTAATAATGTACGTGTAGCATGCACCAATGCCCCAGGCCAAGTTATCTCTGGTACACTGATACAGCTCCCTAGTAACTCCACTGAAGGCAATTAAATTAGTGCATTTACATCAGTGTAACTGTGATCAGAATTTGTCCCCTGACATCCTGACCAAATTCCCTGAATTCAGGTAGCTTCCAGTACATTTCCCCTTCCTGAATTCCCTCTTTGGTGTCCCATCCCTAAATCTTGCTGGAGGCTGCTAAACAGCTCCCACGTTCCCCTCGGAGATGGCTGCATTTCAGCAGTGGTTAAAGTGACTCATTCGTCGGTATTATATAATGCGTGCGTGCGTGCATGGGCATAGAGAGAGTCTGTAGGATTCGTGTAACCCGTTGAGAACATCCGGAATGAAAGGTGCTAGAGAACTGCAAGTTTTGGTATTTATCTGTTTAACCTGTGCTTATTTTTAGAAGCCGAACTAAAGAGACATTTCCCTTTTGGATGGTGATTGACACTTTATGGGGTACCAAGAGTTAATAATTGGTAGGCATACAGCCTGCAAGCTCATTGGGAAACTCCTCTGCAAACACAATTACTGCCCCGAGACAATAGCCATGCTGGGTTTATGACTAAGTGATGTATTGCGGTAGTGCTGATAGCTCAGGTGTTCTGCATTGTAAATGTATTTATCTCTGGATTAGGTCACTGAGGGGATTATTTCAGGCTGGGACCGTGTAAAGGAAAGCAGCTGTTTCTCACGCACCAAGATGTGCCCGGGTTGGGCTGCCAGAACTGCTTTGGGGACAAGAGGGCAATTTGGTGGCCTACTGGCAATTTGCTTCTGACAAGGGGGTGACTCATGGGAAAGTGTGAGCTGCACTGGCCTGAACCACCTCTGCACTTTCACCGTCGGGGCATCTCCAGGAGTGGCAGAACGCGTGCACACACAACCTGCTTTTCCTGGCTTCCAGTCCAATTTCAAATGAAGACCGGTTAACAGATCTAATTTATTGAGCCATCGACCCCACCAATGTTCTGCCAGTGACACAGTCTTGATCACAGCCTGTCTGCTTCTCCCTCAAGCATCTCCACATTCCCCCCCATGCCTATCATAATAGCATGGGGAAAACTCATACAGCTGTCCCAGTAGCCTCTTTTAAAGTCTTCCTTAACGCCTACTTGTACCTTGGTGACTACAGATCGCTACCACCCAGGATTGGGTAGGCAAATGACAAGCATAGGAGTCTGCTTTTCAGCTAAACTCCCTTCTTCCAACCCACCCCCTCTGCACTCGCATGTTTCCTTCTGTTTGGGGATTCTGCTCTCCCCTCGCCTGGCTCTGGCCTGGAAGAATTTCCCCCAGCTCAGCCCATGTGCCAGGCCACGAAAGATGGCTCTGCCTCGCCCTCTACATGGCAAGCTCATGTGCAGGGGTGTGTCGGGAGCAGGAACAGGAACGACAACCAGGCATAGCTCTATGGGGTGGCTCTGGGCGACAGAGCACCTTGTGGGCAGCCCTCAGGGTGTCAGTCCCTGGAGCAGTGCCGAATCCTGAAAGCCCAAAGAAACTTCAAGCCACATTTCCCCTCTGTTGCCAACGGTCGCCATTTTATTGCGAACCTTTCAGTATTTGGTGCGTTTCCTCAAATTCCTGGTATCCTGTGAATACGCTGGAATCTCAGTTCCTTTTACAAAAATAAGTGTGTTTCTAGCTCTCTTGGTTGTGCAGAGCAGCTTGAAAATGTGACCTAAAGGCTAAAAACGTAAATGTAAATGTACTGTTCTTAAAACCTCTTGATTTTTAAGCCAATTTCACAGTTTTTGTGGGGGGGGCTGACTGACAACGTTTGAATGCTTTGGGTTGACCGTGCTGTTTTCTTGTTGCGTCTCTGTGAGCTCTCTGGGGCACAGAAACTGTCTCCTTCCTTCCTTGTCTGTCCAGCTCCCGGCACTGATCTGTAGTTAGCAGAAGATGCAGTTTTGGTTTCAGTGAAGCACTCACGGATCCAGGCTCCTGCAGCATGCCGCCTCGGCTGTGCCCGTGTTTTGCTAGAGATGAATCCTAGAATATCAGGGTTGGAGGGGACCTCAGGAGGTCATCTAGTCCCACCCCCTGCTCAAAGCAGGACCAATCCCCAACCAAATCAAATGGAACCGGGGCACTGCTTCCATCCATGCTTTGGAGAAGCTTTCTGCATCTGCCTCGGAACTGTTGCCAGCTGCGGCCCCTGTCTCTGACTTTGGCGGAGTCGTTCCTTTTAGGTGCCCGAAAACTTGGGCAAGCGAATGTTGTGTGCTGAATGTTTGGTTTCTGAGGAGACCTGGAAGGCGGTGGGAGACACGGGGTCATGCTAAAGGACACACGGCCCTGGGAAGAGACTACGTGTTACCAGCTCCAGTCATAGGCCGGAGGGCAGAGTTCCTGAGCTCTCTCCCCTCACTCCGCTCTCCTGGGTGACTTTCCTCCACTGCCTGCAGCAGGCATGGCTCTCCTACCCGTCCTTGTCCGTTCTGGCACAGGAGGGAAGAAAGGGTGATGGCGGGGGGGAGGAGAGAGCAAATGAGGCTGCGTCAGCCGAGCCAGGTAAAGCACGTTGCTTCACGGCGCTTATTGCTGAGTCAGGGTTCAGGAATGCTGGGGGCGATGCTATCGCCCAAGGCCGCCTCTGTGCGAGTGAGAACTGGGGCAGGGCCTCCTTTCGCAGGGATTGCGTGTGGACGCCCAATGTTTACCTGCAAAGCGGGGGGGTGAGGGGGGGGAGGAGCGGGGAGAGAAGGTGCAGCCGAACACGGTTGTGGTTTCTAGGGAGTGGGCGGGGACCAGAAACCCCAGGCGAGAGCTTTGCACGCAACTGAACAATAATCCCATTATTATAGCTGATGCCATAAAACAGAACGTAGCACAAAAAATTACTGGGGCATGCAGGACGCGCACCCAGGGTAGATTGTAGCACCTGAGTCACCGCATACAAAGAAACACTGATTTCACCTCCCTTCCTTGGCCCTCCCCTCCCCCCCTTAGGAGAAAAAAGAACCTTAACACAAAATGACTTCTATTCTTTTTATGGGTACTTTGTTATACTTGGCAACTTGGTTGCAATTAAAATCAAGACTCTCTCACACACATGCTGGCTCCTAAGGCAAGAGCAAAGGTACAGTTCAGCTCCTTGATTGCAGATTTCTGAGTCTTTTGGGGGGAGATGATATCCCCTCACCGTTTCTCTAGCGCTTTTCATCCCAGAGTGCATTGCAACGCTCTTCTGCATACTGCTCCACAGAAATGTGCCCACTTCTGGAGTGGAGGTCGGTGAGCCGCGCGGGAAGAGAAGGGAGTTGTTGGCTCAGGACGCTGCTTTGTTCTGATATCAAGTGTCATGGGGTCTTCAAATTTCCAGCAATGATGAGCTCCGGATTCTCTGTCTGCAGGCATGATATTTGTGTCCTTCCAGGTGAAAATATTGTGGGTGCCAAGGGATTTGTAGGTGCCAAGGGAGACCGGCCTTCTGAAAATGTAGGCCTTAATGTCGGTGCAGATAGGACCTTAGTGTTGGGGTCTCGTCTGATCTCCCTTCACCTCCCTCTCTGCTGAGCTGCCCTTGACCCTACGTTACCTTGCACTCACCTTGGAGCAGTGAAGAACTGAGTCTACCCTGCCGGTGTTTGTCTTGGGCTTAGACTGTACTAGAGAGAGAAGCCAGTGAGATTGCACCACATCGGCCCTGCTCTCTGAGCCATTGCAGACATTACTGGGCAATTCCCTTCTGAAGGATTTTGCTCACTGCTGCTGTCCCTGGTTGAATGTTTTTGCAAGGTGTGTGTGTGAGATCCATTGACCTTTTATACCATGGTTAGAGCTGTTGGGCACCATGCGGTCAGAACAGTTTTCTGTCAGAAAACACTGTTCCGTCGAAATCTAAATGCTTCAAAATCATGTTGATTTTTGCCAAAATTTCATTTCCGGGGGGTGGGGAAGGAGTGTTCTGACAATGTTGAAATGTCCCGTTTTGACATTTGCAGAACAAAACTACTTTTTGTTTTGAATTGCTTTTCATTTCGTGTCATGTATTATAATATCGTACGACATAAAGTCTCAATCAAAACAAAACATTTTCATCAAATTGACATGATTTTTTTGCAGAATTTTCTTTTGCACAGAACTTTGATTTAATTTATTTATTTATGCATTTTATTCTGAATTGGAACAAAGACAGTTTTTGAAATCTTGAAATCCTTAGTGCAATGGAATTTCTCTTCTCCACACAGCTCTGGCTGGGGTATCTGAATGGCTTCTTTTCGTGGGAAGGTTCGACAGCGAAAGGTGCCATCCTTCTTGGAAGGGAAGAGGGGGAATTCTGGGTACGATTTTGGTGAATACCCTATTGGGATTTCTGGCATTTGTCCTCGTGGTTTCTATTTCTACAGGGGGATATTAGAGAACAGGAAACAGCGAGTCTAAATGAAACATTTTAATGTAATTTTACAAAACCCCAATAATAACTGAAAAGCTCTTGTATATTACCGGTGCTGGATAACACGGAGGAGTTGTTTGAATCACTCTCATATATTACATTCTCATGTTCTTACATGAACAGTGAAATGATTACAAACCCCGACAGATGCCTTCCCCACCATCTTCTTACACAATTGTTTTACTGTGCCCAAAGCAAAAACCAACACCCCCCTCTCCAAAAATCATTTATGAAAAATTAGGGAAGAAAACGGCCCAGGTCTGTGCTCCTTACACTAAAACAGAGGCAGAATTTCCCCCGTGTAAAGCTGTCCTCAGGAGCCAAGGGAAGATTACGTCATAAAGAAAAATTTATGCTCTAAAGAACTGGGGCGGGAGGAAGGTGACTGTCATGAATTCTAATGCTGAGGAACTAGATTTTCCTAGCTTTGCCGTTTATATGCCGTTACCTCAGGAAAGTCACTTAACCGTTCAGTATCTCCCATGATGCACCACGGCACTCAGCCAGAGGGAAAGACTGTAGTGCAAACCTGGGAGATGTAGTTCCACTGGGGGGCCCAGCCTGCAGGTGAGCGCATGAGGTACCTGAACTGTGACCCCTAGGAGGCGCTCGAGTGGGTTAACATTGACCCAACCCAGCATGAACAGAACGTTTCGACATTTCCAAATCTGAATGGTTCCGATTTTTACAGCTTTTTAGCTTGATTTGGAATGAAAATTGAGATTGAAATATTGGAATTTCCCATGAGAGACAGATTCCTTTTTTCAATTCTCTCTACTCAGAGGTTGCCCCAGGTCTACCCGTTCTCAGCTGGCACTGTAAGAGGTGAATCTTAAGGACTTTGAGGCGGACAAAGTGGGCTCCCTCCACGTTTCTTCTTCCTTGTCGTTCATAAAAGGTCATGGAGTGGTGCTGCATGGTAAAACAGCTGCTGCGTTCCACCCCAGAGGTGGCTGCCTGTTAGTGGCATATGAACAATCCATATCGGTATATAGTCCACAAAGCTTTTTGAGGTCCTTCACCATGAGAGAGCCTGCATAAATATTAGGTCCCTCTCCTTTCATTGGCGCTTGAAAGGTCCCTGTTCTTTGAGGGAGAAATTTTTAAACTCCTCTTGTTCGTGGTGTTGAAACCTCTCCATCATTTTTCTGGCTGTGGGGGCTGTGGTTTTCTGTGCTGCTGTTAAAAATCCTTTGGAGACCAGGGAACCGTCTCCAGACAACAAGCTTGAGGGGGCCTGAGGGCCTCCCGAGTCATTAAACAAATTAAGTTGTTAAGAACACAAGGACGCCCAGGTGACTGGGTGTGAAAGCCCTGGAGGCCCCTGTAATTGTTATAAAAAGGCAGCACTGGTGGGTGGAAAAAGAGACACTCTCCCTTTTCCCCCTCCCACACCCATTTGAGCTCAGTCTTGCCAGGAAAAGAAGTCTCCAGCCAGTCTTTGACTCTTCACGCAGTTCACACTCTGCTTGTTCCCCAACTGGAGTGACAACATTATCTGGGCAAAATACTCCGCTAGAACCCAGATCCGTCCTGGCGAGTCCCAGCTAAACTGGCAAACATCAGCCCAGATCCATGAACACCTGCTGGCCTGGGGCAATGCTGTTCGTGCAGTTGGCCTCGCACGCTCAGGGGAACCTCTGTTTCAGGGGTTGGATGTCCATATCCCACTCCCATCCCTCTGTTCTTTGCTAGAGCCCGGGTTCTGGAAGCTTTGTGGCCGTATGTGCCCCTGGTGTTAGCCTTGGAGCTGCCAGCAGCAGAAAGGAAGTATGTGTTTTTGTTTTCTGCCTATTGGGGGTGTGTGTGTTTGGGGGGCAGGGGAAGAGCAGGGGAGAAGTCTGCCCTCTGGTCCCTGTATGACACACGTGGATGTCAGGGGGCTAGTTCCTCAGATGACCCGGGCATAGCTAGAAGAGAGCAGCCACCGAGTCCCCCTGAAGGCCACAGAGGGGTAAAATATTTGGGGATGGAGAGGGTCACTGCTGGGGGGTAGGGAAGATGGGTTCTGTAGAACGAGCTGGTTTGCTCCTGTGGAGAGACCATGTGCATCTCATTAGCCCTGGGCCCTAATCCTCTGGATATAGCTAGGGCCCTACCAAATTCAGGGTCCATTTTGGTCAATTTCACGGTCATAGGATTTTAAAAATCGTTCCTTTCCTGATTTCAGCTATTTCAGTCCGAAATGTCACGGTGTTGAAAGTGTAGGGGTCCTGACCCAAAAAGGAGTTGGGAGGAGTCACAAGATTATTGTAGTGGGGGGTTGCGGTACTGCTACCCTTACTTTTGTGCTGCTGCTGGTGGGGGCGCTGCCTTCCGAGCTGGGCTGCTGGAGAGCGGCGGCTGCTGGCTGGGAGCCCAGCTCGGAAGGCAGTGCCACCACCAGCAGCAGCGCAGAAGTAAGGATGGCCTGGTCTGGTATTGCCACCCTTACTTCTGCGCCACTGCCTGCAGAGCTGGGCGCCTGGCCAGCAGCTGCCGCTCTCCGGCCGCCCAGCTCTGAAGGCAGCAGTGCAGAAGTAAGGGTGGAAATACCATGCCCCCCCTAAAATAACCTTTCCACCCCTGCCCCTCCGCAACTCCCTTTTGGGTCAGGACCCACAAATTGAGAAATGCTCCCCGCATGAAATCTGTATAGTATAGGGTAATTCACAGGGGGGAGACCAGATTTCATGGCCCATGACTCCTTTTTTATGGCCGTGAATGTGGTAGGGCCCTAGTTATGGCATTCTCACTGAAGGAGCATCTGTCATGGAGCAGGGCCAGCAGACCGGGCGTGTGAGCGATGGGAGCAGATGAATTCGTCTGGCACAGTGGTCCTTGAATTCTCAGGAGGAGGAACTGCAGAGAGCCTGTTGGAGAAACACAATCCTCTCTGAACAGATGTTTTCCTAAGGCATCCAGAGGACTTCGGTAGCTGCAGTTCACTATGCCCATTGAAGTCCATGGAAGTCTGACTCCAGTGGGCTATGGATAGGATGCTATGTGTATCGCCACCTTTGTGAATGGAAACCAAGGGATGTTTGACCACTGACTTCAACAGAAGCAAGGTTGGGCCCTAATTCTGTAATAAAAGTGAGCCCGGTCGCTTGATGTGTGTCCGTAGCTTCATTCAGCCTGGTGATCCAAATAACATTCACAAGGACAAATCGCCCTTTGCCAGATTTTAGAGCAAAAGAGGCTAGTGACTGAGCAGATAGGAACAATCTAGCCTCTGTTATCTGAATTGGAAAGCTCCTCAAGATAGGGAGGGACCCATTTTCCAAAGTGTCCAAGTGAATTATGAGTCCAAGGTCCAAGTTCTGAAATGATTTAGGCACCCACATGCTTTTGAAAACATTACCCCATGTCTGCATATCTGTCTGTAAAGCTAATCCCATTTTTTCAAAACGTCAGACGGCCAGCGCTGTGAATCTCATTGAGATCGGCTCGGGAGTTCAGAAAAGGAAGGTGAGTGGAAGCCATTCGTTCATTGTGGGAATTGTTTCCCCTTCCAGGTTTCTTGTAAGGGTTGTGTGGAGTCCAACCCTACATAAACAACCCCGCACTGTCTATTTGGTTCTGCTGTCAATAAAAAGACCATGTTTGTATTGGGGCTCTGATAGTGGATCAGTCACTTGCACTTCTGACCGACTCTGCCTTTCACACTACAACGTACGGTTTGAGTGCTTGTGCGAGGTGCCAGGCTGTGGAGACTGAATTCCTCTTATTTATTGGTTTAATGAGAGAAGAGCTGCATTAGAGAGAATGCACAAGCTTTTTGCACACTTTCCTCATTGCATCTTTGTGCCCTGACCTCATTCTAGAAGGGGGAAGTGTCTGTGTGGATGAGAGGAGAGTTCAGTCTCTGTGTTCTTTCAGTCCTTGGCATCTGCTGGATTCAAGGGAGAGTGATATCAACATGCTACATCGCACTCAAGACTTGACATCTGGCGTGATCTCCCATCCTGCTGAATGTTCATGAAAACAACTGTAGAAAAGCAACGAAGAAGGCGTTTCCAAGGAAAGATGCAAAACTCCTGAGCTTAGCTGTCTCTTAATTTATGGCGTTAGGTGCAGTGTATTTAGACAAGATGACAAGCTGATAAAATGGAAAACTGAAATCCATCTTGGCTGGATGTAAAGTTGGAGCGTGAGTCTGTGGTTTGGAAGCTCTTGGAAGGTAACCCAAGCTGATGTCTCCTTGTATAGCCTTCTTTGCATAAAGACTGGCTCGTTCGGTTTGGCAGCTTGCGCGCCTGTGTTCCGCAACACCTGGAGTTGGCAAGCCAAGTTTCTTGTCAGTTGAAAACGAGGGATGGATAATCCTGTCCCACAAAACTCCATCTAGGAAAAGGAAAATGATTCCCCTCCCAAGCAAAGTGTGTGTGTCTGAGATGTTTTCTGTTGGGTCCTGGTAGCTTTAGTTATTGATATAGATGGAAAGACGGCCCTTGGCTATATAATTAAGATCCAGACACGGATTTGGATTCCCCCTCTCCTCCACCCCAAACAAATTTTGAAAATGAAACTCAGGGTCAGTAGAGACCCGAAATTGTTGTCATCCAATCAGTGTTCTGTGTGCAATAATCACTGCAGGTCTCAGTCGTACTCCTAGAGAACAGGCATCCCCATCTCAAACGCACATCAATGCAACCGGCACCAACTGGCCCGCTGGAGGCAATCTTGGCAGAAGAGACCCAGGCCTGAATTGGGTATCTACTCTAGAAGTGGCGCCTCCAATTCTATTGTCTGAGTGTTTCCTTGTACTCCCCTGTCGGCCCGTCTAGCCATCTGTTGGTTCTTGTTTGGTACTTAAATTGTAAGCTCTCTGAGGCAGAGACTCTTTGTTCTGTGTTTATACAACGCCTACCACAATCTGGTCCTGGTCCAGGACTTTAGACCTCTTAGATGCTATCATAATACAAATGAATAATAGCTGAGGAACATCGGCTGGGCAACACTGGGGGGTCTTGCACTTCCAGCACTCCGGCTGTCTCTGGTCTATGAATAATAATAAAGGACTTCAGTCTCCAGGGCTGTCATGGGCATGGCATTATCTTTGATACACTGCGTCAAATCTGACATAATGGGATGCAGACGATGATTTCTCTGCGGAATGCTGCAGACTATCTCTGGATTTACTCTTGTCACCTGCGCTCTGTCGGTGCCTTGATTTTCTGTTGTCAGTTGCTTGTTTTGTTCAGGGGAGGTAACGAGACAAATACTGTACAAACACCCGTAATGATTTTAAAGTGACATGTTTGGGTGGTGTTTTCAGAAGGTCCCTCTTTAAATGTTCTCTCCCTTTCTTGTGATTGGTTGTGAAGCCTGACAGTCGCCTCCTCCCTCGTCTCCTGAGTTGACTGACACCCTGCGTGTTGAGGAGTGCTGATCAGAAGGGGCCTAGGGCCCTGTGGTGCGCAGTGTGTGTGTGTGTGTGTGTGTATGTGTGTATTGGAGGCACTGACAGGCGCTGATGGATTGGGCTTCCCAGTCAATAGGAACTGCTGTGGGAGGTGTAGATACAATGGGGGCCATTGTTTGGAAGGGCAGGCCTCTGCCTGCTACCTGAAGACTGAGACAGGTGTATCACATTCTCGGCACGCTACATAGCAAGGGAGCAACCAAAACATCATCTTACCTCAGTTATGGTTCTGAAGGATGGAACCTCCTGGGGCTTGCAATTGTAGGAACCCCTTCGGCGATTTTCACACAAGTGGCTGAGGTCTGGGAACTGCTTTTCTTGTCATTTGAATGTTGGACCCTTGTGGGATTCAGACGTGACAAAACTCTACCCGCTATACCAGCCAAGGGGAATCCTGAGCTCTGAGTAAGAGAGAGAAAAATCCACCTCCTGCATGGAAATCAAGGCCAGGACCCAGGGACCAGCCTGTACATGACGTCCTGAATTTGTTTTTTCATTAGGAGAGAGACTCGGGGTGAAGGCCCTGAACTACGACTTGAGACCTGCATGCCGTGCCTGGCCCTGCACAGATTTCCCAAGAACTGAGCTCCCTTTTAGGCATCTCAGTGGAGTGGCCACATTGTGAGACGCATTCAGCAGCTCCCATTGAGAATTATTCTCCCCCCCAGGCCCATTGTTCTCAATTGGAGGCCATGGGCGTAATTTGGGGGGCGGTCAGGAGGGAGTTGCTCCCCCAGGGGGGAGGGCCGGCTCCAGTATTTTTGCTGTCCCAAGCGGCCAAAAAAAAAAAGCCGTGATCGGCGGCAGCTCTACCGCCGCCGCTTCATTCTTCGGCGGCAATTCAGTGGCAGGTCCTTCCCTCCGAGAGGGACTGAGGGACCTGCCGCCGAATTGCCGCCCAAGAGCCGTACATGCCGGCCCTTTCCGTTGGCCGCCCCAAGCACCTCCTTGCTGCACTGGTGCCGGCCTTGCCCCCCAAACTACAAGCCTCAGGCAGACTCAAAATTTGCTCCTGCACGCGCGGCCCCGTTGGCCTGACTGGCGCTGCTCCCCCAAATATCAAGTCAAACTATGCCTATGCTGGAGATGCTGAGCAGGAATAGAACCCAGGTGTCCTGAATCCCTGTCCTATGCATTAACTACAAGATCACTCTCCTGCCATCTTTATCTCCCTCCATATTCTGCCCTAAATCCCAACAGAGCAAACTTCAGGTTAGAAAGAGAACCATCCTTTCCTCCAGGAGACCATCCGCGGCTCTGCGCCATGGAAGAAGTGGCTCTGCTCCGTGGCTCTTGATAACGGTGCCTGTAGCTAACGTTTGGGCTCATCAGAGAAGACAGCTAACTCTGTGATTGGACTTTCACATACTGTCACTTTTGATATGCTATTTATTATTTGAGAGCTTGGGGTTTCCTAAGCACTCTGCCTAAATTAAGGCACGACCATTTTAGATTGAAAGCCCCGGTTACTCTAATGCATGCTTCATGGGTAAACTTTTGTGCAGTCAGCCTGTGGAACTCCTTGCCAGAGGATGTTGTGAAGGCCAAGACTATAACAGAGTTAAAAAAAAGAACTAGATAAATTCATGGAGGATAGATCCATCAATGGCTATTAGCCAGGATGGATAGGGATGGTGTCCCTAGCCTCTGTTTGCCAGAAGCTGGGAATGGGCGATAGGGAATGGATCACTTGATGATTACCTGTTCTGTTGGATGGACCTTTGGTCTGACTTAACCTCCATGAAGTTATCTAGTTCTCTTTTAAACCCAGTTATAGTCCGAGCCTTCACAACCTCCTCAGGCAAGGAGTTCCACAGGTTGACTGTGCGCTGTGTGAAGAAGAACTTTTTTATTTGTTTTAAACCTGCTGTCTATTAATTTCATTTGGTGGTCTCTAGTCCTTATATATATATATATATATATATATATATATATATAACTTTTCCTTATTCACTTTCTCCACATCACTAATAATTTTATAGACCTCTATCTTATCCCCCCCTTAGTCTCCTCTTTTCCAAGCTGAAAAGTCCTAGCCCCTTTAATCTCTCCTCATATGGGACCCGTTCCAAACCCCTAATCAATTGTAAGATGGCAGTTTGGCCCAAACTCTACACACTGTGATATTTCTAATCAGTGGTTAACTCCTGGGTTGTTTTACATCTCACTTGTAATTCTGATAAATGCAATTGATGCCTTAGGGACACGCCAGCCATTAGCATTATTATTATTTTATTAGTATTTTTTACCTTGCAGCCCCCAAGATCCTAAAGTGCTTTTCAAATTGTGGGCACAGCATCCCTTTTGCATCCATGGCTCCTACTGGAACGAAGGTGGTGAGAAAGGAAAGGAGATTGTGCTGTATATGGTCAAGCCTCTAAATACTTAAGCACATGCTTAATTTTACACATGTGAGTAGTTCTGTTGAGCTCAGTGGGACTGCTCATCTGCATAGAGACAGGTTTCAGAGTAGAAGCCGTGTTAGTCTGTATCCGCAAAAAGAACAGGAGTACTTGTGGCACCTTAGAGACTATAGAGTTACTCTCAGCACATGAGTGTATTCAGGGTTACGTGCATGTATGTACTGCATTGCGTTCCGTTTTAATGTAGGGTTGCTCACGAACACACGGCTGTGCACATTGGCTTCTTATTATAGGGTTGCTTGTAGGCAGCAGGCGGGTCAGACGGGTGTTATTGCACAGTTGCTCGTGGGCACTGGACTGCCTGTATTGATCTAGTTTTAAAAAAAAAGAGCAGTGCATTTTGAAGGGGAAAAACAGAGAATTTAGAGAACGTTGTGTTGTAAATAATGACTAAAAAGGTAACGCCAATATTTTTGGCTAGCCAGTTTGGACAGTGTCCCTTTAATCCATGGGAAGTGAGTCACCTGACTTCACCCACAGAACCACGGAAAATGGTTGTGAGAATTCAGAAAAGGTCTGAAATTTGCCATTGAGCTATTTGCTTTCTTCCCCCCACCCCTCCCTTTTTACTTGACTTGAAGCTCTCAGAAACAAGTGCTGGTTTATTGCAGATAATTTACCAGCTGCACAAAGGCTGCCTTGTAATGCCGAGCTCCAGATGTTTAGCATTTCACAAAAATCTAATCATAAAGTACCTGTCTCACTAAAGCACCAGCTGACTCGCAGAGGGAAAAATGGTTTTCTTACATCTTTCTCCCACCCCCCTTCTCACGATTAGCGTATGCGGCTGCCTTTACGTTCTGGTTTTGGAGGAAAGCAGATAATCTCCTTGGGCAATGCAGGTTACTCTGTATCCCTTTGTAAACTAGCCTGGTTTGGGCTGGGAGGTCTAGCAGTGGCGGGAAAGGATATGCTCTAGGCAGAAGAAGCTGAGTTTCGCAGAAGCAGTTGACTCCGGAATCCCAAGATTTGCAAGGTGTTCTGCATGATCTTCTCAGCTACAGGTGACCTAACCCCCTTCCCCATTATAAATCATCATCATCACACTGTACATTTGTATGGCATCTTTCAGATCAAAGGACCCCAAAATATTTTACCAAATGATATAGATGGGATTCCCTGCACCCACCACTGAAAAGCAGAAACCCTTTGGGGTGCGAAAAGTGGAAACTGCTTAAAAGTGCATAGCAGCTGTGCAAGATGGTTCACCACGAGAAGAGAATATTCTGCCTATCTCAAAGCACAGGGGGAAACGGAGACAGGTCTAGTCAGAGGAAGGATGGTGTAGGGTTAGGGCAATCACTAGAGACTTGGCTTCAGTTTTTTGCTTGGCCAGATTTTCTGTGACTTTAGGCAAGTCGCTTAGCCATTCCATGCCTCAGTTTCCCCATCTGTAAAATGCAGATAACAGCAGTGCCCTGCTTTATGGGGGAGTGTGAGGATAAATGCATTGAAGATTACGAGGGGCTCAGATACTGTAGTGATGCGGGGCCATAGAAGTAGATAAAATCTCATCACATTTGCAGTTGCAAAATGTGCTATGGGATCTATGGGCTAAGCGACTTGCCCAAAGTCACAGAAAATCTGGCCAAGCAAAAAACGGAAGCCAAGTGCAAGAAATGGTCAGGATCCAGATGCTATGTTTCATCCAAAAGAAAGCATCTAATGTAGCATAGTTCCTTCAAACACCATGCCTGAGTAGTGGTTTGCTACTGATTTTAGGCACGACCTGCCTGATAGTCAACCTGGTGGTTGACTAGGAGCCAGTCTTCCTTTGAATGCCATTGGTAGATTGTTTCCAAACCCATGAGAAAGTACAATGGGATTTGATAACCAATTGACTGTAATTAGCCTAGACAGAGATTTGCCGAGTGATGAGCAAATGGAGGAGAAAGAGTTAATTCTGGGGGAAGCCAAGGCTATGTCACACCACATTCTGAGCTGCAGGGAGGGCTGATTTATTGTTGCTGGTGTGAGTTATATTCAGCATTTTACTACAGCAATAATTACTGTTCTCAGTCAGGAACTGAGAGATGTCAGGCCCCAGCAATTCACCCGTTACCACGCAGAGATGGCATCTCTCCTGTCTCAAGCCAAGCTGAGCGTGCACCACAGGTGGCTTTTGTGCGGCTGCTCCTTTCGCCAGTGGGAGGAAAGAGATCCACCTGGGAAGTGCTGGCAGCTTTTCCGTGTGACATACAACTGTAAGCGGGGAGGGTATCCAGGTGTCACTGCCCAACGCATTGGCTTAGACTCGGAATATACTACACTGCAGGCTCAGATGAGTGGCGGTTATAGAGGAATTGCCACCCCCAAAGAGATTGACGTTCTAGCTAGTGCTGGGCAAATAACTGGTTTTCCGTTTGCTCGCCATACCGATTTCGGGTTGATGGAAATATTTCATTGGTGTTGGTATAGATTTAAATTCAGCCACAAAACCATTCTAAATCCACCCTGCCGAAGGACAGGGGCCGGCCAAGGGTTCCCTCCCCGACCTCCATCATTAGCTCTTTGCAACCAGTTCTCCTCAGGCATGCACCCCGAACGTGGCGCTAGTTCCCGCAACACTTGGAAGGAGGCGCTGGTCAGCACCATGGTTCGCGGACAGGGCCCTTTTCAAGTGAGAACCAAACCTGCATCAGAAGAACATTAGTGATTGGAGATGGGGAGCCAACTGCTGAGTCCCTGGAAGGTGGCTAGTGGCGTCTGGAGTTAATGTCCCACCAGAAACTGTTTCCAACCAGTCTGCTGTTCGAATGCAAAAAGTCCAAGGGGAGTGAATGAATCTCATCCAGTGTAGAGCAGAATCGGGCAACTTTGCAATGAAATAATCCGCCCCCTCTAAACCATCAGCATATAAAGAGCAGCAGAGCACAAGTGCCTCTCTGTCCTGTGGCTTTCTTCCCTTCCCCTTTTAATAATCTTATTCTTTTGTGTCCATACATTTACTCTCAGTGTTATCGTTCCCTTCTGCTTCGGTAGCTGCCTGGGTGCCATGGGAAGACTAGATGCCCCTCTGTGTTTGACTGTAAAGGTATCCAACAGGCCACCTGTTTTCTTCACTTTATTTCCCAGGACACCTGATTTATTTATTTTATTTTTGCTCCTTGTTTAGGGTCTATTAAGTTTACTCCTTTTCCCCTGCCCTGGGAGACCCGGTTAATGAGTAACCATAGCGTGCTTAGAGGCAGCTGTCTCAGACAAACTGACGGAGCCTTTTTTTGGAGCTGCATAAGGGAACGTTTGTTCTGCAGCTTCTCAATAGATCCTTGTGCAGGAGGCAAAAAGTGTAGGGAGAGAAAGAGAGACACTAAATCACTGGACTCCTTGAAAATCACTTGGTGCTTTTTTTTTATTTTTATCCCCCATTGTAATAGACCTTAGATGGCTCACCTTTTCAAGTCTCTAACTTATTAAGTTAGCCTAAAAAATGTAGCACACAATGTACTTTTAAAAGCAACTCAGCTTTAAAGATCTTTTTAAATAACTGCACAATATAGAGTACACAGCCTATGCGTGTTTGCGTGGGGGTAGATCCGCAGGTGCATAGATGTTCTTTCTCCTACTCACTGCCAGTGTAAAGCAGGTTTTATTATTGCTGGTCATATATTTAGCTATGTACGTGCACTGCGTGAACGTGTTTTTGCACCAAATCTTCGATACCTGGGTTGTGGGGTAACCGCTCTGTCTTACTAAGGTGAAAATGTATTGATGCTACTGCATCAAGTGAGTAATACAGAGAGGAGTAATACAGAGTAAAATCAGAGAGGGAGGAGGGTGTTGGCGTTAAGGAATTGGACTGGGGATCGGGAGACTGAGTTCTGTCCTGGGGTCTGCCACAGACTCCCTGGATGACCTAGGGCAAGTTACTTAAATCTCTCCCTGTTTCAGTTCCCCAGCTGTAAAACAAGAATAATCCATCCTGTCTCCTACCCTTTGTGTCTTACTCTTGTCTAATTAGATTGTAAGCTCTCATGGGCAGTGTTTATAGAGTACCTGGCACAATGGGTCCCTGATCTTAGTTGGTTCCTTAGGTCAGCGAGTGATAGTCAGGACTGGAACTCGGGTCTCTTGATTCTGTGCACTCCAACCACTACACATCGTTCCCTCCATCCCATTGCACAGAATAACTCAACCCTGTCAGCTCCTACCAAATGTGGGGTTGCTCCCAGTGCCCAGGACTGACCTAGCCGGGCTCTAAAGCATTCTGGATAAGTGTATGCATTCTAGTTTGGTGTATTCTCTCTCCAGCTGCAGTGGCATCAGATCAGAGTTTTGCCCAGCCATGTTGCATACACATGTACATTATACAGATGCGGCTACCCATTCCCCCCTTGCATTATCTTCTCTCCTTATATATTGAACTTGGGCAAACCCACTTAAAATTAATGAGCTAAATGTACTTATTAAATAGGATGCAAAGACTTTGTCACGTTCACCCAGGAGCAAATTCTTATGGCCAGGTTCTGAAACCTGTAAGGAAGGTGTATTGCTGCCAGACCCTTCACTTGCGTGAACTCACAGCGTCCTACTGTGTACCCCGTTCTGCTCTTGTTCCAGGATGTGCATTTGCAGGCAGATAGCACTACAAGATTTGCAGAAATGACAACATGGGAGACATTTCCCATTAGATCTCTGTGGAACCTTCCTCCCTGTGGCTACCGGTCTGCTTGCATGGAGTTCATTGTCCGATCAGTACCTTAGGATACATAGAATCATAGAAGATTAGGGTTGGAAGAGACTTCAGGAGGCCATCTAGTCCAATCCCCGCTCAAAGCAGGACCAACCCCAACTAAATCATCCCAGCCAGGGCTCTGTCAAGCCGGGCCTTAAAAACCTCTAAGGATGGAGATTCCACCACTTCCCTAGGTAACCCATTCCAGTGCTTCACCACCCTCCTAGTGACATAGTAGACATCTACATCTACCCCACAGTGGCAAATCTGAGCGCCCGATTCAAGTGAGTCAGGCTCACAAGGCTTGTGCTATGTGGCTCAGAGTAGCAGTGAAGATGTCCCCCTCAGTCTTGTGGATCTTTGTATGTAACATCCAGGGGGAAATTTTCAAAGGCATGAATGGGTCAGTTTCAAAGTACTTTTACAAGGGCTTATCCCCATTTTACAGATGGGGAAATAGAGGCACAGAGCGGGGAATTGACTTACCAAACGGGCTATTAGCAGAACTGGGACTAGAACCTGGGTTGTATGAGCTCCAGTCCAGTGCTTTATCCACTAGACACCCCAGTGCCTCTCCAGGTACTTCCCTGCCCTTTGTGATTTTTAAACTATCCCCTGTATCTAGGTAATAATGTGTAATACATACGCTGTTGGAATAAAATCCACACAGCGGCAGTGGAGATAAACTAGTGAAGGGTGAGCCTCCAAAGATGCAGTAGAGCCCGTCACTAGTTACTCCCAACTGCCATTGTAGTAGGTCTGCAGAACTGGGCGAGGAGTTCTTTCTGGGCCAACCGGAAAAAAACCACAAGAGCCCTTGATGTGCTATTCCCTGCCAGCCCCTTTCCCTGGCATTTCCTGCCTGCCTTTCATGTGGTATTTCAGTACTTTTGCTTGTGGTGCAGACCAGAATCCAAAAGGGAGTAAAAATTGACAATATGTTACCACATTTTTCTTACTTAAAACCTCAGGCTTTTTTTGTATCTTGGGGTTGGTTCAAGTTTTGGGCAAAGGTTTTGTTTGGTGGTGTTTTTTTTTTTTTTTTAATTTTACCTCAAACACAGCTCCCCTGTCCCTGTAGTAAAACTTTATTGGCTCTTTTCAGAACCTTGGCACTCTCAGGGAAGGAAACAAAATGTTTTTTGTTTCCACATTTAGATCATAATTTTTTGTATGAGTGTGTGAAGGTCAGAGGACTTTCAAAGGTTATAATGCTGGCCTGACCCCGAGAAACATAACATACATAAGAACGGCCATAGTGGGTCAGACCAAAGGTCCATCTAGCCCAATATCCTGTCTGCCGACAGTGGCCAATGCCAGGGGCTTCAGAGGGAATGAACAAAACATAAGAAACACTGGTCATGTTGAAACTAAGGGCTTGTCTAGACACAGTTTTCTGTACCACTATCTCTACATCTGTTTATCTTTCTCTCTATCTAAGAGTTTTATTATGCTGCCCATCTCTGTAGTTCTGAGCACCTTCCACAAAAAATCAACAGACAAAGTCCTTAGTGAACTTGGTGGACGTTTTGTTTAGAAACCAGCACAGCTGAAGTAGTCCAACCCTTTACTGTGGCTGCAGTTATACCGGCATTAAAGTGCTTGTGCTGGTATTGCTTTTATAGGACTGGGCTCTCTAGCTCCCCTTCCCGCACTCCAAAACACACACACACAAACGACTGCCATTCCCAACCCATTGGGTCAGCGGCGATGCTGTCAAGTAGGCAGGTCGCTCCGGAGCCTCTGCTCTCTGCAGTGCTACTGACAAAAGATCAGTGCAGACGTTCTTAAACGCACTTAACAGCCAATTCCCTACTGAGCTCCAGAAGGATCATTACTGACTAGCTCAGTTTGCTCTTCTTGAAGTGCTACTTCTCCTGTCTTTTCACCCTCCGCTTAATATCTGGAAATTGGTGTCCCCGAGGCAATTGCACTCGTCATTCAAGAAGAATCATTCTCTGCCCTAGCCTCCCTAAATTATGGTGCAATCAGACTTGCCTCTGACCCCCTCTCTGTGCATTACCCCAGTGTTTTGTAGCCGAAACATAACCTTTGCTGTCTTGTCAGGCTTAGGTTTCTTCGCAAAAAGCGTGCGCAAGCACCCATCAGAGCTCCAGTGAACCCAACCCCAGCAGTATTTCTTAGGCCTAGGAGACTGGTTGATGCTCCATCAATACCATGCCTAAATCAACAGGGGATGGGAAGGGCTCATTCCCCAACCCCTGGGGACTGAGATTCCAGCAATCCAGGCGGTTCCACAGATAAACAAATGGAGACTCTCAGACAACCTGAGCCGAGCACTCTCGTGCGGTGGTGGGTGACTTTTTCCTGACGTATCGCCCGTGTCAGCACTTCCTGATGCGAGTTTCCAACCTGATCTTTGAGCTTTCCCTTGTGACAGATCAGTATTGGGATTGCTGGGTAACAGTCTAACAATACTGATCTGGAACCTAGCTACTGGCAGACTGCAACTTACACCGGGGGCTGTGGGATGTTTATTAGACACCTCTAATGCTTGAATTCAGTGGGGACAGTGCAGGGAGGCTCCCCAGATAAGACCATCCAGGTACACATTGGAAAGACAATGGGGGAAGCTATTAGAAGAATACTTAGCTCTTATATAGAGAGCGCTTTGCATCAGTAGTTCTCAACATGCTGCACAATCTTTATCATGTGTATCCTCACAGACACCCTGTGAGGTATGGAAGTGCTGTTATCCCCATTTTACAGAGGGGGATCTGGGGCACCTAAGTGACTTGCCCTGGGTCACGCAGGAAGTCTGTATCAGGGCAGGGAATTGAACGTGGATCTCATAGGCTAGTGGCCTGACCACCGGAACTATATTCTGTCTCCTGCAAAGATTCAAACTTTTTTTTGGCCAGGCTGGGAGTCTGGAGATCGAAAGGACACTAAACGATTAAAAGCCCTGGGAAGAGAAAAGGGCTGTTGTCAGCTGCCAGGGGCTGTCTGGGGAGATGAGTGGATATGTCAGAAAGAGACACAGAGGAAGGGTCTATAGGAAGCTCGACCTGCCAGGATACGGACGTGGAAGATGAGTAGATACGTGGCAAACTAGACGTGTGTAGTCTGTTTAGTGTTTGTGTTTCTTGTGAGATGTGTTTGCCCTAAATGAACAATATTTTGTTTTAAGGACATGCTCACTGTCATTGCTCCCGGCGGGAACAGAACTGCAGGGATTGAACATAAGCCAGTCCTGCTGAGGTGATCACAGGGCTGCAGCCCAGGCCTGGTCTGAGAGTGGAAGAACGTGGGGGACAGCAAGAGGCCTGAAAGCTGAGCGGGAGAGGATTCTAAGAGAGCAGGGAGGGTGAGAGACGCCGTTAGCTGGGAACTGTGACCTCCCCTCTTCGAGTCTGGGAGAGGAGATCCTCATTTCCCATCCCCACTTTCATGATTCTCTTCCCCTATAGATTTCGTTCTGAGTGAGGTCAGTTCTTCAACTCTCGCTGTACCCGAGTAGCCTAGAGCTCCCTCTGATTTTGCAGGTACTTTCCCGGCAACTGGAGAACGCGGGTGGTTTGGGAAGGAAACACCCTTCAACATTAACCATGCATTTGGGTATGGTCTTACGATGCAGTGCTTGTTGGTTATCCCATGCTTGATGGTTTATGCTGTCACCTGAAGTTTGCTCGTTGTAGTGGAGTTGTCTGGGCCATGGTACTACTACTAGGGAAATAGGCCTGTAAAATCTTCCCACGATAGTGCATGGATTTCATGAGGACTAGCACAATCCTCTGTTTCCACTGCGGGAAGAATGTAGAATGTAAGTTATCCTGGAGGTGACCGACAAAGAGTGCGGGCAGTGCTACCTTTCGTAGCCCCACTTGCCACCAGGAGACCTTTCCGATGGGCTCCTTTAAACTCCTAAGTCTCTTCCATTTACTCTGACCTCTTTCCATCATAAGAGCCTCTTGATCAGACAACGTCCAAATTTGTGAGATTACCTTTGATTTCCACGTAGCAGACCTTGGAGTGAATTGCATCATCTCCTTTTCAAATGAGAACTCGGAGTTCCAGCTCCTGGAGCATAAAGGAGGCTTTTAAGTGCTCTGATGGGCCTGTAGGGAAACCACTGATTTTTTCTGTCTTGGAAACATCTGGTTGACATATTCTTAAGCCTACAGGCTTTTCTTTAATTGGCCTTATTATCTGATTTATACATACTTTATCTTGCTTTATTGGCAGTTTTGGTCTTTCCCCCCACACCACCCACCATTATCCCACAAACACTCAGGCGACTTCACTAATTAACACATTTTGCTTTCTTCCTCTCTCTCTCTCTCTCTCCATTTCCCCTCCCCAACTCAGCAGTGGTTAAGGAATGTGAGACAGGAATGCTGTCCTGTTACAAGGAAGTTAGGAAAGGGGAGGAGATGATCACTTTAAAACAATGTCTTTGTGTTCCCAGCCAGAGCTCTAGTCACGCAAGGCCAAACTTTCCAACTCTCGCTACACGTTCGAATGATCAGTTACCTGGAAGTGACACCACAGATTGCAGCCCAGGTACGCAGGAGGAATCAACTGCTTTGAAAACCCCTTGAGTCATATCAGCCTCTTGCAAAACCAGGGCTGGGTTTTCCCCAATTCCACTCCAGGTTCTTGTGCAAGTCAAAATCTCACACCTTGGTTTATCAGACCCTTTAGTTTTGTGAGAGGGGAACAGAGAGATTTTGAAGATCATATTGACGCCACAGTAACATTTCAGTGAATGCTATTGCTTTGTGTCGTTGTAATCTTTTCTGGCTTCGGTCTGGTTTTTTTAAACAATCCCTACTGAAGTGAAGGTGTAAGATTTTGTGGCATTGCAGACTTTTCCTCTTTAAAGGCAAACAGCAGCCGGAAAAAGAAAAACTTGGGCATACACCCTTCTTTATTTGCTACTTTATGATGGATGAAAAAGACCCCAAAAGATTTGTATTTATTTTGGGGGGAGAAAAACAATGTGCTTGTGTGTTTCCTTAGGCCTGCTGTAAACACAGTGTTTTGTACTGCTGTAGCTTTTATGGTTTAGAAACTTATATAGTAAAACAGTTCCAGCCCCTACTCTGGATGCAGGTATCGGGGGGAGCCGTGTTAGTCTGTATCCACAAAAACAACGAGGAGTCCGGTGGCACCTTCAAGACTAACAGATTGATTTGGGCATAAGCTTTTGTGGGTAAAAAACCCACTTCTACAGATGTGCAGCTACACTAGTATAAAGGCACTTGTTAGAACTGGGCAGGAAATGGTTTCCCTTTCCTGTGGTAGAAAATATTGAAATCTCAAAAAGAAGAACAGGAGTACTTGTGGCACCTTAGAGACTAACAAATTTGTTAGTCTCTAAGGTGCCACAAGTACTCCTGTTCTTCTTTTTGCGGATACAGACTAACACGGCTGCTACTCTGAAACCTGAAATCTCAAAATTGTCCCCATTCTGCATCAGGATGAAACTGAGACCCACCTTTCTCTCCAATTTTGTGAAAGAGAGAGACTCCAGAATAGACCATTGGTTAGGGCAGTCACCTGGCAGGTTCAAGATCCTGCTCTGAATCAGGTACGTTCCAGGTGAGATCCATGATCACTTGGCTATTCGCTATTCTAGTGTGGGTAGGGCTTGGTCTCTCTCTCTGTCCATGCAATAAACGCTTTGTCACAATAGAGTCCTGCAAAAAGTGTCTGTTTTGACAAATAGGCATTTTCAGAGGCCGTCAAAAATTCCCAACCCAGATTTTAGTGTTTGTTTCCATATAGCTTATGCCTTCTGGCACTAGAAGCTTCCTGATACCTATAGTACTGCATCCACGCTAGGGCGTTCCTACCACTTCATCGGTTTCTAAGCTGAATTAAAGTTAAAGCAGAACAAAAACTTTGTGTAGACCAGCCCTGAGAAATAGCAGGACACCAACACTTTTTGGAGAGCTCGGAGTGACTGGTTATATCTCAGCCCTGGTTTGCAGCGGTGGGATGCTGCACTTTTAGCAGAAAGATCTTTTTCTTCCTGGTGCGTTGGTTCAATAGGTGCTAATGAAAAGAGAGGATTTTAAAAAGTCTGGGGAAAAAATTGATTAATCAAGTTTCACTTCCTTGACACTCTCTGATGTCGTAGTTCTACCAATGCTCCACTTGTCTACAGAGTCTCCCAGGCTATAGAAGATTTGAATTAATGTAAAAATTATGCTGGGAGCTGTGGGGAACTTCCAAGCCTCCATAACGAAGCCAAAAAAAGGGCAATAAATCGGATGTCAACCCGACAAGGTAAAAAAAGAGCTTTCCAAAAAGTGTACCTAAGGCTTTGTCTACATCAGTCAGGGGTGTGAAAAAAACACACCGACATACGTTTCACCAACAAAACTGCTGATGTGGGCAGCACTCTGCAAGAGAGGCTCTCCCACCGGCAGAGAGTGGCTACACGGGAGACTTTACATGGTGCAGTTGCAGCTCTGCCGCTGTAAGGCCTGTAGTGTAGACATAAGTGAGTGGAATGGATCAGCACAACTTCAGCTGAAACAGGACAACTGCTGGACGTGGGAACGTCTGACGTCAGTCCCTCTCAGCCGCTCTTGTTGAAGGGGTTTTCCTGCGTGTGTGTAATGAAATATTAATTGGGCCACAGAGAGTGGGAACGGCTCTGTAGCCCAGAGATGAGGGCACTCACCTGAGAGGCAGGAAACCCCTGTTCAAATCCCTTCTCATCTGGTGGAGGGGTGGATGGGACATTGAAGTGGGGTCTCATATCCCTCCCCGGGAAGTACCCTAGCAGCTGAACTGAAAGGTAGAAAGGACGCCCCTTCCCTGCTTCTCCTCACTGCACTCTGGTGTGTGGCTGTTCTTGCAGGAATGGCCTATGTCCCTAACTCCGGGAGAGGCTTCATGGCAGAGGGTTGCAAGCACAGGTAGGTAGGCACTTTGCTGCAGCCCACACCTAGCCACCTAAATCTGTGAGAGGCGCAGGGTTTAGGTCATACCCCTCTCATTGCCGTTCCCCAAGCATGAATCCCATTCTCAGGTGTCCATCGGTTCCCGTCCATTGTATAGGGAATCTAGCTGCTAACTCAGGCGTTGTGAGTGCCAGTGATTTTCCAAGATCCGTAAGAGTTAGGCATTGCAACACAGCCTCACAGTCCCTAATGAGGGGGGACTCTCCTGGGAAGTGCTGACCCTGAAAAAGCTTTGGGAATCATGATGGATAATCAGCTGAATGTGAGCTCCCAGTGTGTTACCGTGGCCAAAAGGGCTGCTGTGATCCTTGACTATATAAACAGGGGAATATCGAGAGGGGGTAGAGAGGTTATTCTACCTTTGTATCTAGCACTGGTGCAACCGCGGCCAGAATCCTGTGTCCAGTTCCGGTGTCCGCCATTCAGGAAGGATGTGGATAAATCGGAGAGAGTTCAGAGAAGAGCCACGAGAGTGATTAAAAGATTAGAAACCATAGACTCAAGGAGCTCAGTCTGTTTAGCTTAACAGAGAGAAGGGGTGTGTGTGGCTTGCTTCAGTCTATACGATTAAGTACCTATATGGGGAACAAATATTTGATAATGGGCTCTTCAACCGAGCTGAGAAGGGTATACTGTGATCCAATGGCTGGAAAGTGAAGCTAGCCAAATTCAGACTGGAAATAGGGTGCACATTTTTGATGGTGAGGGCTATTGGTGCAATTTACCCAGGGTTCTGGTGGACTCTCCATCACTGGCAATTTTTAAATCGGGGTTTAATGTAAAAAATCTGCTGTAGGAATTATTTTGGGGCAGCTCTCTGTCCTGCGGTATGCGGGAGGTCCGACTAGATGATCACAGTGGTCCTTTCTGTCCTTGGAGGCTATGCAAGTCCCTTTGTGGATCCAGGCCTTTACCTCTGTATCTCAATTTCCCCTGCTGTAAAATAAGTATAACGGTGCTTACCTCCTTTGTAAAGTGCTTTAAGATCTACGGGTGAAATGTGCTATGGAGAGCGAGGTATTGTAGTAGTAGTATTCGTCTGCTACTTAAAAGCAGCACTTCTAGGCCAATGTTCCACAGTTCTGTTTTACCACTGTTCTAGGAGAGCAAGTGACGAATGATTTCTCCGGCTGCAATTGTTGTGGGAATACAGGGGGGCAGGGCTCAAATTAATTATCATTATTATTTATTTGTAATACTGTTGCTTCTAGGAGCTCCAGTCATAGATCAGGAGCCCCAGTCTGCTAGCGGTTGTACAAACACAGCCCAAAAGACAGACCCTGCCCCCATGTAATTTTGTGCACATTTTATCTTGGAGCATTCTGCTATTCTGCACCTTGTCAGTCAGCACATTAGCAACAAAAGGATGTCATGCTTTGCTACCAAGTAGCTGAGCCAGTTCCACACCCCCTGTCTGCTCATCGGATCTGATACAAGTCTATAGCTTGAACTGCAAGTGTAAAAAAAAAAAAGTTAATCACGCTTAGGCAAGTGAGCGACTGCAAGCAGCGTTCTAAGCGTGTCAACCCCTTCCTGAGTGCTCTAAATTCCCAATTATCATCTGTCACTGCTGGAGCTGTTGCTATTACTTTCCCAGCTCAACAGCTGCTCCTAAGGTTTCCTGCCCCACGCACGTGCACGTCGTTTGCTGGTTGAAACCCCCATCACTTCCAGTCCCTGTTTTGGAAGGTGTCACTTCTTACGCCCCAGGAACGTTAAAAGATTCCTACTAGAAAGAGAACGCGGTGCCAAGTAGGGCTCAAAACGCGAGGTAAGAGGAACAAGCAGCTCATTCACTGGCTGGTGCTTCAGCCCTCAGAGCCCCAGCGAAGCAAGTGTCTATTCACACTATTCACCATGGAGCCAGCTGCAGCAGAGTGAAATTCACAACTGGACTGAGCTGTAAGAAAAAGAAGGGGAGGAAAAAAGCCCCCATCTTTCAGGGCTTGAGCAAAGCACTACAAGGCCCTTAGCTTTCCCCCTTGCGGGAGGGCTTCTATAATCATGGTTTGTTAATAAGCTATAGAATTTTTGATCAACACAAAATACTTTGCAGTGTGACGCCCTGATTCTGCGACGACTGATGTACATACTCCACTTTACTCACATGCGCATTCCCCAGGGGTCTGCACGCAGGAGCAAAGTGAAACATGGAGCTAAATACCATTATTCCCATTGTAATAGAGGAGGAAACTGGCGCAAAGAGAGGATAACGGACTTGCCCAAGTTCCTATGGGAAGTTTGTGGCAGAGCCAAGGACTAGAACCCATCTGCTCCTCACTCCCTGTTATATGCTTTAACCACTAGTCCTTACTCCCTCACTTCAAATAGACTTTAATTCCCAGCCGAAGGCTGAAACATAGTAAGTTCTTTTCCCTTTAACGTACCATAACAATGACCCACTCTCTCCTTCACATCTCAGCCAGTGCAAGCACGGCAATGCAATTTGTGCAGCCTTTCAGCTGTGGTTTCTTAAATAAATCCATCTGATCGCAAAGCAATTCAGAGAAAGGAAGATTTCTGCAGCAGCGTTGGGTCCTCAAAACCTGCCCTTCCCCCCCGCCGGTGCACCAGCAGGCTTGGCGCTGAACTCTTCTTGCCGTTTCTTTGAGCAGCCCGCTTGGGTGCACTGGGAGATAAGTCCTGCCTTTACCTAGCTGGAGAATCCCCTGCCAGGCGAACCCTGTGCCACCCGGCAAGGGAGTAGCAGGCTTTGGAGAAGGTGGCAGGCCGCTGGTGTGTGCTTTCTGGTGGACGCCTGCTATCCTGCAGAGGTCAGGACCTAGTAGGGTGACCAGACAGCAAATGTGAAAAATCGGGAAAGGGGGGTGGGGGGTAATAGGAGCCGATATAAGAAAAAGACCCTAAAATCGGGACTGTCCCTATAAAATCAGGACATCTGGTCCCCCTAGGACCTAGGCAAGCTGCAGGTGAGCAGCTGGTGCTATCCTCCCCTCCCCTTCCCATGGCCGAGGGGGCACCCTCTGCACCCAGGCAGGGTGGCTGGGGAGCAGCTGGCCTGATGTGGAAGATTCCTCTCTCCCCAGCCCCGCGCTTCAAATTTGCCCCTGGTACAAATCAAGCCCGTGGGAAAAGCATCCCCTCGGAGGCTAGAACATCCCTCCTGTAGGCAAAAGGCTTTTTCCCCCAATCGTTCTCCATCACAGCGCCACCGGCTCGGCCCGGCCGCTGCCTGCAAAAGGCACCCGGCGCTGGGAACCGCCTCCCCTGCGCTGCTGGGGGGGTGGGATGGGGGGGGGGGGAATAGAACTACAAGTCCCAGGGTGCCGTGCGCGCCCCTGCGAGCCGGGCTGGCTGCAAGCGGGTATATAAGGGCGGCATGGCAGGCGCAGGACGGGCCATTGGCAGCAGGGGCGCGCGCGGGTGCAGCTGCTGGAAGAGGACCGGCGCAGCGGTGATTAGCATCAAGCCAGAGGGGCGTCTGGCTGCCTGTGGGGGGGGTCCCCTGCCCTGCCCTGCCCTGCCCGCTGCTCGGCTGCTCACCAGCTGCGGGGGGAGCGAATTGTGCACCGGGCTCCGGTGGGAGCGGGGCTGGGATCCCCTGGCGGCTGGACCCACAGGTCCCGTGCGGGGAGAGATGTGGGAAGCTCTCGCTGCGCCCCTGCCGTGGCTGGATGCGCTGGGTTGCCAGCGGGCAGGTCCCTCTGCCGGTCTCCGGAGCGCCGCGGCCGAGCATCCCCACCCCTGCAGCCGGGCTTTGGAAATAACCCCGCTGGGCTCGGATCTAGCAACGCCCCGGGAGGCTCGTCTGAGCCGGAGGAGTTCTTGCTTTTCCTGCGCCCCTCTGCTCGGAAAAGGAGCCGCTCCCGATCCGCTCCCCAAAGAGATCGGGAGTGTTTTATGCTGCCTGGGGAATGCCCCGTTCTGCTGCCGCCGGAGGACCCGTTCCCAAATGGAATATCTCTCTCTTCCCCACCTACGTTTTTGGTGATGTGTTTTGGGGTCCCTTTGTGTGGAATATACGCTCCCCCGTTCATCTGAATGGATCACCACCCTGCTTGGGGAATTGACGGTAAGTGGCTTTCCTGGTGACCCAGATGCTTTGGGGAAACATTTTGGGAGCGGCCTGGTGAAATGATAACAGGTGGGGCGCACTGGAGTTGGATATAATCAGATTCTTTCCACATAGACCATCCCCCTTTCCCCATTTTTTAACCCTAAAGGAAGGGTGGATTTTAATGCATTTGAAAAACAACTCTCCCCTGTTTTTTTATTTTATTTAAACTGTGGTATGAACAACCTTTATTCTTGTAAAGAGAAAACAAATAAGTGGGTAGTTTATATGGGCACCATAACTTGCTCCTTTGCCCCATAGCTAGAAAGGAAAATGGACCTCTAAAGGTGTCTGTTGCACTTGTCTCTTTAGTCGCTCTTTCCCCAGATCCGTTACTTTGCTGGTTAGATTGGTGGGGAAATAGCGCCTACCCGCAACAGCAGCTGGGTCAGGCTTCTAGGAACAGCAGATCGGTGAAGCTGAGGACCCTCCCAGAGCATGGGGCCAGGGGGGGTTACAGGAGGCTTCAGGTTGAGGCTGTAATTTACCAGGGGGTTAAAGTGTTGTCTGGAAACGCCGAAATGGAGAAAACGATCAACTGGTTTTAGGAAAGGAATTAAAACAAAAAACTAAACCACATTTCGTGTGGGGGGTGGTTTTGTTTTGGGGTTTTTGTTTTTTGGTAGAATCTATGGGGTAACAATCCATTTTCCTGAGTTATGCACAGTGATCTAGAACGCCAGCGCCTCTCGGTTTGTGTGTGTTGTCCTGGTCTTCTCCAACACATGCCATGGAAGTGCAGTGGGCAGCATTTTCAAGCCCGAAAGGGCAGAGCGCTCTCTGTGTGGGTGTCTGATCACAAGTACATTGGTGCGACCGGGTCTCTCTGGAAAAAACAGATAAAATGGTTCGTCTTTTCGTCTTTCCAGCAAGGTGTTTTAATTTTATCTTGTGTCTTTGAGATCTGTCCCTGGAGGCGCAGAGTAACCCTGGCCTGTAATTTAACACCAGGTCCTTTACTTTCAGGGCACTATAAACAGGTCTAATGGTTGCTTTAGGCTTCTCCCCTATATAATAAGTCTTTGTTTCCATTCTGCCCCTACATCCTTCTGGGTGACTTTTTTTGTTTTTACTCAGCTGTCTTTCCCACTGCGATATGTTTTCATGCACCCCGCAGCTAGGGTGGGCAAGGAACTCCGAACGCTCTGCTGAGCTAAACTTCGAATGCTTTCTAATGATTCACCTTCTTAACATCCACCAGAGGCAAAGGCAGTTTAAGTGACCTGACCCCTTAGTTTTTTTGCAATCTGATCCTCCCCTATATTTGTAACAGGACCCTGTTTTTATTTGATCACACAGTCTCCACAACACAGCCTTTTGTACCACTCATTGGAAATGGTTTTAACCTGTCACTTAAAGCCCATTTCAATGAATACTTGAACTGTATTTGAAGTATTTTGAGCTTGATGGTGATGTTGGATGTTTTAAAAAGGGAGGGCATAGGGGGAGTTGGTATAAACACAGCTTGCAGCTCGGAGAGACTTAAAATGGAAAAAAAAAAAAAGGAGGACTGTATTTCTATATAGGAAATATTTGCTTTTCTTTGGAACTTGCATATTTTATCCTCCTGAGAAATGTCTGTTACGTATGCTTGAAAATAAATCTTTAGCTTCTTGGAATGGGTCAAACACTTTACCAGTAGTATGACTAGAGTCGAAGATCCAATTTATAAAATGCCGCGGGCATGTGACTTGTCATCCCATGCTAAGAGTGGTAGGGAGGGCAAAAAAGGAGTGGAAAAAACTGCATTTCTTTGTGACACTTGACTTTATAGGGGTGGATGGATTTTTTTTTTTTCCCCCAGGGAAAAAATATGGATTGACAGTAATATAGTTTAGGTTTTTTGTTGGTTTTTTTTCCTGCCATGAGCTGGCCCTGGTTCTGTGTGTGTTTAATTTCTCCTAGCAGTGATGTCTTGCAGAGGACATGAGCAGTGTTTAATGTATGGCTGGCATGAGACTCCTTGCTCACACCGATTCAGAGGAACACTGGATCGAGGCTGATTATGCAAGCATCTCTGATGCACAAGCGTACTTTTGTGAGAATTTTGGAAAAATATGAATGACTCCCTTATTTTGCCTCCTACAACAAAAAGACCACACCAGTCTAGACCTGCAACCAATAACACACAAGAAAATTAGTGCTGTCTGCTCCTTTGGACATATCACTGAGGACAACACCGTCTCTTCCAAAGTGCTAGCTGCTGCTTTCTGTGGAGAGTAAGTGATGCTAGTTTGGAAAAGATATTTGAGTTACTTTGACGTAAACAAGAGGCACTTTTATTTCCCACATGTTATTATGGTTGCTTTTCACTGTGAGGAATATGTCCCTCCTAAGGTCTTGAGACTTGAGAAAGCGCCCCCATTAAAATATCTCAGCAAGATAAGTGAGCAATCTTTCTTTTTTATAACCAGACAGTGGTAGTGGGGGCACCAGAGCTGGCAGGAAGGGAAAGCTTGGTGTGTGTGGTAATGCAAGGCCTTTGGGAGGAAGATATCCTAGGGAAATGGAGGCTATGAAGGGAGAGATTCCGGCTTAGTGGTTGGAGCAGGGGATTGGGAGTCAGGACTCCTTTGGTTTCTCGCTGGCTTGTTCTGTGGCCTCAGTCAAGTCACTTAACCTCTCAGTGCATCAGTTGTTCTTACTTGTAAAAATGGGTGGAGGGAATTTACTTCACAAGCTTAATTAGTCATATTCGCCCCTGGGATTAATTCAGCACTACCTTGAACACCGTTATACTAGTGACTAATTTTGGTCCAGTGTTTGCAGAGTACATCTGAGAAGGTGTGTGGAAGGTACTGTAGGATGTAAAATGTTATTACAGTACTTTGCATGTTACTCTCTTGTAGACCGTGTAACAGCATAACTGAAAAACGGACTAATTTTGCTTCTCGCTCTCACTCAAATTAATACAGGAAATAAAACCACGTGGCTCCAGACAGGCTTCTGTTGATGCCCCTTCAGAGTAAGTGTATCCCAAGTCCTAATGTTCTGCCAACCTCAAACTTCCCTTGCCATGTCGATGGCATGAGATCCTCTCCACCTGCTGTGCGCTGTTTAAACTGCGGCCATGTTCCAACCTCAAGGTGGCTGCCTTTCAGCTGTGGGTGAAGCAGACACAGAAATGCAAAATTCATTGATTACAGAGAGGCTTTGGCAGTTGTATTAACTGCTGTCTCTCTTGGTGTATACGTGCTGATGGGGGAAGAGAACCATGCCCCCCGCACTGTCCTTTCCAATAGGATACCTTCCTGATACCTCACAAGAGTTTAGGGCAGGTAGGGGTTGGGTTGGTGGAATTATACCCGTGGTTGTCTTTGAGTAGGGAGAATAAACACTGTGATCGTGTGTTCTCCGTGGCGAAGCTCTCAAGGGAGAGTCTGGTCTCTTGGCACACGGGAAACCTCTTGTAGAATCCTCCAACAGGGAGAGAAACACGCAGGGCTAAGGAGTAAAATCCCCAGCCTGGCCTGCCGTAGCTGCCAATAAGTTGTGCCACCGCAGGTGTGTGGGAAAGGAGCTAATGTGACCTGCTGTTTCTTCCTCCTCTTTCTGCATTTTGGGGAAGGTTTGGCCCAGCGGCTCTGTACTGCATGCAGCTCTGCCCTCCCCCCCAGCCTAACCTGGGTCACTCACCATCTCCCTGCTTGTCTACGAAGCATCGGTAGGAGGAACCCCCAGGAAGCTGGGCTCTGCATGGGACACTTGATGCTCCTACACATCCCTGCCCTCTTACTGCTGGACACAGCAGCGTTGTGTCTCCATATCGAGCTCCACTTGCCCAAGAGATTCAGGGGGAAATCAACAGTCTTTTGAGCTAGGGGAGGGGAGCGACCCCCATCTTACAGGCTGCGGGAGCTGGGGTGCAGAAACCCGACCTACTCAGCTGTGAGTGCCGGTCTCCAGACTAGTCATAGACCAACCTGGAATGTTTAAAAATGAAATCGTGTCGGGTTTCTCGTGGTCTCTGTAACAGTGACGTGGGCATGAGGGCTTGTCTACACTAGCGAATGTTCCTAGCCATGGTTCCCCACTGGTGTTGGCAATAGCAGGGGCTGCAGTGCCGATGGGACACCGATGACACGGTCGCAATGAAACCCAATTACCCCTACTCCGGAGTCCTGTCTGAGCTGCCGCTTCCATTGGTGTGGGGAACAGCTGGGAAGTTTCCTAGTATAGACTCAGCCCTGGTAAACCGAAAATGAAATCGGGCTATTTATGTGCCAAGTCTTAGCCCGTGAGGTTAAGAATAAACGTGAGAGAGTTCCTGCAATAAGGTGGGACCGGAGCTATGTTTTCAGGTATTGATTATCAGGGGATTGCTTAGGGTTTTTTTTACTGGGTTACACTTGCTCCCTCAGTTGAGTACTTGTCCTTCCCCTCAGAAACTCCGACGGAAGGGATGGGCAAAGCAATTCTCAAATCTCGGCCGTTCAGCGAAGACTAACAAGACAGCTGACCTGTCAGTCGCTGCACCACTACAATTCTGCCCCAAGCCTTTGGTGCTGCTGAGCTGAGTATCAGCAGTGGTTTAAATCTCTTGTTGCAGAAGTGGCGGAGGGATGTCCTCTGGTTACATCATTCGTTTGGGGCTCAGGAGATCAGAGATCAGTTCCTGGATCTGCTACCGCCTCTCTGCGTGACCTAGAGCAAATCTCTCTCTCTCTCTCTCGCAGTCGGCTCCCCAGCTGTTAAAGGGAGATGATCATCCTTTGTCTGTCTTGCCTATTGTAGATGTCAGTGCAGGGATTCTCTCACTATGTGCACGTACAGCACCCAGCACAATGGGGCCCTGGTTTCAGATGGGACATGCAGGCCGTACTGCAATACAAATAAAATTGGAGATGCCCTGGTTCATGGAATGGAACTCTCCTCTCCTCCCCCCACCCCCTGCTACCCAAAGCTGGCAAATCACTGATGCCAGATGTATCCCACCCGAGATTCATAGACTCTAGGACTGGAAGGGACCTCGAGAGGTCATCGCGTCCAGTCCCCTGCCCTCGTGGCAGGACCAAATACTGTCTAGATGTTAATGCTCTTTTGAGGGTGCATTTTCTTCTGATCTTCTTCAAGCAACAAAATGATTGATCTCGACTTGCCATACTCTGAAATGCAGCCTACCTCAGGAAAAGCTAATCTACGTTCCCTTTTGATTAACTGGATCAGAAAAATAACGAATCGAGTAGCACCACTTCTCATTGCTGGTTCTGAATTGTGGCAGTAGCTGGAACCAGCATTGTCTAGATGGTGGAGGGGATCCTCTTTTGAATGGATTGGGATGCTTTTGGATTTTGGGCTGTTAAACTTCTTGACTTCAGACTCAGCTCCTCTTCTCCCCCCACCCCCTTATTATCCACTGGACAATAGGGGGATAATGCCAGATGCACAATGCAGCTTGAGTATTTGACTAAACTGAGAAGAAAAGCAACAAAGAGACCGAGAAAAGTCTAATGTCTTGCCAGTTACCAAGGCCAGCGCGAAAGCTAGAACTGCACTACAAAGGTGAGCCTTGTTTAAAACTGCTTATTTCAGCAGAAAGATGTATTTAAAAACGAAGGGCCAAATGCTAACACAGTCCCCCATGTTCGTGTAAACCCTGTGTGAAAACATTGTTTTATTACCTCCTATAACTCCTTAATAAATACCATTCCTTTTTGATGAAAGCTCTTAACGCAGGATTAGGGTTTACAGCAAATTGCTTTATTTGTCCCAGGAGGCAGATTCAATGTTCAATATGGCCCCGTCCCCTACTTTATCAACATGGCTCTGGAGCCTCAAGAAATGGGAGTTCATAGACTTTAAGACCAGAAGGGACTCTCATGATTATCTAGTCTGACCACCTGCACATCAGACTAGAGAACCTCGGTCACCCACCCACTCCTGTAATGGGCTCATAACCTCTGGCTGAGTTACTGAAGTCCTCAGATCCTGATTTAAAGACTTCAAGCCCCCATTATTTCCCCCTTGGAAGGCTGATCCAGAACTTCTCTCCTTTGATGGTTCCCCTCTTGACTTTGTCCCTCGGCTCCATCAAAAGTTGCTGCTTGTGGACGCATGGTAAATCCATCTCTGTCCTCCAATGCATGCCGCGTTGGCTGACTTCAGAAGAAGGTACCAGTGCGTAATTGAGGGTGGAACGTTTCTTACATGACCTTACGTGGTGCTGGAGTCTAGCAGCTGATAGTTTTAAATGAAGCCTATAAGTGCTGCTGTGGACAGCTAATAATGGTTCTGGGTTGGATCAGATGATAGGGGATGCCACTTCTGGGTTGGCGGGTCCCCCACTGAGATCCCAGTGTGGATGAGTGCCCCATCATGGCATCTCCAGTCAGCTTGAGCTCTTGCTGATGGTCCCAAGAGTCCTATATCTAGGAGCAGAGTGTCTTCAGCGGTGATGGAATCGTTTGTCCCATGGCAGTATAATGGAGCATGTTTCTGATACACAGGCTGTCAGTAGGCTCAGGTTATTGCCTAACGAGGCTGGGGAGGGTTGCTTTAGTGTTTTGATTGTATCATGGTCAGTCTGTTTGATGTCCAACATTATCCTTTTGTTTGTACTGCGTCTGTGTGCATGAACGCAGAAGCTGGGTGATTGTCCTTCTAAAGCTCCCTTCTGTCTGTGTACTATGCTCGCTGTTGATGCTACAAACCCCTGGGTATGAATTCTTGGTGGAGCACTTGAAGCCAATGAGATAAGTTGCCCTTTCCATCAGAGGATCAGATATGCACACCAAGAATGGAGGAGGCCGGGGACACACTCATGCTATTTGCTAACTTAAGTGCGTACAATGGCAATTAAACATTGCTGTGGTGAGAAATCGAAGCACTATAACAAATTGAGCCTCTCTATCTGCCAGCAAGAGGGGTCATAATTATTCCCATTCTACTTATGGGTAGCACGAGGCGTGGAAGAAGGTTGTAACATGTCCAAGGTTGCATAATGAGTCCGTATCAGTCCCAGAACTAAATCCTGTACTTCTAACCATTGGGCATTATATTTGGCTCTGGATTCAATGGCTCGTTTGATCTTACTCCCCCTCCTTAAGACGTGTTAATTAAGATACTTGAAGTTCTCGTGTGCAATCTGTCTTTTTCGACAGTGGACAAATTGGAGATGTATCTTAGTTCTTAAATCTCTTGGAAACAAATTGTCTTGTGGATATGTCACACCAGTTCTTTTATTTTATCTACTCTTTTCTCTGTGTTAAAATATAAGCTTGGTTAATTCTCTCTTCCTCTTTCCTTTCCTGGTCCCAGCCAAAATCTTCTCAGCTATGTAGAATGATGAAATGAGACCCTTCCCTCTTTTTTGACTGGGCCTCACCAGTCACTGTCAAAAGACCTGAAAACACTCTTTGGTTTCTGAAGGCAGTATCAATCCAAACCTGTTGGCTCAGGTAGTAGAGACTAGGACCAATAATCTCTAATCCAGATCTCCATACAGAAGTACAAAGTGCTTGCACTCCAGCCAAACTTGGTTGACCATCTTTTTGATGAATGGTGGCAGATGAATGCTGGGGAGCTGTGCATAGGGAAGCAGCGTGACATGTAGGTAAAAACAGGATTCCTTCAGAGCTCTGGTGCTCTGTTCCAAGCTCTGCTGACCTGCATGACTGTAGGCAAGTCATAAGAGCCTGGACCTTTAGACATGCTGATCACCTGCAGCTTCCGTTGACATTTGGGGGAAGCTGTAGGCGCCTGGTACCTCTCAAATCAAGCCATTCACTTCCATTGCTTCAGTTGCCCCATCTGTGTAATGGGCATAATAGTATCTATAGCAACTCTCAGGGATAAGAAAGATGATCTGACCTGTAATTAGAGTGGACTTGGGTTTTGTCTGGGTTTAGTGAGACTGTGATCATCACTCCAGGCCCTTGCAAGTGTTGTGGACCTGGGTTCATTGAGTCTGCATAGCTCATGGCCCCCTTAGAGATGGCTCAGGAACACTCCCTTCTCCCCCCACCCAACCTAATTCTTAGGCCCTGAAGTCCTTGAGGATGTCTAACTTGTCCCGCTTCTGGATTGCATTTTCTGTGACATCGGGGGCCTAATAAGTAGTTCGATTAATGATGGTTCAGTAAACTGTATGGCCAAACATCCACCTTGAATGTAACTGTTTTGAAAAATAAAAAGGTACGTGTGACCTTCTGGATGTCTGAGAATAACAAGAACGGTCTGTCTGTCTTTTTCTTATCAGTTCTGCATTTGACAGCTGATGGCCAGATGTTTTATTTGAAACCTGGTCCAAGGGAAGGAGCCCTTTTGTCTCAAAGATGCTCTGAATCTAAGGGAGTTGTTTTGTGGAAAAGTCTGTTTTATGACCCTGAAGGAGGAAGAGGAGTGAGATCAGACGCTTGTTTGGGTGGGCTCTGCGTGGAGCACTCAGTAGCCTCCCTTGTTCACTGCCACTTGGAATTCTGGTGTTTTTCTTTCTTCCGCAAGGTTAGTCTTGACAAATAGTCCTGACATCTTGCCAGCACAAAAGAGAGCAAGCAAGAAACTACACAGCTTTGCTGGCCAACGTCCTAAAGACTTGTATTCTTAGTGCGATATATATGATGAGCAGCATTTGGTTTGGGCGTGGGGAGTGGATTTGCAGCCCTCAAGGATGTGGTTTCCATTGTGTCAAAAAATGCCACAAACACGGCAAAGTTAACATGGAAGGGCCGGGGTGGAGTGGGGTAATCCTGCCAGCGTGGGGCTTGGATATGACTCGTGTCTTTGACAGACATGTTATGTGGCAACACAAGCTGAAGTCACGTAACTACTGGCAAGTGGCGGTGAACTGTTTTTTTTTAATGTTAAGGGCTTAAAAACAAAATGGAAACAAACCAAACTAATAGGAGGCCAAACCACAGAGTTCAGATCTAGATGCAAACTCAGAGTGAAGGTGTTTGCAGAGGACCCTGTTTTTGACAAAGTTAAGGTGAATGGACAATGATGGTCCAGAAGTCAGCTTTTGAGAAGGGGAACTAAGGATGGGAAAGAAGTGTGGGGTGGAGGACTTTGTTATGGTTTTGGGTCCAGTGTGTAATACCCAGTAGTTTTTTCTGCACCCCGAGTGTGGAACAGTGGCATGTGTACCCCTAGAAATGCAAAGGCTCTGGATTTCAGCCATTCACCTCCTGGGACCTGGCTTTGAAATCCTGATTTTTAGGTCACAAATGGAAAGAAGTCCAGTCTTTTCATCCAAGTCCCACTTGTTCACATTTCAAAACATCCATACCACGTGACATGATCTTCAGTCCTTTCTAAGGAGAGTCCCAGGCAGGGGGACACAGAGATTTTTTGGGGGGGACCTGGGGCAGAATCTGAAACTGAACCTCCCACCCTTCCAAAAATTACCATGGAGACGAGTTTGAAAAGAGGGTAGGGGATGGGGGCGATTGTCAGAGGGGGTCCAGGCACCAGGGTTGCTGTCCTCCCCACAAGGATAGTGGGGCTGCTTCCCATCAGGCCCTCCCTAAGCTCTGGCCACCCTGCTGTTGGCAGTGAGATTTCCCCCACCCTGCTCCTACCTCTGGGCTCTTGGCCTGGTGGTCGACTCTGGCTTGGTGTGATGGTGCCAGCGGGATCTGGGCCTGGCTGGGGTGGACGAGTTGCTCCCTGCACTATTGATGTCCGCAATGCTTCTCGCTCAAATTTGGCCCTGCTGCCCCTCCTTCATTTTGGGAGCCCTCTCAAATGGGTGCCCTGGGGCAAACTGCCCCTCCCCTCCCTTCTCCTGGATGGGTGGCCCTGATCCCAGGACTAGAATGTTAGGGGTTGATGCAGGTTTAACCTGCAAAGCTGTGGAGGGGAAGGACTGGCATAGCAGGGGATGTGGTAGATACATTGGCCAAAGTCTGGGCTTCTGACCTTGCAAGTGCAGGTTGGTTGGTAGCTGTTTTTAAGCCTGCACGTTGACTTTTCTAAGGATGGAGGAGGAATTGCGCGCTCTCCCCCTTCTCTTGTGTTTAGTAAACAAAACCCAACCATTGTTCTTGGGTCTGCGGATGAATGTAATGATCATAGACGGGTGGGTCTAGCTCCCATTCGCCCCCCCTCCTGGAATGTCCCCTTCTCTGCACCTTCCCACCTTTCAGACATCGAAATAGGTGCCTGTGGCAGGCAAGCCAAGCCGCTGCGCTAAGCAGGAGATGAAGTGGTGTTAGTGACTCTGGTACCCGTTTGTGGTTTACTTGGGGTTTGTTTTTATTTCTTCTGTGGAAAACCGCTCACAAGGACTATGCATTCTTCCCCCCCCCCCCCCTCCGTGAATTGGGCTTTTTAGAGGAGCCATCTATAGGGTTGAACCATAGGCTAATATTTGGCCTGGTTTCAACTGGAAGAGGGAATTATTTCTCCATTATCCCTATCTCCACCCTCCACCCCTCCTCCCCCCGAAGAGGGGGACTGCTAGGGCCCTGACTTTGTGGCAGGAGGTGAAAATGTGTGTAAAAAGGGGGTGGGGGGGGACTTTTTCCAGCAAAGAGCTGTGCCGTGGAACGGGGAGGGGATGGTTTTCTCTACTTCCTAAAATGTCTGGGAAAGTAAAGACCCCCCCCCCCCTTTTTTTTTTTTTTTTATTGCTTCTTCAATTGTTCCTGAAAACTCCTTTTTAATGGGAGGAAAATGTTCGTTCCTTCCTTTCAGCGCCTGGTGTCTTTAAGAATTTGCTCTATTGTGAGCCCAGGACAGAGACCCTTCTATGAGGGCTGCATAGACTCTCTTCAGTGGGCCTCCCCCACTCACCCTCCCTCCCGCCTCATCTCAACAAGCCCCCCATTCTCCTCTGAAGAGGGTCCCTCTGTCTAACCAAGTAACTCTTAAGGGCAGCATTTATTGTGGAGCACTCGGCTCACAACGAGCACTGGAGTGTCAAATAAACTCACTCAGAGCCGCAAAGAGAAGAGGGAGAAAATACAAAACCCCCTTTATTTTCACCCCTGCGGGGAAACAAATATGGACTTTGTGCCAGCCAGCAGCGATCTGACAAAGCAGCGTAGTGTGTGTACTAATATTGCTCTAATAAAAGTGCTTGTGGAGATATGAACATAGAATAAATATCATGATATGGTGGGTGAAACTGAGGGGTAAGCTGTAAATCAAGATGTCTTTCTGCAAGTTTCTGCCTATGTGCAACGGTCGGCGTGCAGGAGAGCAGTGACTCTGCTCAGCCAGCCAACGTTGATAGCCTTTCGGGGATGTGGGTGGTTTTTTTTGCTTTTGAAGTGGGGCCGGCGGGAGGAAAGGGCATTCTCTGTAGCCCACTCCAGTCTGAGCCTTTTGGCTGAGACCCTCAACAAAAGTGCTACATAGCGGGTGTCTCAGAAAGGGCCAGTTTTTCAAAAGGGCTCAGCTACTCCTCTTGTGGCACTTATAATGGGCTAGATCTTCAAAAGAGAACCCAATGCGCTGAGCTCTTCTGAAAATCTGGCACCAGATATAGGTGCTAATTCCTTCTGAAAATACCAGTCTAAGCAGAATTCTACTAATTCCATTGCAGGGGACTTGATTGCATAACACGGTTTGTTGCATTGCGTGTCCTTGCAATGGGCTTGCTGTTCCATTGTTTGTAGCTTAACTATTTTCTGCATGTTTTATGACCCCCATTGTATCGCTGCACCTATCCCGGGGTGCTAGCGCTGCTGCTAAGAGCAGGGGCATTTGGGTAACTTCCCCTGGTGCAGTGCCTTGTGTTTAAACTGGCTGAGCTACTGTGTTGTGGCTTCCTTTCCTAGGGAAGAAACTGTAGCCAGACATCACAGCCAACGTCTACAACCAGCACGAGCCAAACTCTCAGGATGGCAATTGTGGTAGCAAAGCATCACTGCGAGCGGAAGACGTTCCAGCCAGCGGTTTCTTGCAATGCCATTCTTTACGTAGTGTGACCAATTGTGATTTGTGGTTTTTATGTCATGGGCAGAGGCCACTGATTTATTGTACATATGACCCTGAATATCTACCAGCAGCTGGTGCAATACCTGTTCTGCAGATATCAAAAAGGCCGCTCAGTATCCGAGCCTGCCAGTCATTCGCCTTCCACCAAAACCAAATCCTTTGTAAACAAAAGGTTCTCTATCCTCTTTCAACCGGTGCCTGCCAGTGCGCCAAGGATCTCTCCTGACGATTAGAAGATGCCTTCAGTTTTCTTGCCCAACACTTGCAGCGGCTGAAGGGCCGAACATCCTTTTCATGTCTGTTTGTCTCCATTCCATACTGTGGATGGAGGAGCAGTGGTGGTGGAAAGACCTATCTAACTAGACTTCGGTCCTGGGATTGGAAATATTTCAGCTCTAGTGATCTTACACGGAAGGCGTTCTCGTACTAGGGCACTGGGTAGCAGGCTGTGCTATGCTGAGCTGGCCAGCCAAATCCCTCTACTTTTAACCTTGATTTCTTTTGGTGCAGCCTTTCCAGTAGCCTGGTTCTATTACTGAAACAGACAGTGGCAGCAGACTGGGTCTGTCTTGTCACTTCATAGAGTCCTAGCTTAAAGTCCAGAAGAGACTGTTGAAATCAACTGGTCTGACCTGTTGCATAGTCCAGGCCAGAGACCCTCACCCAGTGATTCCTTCTTTGAGCCCAATGACTTTTTTGTGGATCAGTGAGAGCATGTGTATTTTTTCTCTTGATGATGTAGTCTGCGTTGGCTTCTCTTTAAGTTTTGAAAGCTAAAAGTTACTGACTGGAATGGTCACGGCTTTTGGACGCTCCAGGCCCATCCATATCTGGAAATGTAACTTTGGTGGGCACCTAAAACTGATTTATGTTAAAAGCCAAGGAGTTGCTCCTCTTGATATGTGTCTGGTAGCTCCATGCTTTCATTATTCCTGTGAGAACAGGCTTCCTTGCCTGAGAGCCCCAATTTACCCTGGGAAACGCAGCCATTAAGGGCCCAATCCTGCAAAGTGTGGCACTTCCTCCACTCCCATGGACCTCCCCTAAAGGCAGCAATGTAACCTAGGCATGACAGAATGTTTAGTGACTGTTAGTTGACAGACAACTTCCAAGTTCTCCAGAAAGCCCCTATTATTCGTTTATGATAACTGAGTAGAGAGCGACTGGTTTATCACACCTCTGTTATTGACCAGAGGTAGAACTTTCAAAACCACCCGAGTCTAGGGTGACCAGACAGCAAGTGTGAAAAATTGGGACGGGGGTGGGAGGTAATAGGAGTCTATATAAGAAAAAAACCTAAAAATCAGCACTGTCCCTATAAAATTGGGACATCTGGTCACCCTACCAGAGTCACTTTGGAAACTGGGACTCGTAGCTTGCGTACACGGGCCAGCCCTGCAGTTTGGGCTGTGGGGGTGTTAGCTGCAGCATGCACGCTAGCATGCTGGGCTGTAACTGTGCCGTATAGACCGCGGCGTGCTGGTACACGCTGCAGTTGACTCCCCCGGGGGTCAGAACTGCAGGGCGGCGTAGACAAGTCCTAGTCACTTCAGAAAAATCTTATTTTCTAGGCTCCTGAGTAAATCTGATGCATTGGAATATTTATTTTACCCAAGGTAACATTTTTGAAACAGCAATTGGATTTGGCATATAAATCTTAAGTGTCTTTTTTTTTATTATTTTATTTTATTTTTTTTTTGGTTTGGTCACAACAGATTTGACATACCTCTCTGTAAGGTTTCACAGACTCTCATAACAAACTGTCCTTTCTCCATTTGGAGAAGATGGCTACTCGGGTTTCCTTTTAATCCTTCCTAATGACACCTCCGAGAGAAGGATAGTGGATTTTTGTTTTCTTTGATACTAAAGCTGCCTCTCTTGCCACTTAAATTCAGGCTCTAATTTTGCATGCCTTGAGCCTGAAATGCTGTCCCTAACGAGAGCTCTCTTCCCGAGGTTGTTGCCCAATAATGAACAAAGACGTTAAAGTGGAGCAGAATACAAGCAGGTTTTTCTCTCTCTTTCCAGGGAAAGAGAGAACCCTGCTGTTTTCTATACTGTAAAGCATGTCAAAGCCAGTGGTGATGGTTGGGAGGGGGAGCTGCCATTTTATTAGGCCTATTGAAAACAATGTGGGGCTTGTCTCTAGGGCACGGCGGGTCCTTGGTGCCTGGGCAGAGAGGGGTCCCAGGCTGAATCCGATGAAAAGGTGTCGGGCCCCTCGTTGAAGGTGAAAAGCATCTTTGTTTGGGTAAGACAACGGGGCTGCCAGAGAGGGATTCTGGTTCTGTGTGTCTTTCGGCCTCTCGAAGACTGGACAGCTCTTACCTTTTGGGCCTGTTGACAAGGGACAGGGGTAGAGGCTCTTCATCAAGCTCGTCTGGAAGGCTCCAGTGGAACAGTAATTGCAGTCTGGACTCGTGTCCTGCAATCCTGATGCTTCAAACCCTCATCACCTCCTGGCAGCCAGGTGGCCGAGCCCACGTTGCAGTCGGGGATGTTGCCGCCATCATCCGTGCCTGGGCCATCTCTCCGGTTTGCTTTGCTGCAACGCGCTCCGTGCTGGGGCTACAGCTTTCACTGTTTGGAAGCTGAAGGGGGGGGGGCGAATGCAGTGGCTGGATTGTTAGGTGGGGTTTCTGACTGTGATCTGCACTGGCTGCTTCTTAGCTCCTGGGTGGAGTTCAGGCTTCTGGGTTCAACCGAGAAAGCCCTAGATGGCTTGAGACCTGTCTATATGACAGACCCCCATGCCCTACTGCTACAGCTGAGATCATCAGAGGCACTTGAGGTGGGTCCCATCTCTAAATAGAAGGGAGGGGCCCATTTCACCCCCCCCCTTTGATCTGAAAGAACCCCAATCTGCTGACCTTATGTTGTATTTGTCTTCTCCAGCGTTTGGATGGGAGGATCTGAGACTGGGCCAGGTCCGTTACTTCGGGCCCTGTGTAAAGCAGTGTTCAGTTTGATCTTCGTGAGGTGTCAGAGGCATCTAGAGCAGGAAGTGGGTGCTTCTGATTTGTGCATGTAAACCGGCAGAAATGCCATCAGTTGGGTTTTTTGGGGTTTCCCCAATGCTATTGACCGCAGCTTGGAGAACACGAACGTAACGAGGTTCTAGAACCCCCTTCATTCGAGATCCTCTCAACTTTGCAAACACCAGCTCCTAGAGGTCAAGCGTCACTATCGCGATTTTACAGATGGGGAAACTGAGGTAGGGGGAGGGGAAGTGAGGTTGCACACCCAGTCTGTGGCAGAGCTGGGGATGGAACCCCGGGGTCCTGACTCCCATTCCCTAGCTCTGTCCCTCTCCAGAGACTCTTTTGTTCTGTGCCGGCAGTGGGTCAGGAGGCTAACATGTCTAACGTTCCTTTGGGTGGGCAATTGTCTCACGCGATCTTTCAGCGCTTTGGTGCGGCCGAGGGTGCTGCTCATCTCGCTATCTGCTGGAGGTGGCCCTTTGTGAGCTAATCTTCCCCTGTTCTTCATCTGTTACCCCGCAGCGCCCTTCACCCTATTGTCCATAGCTGTCCTGTCCCTCTAGGTAGCCTCTCAGGGCTGTGATTCTGACACGCTACTTGAATGACTGTCCTCTGCCTCAGCTGTGTAGCATTTGCTTTGGCCCTGCGCCAGCCTTTTGTGCTGTCTCTTGCCTGCAGGCAATGCAATTGTCCTCGCTGGGCTTTTGAATATTCCCCATCGAGCATCGCAGCCTGTGAGAACGGCCAAACCCAGCTTTTATGGACCCTTGGATTTCCTCTGTGGGAATGACCTGTCAGTCCCCATTAACTACATGGATCCAGGCCCACAGCAGCTGAGACAGGGGGATTGCCTTGTGGAGCTGGGTTTGAATTAAGCAGTGTGGGGGGGATACTGACCCATTGAAGTCAATGGGAGTTCTGGCATGCCCTTTGCTGGGGCAGATTGCACTGTTGTTGGATTTGGGATGGGGGGTGGGAGGGATTTGCGCACCTGGCTTGGAGCTCCACCGGCCAACTCCAATGACCTGACCTGCTGTATTTTGGGGTCTTGCTAGAGCCAGCACTATTGCATGTTTCTGTGGGAAGATAAATACCAGTGAGAGTCACAGGAGCCGCTTAGCCCTGCAGAGTGGCGGGGGTGAGGGGGTAGGGGAGCCTGGGCCCATGGGAGTTGGTGAACCTTGTGGGGGTGGGTCAGTTAGCCCGAGAGAATGGGTCCCAGGAGCTGGTTAGTCATGTCATGTGGGGCAGGAGTGGAGGGTGTGTGGTGTGTGAGAGAGACAGGCCAGATCAAAGTCTTCTCCAGGGCCCAGATGTTGGTTTGGTGTTTTTTTAACTTTGACTCCGAAAACAATTGCAAAATCTAGGACATCCCCACTCTCCCAAGGATTTCAGGGAGGAGAAAGCGAGGCCTGGGAGCAGGCAATGAAGCAATTTTAAAAATCCCTGGGTTTGTATAACCCTCCCTGAGCTCTGGCAGCCTGAGTGCTATGCAAACAACCCTTGGCCCCTGCCCGCCTGCCTGACTCAAGTGCTTCCGGGTGACTCTGGGACCCAAAGCTCAGTTACAAGAAGCCAGGAAATGCGGCAGGCGGGTTGCGGCTCTCCCTGGGAGAGTCTCTCTCCATTCAGGTGGGGGCGGTGATAGTGGAGGAACGGGCTTGGCGTGAATCCCTTCCATAGGTACGCCACACGCTGATTTAGCCAAGACCTACTCATGAGCCGTGGGGCTCTGTATGCCGTCTTGTCAGTGAGTACTGGGGCTGTGCAAACAGGGTGAGAGGGAGCCCTCGTAGAGCCCCTAAAGACCTCTGATCCCCTTTCTGCCCTCCCGCCCCAACTCAATGGCACCTCATGCTGCTTTCTAAGAGGACAGTGTTTTCATCGTTAACTCTTCTGCCCCTCAGGCGCCCTGGTTTAAATCCGCCCAGGTGGCCAGCAGTTGGGTTCTCTCCCTACCACCCTTGGGCATGGGCTGCAAACTTCCACCCATACTTGACAACACTTTGGCTCTGTTTATTCCCCTCCTCCCCCCGCCACTGTCCTAATGTCTGTCTCAAATGAAATGGCTCAGCCTTTTCCCCCAGTCTATAGGGTTGGTGTGTGGGGTATTTGTTTGTTTTATTTATTTATTTTAAAATGAGCATCTGGAAATACCAAGCATTTGACTTCACTCCATTCTGCAAAATGATTCTCTTGGCCTACCCCTGCTATTCCCAGCTGCTTGGACAGGACAATCGGACAGTCTCCCCTCAGCTGACACTACCTGACTTGTGGTGTCATCTGTGATCTTCAGGACAAGTTGCTAGGCCCAAGTGGCCAGGCTTTTGAGGAGGCTGTGGTCTTAATGCTGATGAACGGGGCTGTTGTTTGGGTTTAACGATTTCCTGGTTAGGGGATATATAAAAATATGCTGTATAAAATTGTCCGTGTGTCTGCATCTAGCCCTGACTTTCAGCTGGGGCCCAGGTGAGTCTGCAATACAAATAATAAACTGAGAGACATGGCAAGTCCCTTCTCAAGAAGCACCCTGGGGTCCCGCTGCTGAGCCGGAGGCTCTAGTGTCTTCTGTCACAGCAGCCTCACAGGAAAATGCCTCCATGAGGCGATTCCTGGGATCTGCCTTGAGCTGCCCAGACTTTGCAGTCAGAGGTTTGAACCCCCCCAGCTGAGGTAGGTAGATGGCGGTTGATGCAGGGGGTGGGCTTTTCAGATGAGGTTCGAACTGCTGAGTTTGTGGGCCTTCTGAGCAGACGTCAAGGATCCGAGGGGCGCTGTAAGCTGGCAGGCTGATTTTGCAGAAAAAAATCCTTGCCATGGGCACGGAGGTTCAGATTCATCCATGTGCTTGGGAGATAGGCACCTAAGTCACTTTGACTCTGGGCCCAAGGGCTTTAGTCAAAGGACAATGAGCATTCCCCTAATCTAGGGTTCAAGCCGGTTGTATGACCCTCGCTCTCTCAAAGGTTCCCTTCCCCAGGCATCTGTTGAAAACTGAGCGTTTAACTCAATGTTCCCCAGAGGCCAGCCAGGACGTCCACAGGCTCTCACCAGGAGCAGAAGTCCGTCCCCATGTCTTCCTCCCCAGCAGTTGTGGAGCACGCTGGGTGCCATGAAGCCTGGTGGATGCCACCAAGGAAGAGGCATCCCAGGATTTGCCCCTAGTGTTCCAGGGAGCTCGGGCGTTTCATACCCAAAGCACCGCTGTCGAAGCCATGCCTTCTGGGAGCGTCGCATTGGCCAGAGCGCGGCTAGCTTTGTGCTCTTCTAGCTGGTGCTTTGTGTGGACACAGCCAATCCAGTGGGGGATGGTGGGGCGGACACCACCATTTTCCATCCTTCCTCCCGCACAGCCCTGGACAAGCCACTTAAAATGGCCATCTAGGACCCTAAATCTAAGGGGGAGCTGCTGACTCCACACGGTGAGCTCTCTGGCGTGTCCACACAGCCTCTGCTCTTTCCCACTAATGCTGCTACCAAAGGCACGTGGGCTTTTCCGAGGCCATCGTTGTTCACCGGAGGGGGGAGTTCCCCACCTTTCTGTGGGGCGCTGGCCTCATTTTGACTTTCTGTGGAAAAACCACAAGCAGCTGCCTCTGGGGGAGTTCCCTGGGATACAGTCAGGCTGGGCTGAATTAGGTGGGTGTGTGTGTGGGGGGGTTTATATAATGTCAATGTGTATTTTTAAGCATTTTTTTCTATTTTATCCATTTTATTTTTCACAACTGTACAAAGTTATGCTGGGGGTAGGGGGAGGAGAAGAGTTCAGACAATTATTTAATGACAGGAGAGGCTGAGACTCAAAAGATGAAAGCTTTACAACCATTAAAACCCCAATTATCAACAGCACATGTCAAAACGTACAAAGTAAATATCCCTAAATCCAACTCGAGCAACTTCTCATGCAGCGTTTTCTTATGTTGCCCACCTGTAAATTTCAGTTTTAGCAATGGCAATATTTTTCCCCTGTACTGTGAAATTGACATTTATTGGCATCTCCATACCCTTCCGAGCCTAGATCTATTTGTCTGTCTAGTGTCTACACACGAACTCCTGATTGGCTCGTTGCAACTTCCAGGGAGTCCAACACTTGTGTACCTGGACTTCAGTAGGGCCTGCTCCCTTGTGGCCTATGGTTTCACTGCAGGGAACTGTTCGGGGTGCGCTGAATGAGCATTCCTCCTTCCACCCCACGCGGGGGATCCCATTCCTCTGTCCGTGTGCCTGGACTCAACCTACGTCACCTTGGCTGTCCTAGCAACTGCAGTAACCCCCAACCCCTTCTATGGTCTGGAAAGATCAGACCACTCGGCAATGGATGCAACGTAAAAAACGCAGGGTTCGGAAAGCACAGAGTGTTCCTGAGACACGTCTTCCCTAAGGCCCGGGAGTGGCAAGCAGTGCTGTCCTCGGTGCAGACTTGAGTCAGACTCTCCCTGCTGAGAGTTCTGCTAGGAACACAAAGCCGGGGCCCCAATGGGCTCTGAGCACTCTGTCCTTAGGCCGCGGGCCGGGGAGATGCTTGGCTGCAGCCACAAACCAGGCTAGGCAGGGTGGTTTCGGCTGAGTTTTGCCTCGGCTGCAGCTTGCTGGGCAGGGAAGAGGTAAGTGCTTCCGGACTGACCTGCAAGGGGTGGCTGGGAAAGCCGCAGCTTGTCCCAGATTCGCCCGTTCTGTCACTTATGCTGCTCGGTCTTCGTCCTGGGGAGGCTTTCCCAGGCTTCCCTAATGCAGGGTGGGGGGCACTGCCCTCCCCTGTGGTAAGGGAGCTGCTGGTACCTCCAGTGCATCCAGGCCTGCTTCGCTCCAGCCTTATGCCTTTGTCATCCCCATGCCCGCTCCCTTCCGTTTGCCCCAGAGCAACTTACGCTAAAGGAATTCCCCCCGCTTTCAAATATCCTGCCTCCCGCTCAGGTGCAGCTGGGCTCCTGCCTGAGTCGGCTCTGCCTGGGCATCTTGCATCTCTGCAAGGACTTAACAGGGTGGCGTTGGAGCTGCAGTTCGCAGCGGCTGGCTGTTTTCCTAGGAGTGAGTGTGTGTGTGTGTGTGTGTGTGTGTGTGTGTGTGTGTGTGTGTGTGTGTGTGTGTGGGGCAGGGAGGGTTTAGGTCGGAGCAAGTGGAGTTGGAATTCTCCATCCCTTCAAGAGCACAGAAGAAGATTGAAGTGTTTATTTCTCTGCTCTCTGTGTGGGGTGAAGGCCCCACAACATAACTCACGTTCTCTATCCAAACACTCAGGTGACTACACAGCATCATACGGTACAAAGCTGCTGTTGATATTCAAGGCCACCTTGCTCCAAATCTGTGCTCCCACCCCCCCCCCCCCCCGATTGCAGGCAGTGGGCACTCCTGTGAGTCGCACTGGAGAAATACCCATCCCTCTTCGAAAGGAAACGAGGGTTTGAGCTAACCTCCCAAAGGGGCAGGTCTGTGGATGGGGTCCCTGTGGCTTGCTAAAGTGAAAGAGCAGGGGGAAATGGTGGTGGGGCGGGTAAGTTACAGGGGAGTTCAAGGCGATGCTGCATCTTCTCCCGCGGGCAGCGCTGGTGACATGCGAGGGAGTTAGGAGAGCCAGGATCAGCCCTTGGGATGTTTGGTGGGTGGTGGGTGCTTATTAAGGGGATTGGCTCTCGCCTAGGGTAGCTGAAGTCGGGAAGTGCCCGGAGCTGCCTGGTAGGGGAAATCTGGGTCTTGAAGAATCCAACTTGTGCTCCCTAGTGCTCTTAAAGTGGGGGTGAAGAAAGCGATTTGTGGCTGAGCTGACCAGAGCAACCCCCCCCCCCCCCCAACTGCTGTGTGTATGGCCGTTGGTGAGTGCCAGCCATTGTCTGGGGCCATTTGTTTCTGCGCAAGCCTCAGTCCGCCATTAAAGAGCTGTCCAGATGGACTGATTTATGGAGCATCAGCCTCATCCGCTGGGTCTAAGGGCTGTAAAGGGGGAGGGAAACTGTGGCAGAATGAGGAGGCATCACTAGAAGGAATGGGGGGGTCTCTTCCTGCCATCCATCCTGGATTTCCCCAACACCGAGCCCTGGGGAACCCATGGCCAAGTGACACAACCAGAGATATTTTAAACCGCTCTGGCGAATCTTTGGAAGGCATCAATCCGGCAGTAGCCTGGGCTTGGGCTTGATTAGCGTGGACCCAATAAAACTGGAGTTTATAAACAAGACTCTGGTTTATAAACTTTCTCCTTGGTAAATTGCTCTTTAGTGACTCTGATCTAGTCCGTTTCTGCCCTCCCAGGCTCTCCTACTATTCTCTGCTCCCAGTTGAAAATAGTCTGATGGGTTTGAGGATTTGGTTTAAACTCCTTTTATTTTCAGTCCTGCAAACGACGCCCTTTGTAATCCCAGCACCGACGCTTCCTCTTTCTAACCAACTTTACGCACTGATTTTATTATTTTAATTTCACAAACGTATACCATTTGGAGGCTGCCCGAGGGAATAGCGTCGAACGGGTGACCCACGGTAATTACACACGGGCCAGTTGGATGTTGGTGGTTCCTCTTGTTGGTGTGTGCTGCCACCTGGTGGGTGTTCCTTGTACTCACTTAGGGAGAGGAAAATCTTGCCCTCCTGCGTCCCTGAGATTAAAAGCACCTGGGCTGGGGTTCTCTCCAGATGCTGCTGTGGCAAGGTAACATCCTTCATTCAGGGTGTAGAAGCAAACAAGGGGCAGGGGCAATTTGGTGTCTGCTTCCTTTCGAGCTTGAGAGAGACCTTGTGGCTTGGCCCTGTTTGGTGGCAGGCTGTGGTCTGGGAGCAGGTTGGCTCTCTGGGGGATGAACGGCTGAAGCACAGGCACTACAGAGCTCTTGCTTCTTTGGTAGCATCATTTCCAAGGGGTTTATCTTTTTGGCCCAGTGCTTAGAGAGACTGATGCGGGGGCTGGAGAACAGACCACGTCAGTAAGTGGAGGGGGAGGATCTGGGTGTTCTGCTCAACACCCAGCACCAGTGTCCCTTACAAAGGTGGCTGGGCCCAGCTAGAATTTCAGAGTATTCAGGCGGAGCAGGGTCAATAGAGGGACAATGTGTCACAGCCCAGCCAGGAAGGAGTCTTCACTGTAGGGAAAGGCGACTACCCACGTATCCCCTGTCTTCTCCCGCCATTGGTGCTTGGAAGACGCTATTATGTGCCGTGTGGTGACTGTGTGCGCAGCCGGGTTTAATAGCCCCTTGGCAGGCAGGCCGAGGAGTAGAGACCATTTGAGTGAGTGCCGAACCCGTGCTTGAGATTGGGGGAACAGCAGTGTAGATTACAAGAACCTGGGGGACCAAAGGTGCTGGTGGATGCCAATGTACCCGCCAAAGGTAGGGAAGCATGATCACGCCCCCTGTGCCAGCCCAATGACCTGGAGTCTGAGGTGGCCACAGGTTTGCTGTTGTATCCTTGCTAAGAACATCCTCTGGGCACCTCGTGATTGTAGTTCGAAGCAGGCAGTCTACAGCTATCTTTCTTTTTTTTTATCTCCATAACGCTCACCTGATTCCAAACTTGTGATTTCTACAAGGTGTCTGTGCCTTTATTTCAGTCCCCAGGCCTTCTCTGTGCCAGTGAGAAGATCAAACCGTCTCATGCTCTGAGTATGCGACACGTACGTGGTCCAAGGACATTTTAATGGAAAAGTGTCTGGAGAGAAGTTGAAGATCTCCTACTAAAAGACCCTTTTCTCTTCTCCACAGCTAGGAAACTTCCTTTCCTTTGTTATCTCCCTTTCACTTTTAACTAGCACCTCCATGCAGAGAGGTTCCCTGATGGAAATCGATGGAGAATGTAACCATCGCTCTGGTTCTGATCATGAATATTTTTCATCTCCAGAGCTCACTGCTTAATTTAATGGCCGAATCTTCCCGACCACTCCCGCTCTGCCTCCTGTGAAGTTAGTACCCTTGTCCCCTTTGTACAGTGGGGAAACTGAGGCACACGGAGACAAAGGGCCAGATTGTTTGGTAGAGCTCAGCACCCAACAACGGGAGCTGGTGTCAGTGCTGGGATGCCAACCCAGGTGTCCTGGGGGCGGGGGGATGTTTCATTGTGTTGTGCCTCTTCTCCCCGCTCCTTCCTGCAATGGTTTAGGCCAAATTATCCCGCAGGTCCCCAGTGTTGCGCAGCCACCACGTTGGCTTGCCCAGGTATCTGTTTGCACGCGAAAGAGGAGCTTGCTCAGCTGTCCTGGGCAGGGCGTAAAATCGGAGGCTGGAGATCTGGGCTCGAAAAGGAAACCACCTTCCTTTAGGAACCCGATTAACGATTGCAACCTGGATGTGCTTCGGCCTGCAGCCCCTCCGTGTTAGCAGCGAGGCTGCCCTGGGCTTCATTCCTGCTCTCTCCTTGCCAAGCTCCCCGGAGGCACTCGGGGATGCGCTGGCCGTAACTCCCCGGGGCTTCCTGCTCATTTATTTCCGTTCAGTGCTCTTCAATGGAGGAGACGAAAAGCGCGGCAGGCTGCTCTCCGGCTCCAGCGCGCCCCCCGCTGGGATATGCACAGGCACAGCTCTGCCCGGCCGCCCCCCAAATGCAGGTCCATCCTTGGGTTCACCCCATATCCCAGTTTTGCTGATGCCCCTCCGCCCTGACCTCTAGCTCCCTCTGCTGTCCCAGTCCCGGGGTGTTCCCAAAGGAAGAGAGTTGCTAGATTTCAGAGGTCAGGTTGATGCTGGGGTTACTCCGAGGCTGGCAAACTCCTTCCCCTTTGGTCCAAAATGCCTCTGTCCCAGAGCAACTGCACCTGTATTTCCCCTCGATGGTCCAGCAAGGGCAGCCGCTCTCTGGCTTCCTGCTCGCCAGCCTGTTGTCTGTCTCGGCTGGAGACCCATGTCTCACTCCCTTGCGAGCGGGGTATATCCAGGCTGCTCCATTCCCTGCCTTCGCTGGGTTAATCCCAGAGACCGGCTGCCCAAGCATGCCTGCTGGCTTTCTCTTCAGAGCCAGTTAACAGAGTGATGGCCCACAGTTACAATTGCCACACGGCGCGTCTGTGCAAGCCTATTTTATTCCTCAGGCAAAAGCACTACAGAGAAAACACATTAAAAACATGCTAATAAACTTCCTAGAGATCCTGCCAGAGCCAATGTTCAGATTGGGGTAAACAGTCCTTCAGCACCCCCTCCTCGGGTTTTCATTGTGATTTCAAGTTCGTCACAGCTTCAACTCAGAGCAGTTTTATGGGGCCTCCGCATGCCCAGGTCATCCATGGACCAGATGTCCTGTCGGTTTGTTGGATCAGGAAGACAGCCCTGAGCCTGTTATAACCAGCCTATTTATTCAAAAATCCTTTTTCTTTTCCTTGGAGAATCTAGTTTGAACTAATATTTGCAGACCTCTCTGGAGGATGGCTTCAAAGGGCTAGTAGCCAGAGGAAGTGACATTCCGTTCCACAGTAACACGTACACAATTGCATTTTTAATACACGGGACCCCAAAGCTATTAACCCTACGTCAAAAAGGTTTAACTTAATTCAGTTTATATTCATTGTCCAAGGTCTTGCAGTGTGTCACAGCCTCCCCGACCTTTTCCAAGCCCTTGTTGCTGTCTTTGTAACAGCTGATGAGCAAAGCTACTCACACCCCGGAATTCCCATTCCGTGGGCAATTCCAACACTTTCTGTGGAACAGGAATGCCAAAACATTGAGGAAAAATCGAGGCAACACTGGTGTTTTGACTTCATCTGTTTATGTCCAATATTCTAAAATGACACGTATTGTAACGAGTCAACGTGCCTAAGTCTAACGGCAGTGTTTCAATCTGATTGAAACAAGAGTTTTTTTGCTCTTTTTTGCAATAGTGAAATCCGCATTTTCCAATGGAGAAAATGTTCCAGTTGAGAAATTTCTACCAGCTCGATCTGTGATGCTTGAGAGGGAGGAAAGAGAAAGCAATCAGGACGAGACAAAACTAGGAGAGCGTCACCTGTGGGTGAATTTGATTCTCGTCATGGAGCACAACAAAGGGATCGGGCAAGTTTATTGGGACTGCTTTAGTCAGGTGAAGGAATTGGAACTACATTTAGGAAGGAGTGTGTGTGTGTGTGTGTGTGTGTGTGTGTGATGGGACACCGCTTACTTTGCCCAGTACACTGAGCCTTTGATATAGACACTTTTATTGAGGCATTTGGTCTTTGTACTGACCTGATCTGGACCTAATATTTTTGTTTCTTTGTTCGGAATGTCCTAGGAATTGAAATGGATATTACTTTCAAGCAATCTTTATTGTATGCATACAGGTTTGTGCGAACAGGAAAGATATATATTTTTTTAATCCATTACTAGTATTGTTTGTTTAATGGCTGCAGATGTTAAGGTTATAATGGATTAAGAAACAAAATTATATTTGATATTTTATCATGTTAATTTCGAAGTATCAGCCGGAAACACGGCATACTGAATTGTGTGCATCCTGCAAATCAGGGCCGGCGCAACCCATTAGGCGGTCGCCTAGGGTGCTAACATTTGGGGGGTGGCGACCGCGGCGACCGGATCTTCGGCCGCCCTGGTCGTCGTCGGTATTTCGGGGGCAGGACCTTCCGCCGCCTCTGTCGGGGGCGGCATTTCGGGGACGGGACCTTCTGCCGCCTAGGGTGGCAAAAAAGCTAGCGGCGCTCCTGCTGCAAATATATCTCCTGAACTGAGTATCTGAAAATTGTCCCTTTTTGGAAATGTCCAGGGCTGGCTAACTTTTTTTTTTGTTTTTCTTCATTAATTTTTGGGTGGAAGGAGAAATTTCCCAGTAATGACAAGTTTCAGAGTAACAGCTGTGTTAGTCTGTATCCTCAAAAAGAACAGGAGTCCTTGTGGCACCTCAGAGACTAACAAATGTATTTCGCCCACGAAAGCTGATGCTCAAATACATTTGTTAGTCTCTAAGGTGCCACAAGGACTCCTGTTCTTTTCCCCCAGTAATGACGTTCACCCAGAGAAATCCAATAGTCATAAGCCATGTCAGAACCTAGTTGTTCTACAGAATAGCCACTTGATGGCAGTGTTGCTCCATGGCTCCTTTCTGTCTGCGTTTCAGGCTGCTGTGGAAATCTGATTTGCAGAACATTGACCATTCAGCTTAGGTGCCAGTCTGTGCAACGTGGTGTTATGGAGAGCAGGGTCCCTTGTCGGAGATCCAGCTTTGGTCCCAGTTAACAATGACCAGCAGCTTTGGCCGAAGTTTCCAGGCTTCAGTTCCGTCCAGTTACCAGCAGCCATTCCATGGCTTGTTCCCTCTTACTAGATGGCTTTTGCTAGTGAATCCCTTTGTTTCTATTTTGCTCCGTTATCCGCGTGTCGTTCTCTTAATGGACACTTACTCAGGTTTGGCCTTTGCTCTGTGACTGTCATTTTTTACCCCTGGGTGCAACTGGTGAATTCTCTATTTAGGTGTAGTTAGTTTAGGCTTGAAATAAGACGAAGATTTCTGACGGTCAGAGGGGTGAAATATTGGAACAGCCTTCCGAGGGAAACGGTGGGGGCGAAGGACCTGTCTGGTTTCAAGATTAAGTTAGATAAGTTTATGGAGGGAATGGTTTAATGGAAAAACATGATTTTAGCCAAATGAATACCGTGCCTTGGTAGGTAAATAGTATAATGGCCAATGAGGGTCAGGCTGGAGTCTCTTGCCTACATGCTCGGGGTTTTACTGATCACCATATTTGGGGTCGGGAAGGAATTTTCCTCCAGGGTAGATTGGCAGAGGCCCTGGAGGTTTTTCGCCTTCCTCCGCAGCATGGGGCAGGGATCGCTAGCAGGAAGGTTCTCTGCCAATTGAAGTCACTAATCCACAGGATTTGGGGACTTCAACAGCAGAGTCAAGGGGAAAGGGTAGGGACGGCTTTGTGGCCTGCGACATGCAGGGGGTCAGACCAGATGATCATAATGGTCCCTTCTGACCTTAAAGTCTATGAGTCTATGAGTTTGGTTTTTTAACACAGGCCAGATTTCCACTTATTTTAAGCCCAGACAAACATGCGCTGACTCTTTAAATTTGACACGTGCAGCCGTCCAGGTAGGCAAGTGGGTGGGGTCTTTCCTCTTGAATCCTGCCTCAGTGCAGGGGGGTGGACTAGATCCCCTCTTCGGGTCCCTTCCAGCCCTCTGGTTCTAGATTCAGCATGGAAGCTGCATCGGCCAGTTGGCAACGATCAAGGCGCCAGGTGCCAAGGGGCTGACTTAGAGCCAGGGGGCCTCTGATTTGCAATGTAAGGGCTCAACTTGGGGACCCAGCACGAGGCAGCCTGGGCCAGAAATGGGGTGTAAGGGAAGACGTTCAAGAGGGACCTGCTGGGGACTTGGACCCTGCCATGTGCAACGGTGTTGGAACAATTTTTATAGCGGGGATGTTGAAGGTGGAAACCCTGTATTTGGGTTGCTACCACTTCAAGCCAGGGGGTGCGGCAGCACCTGTGGCCACGTGTGCTTGTGTAGTAGCTGTCTGCTGTATGTCATGTGCTAGAACGGGAGCACGTATCGCCACTGTGTGTGTGTCTCGCTCTCACACACAGCTATGCCATACGCACAACAGTGCCCGTGCTGAGTGACGGACACAGGGTTTTAATGGGCCTCGCTCCCAGAAGCATGTGTTTGGGGATCTCCTCCTCTGCTTCCCAAGCCCCCCCCCCCACAAATCTTCCTCCGTAAGCAAAGCTGGGGGGGGTGCGCAGCAGTCTCTGCTCTTCCCCCACCCCCGCAGACACACTTCTTTTTGTCTAGAGGTGGCTGAATTGCCACTGGATGAATCAGCCTGTCTGTTGCTGACAGTCCAGTGAAAAGCTAAAATGTGGCAACTTTCCTGGTGACATGACTTCTAAAGGCTCCTTCCAGGGCAGTGACTGAAATAGTGTCCCTCCCTTTTCCCCCTCCAGAAAGTCTTGCCCAGTGGCAGCAAACCAGAGAGAGCTGGCCTTGCTTCTCCCAGCTCGTGAGTAGCCCCTGCGCTACTCTGCCTCTCGGAGCTCCTTGCATGATAGAGACAGTTGGGTGTTTGGAATAGAGGCCACATTGCATAGGGAATTTCTGAACTAGAAAAAACTCCAGTTCCCTTCAGTCTAATATGTGAGCTGTCTCCTTAATTTGGAAAAGTCCTTTTGCCTCTTGCCCATTACTGTAGAAAACAAACTCTCCAGCTAGGGTGACCAGATGTCCCGACTTTTATAGGGAAAGTCCCGATATTAGGCACCCATATAAGAGAAAGCCCTGATTACCCTCCACCCCGTCCCGATTTTTCACACTTGCTATCTGGTCACCTTATCTCCAGCCAACCTGGATGGTTAGTTTTTAAGATGAAACTTTAAAAAAAAAAATTTACAATTCCTGGCTCCTTTGCACACACAGGCTTGTGATTGACTAGCAAGCAGGGCTGGAAGGGACTAACAGAGGAAAGGGGCCGAATTCTGATCTTGGGAAATCTAGAGTAACGTCACTGAGTTATACTGGAGACAGAATCCGGCCTCTGGACTTTGGCTTCCGAAGAGCAGAACCGAGGGGTAGCTCAATAGGTGCATTCATACTGAAAGACTTCACTGTACGGTCTGTCTTGTTGATATTCTTAGCTGATTGCATTTGTAAATTGCATATGCAAATTCCAGCGGTGCTACCAAACCCGGGAGCTGGGTTTCCATGGTGATTTTGTTCCCGTACTGTAGTGATAAACCTGGAATAGTTGGAATGAAACTGGAGAATGTTTGTTTGCTTTGTTTTAAAGTTGGACACTAGAATGAAAGTTCCTTCCTGCCACCATGCTGCTGTTCTTTGGTTTGTTTCTAGTTGGGACTTCCCCACTGGACGGAGGGAGGAAGGGGCTGACTGCTTGGCAGACAGGGAGGAGGTGTTTAAAACATTGCAACAGCTGACCTCTTGTGATAGGTAAATGCGCGTATCTGTGTCTTGTGTGGATGTGATTCTCTTCAAAACAACATAGACGTCTCAAAGGGACTATGGACCAGTGGGGAGGGCAAGAGACCGACCCAGGTTCTAGTCCCAGCTCTGTCACTGACCTTGGGCAAATCAATTGCGCCTCAGTTTCCCCATCCACCACGTGTCTTTTCTATTTAGATAGCCTCTGCTATGAGCAACAGTCTCATCCTTTGAACTTGTCTACAAGGAAGTGGGACTTTGAACCCAATTCAAAGCAACAGGATGCTTAAACCGTTATTTAGAAACTGGCTTAAACTGAACTGCAATAAGCCACTTGAAAAACGAAATAAGAATGTTCACACTGGATTTTTGCAGCTGGGTTTAACTAGATTAGTTCACAATTGCACCTTTAAGTTAAATCAATGCAACTTCTGTATGTAGACCAGGCTTGTATGTTTGTACAGTGCCTAGCCAAGTGGGGACAGATCTTGGCTAGGTGCAACTTTAATGCAAATAACTACCACTCCGTTTTCATTGACTTTAGTTGGCGTTGAGTCCTCAGCTGGAAAGCTGGCCCATTGCTTTTTATCTGGGCCTACCGTGCTCTCTATCACGTGGCTTGATATTGCAATGGAGTTTATTTTAAGGTATTTACCCTTCCCTGGAAAGATTCTGCCCCAGCTGGTCTTGTGTGTAGTGGGAGCTACAGTGCATCCTTCTGGCTTATGAAATACTCTTGATTGATATTTTCTAGGAACAGAAATACCTGCTTCTTGCTCTATTTCCTCTTTCACGAGGGAGAAAGGGGTCCAACAAAAAGCTTGGGGGGTGAATCTGGAGTGGAGCAATTCTGATTCACCGAAGGCAAAATCTCCAGGGCTTCAAACACAGAAATGAAAACACTGAAGCTTTCTCTTTAGAAGAACAAACAGGAGCGGTTACCACTTCCTCCAGCCCATAAACAAAGCCAGCCCCACGGCTCCAGGAGAAACCCTGCCAAGAGACTTTCCTTAATTGTTTGCTTTTTTTTTTTTTTATTAGTATTTGTGAGGTGGCCAGTAGGCTTCCAGAACAGAGTGTAGTTTTCACTTCTTGCTTATCCTCCCCTTCTTCCCCCCACATCTCAGTCCCATTCACACTTTTCTTGCTTCTCCTTATTCATTCCTCCTGCTGATCAGTTTCATGTTTTGTCCTTTGCCATATTTGGCTTTTTGGATTTTTTTTTTTAAGTTTATTTTCTGTGTTCTAGCCCCAAACTCCCTGCTTTGCTGCTTGTTTTCTGAACCCTGTGGGCATCGTGTCTAAAGCTTGTATTTTTCCCTTACTTGTTGCCATTTAGCGTCTCAATTTTCTCCCCTCTCAGGCTTTCCTCAATGCTTGGGAATGGCCCAATTCAGCAATCGGTGCAGACAGGGCCCTAACTGGGTTTGAGCAAAATCCCAGCTAGTGCCTGATAATGGAGAGCTAATGCCAGCCACCGTTACGTGCCGTTCTTTTGTTGGTTTTCACTCACATCTGCATATGAAAATATATATTTCCCCTCCCCCCGTTTTGAAATGGCTTCAGCTGCATTACAGGAATGGAGAGAGTGATGCCTGCTTTGCTTCAATCCGCAAAGCTGTTAACTGGGATCCAACATCACGTTATTTCCCAGTCAAATCCCAGCTCGCTCGGTCCATCCGAAATCCTGCACGCTCTCGCTGATGCTTAGAGGTCACCACTGGTGCAGCCACATGGATTGTTTAACAGGGGCGAGGGCAGACAAGGCCCTATGCAGTGGAACTCGTATAACGTGCTCTACTTAGAGCTGGGAAAATAGACCGCGGCAATGAAACGTTTGTGCGTTGATGCTGTTTTAGTCCAACAGTAGGAGCTGAAGGCTTCAGGGCCCCATCGTTAGACACCGTCTCAATACATCGCATGAGACAGACCCTGCCACAAGCAGCTTACGGTAGCAGTTAGACAAGAAAAGGGGTGGGGGTGGGAGGAGGAAGTTGTAGTATCTCCATTTTACAGCTGGGAAAGCAAAGCACAAACAGAGCTGCCCCAGGTCAAACAGAATTTGTGGCCTAGCCAGGAGTGAAACCCAGATCTCAGTTCTAGTCTGCCCATCCTTGAGTTCTACAATGGCTACATTGCAATCTGGATGGCCTGTCTAGGCAGACTCACGCTAGCCCTGAGTGAGGCTAGAGGGGATTGGAGGGAAGCAGTAGACATGATCTATTGTGATTTTTAATGAGGCTTTTGACACAGTCCCACATGACATTCTCAAAGCAGACTAGAGAAATGTGATCTATAAGGTGGATGCACAACTAGTTGAAAGACCGTAGTTATCAATGGTTTGCTGTCAAACGGGGTGGACATATCTAGTGGGGTCCCGCAGGGATCAGTCTTGGGTCTAGTACTATTCAATGTTTTCATTAATGATTTGGCTAATGGAGTGGAGACTATGCTAATAAATTTTTCAGATGACACCAAGCTGGGAGGGGTTGCAAGCACTCCGGAAGGCAGGATTAGAATTCAAATGGCCTTGACAAATTAGAGAATTGGTCTGAAATTAACAAGATGAGATTCAATGAAGACCAGCAAAAAGTACTACACTTAGGAATTCAAAACCAAATGTACAGCTACAAAATGGGGACTAACTGGTGAGGCTGTAGTGCTGCTGAAAAGGATCTGGGGGTTATCATGTATTACAAATTGAATATGTCTTCTCAACGTGATGCATTGCAAAAAAGGCTGCTATCATTCGGGGGTGTATTAACGGAAGTATTGTATGTAAGCTAAGGGAAGTATTTGTCCCACTCTACTCAGCACTGGTGAGGCCTCAGCTGGAGTACTGTCTCCAGTTCTGTGTGCCACACTTTGGGAATGATGTGGACAAATTGGAGAGATTCCAGAGGAGAGCAACAAAAGTGATAGGTCAGGATAAACGGTTTATCAGGAAAGGTTAAAAAGACGGGATGTGTTTAGTCTTGAGAAAAGAAGACTGAGGAGGGACTGACAACAGTCTTCAAATATGTGAAGGGCTGTTATAAAGAGGACTGTGATCAGTTGTTCTCAGTGATAGGATAAGACGTAATGGGCTTAATCTGTGGCAAGGGAGACTTAGGTTACGTAATAGGAAAAACTTTCTAAGTACTAGGGTAGTTAAGCTCTGGAATAGACTGAGAGGTTGTGGCTAAGGGGTGAATCATGGGATGTTTTTAAGGTTAGTCAAGCACCTGCCAGGGATGGTCTAGGTCAGGGGTCGGCAACCTTTCAGAAGTGCTGTGCCGAGTCTTCATTTATTCACTCTGATTTAAGGTTTCGCGTGCCAGTCATACATTTTAACATTTTTAGAAGGTCTCTTTCCATAAGTCTATAATATATAACAACTATTGTTGCATGTAAAGTAAATAAGGGTTTTAAAATGTTTAAGAAGCTTCATTTAAAATTAAATTAAAATGCAGAGCCCCCCGGATCGGTGGCCAGGACCCAGGGAGTGTGAGTGCCACTGAAAGTCAGCTCGCGTGCCACCTTCGGCACACGTGCCATAGGCTGCCTACCCCTAGTCTAGGTTTACTTGGTGCTGCCTCAGTATAGGGGGCTGGAGTTGATGACCTCTCAGGGTCCCTTCCAGCCCTACATGTCTCTGATTCAGTTACTCTAGCCCTGATTTTTTTTTCATTATTATTATTGTGCTGGTCAAAGCTTTCCCCCTATCCCTTCTGTGACTGGGCTGTAATGTGCGACATTGTCAGTTTTTAGTTCTTACATTGTGTGCCCGAGATTATGAAATAACTAGCGATAATAGATATCACCGAGCGAGTGGGCGTGGGAGGGCGAGAGGAGAGTGACCTAAAGGGTAAGGAAAACTCCTGCTCTCCCAGCATGGGGGAAATCTGCCTTTAGGGCCTGATTTTTCCAAAAAAAGAACCTGTGTAAGGTTTTTTGTGCAAACTGTTTGGACACACCAGTGAAATGGTATCACGTGCATGGAAGTGACAGCTTTCCTACGCAGATCTTACCGAGCTAGGCTACTAAATGGCAGCTGGATGATTTCCCCCCCCCCCCCCCCCAACACTACCGACCTGGGCTGGATTGGTTTGGAGGCTGGATGGTGACCTTGAGATGAAAGGTTCTGTGCCCCATGACCAACTCCCCGAGTCACCCAGTCCCTCTCTGGGCCAGCTTTTAATCCCTTTCCAGGAACAAGTTTGGGATCTAATGCTCTCCCTGAATCTGGGAACAAAGCGCTGCAACTCCATGACTCAGCCTGAATTTCTTCACAGTAAAACCAGTTCTAATACTGTCTTTCTCTCCCCCCCCCCCCTTTTTTCTCACGCTTCCTCTGCCATGGTTTCAAAGCCCTTTGTAAAAGTATTGCTGTCTCTCTGTCTCCATCACCCCTTCTCTGGCAGGCAGGTAAATGATACTTTTTAGCTTTTAGTCTCATTTTACAAGTGTGTGTGTGTGTGGGGGGGGAAGAGTTACAGAGCCCAAGGTTACACAGGAAGTCTGTGGCACAGCAGATCCTAGGGAGACGAGAACATATCTACCCTTTACCATGGCGGTTGGGGAGCTCCAGAGCCCAGGAATACGCTGCGTAAAGAGCGAAGGTTGATTTGACTGGGAAATGTGGTGCTGTCTCTCCGTTATCTGCTTTGCCCAATGAGGTTGAGCAGGTAACTTTCCCTTCTTGCCAGGTGGTGAGATCCATTTCAACGGGGTATGTTATTGCTAGGTAAATAGAAACAAACACCTTGCAGTGAAAGCGGGAGTTTGCGCCTTCTATTTTTTGTGGCAAATGAGCCATGAAAAGTTGCTTAAAAATACAAAACCTTGATAGTCCTTGCAGGCAGCCGCTACTGTAACATGCTGGTGTTTGTCTCCAGTAGCTTTTCCCCCAGTGTATAGCCAGTGGAGTATGTGCCAGCTGCATTCCAACTTGCCATCTTCATGGTATAGTGGCTAAACTACGGGAGTCCAAGTTCGTGCCTGGGTTCTCTTCCTGACACGTTCTGGCCTTGAAAAATCAGCGGGTCTCTCAGGAAGCAATTGACTCCAGCGCAGAAGGGTTTGCTATGCTGAGTGCATAAATGGTACCAAAGCCCTTGGCTGGCCCTCGACACAGGGATCAATTGCAACCCGTTTGATTTGTCTGGAAGATGGGAAGAAAATAAAATTGCTCATCTCGTAGGGACGGCAGTGGCTTGAGGCTCGATGTATAGTGTGGCAAAGTGCTTGGAGACTCCCCAAATGAAAAGTGTGGTACTGGGGCGCTGAGCTTCCCAGATGGAGTGTGGGCCCAGGGCCCGGTGGGATATTATGCACAGCAAAGTGGAACCAGACACCAAATACAGCAGAGCGCTTGCAAGCACTAAGCCCAGATCCTCAAAGGCATTTAGGTGCTTAGCTCCGATTAAAATCAGTGGGAGTTAGACCCCTAAATACCTCAGCGTATCTGGGCCTGCGATATCCGGGACCCCCACGAAAGGCACTGCTGAAGTAGCCGCATGGGCATATTATTACTCGCGTAGCACTAAAAAGGTGCCCTGAGCTGCTCTCTCTACTTTTGAGGCTCCCATCACCTTCCAAAGACTAATGAAGTTGCCTTTGCAGTGTTGTTCTGGGCTGGGGAGGGAGTTTCCTCATTTGGAACCAGGGGACAATCCTAATGCACAGAATGATTACGGATGGGATTCTTCAAAAGCACCTAAAGGCCGGACTTTCGACTCACTTGCCGATGGCCATGCAGGAAACCTGCGGTGGAGGAGGTTATTGAGCCTAAGTTTCCTGAGCAGCTGGCCAGCACCGTAACCACAAACCCAGCTCAGACGCCCCTCCTCTCCCCCCGAAGATTGTCATCATCTAGACTAGGATGAAAATAAAAGGAGCGAAGGGCTGGGAAATGCCGGCTGGAGGGGGCATTTTACTAGGCCAGACAGGATGGAGGAGGAGAGAAACTTGCAAAAGACAAATGAGGCATATGAGTGGTCTATGTGGAGTGATATTTAACGGCTCTTTCTGCCTTGGGTGGCTGGGCTTCTCTCTGGTGCAGCCCAGTGCATCAGTTTTAAAATATTAAGACCCCTTTGTTTATTTTCTCATAGACTTTTACCTGGCAAATCTTACTGTCTCAAGGGCTTTTTCTTTTCTTTCCCTCCTGCTTGCAAAGCGACTCCTCTGACAAGCCATAAATCCTGTCTTCATTGAGGGTGTGTGGGGGAGAAATAACCCAACAAATGTTTGAAAACAAAGTTCAGGCAAATTTATGACTGCATTTAAGAGCAGGTTCCCTTCCGCCCTACAATCTCTAGTAAAACATGTCGTTTCAAAGCAAACTATGCAGGACCTGTAAAGCAAAGGAAGTAGGCTATGGTGCTTTCGTATTGCTTACAGCATATATGAGTGACATCCATCCTTGTCCGTACAAGACACCTGCTTATTGCTGTTTTGTGTTTTATCATCTAATTGTAGCTTTTGCACTCCTGGTTCATTTTAAATTGGGTTTTATTGTAAGTTTTCCAGCTGGGAATATTGGGACTAGCCCTTGTGGAGTTAAGAAGTCAGTGCACATGTCATGCCATAGGGTGATAGCACTACAGGTCCAACCCAGAGTCTGATACAGATGTTTTATGTTCACCACCCTGAAGGTACCTTTAAATCACTCATCTGTAACTGGGAATCCCTTCCTGTTGTTAACCCAACAAGAGATGGTGCAGCTGGTTCTCCTCAAAACTACCTGAGCCAGGTGGTGACAAAAGGACCCCAATCTCCATCGCCCAGGTCGAGAGAACTAGCAATACAGCTGGATAAGAAGTCCCAGTGGGGATGTCTGGAAAATGAGATTATTATTATTTTTGGAGAAAAAGAAAAGAAGAATAAAATAAGGGGGGGGGGAATTATCGTTTTGGTTCAGAAAAACTTCCTGAAATATTTCATTTTATTCCCCCCCCCCAAAAAAAAAGAGAAACTTTTTAAAATAGAATCAAAAGTAACTTTCTTTGATTGGTTTGTGTCCCCTCCCCCAGTCTTTTTTTTCTTTCACCCTGTCTTCCCGCCCCCCACTGAAGAAGGGAGAGCAGGGAGAACCATGAAACCAGGAACAAATTGTTTGAAATTTTCCAGTGAAATAATTCGAACAACAAATATGGTCAGAAATTGTCTTGCAATCCTTCCTCTGCCTTCAGTCATGGCAGTGAGGCGAGTAGCTCCTGTTGAGACAGTATTTGGTCCCAGGGTCGGGTCATGCTGGTCAGGCTCCAGTTGGTGAAGCTTTGTGTGTGTTCGTTTCTCCGGGTATGAGCGCACACCTTGAATTAGGGTGGTTGTGTTGGCAACAAAGGTAAAGACGGAGACCGCACCTTTGAACTAACTTCCCATCGCCGATCTTGACTCATCCAGATGCCTATAAAACTGGGGTGGTTTCTCTGTCGTCTGAAACTTGCTCCGTGAGGCTTCTTGTGCCAGTTGCCTAAGGTGCAGTTTAAAGTGACGCAACGGCGTGGATTTACGAAGGCTGGTGTTGGAGGCCTGTCTTTTTATGGGTGATTTTTCCCACTGTCCCTGTGAGCTCTTTCACCTCTCTCAAGTGCAATTGTGACCTGGCAAACCATTCTTTAAATCCAGCTCCCTTCTTCAGGAGAATCAATGTCTGTCTCTCCCCTCTGGGCCTATGAGCCCAAATGGAGCCCAGAACAAGAGTGTGTTTTATGATCCAACCAACCAAATGCCATGGCCTCAAGTTGTTTCACAGTTCATTTTTCAACAGGCATTTTGTTACAGCTAGTGGCAAAAGATGTCCTAGGGGCTACATGTTATCCATAGACTATTGGAGAGCAGCGTATCCGGCGAGGTCACTCTACAAAACAAAGCGGGGCTGAGACTGGGGAGCGGCAGAAAACATGAAATGCAGCCTGGATCTATGTAGTACTGGGAATTTCAGGTTTACAGGAAATACGGGGTTAAGTCTGGGCATCGATATCTCCAGGAATGATTTTATGGCTCTGAGCGACAGACACAAGGGTTTCAGAAGTTGAATATTCAGTGTGTGCATTCTTTAAAAGCAGTGTGTGTGATTGCATTGCCTAGACACTCATCCATGTGTGTTTTCAAGCACCATGCAGGAGCTATGGGGCAAGAAGAGCTGACAGGTGTCACTCACTTTGGTTTAAAAAAGAGTGATTTCCCCCCCCCCCAAATAACTCTAAAAATATACAATCTGACCTCAGAATAGTTCTTTCTAATATCTTGGGACCAATACAGCTACCACAACGCTGCAAACTCTAAACAACGCTTGGTCCTGCTAGTGAAGGCAGGGGGCTGGACTCAATGACCTTTCAAGGTCCCTTCCAGTTCTAGGGGATGGGATATCTCCATTTAAAAAAAAAAAAATCGAGCCTGGGGGATCCAGGAGGCCAATAGAACTGTGGTGGTTTTGGTCGCTACTTTCTGAGTCGTTTTAAAGAATCAAATTGCTTTTAGCTTTCTAACGCTGTGGTCGCCACATGAACTGATCAGTAATGGTCTGTTCAGGGCATACATTCGTAAATAGTCTACAAAGGGTGAATAAATTATTATTAGATGCTTATAATAAATGGGTATGCAAAGGTTTGTCAGTGGTTAAAAGCAATCTGTTGGACTGTAACAATCCCCAACATCCTTTTACTGATGTGATTCTAACTAGCTATAGAACACATTCGACTCTGTCTGTACCAGGCTTATAACCTGGATTGAGCGTTTGTTAAACCTCAGTGTGAAGTGTGACTGTCCTGAATACCTGGCACCCATTGTATCTAGTGTCTGTTGTATGACGATTTTCCAGCGCTTGATTGCCATGAATAAGCTGCCTCCTAGCAGCCCGACGAGGACGAGCAGTTTTCTAACCAGAACCACCTCTTGGATGAGTAAGCTGAAGTGCAGGGAGGCTAAATTGTTTAACTGGCACCACATTGTGCTGGATGCTCTACAGATCTGGGAAGGAAAAGGCCTGCGCCCCAAGGAACTTGCAGTGGCAATGGTTAAAGTCGTGCAGAGAATGGGTGTCCGTATAGGTGCTGGAATTGGCTTGGTTTCCATCATATCCAGGGTTTACAGTTTGGTTCAATGGCTTCAGCACCCCCACTCTACAAATTGTTCCAGCCCCCCTGGGTGTCGGCGCTGGGGTTGGCACCCAGGGCTCCCTGCTTCCGCCTGACCACTGTGAATAATGGGCTCTTGTTGAATTGGCAGCGTGGTTGGGCTAGAGGCGGTTGGGGTCCGAGTCCTGGTGGTGAGTTTTGTAGGCGAAAGCCTTGGGGAGGCTCGCGGCCAAGTGAGCAAACTTGCCAGCGCTGGTGATTTGTGCTGCATTCTCCCCTTCGTGATTTCTGACGGGGCTCTCGGCCTTCATGCTGGCTGGACTGGGAGCTAACCTGGTTAAGCAAACACTGCTGGACTATTACCTGTCTGTTCACCTGTCAGGATTGCTTTGCAGCTCCATTTCATCTCCCCTTGCAGAATTTCCCCTGCAGTTTCCATCTCCCCGCTCCTGCCTCTTTCTCTTCCCAAACTACCTCCTCCTCCTTCCCGTGATCCAAGTAATTAAATATTGTCTGAGTGCCGTCACTCAATGCCATGGTTGTGTGCCAAGGGGAGAGAACCCAATGTTTGCTCCCTTTAGACTAAAGGACACTGACCGCTCCTGGCCCAGAGAGAGCAGGTGACCAGGGCAGCGGGGACTAAACTTGGCATTAGAGACACAGACCTTGGTGAGATGCTAGATCATGGGGTCGTGACTGTTGCCCCCTGGTGACTAACCTCTTGTAACATAGAATAGGCGCAGAATGCGGCTACAGAGCGTTTCCACATTGGGGTGTGCCGCCTTCCCTGCCTCCCTGTTGCAAGATTAATCTACCAGTGATGGGGCTAGTTAGATGTGTACTTTTTCAGTGCCTCAGCTCTCTCGTAGAGTGCTCCTCTCAAGGGCAGGTTCTGGTTGTTTGGCTAAGACAAAAACGTCCCTATCTCTTTAAAACCCCTAGCTGACTTGACTAGGGCATGAGGAGTATCTAGTAAGGGTGGATGGAAGGACTGTGCTGGACCCTGGGAGAAAGGGAAGAGATAGTAGAGGGCTATGGGCGGTAGCAACCTGCTACCAAATCAATGGACAGTAATGGCAAGTGGACAGAGAGGCTGACATCCCAGAGGCAGTGTGTAGCCCTGTTTGGGTGGATCGTAGCCACCTGGGGCAGAGAACTGAGGCTCTATCCATGTCTCGTAGCTTGTCCTGCCTATACAGTCTCCTTGGATTGAATGGGGCTATTGGCTGAGCCACAGACACGAATGCCTATGGTTCCTGAGTTCTAAGCCCCTCCGCTTTCACCATTAGTCCAGGTGAGAGCCTAACTCCTGGAGACCATAGTTAGCACCATCTGCTTAACTGGCTCCCCAAGCATGAGGCGCGGTTTGCCTGGAGATCTCCAGCGTATCTGATTTTCTGGAAACTGCCAGGACTAGTGAATCTGGCTCAGCCGGTCACTTGGGACGGCCCTTCACCGCTCTCCTTATCTCCAGTGTGCAGTGAAAGAGCAATAAATGGGGCAGGCAGCTCCGACACCTGCGTGAAACTCTTACATAACTTGTCCAGGATGGCTGATCTTTGCCTCTCTCAACTGCCTGGCAGCCTGCCATGAGCGTACCGGAGGTGCAGCGCGGGTTCCTTTAACTTGCACCTTATCTCTGAAAGGTGTCCGGGGTCTCCACGTCGATTGCACCGTGGCTCTGCACAACATAGACGTTGGTTGGTAGAGGATTAACGGAGATCATGCAGAAGAAGAGACTTGACTTTTTCAGATTCCAGCTTCAGTGGCCAGAGCTGGTAGTTGGGAAAACAGTTGCCGAATGACAAATGTGGAATCCCATGGTGCTTTCTTTTTTTTTTTAAGTTACTCTGTTGAGTGGAATGACACGCTAAGCCCTGGCTCGGGTTTATTGCTTAAATACAGTCTCTTCGGATGAAAGCAAGCCGGCCCATATCTCTAGTATGCTCAGGGAAGCCAACAGCGGCGGAGTACAGCTGTCATTTAGCAGTTATATAAGCTACTCAGTCCGGCCTTCCTTTTTATTGCTGGTTTGTTGTGCATCGGACTGATAAGAATGATTTACGGGGAGGATGGCGGAGAGATAGCAGGTAGTTATTTTGTTGTGTTTTCAGAAGGGTTGAGGGAAGCGTGCGGTATCCTTTCCTCACCTGAGTGCTGTATTCCTCACCAGGTCGCTGCATTTCAGTGATCGTGAAGATCAGTCTCGTGTATCTTTTGTCTTCCTTTTAGTGGTTGGATCACATAAGGCGCTCTATAAGTCTGCTACTGCTTCTAAGCTAACGGACCTAGTATGTTAGTTCAAGTAGTAGGGGCTTGTGCTTTAAATATAGCAGTCAAGAATTCAGCCCACACAGACAGCCCATGCAGGAGGAGTGGTACATTTGTAAAGCACTCTGGGGTCCTTTTGAGATGAGTCCTATACAAATGCTGGATTAATATTTTATTTAAGGCTGTCCACACAAGCCAACCTCATTGAGCCAGAAGTGAAGTCCTCAAGTGGAAAGTCCAGAAGGCCCAAAGATCTCCAAATGTATCCCTTCTGGATGCTCTTTTCCTTATGGAATGAGGAGGCCGATTTCTCCAAGGCTGCCCTGAGCAAGATAATACATCTATAATTATTGCAGAACTGTGCACAACTGCCAGCACTCTAGAAGGCTGGATCTTACTTGACTTCACCTTTGTACAGATGGGGGGGGGGGAGGGGAAAGCATCTTAAACTCAAGAGAACTAACCCCAGCCCCGTGCTCTCCAGAAGGGAATACATGTGGAATCCTATCCGATGAAGCAGTGGCTTTAACATGCTGGTTCTCGCCTCTGCGCACTGTGGTTTGGGTCTTTTGGCCGCATGCTCTTTCCAACTTCTCAAACCACGGCAGCATTCGACACAATTGGTGGCGTTTAGTCCAGAGAGATTCTGGAATGGAGTCGCGTGGGATTTCTGCAGGATTCTGGGGCCTGCTCTCTTGCTACTCCCTACTGCCGCGTAAGGCCCCTCCCTCCCCATTTCTTCTTGCTCTGAACCTTTCATCCTCATTTGAAAAGGGAACAGGACGCTTTTCATTGCCCTATCACCATGGACTGGACTTTACCACTTGTAACCTCTGCTGTCGTGTCCTTAGGACTTGCTCTGTCTTCATGGATCTAGTGAAACACACACTCTCTTTGCATCCAGCAAAACACACACGTCCCCTGCTCCCCGATCCTGCTGCAGCTGAGCGGAATTCAACGGATATGTGCTCCCGGCGCCTCCCAGACCCCGCTGCCTAAAAGCTAGCAAGTCTGTGATGATGCACATTGTATTTTGGAAGCCGGGGAACAGTACTTTTGTTCCCTCGGGTTTGCTCCTACTGAGATGAATGCCCTGAGTAAGTGGGAGTGACGGGCTTGCAAACGGGCTTGCAAACGCTGGGGTGGAAGGAAACACAGCTTCATACAGCGCATCCCTTCCACAAACACCTCAACTTCCTGTTCCCTGAGCAGCGAGGTTTTCAGCAGGCTCTCAGTGCCTGTCGAAGAGCTGCTATCGATTGGAAAGATCTCGTCTCCTCGTTTGGCTTTGGCCAGCAGGGTGTGTGGTGCTGTATGAATCTCTCTCTGGTGTAGGGTGACCAAAATTTGCGGCTTTGTCTTTATATAGAGTCCTATTACCCCCCACCCCATGTCCTGATTTTTCACACTTGCTGTCTGGTCACCCTACTCTAGTGTGAGTGGCATACGTTGAACTTGGACCGATAGGTCCTTTGTTTCCCAGTCCCTTCTGTACCTGCAAAGGGCTTAGGGTGGCGTGTTTTGAAATGAAGTTGCTGACTATTGGATCCCTTTTGTCCTTCCTGAGGCTTCGGTTACCTCTCGAGCCTGCTCAAAGATTCTCCTTCAGGGAGTTTCAATAGACAGTACAGAGAAACGAGGGAAGGAAATGAAACACTGTGGGGTGTTGGGCCAGCACCCTGGAAGCAGTTCTGTGACCGGGCTGCCAAAGATCCCAGTCTCTCACCTCTGTGCAGTGCCTCGCGTGTCAGCCACCAAAGCACGGAGAGGGGGCGTGGAGCTGTGTGAAGTGGAGGGTTTTAATTTTAACTCCCAAATAAGCAGCAAAATTCAACGGCAATTCAACTGCACACGGGTTCTGAAAAGTGAGCTGGAGGGCAGAGATATAGGAAAGGTAGGGGCTCCTCCACCCACCCCATCAGCGCTCCACAAAGCGGGGAGGGAAAACAAAAGTCCTTGCCAATATGCTCAGAGGGATGAAACCTTCCTGATCTACCCCTGGCTGACATTCCTGCTCGCGGGGAAGACAGGCTTGTAAACAAGTTTGCAAGTCTCAAACGATACATGAATAGACACCACTAAATGAGTCTGACTTGTGTGACGTTTCTATTTCCATTGTCTGTCGGTCTGTCTGTCACATTCTTCACCTTGGCAGACCCAAGAATTTCAGATATGCTGGGTAAGCCCCCAAATTTTGTGATACTTCAAGTTCGGATTGCTCAGATGATTTCACACACACACACACACCCCGCACCACCAAGTTACCACACACGTCACTTACGTTTTTTGGAGTCATGTCGGAAGTGTTGCCAATTCCTGTGATGTTTGATTTAGTGACTTTTCTTAAAACTCTAGATCTGGGAGTCCGAGAGACACCAGAATTTCAGCTTTCATTTTTTTTTTTTAATGTTTATAGCCCTCGTGGTTGTCAAGCTAAACCTGAAAACATGAACCTAGAGGTGCAAAAGCAAAACTGCAAATAAAAAGAGAACTGAATGTACTGTTCCTAAAATCTCATGGTTGTGTTTTTTTTTTTTTTTTGTTTGTTTGTTTTTTTGAGTCTTCCTCATAATATTTTGAATGCCTGGAGTTGGAAATTACGTAGCTGTCCCATGGTAATGGCTGGGGAAGGCGCTGCTGATGTTGGCCTGGGCTAATGCTCTGACCCTGGGCTATGAATGGGCTTCTTGCATTGAAGCCAGAAGCACTGCTTTTGCCCCATGTGTAAAATGGCCTTTAGAAGCCTGGCTGCGTTTCCCAGGGGTGAGCGCCCTTACCACATGCTGAAGAAATAAAACTCTCTCTAAGATACTTTTATATGGCCCTCATCACCATGGTATTGGAGCACCTCAGTCTTCTAAGACAGCAGTTCTCAACCAGGAGTCTGTGGCCCCCTGGGGGCTGTAAGCAGGTTTCAGGGGGGTCCGCCAAGCAGGGCCAGTGTTACTCGCTGGGGCTCAGGGCAGAAAGCCAAAGCCCCCCCGTAGGGGGCTGAAGCTTGGGGCCCTGAGCCCTGCCACCCGGTGCTGAAGCCGAAGCCTGAACAAGTTAGCTTTGTGGGGGTCCCTGTGGGATGAGGCCCTAGGCAATTGCCCTGCTTGCTATCCTCTTATGCCGGCCCTGGGTTTTATATGCAGAAAACCTGTGTTGTAGCACAGGTGAGCCACAGCGTTTTTATAGCATGGGGGGGGGGGGGGGGGCTCAGAAATAAAAAGTTGAGAACCCCTGCTCTAAGGTATTTATTTTCCCCAAACCCCTGTAAGGTAAGGTTGTACTATTATCCCCATGGTACAGGGGGGAAACTGAGGCACGGAGGCTAGGTGACGTGGCCGAGGCCACACAGGAGGTCTGTAGTGGAGCAGAGAAATTAACCTGGATCTCCTATGTCCCCCGTGCTAGTGTTCCAATCGCTGGACCATCCTTCCTCCCCAAACCTCTTTTGGGTTTGTTCATTTGGGATTTTTACATGGCAGGTTCTGTTTTGGGGCCATTTTAGAGGATTAAAAGAGTCCATATGTGTCAATTGGGCCAGATCAGCCTGGACAGCTCGTGAGGTCTTTCTTCCCCTGCGGTGGCTGGTTCCTGGGGGAGTGGGCTTTCGGTGCCCCCAGACACGTGAACAGCCTGGCTGGCACTGCATGATTAAATTAGTTTCTAGGAGAACAAATCCAGGATTAGTGTAGCCGTTTGCTGTGCTGAAAGTGGAGCCCTCCTAATTAGCTTTATGTAACGAGCTCTCATGGCTTTATGTAACTGGCCAGGGTGGGGTGGGCAGTGGAGACACAGCTGCATTAGTTAATTGGGGGAGCATGTTTTAATCACTGGGGCTGCTGAAATCTGGACTGGCCTTCACAGGTGACTGAAGAGCCCTCTTAGCGAGTATCCCGACCCAACAACCATGAGGAACGGACACAGCGATGGGCTGTTAAACGAGCGCGGCTCTCAGCTGACTGTGGAGAGTGGAGCGAAGGAATCCGTTGCTGGCGAAGGCAGTGTGATGATTTTTTCCCCCCCCTCTCCTGTCATAGAAGCCTTTCCAGGGGCCCTTGAGAGCAGAACCTTCTGCTGCTGTATGGATGGGGTTCTCCTGCCCACCCCGCCGAGAGATGTTTATAGAGCTTTATACTTCCCCTCTATAGGGTAAAAGGAGGAACGATTTGTTTCTGGTATGTGTGTCGGTGTTAGGCTTGATGGACCAGCTTCTCAAGGGAAATGGTAGAATTCCCATTGTTCGAGACACTTAAAAACTAGACTGGGTGCCGTCTGGAGGTACATTGCATTGAGTGGCGTGAAGGCTAGATCGTCGGAGAAAGAGAACCTGGTAATAGGTGTCTTCCCTCTTGGCTCTGGTGGGAACCTGGTGTTTTTCCTTTATCTGCTCAGCCATCACACCCTTCTACCTCCAATTCTTCTATTAGCTGGGAGCAGAAAGGATACCTGAGATGGGAGTCGTCAGCAGAAAAGAGCATCCACTTATGTGATGGTGGCTGGGGAAAGCTCCCCTCCAGAACGTGGCAGCATCATACCATGGCCAGGACTCTAGGCAGGTCTGTAGAAAGGAAAGAGAGGAGTGAAACAAACGCTTGGATTGCAAACTTCCCCAGGGAAGTTTGGCTCCAGGCCCAAACTTACGCAGTTCAGGGTTGTGCAGTTGGGTGTCTGGAGTCTGGTCTGTTTCTGGGACTTGTGTGGAGTTGCTAATGTTGGCAAAGTAGAAAAATCCTGTTTTGACTTGTAAATTAGGCAAATTAATCGGGACAATTCCAAGAGCAAATAGGAGTCTTCACCCCCCACCCCCACCACCCTGACATTGGTGGTTTTATTTTTGTTTTTCAGAATCTCTTTACTGACTTTTTTTTCTTAAAATCCAATCTAAGTTAGACGTTGCCCCCCCCCCCCCCCCGAAACCCAATCTTGAGAAACACCAATGAAACCATCTCTCGAGGAGCCATCTTCTGAGTTCATTCCAGTAGGCAACCCTTTGGCTGTCATGATCACGTACTGTTACACTGTGATCTGTCACGAGACGTCCTCCTGTTGTATCTGAATACTGTGAGACCACCGTGTAATGAGGTAATGTGTCAAAGTATCCTGTCACAGCACGAAGCGGTGATGAAATCCTGCTCAGAAGCAACTCCTTGCTCCACCGAATGCCCTGCAAGCGGTTTAGATTGGAGGTCTGATGAGACCTTCCAAATTAGAACCTGGAGGGCTAATGGGAACACCAAACTCCCCATCCAGTAACACCTCCATCCCTCAGCCCGTCGGGGAGGAATATCGCGAGGCATTTTCTGGTGCCTGTAGCTTTGGTGCACCATATTTCTTCCCCCCCTCTCCCCCCGCAAAGGTGAAGTTAATTTGGCAGCTCTCCTGTGCATTTTCAGTGGGTCTTCTCCAGCAGCTCTTGTTCCGAGAACAGTCTTTCCTCTGTTTCTGTAACTCCTGTGGCTCCGAATGCAGGAGCTGTAGCCTAGCTGTGCCCAGTGGGGATATCATATAACTGCCTTTGCCTTCATTCTTATGCAGGGCAGGTAGGCCGGGGGAGCATGGCTGTCACTGCAGCTGCCTGGACAGAGAGGACGGACAGGCCTCTCTGACGCCTCCGTGGTGGTGGGAAATTGAAGGGGAAGAGCGTGGGGGGGGGGCAGGGGGAGCAGTGGAAGGGATTATTTTGTTCTAAACATGTTTGAAAGTAGGATCTGTGGCCAGTTTCTTCACCCTTATTTACACAGTCTGTTCAGAGACCCACCGGGAGCTGTTTTGACTTCATGTTGGTGAGGGATCTTAGCCAAGTATTTCTGCCACCTTGGCAGCTCGACGACGAGAGCTTGTCACTTGTCTTCATGCACCTCCCTTCCTTCGCCCGCTCTGGTCTTCCCAGACTTGTCTCTGCTGGGGGGTGGAGGATGAGAGGCAGCACTCTTCCCCTTCTCTAACTGCCCCTATCCTCTGGCCATGAGTTTAGCACTCCGGCTAACCTTAAGGGAGCCATCCAGTCTCCCAGAGACCCGATAGCGGACTCTGCTGTGGTCGGTGCAGGAGGGCAATGAGCAGGCAGAGCGAATGGATACCAAAGGTGGGGAGGCCAGAGTGGCAGGGATACGATATACCAGGGGTCGGCAGCCTTTCAGAAGTTTAAGGTTTCACGTGCCAGTCATACATGTTAACGTTTTTAGAAGGTCTCTTTCTATAAGTCTATAATATAGAACTAAACTGTTGTTGTCTGTAAAGTAAATAAGGTTTTTAAAATGTTTAAGAAGCTGCATTGAGAATTAAATTAAAATGCAGAGCCCCCTGGACCGGTGGCCAGGACCCGGGCAGTGAGAGTGCCACTGAAAATCCGCTCGTGTGCCGCCTTTGGCATGCATGCCATAGGTTGCTTACCCCTGCGATATACGGTCAAGGGGGATGTTTTCGGTGGGGTTAAAGGGAGCGGCTCGGTTCTCTGAGGGGTGGGATGGAGGGAAAAGGGTCTCCTGCCATCCCACTAAATGGCCTGTCAGCTTCTCAAACCTTGTCCTCCGCAGTGGTTTAGGAGGAGAGCGAGTCAAGTGAAGTGTTGGCAGTGAAATGCCGAGCAGTGTCACCAGAATAGTCAGTAAGGTTTCGAGCAAACCTCGGCCTGTTCAAGGCTTTGCCCTGGGACAGGGCAACGTGGGGGATTTGTAAGTCCGTGCTAGGTGAGCAGAGGAAATGCTCAGGTGATCCGCTGGCTTCGTGTGCGTATGGTCTGTCGCTAGGTCCAGCGGCTGGTGTAGCCTGCTACTTGCTGACCGCCCCGTGTGACTCTTGGGCATAAGTTACTGCAGCCTGGACTCTGAAGCTGGAGATCCCAGGCTCGATTTCTGATGATGACCCTGGCGCCTGTGTGGATGCCCCCCAGCTCGTTACGTCTTCAGAAACCCTCAGTAAATGACATGTCTGAGTTTTACACGGGACTAGCAGCCAGGAGTCTGTCTGCTTCTCCCCTAGGCCTCCTAATACAGGTGATCTACTTGGCCTGATCAGCTGTCCCTCGATTTCCCTAAGCGGCAATGCCTCACAAGACCGGGAATGGGGGCCATTGTTCTGAGCGGAGAGGTGCTGCTTTAGCAGACCTGAGCTGCCTGACCTCTGTGCAAAGGAAGATTTAGGGTGTCTTGTGTCTGGGGATGCAGTGGGATAATCCTCTTCCCTACAAAGGAGCACAGCCAGCATGGAGCCATTGCTGGGATCCCTCTGCCCTAAACTGCTGCACTTGGCGCGCTCGTCTGCATACAGCAACCTAACTGGGTCCTCCTTCGCTCCTTCCTGGCAAACTGAATAATTGGCCTCTGATCTCTCATTGCCCAGCGCAGAGATGGAAAAAGAAATGCCAACCTGCATGAGAAAGCCGGTAACGTCTCTTAACATCCTGGGATTGTTCCACTTCATACAGGCTTTCCTGCTGTATTCCACTACGTGTTCATCTTCCCCCCCAAGCCCCTACCCAGCCCCCTTACCCTCGTGTGTGTCCAGCCCACCACCAATGGGGCTAGTGGAGCTTTCATCTCCCGTGAGTGATTAAATTCATATCATCCAGACTGACAGCTTAATATACCTCAGTGAGGTAGCCTAAATTAGTTGTGTCTATCTTGCCAAAGCTATTGCTGCAGAAATGCCTTCTGACAGCTACAGGCTCTCAATGCCCTGCCTTTTTAATATACAGTACGGGTTACCTTTGCTCAGTTCCAGGGCATCCTTCCTCATGTTTCATATAAACTGATCTACCGCTGCTGGAGTTACTCGGTCTTTGTCTGTTGAGTGGAAACAGCTGCCTGAATCCTCCAAACGTTTGCTGCGCTCTGTGTGTTGCCCTGGGGCCGCTTGTCTGTCTTAATACGTTCAGATCCCTGTGTGGGCAAATGAGTTTATTAATACATTTTTCATTTAATTTCAACCATTTAGTGGAATTTTAGTGCTTGTGAAAGCAACTGGCTGACCAAAGCCAGGCCTAGAGCAGCGAGCCACTCCAAATCTCTCCTTAGCGCCTGAACTTGCCGGCTGGTCTAGCCTACTTGGCCCGAGGGGCCTCTGCTAATCAGACCGTGCCCACATCACGTAGCATGTTTCTGATGTGGCCAGATATCCACCAAGGTCTTGGGCCTCATTTGTGTTTGACTTGGTTGCATTGGTACAACTTTTCTATCTAGTTAAAGCATTGCCATTCCCAAGCATTCAAATATCATAGGTTCTTTTTATTCACTTTCTCATTTGAGAGCCCTTAAAGTCACATTTTAAAGCTTTTTTTCCCCCTGCAACCCCAAGTGCTAGAAACTCTTTTCCCCCCTTAAATGCAAGCTGAGATTCTCTCACATTCACGTGATTCTGGGAGCTGGGGGTTTAAGAAAAACTCCAATCATCGTGAGGATCCTTATCAAATCTTGAGAGATGACAATGCTGTGCTACACCAGTGTAAACCTCTAATGTAGATGCACCTAACCTGGTTCAAGACTCTCTTAACTTGGTAACCGACTGACCTAAGCAAGGCTTAAACAGGTTTGAGTGCATCTACATTAGGGGCTTGCACCAGCGTAACTAGATAGATGGATTGCCCTGGGGTGACCTTTCCTATGTAGACAAGGCCTCAGCTGAGCCCCCCCCCCCAAAACTTGCTTCACTGGAGTCCAAAGTTGGATCTGATGCTAAACATTTAAGCTGGAGTTCTGTATGCATTGCTGAGAAGAATATTTCCTTCCCATCAATGTATATTGACTAATAATAATTGTATACTTTATGATGTATTTTGCTTGAAGCCTCTTTTCACCTAAATTACTTTACACGCGTGTGTAAAATAAATATTGACCTTTCCCGGGGGTGTATGTGCTCCGCTCCTGTTTGAAGCAGGAAGGGGTTGAAAGCTTTTCTTACGCAGAAAGGAATAAGTTAGCCTTGCATGACTGCCTGTCGGATCTAGAAAGAAGAGCCGGCTGTTGTGGCTTGTTAAACTGCTGGGAGGTGAAACTGACACCTGTGTCTCCTGAATGAGGGAACCCAGGCAAAGGAAGCTAAGAACCCCACAGCGGGCGTATGACAGGAATGTTCCTAGAACAGGTGAGGCACTGCTGTCTAGTTTCCTGTCCCAGGAGACGTGTGACTTGAGCCCTGGCTAGCAGAAAGGAGCCCCTGCATAGAACTGTGGGGGATGCTGCTGCTTCTACTAAAGTCTGTGACCACCATAAGCACTGGAGGTTGTTTTGTAGTCTCCAACTAGACTCTTGCCTGAAGCTTGTAGGTGTTTGGCCTAGGTGGAAGGAAGCTGCTGTATGTCTGTTCTGGTTGGAGCTGCATTGCGATTGTTTTCCTCCTGGATGAGATGGGAATTTTCTCCCCCCGCTCATTTTGGGACCTGACTTTTGGGCCACTGCCCCTGCCCCCCGGGGTAGCTGGTGGTCCTATTACATTCCCCCTTTCTCTCTCCTACCCTCCTGTCCCCAAAGTGGCGGGCCGAGCCGGTTTGTTTACCTGCCGCATGCGCAGGTTCTGCCGATCGCGGCTCCCACTGGCCGTGGTTTGCTGTTCAAGGCCAATAGAGGCTGTGGGAAGGGCGGCCAGCACATCCCTCGGCCCGCGCCGCTTCCTGCCAGCCCCATTGGCCTGGAGCGGCGAACGGCCAGTGGGAGCCGTGATCGGCCGAACCTGCGGATGGGGCAGGTAAACAAGTCGGCCCGGCCCGCCAGAGGCTTTCCCTGCACAAGTGGTGGACCGGCTTTGAGAACCACTGCTCTAGACATTACTGATAAATGTAAGGTGGCTATTCTACAAGAATTGCTTCATCCATCAGTGAAATGCAGCCACCCCTGAGTGGCAGCTGTTCGACTCTTGGGCCAGGATGGGAAGGAGTGTTTGAAACACCTTTTGAACTGAATTTGCCAACCATACATCTGTTCTGAGGTGTAAGATTTGTGGGCCAAATTTTTTGCCAGTGTAAACCGGCAGAATTCTGCTGACTCTAGAAGTGCTCTGCCAGCTTACGCTGTCTGAGAACTTGCCCCTATCGGTGGTGGTGTAAATCTTTCTTCTTAGTCTTTATTTTCATTCAGGATTGATACTTGCTGCTTGTTCCTTTAAACCTGTAACACAACGTTTGATTTTTATGAACCTCCTTGATCTCCGGGTTCTGGGGTTTATTTTTGTGGGCCCAGATTTTTAAATTGTGTCTGCAACACTGGAAGATGCATCTTTTTGTAATGCAACCTTCCCACCCCATAACGTGCATGACCCTGTGTTTGCAAACCTGGGTGACTCTCGACAGCCTCCTGTCCTGCATGCTATTGTTGTTGCAAATCTGGGTTTTTGCAGGTGGCATGTCCTTTTACTGCAAGTCCTTTTCTGCTCGAGTGCCGGTTCTCATTGCTTTGACTCAAATGTAGAATGTAGTTTTAGCTCCTATCTAAACCTCTCCAGCCAACTTGGAGAAAGTCTTGTTCTCCTTGCCAAGAGCTTGAAGGGGAAAAAAAAAATCATAATTACCACATTTAAAGGAAGGAATTCTAAATAAAAAGTTAATCTCCTCCAAGGATTAGCAAAGCATGCGGCGTCTTGTCGACGTAGAAGCACAGTTCGGGCCTTAACGTTTCAAGACGAGAGATGATTCTGTTCAAGCGTATCTCGGTCATGCGCCGGCCAAGTGACCCATGCGGCCCTTGCAAACTGGAAAGGAAGGGATCGCTCATTTCACCGGAGGAGGAGGAGTTGCCCTGTCCATGTTTTGGGTGAACACCGTGAAACTCAGGCCAGTGGCTGACGTGCCTGTTGGTGTCTTTCCTGCTCAGGCTGTTGTACTATGCGGGAGATGAGTACAAACAGCATTGTGGCAGATGTGTTTTATCCTCTTATTAACTTGAGCGAAGAGGCCAGTGTGACTTTCTGCTCGTGGTAAGAAGGAAGAGCTTGGTGCATCAGGCCAACATTTCAAAAGTGGCCACTAATTTTGAACATCTCAACTTTTGGGGGCCCCTTCAGACCCCCCCCCAGGGCCTGGTTTTCTGAGGTGCTGAGCATGTGTAGCTAATCGTTGACTGAAATTGTGGGTGCTCAGCACCTCTGAATGTCTGCAGCGAAATTAATGGCCACTTCTGAAAATGTACCTGGGTGCTCTGCTGAGCTCTGGAGATCTCCTAGAAGCATCTTGTTTGGGTGCACGTGGTATCCTGGCTGCTCATTATAACTTCCTGTAAGGCCTGTGCCTTACTGGAAAGGCACGGAGGCGTGTTGTCTTCCCAGGATGCCCTTACAGCAGCCACTGGGGCTCCTACTAGGAACACCACCTGTTAGGTGAACATGGTGACTGCAACGAACCGTGGTCTTGGTATGATAACTCCTCAGAGGGAATCTCCTCAATCAGACTCCTCCTCTCCAATACTCCAGGTTCCTCTTTTTCTAATGGGGCCTTGGTATGTTGACCATTGTGCTCTTTCTCATCCAGCTAGGAGGCAAGAAGTTTGGGCCATACTGGATAGGGAATAAGAGCTTTATTCTCACACTTCTTCATTCTCAGCGGTGTGATTTTTATTGTGCCAGGACTTTTACCTTTCTTCGTTCCTCCCTGTTGCTTTGGGATGCAAATGGATTGTAGCAAAACCATGCAGATGCCAAGGCCTACAAGACGAGGAACACTGCATACAAATCATTGCAGATGAGTGCTACTAGTGAATTCCCCCGACACCTTAAGTTATCTCAGGGTTTGTTCCATGGAGGGGTATGGCAAAGTGCCTTAAGGGACTTGTTGTGTGTTGTCAGGGTCTACGCAGACAGTTAGCGAGTGCCAGGCGAATGCAGGGTAGATTCGCACCCCAGCATACCAGGGGCTAAATGTTATGGACAAGTCCTCCATTGGTGATGCTCCTATCTTGTCCAAACTACCAGGGATTGATGCTATCTTCCGCTTTGTAACTCTCCAGCTCCTCTGAGGCCCATGGAACCAGCCGGCTGTGTAATACAGATGCTATCTCCCAAGAGGGTAGGGCTTGGGGACTGACCTGATGTCGGCGTCTATTAAACATGTTAAATGAATTACTCTAGGATTATAATCAGTACCTGTTTCCTTCCAAATGCCCTCTGCAAGCTTCCACTTGTGGGATTCCATGCGGACAGATTCCGGAATCTTCCAGAGAACCGTGTGGCTTGAAGCGGTTTCCATTCTATCCAGGGTTTATAGTTTGGTGCATTGGCTCTCAGTACCCCCATTATATAAAATGGTTCCAGCACCCTTGATACAACCGGAAAAAATACTGCTGACTAAGTTCTGAGCTCAGTTAGACTGGACAGTTGCTGGGCAACCGCATCTGTGCTGCACGGTGATTGGGGGTGAGGGCTCCGTACCTCAGTGTACCTATGTTCTCATTGGTACATCCTGAAGTAGATGAACTACCGTATTTTATATAACACATTCCCATAGAGTTTTAAAGCTTCGTCTGAGTGGTCTATTATGAAAGAGTAATAAATAAAATCCACCATTGTACAATTTCTCCTGCGGATCCCCCAGAGATGTCTCGGGTTCCCCCGGGGGACGCGAACCACAGTTTGGGAACACCTGCCTTTTCGGGTGTTACTTTTGTTCTTCGATTGTCAGTTGGCTAATCAACTTTTCTTGAAGTCCAGATTTGCTCCACGAAGGAGGGTAGTGTGCATGCAAATACCAGGCTTGCCGTGTGGAAAGGGATGCAACTGGGGTGCAGTTATTTGAAAAATTTGCCTCAATCACAGGACCGTTTTTCTTCTCAACCTAAAGTCTTGAGTCACCCAACTGGGGTGTGGGAGTTCTGGGTTCTCTGCCACCAGCTGCCCGTGTGACCTGGGGCATGTCACAATCTCTCTGTGTCTGGTGCCCAGCTGTGAAGTGAGGATGATAGCACTTCCTTCCTCCCACCTTTTGTCTGTCTGGTCTGTTTAGACTATCAGCTCTTTGGGGCCAGGACTGTCTCTAGCTGTTATGTGTATCCATCCATCCACAGTGTTGCTGTAGGATCTGAGCACCTCACAATCTTTACTGTATTTAACCTCACCACACCCCTGTGAGGCAGGGCAGTGCTACTATCCCCATTTACAGAAGGGGAATCGAGGCCCACTGAGACCAAGTGACTTTCCCTTGGTCACAGAGGGAGTCTGTGGCAGAGAAGCAAATTGAACCTGCGACCTAGGCCAGTACCCTAACTACTGAGCAATCCTAGTGTGATGAGGACCTGATTTTGGCTGAAGTCTTTTGATGCTACTGCAGTAATAAAAGCACTGACAAAAGTTAAGGCATTGTAAGAGCAGGAACTGCCAATCCTGATTTCATCTGACTTGGCTGTGTACGTGTTGAGAACAGCGACTCGTATTCAGTGTGTCCCTGGGCAGCGACAGGTGAGCTACAATGCTTTCTTGGTACTCCGTTTTCTGCTTCCCTAGAGAGCTGGCATCCTAACTTATGAGTAGCAGCTGAATTTTCCTCTGCATTAGACGCTCCCGATGACTTTTCAACTTTGGAGACCCACGTCCCTGTGGTGGAACTTCCTATTAGACTGGAGATGGCGATTTCAGCCAGGTGTTACCACTGAGAGCCCTGTATCGTGGCTGAAGTGTGTGGGCAGCAGGAAGATGGGACAGGCAGCACAAGGGGAGGAGAATTGAAGAGATGGCAAAGCAGGTGAAGGGATGCTGTGCATGGGATAGATGTGAGTCACCGAGGGCAAGTGCCTCCCTTGCACGAAACTTGCCGTGTCTAATCAAAATAGCCTGATGGTGAGAATTTTGGGTGCCTTGTTACTCACTTAACCCCGGTGAGCTGCACACTTAGTAGGGGCCACTCTCACTAGGGTGTCATGGGAATGCTTGTGTGCACTATTTGCTGCTTCTCTTGAGGGCCGGACTCTGCCGTGGTAGCTTTCTGCTGCACCACTGATGGAAAGCAGCTTTTAAAGCTCAGTGCAGCAGGCCATGGGAAAGGCATTTCAGTGTATGAGGACCCTGCGGTGGAATGGATGGCACGGTGCCCTAGACTACCATACACCCTTGGCTGCTAGGCCTTCCAGCCACATCTAGCTCTTGGCAGCTGGCAGAACTCCGAGCAGCCTTTGGGAGGACTTGCCTGGGGTGCCGCTGGCCTGTGATGGTGGAGGAGGAGTGGAAAGGTGGAATAAAGCCATTTTTGCACCTTCTCGCCCTGAGTTGCACCAAATGCATCTTGGCCTCAGGAGGGGATCTGGGACTATGTAGCTGGTCACCTATGTGACACTGTGTGAAATCTGGGGGACACCTGAGGATATTATGAATATTCATATTTGTAAAATTGTAATGAGTTATGCCAGATAGGCCATGTAAGGTATCGGCAAAAATGTTATAATTTGCCAGATATGATGATCTCATTTCTGTGTTTTGTATCACCTTTGTATTACGGGTTATAGATCTGTATGTCTGTATTTCAAACTTGTGCTGTGCTTCTGGGTGACACCCCCAGACAGTTTGGCATCAGCACTGCCTAAGCCTGCTTCATGGCCCATTAAGGACCATCCGCTAGACCAGTGGGTCTCAAACTTTTGTACTGGTGACCCCTTCCACACAGGAAGCCTCTGGGTGTGACCCCCCCCCCTTACAAATTAAAAATACTTGTTTTATATATTGAACACCATTATAAATGCTGGAGGCAAAGCGGAGTTTGGAGTGGAGGCTGACAGCTTGCGACCCCCCATGTAGGAATCTTGTGACCCCCTGAGGGGTCCCAACCCCCAATTTGAGAACTGACCCATTGAGAGAAGGCAGATACACCTTATGACTCAGCAAGGCATTCAGGGACATGCCTATGGACAGAACTCTAAGGCTTTCAAGCCATGTACTGGACAGCTTGCCTTTGAAACAAAGGAAGCACAGGCCGCATGGCAAAAGACTATAAAAGGCAGCTGCATCTTCTCCACTTTGTCTTCATTCCTGCTTCTTACCTCTGGAGGAACCTTTCTACAATCGAAGCTCTGACAAGACTGAATGACCCATCCAAGCTGTGGATGTGATCCAGGGAGACTTTCAAGCCAGTAAACTCCCCAATACTGCTAGGAACCTGATCTGTGGACTGTGAAGTCTTTGTATGCATCTGACTGTTTTACCATTTAACATCTCTCTTCTTCTTCTTCCTTTTTTCTTTCTAATAAACCTTTAGTTTTAGACACTAAAGGATTGGCTGGCAGTGTGGTATTTTGGGTAAAATCCAAACCTGTACTGACCTGGTAATGTGGCTGACCCTTTGGGGTCAGAAGAACCTTTTGTTTATGTGAACAGAGTTATTTTAAATAACTTCTCACTGTACTGGACCTAGGTGCTGATTGGGAGCCAGAGAACTGAAATACAATAGGGGGTTCTGATTTCTTATTTTGCTTCTTGATAACCAGTGTGGGGGATCAGAAGCACTGTTTGTGACTGGTTGGAAGGTTTAACTTCAGTATTACCCACCAGTCTTGGGAGTATCTGCTCTCCCTTTTGCAGCCTGCCCTGACCTTGGCATTTCCAGTGAGGGCTGCCCTAGGCACCCATGGGTCACAGCCTATGCTAAGCAAAGTGGGATGTGATTTGATTTTTTTAAATAGTTGATTGCTTATGAGGCACTGGTGTTGCAGATAAACGGTTTAGACCATTTGAAAACTTTGAGGGCGCATAAAGCCTCGGTTTCTAGAGCCGATAGTTCTCATGGCAGCAATTGCTGGAGTATTGCCTGAGTTCAGATGGATGCAGGGATGGGGTCATCAGAAAAATGTGAAAAGCCTATTTTCTGACCTGCTAGAGCTTAATCGTTTGCCTTCCTGGCCTCGGACGTTGGCGTATCTCCGTCCCTGCTGTTCTCTGCCGGTTGCTCATAATGGTGTCGTCTCCTGTGGGCTGTAGTGCTTTGGGTTCATTTCGGTCGTTGGGTTTTGTGTGCGGGCAATGGGTAGGGTTGGTGGCCTGGGCTATACAGGAGGTCAGACTGGATGATGATGGTCTCTTCCGGCCTTAAGCTCTGCCTATGACGGCAGTACTACAATTCTTGTACTGTTGGGAATCTGGGGCTCCCGTGGTAGAGACCATTGCTTTCGAGTGGTTCGTGAGCTACTGCAACTTACTGCCCTGGGTCCTTTGGCCTAGCGATTGTGGTGGATGCGGGCCCGATGCTGAACGCAGACACCTCAGACCGGCTGGATGTTCGTTCACCATTACAGAATTGTGACGCTTACCCAGCAGCTTTCGCAGTGCAGCGTGCTGAAATCTGCAACCGGGGGCACTGATCCAAGCAATGCACGGCCTCAGGTTTTTTTTTTTCTCCGAAATTCTTGTCCTTGGCGGGCTGTCCCCATCCCCCAGAATGCGGAGCATGATGGAAGCTTTCCTCTGTGCATCAAGAGGGGTGAGAGAACAATACGGTGGCACCAGCAGTAAATGGCTTTTCTGCTGTTCCCTTCCACCATTTCCCTCTCTGTGTGTTCAGCATTTCACTCTGGCCAGGGCTGTGGGGAGCAGGGTCCTTATTAATCGGACTTGGCTTCGGTTGAAACCTCTCTAAGTATCAAACTGGGAGACGAGCATGTGTGAGCTGGTGAAGTTGAAGCCGGAAGTACAACCTGTCTTGTCCAGGCTGGGGTTTGAGACTGTGTCGGCTGGAATGTGCCACAATCTAAGCGTCCGTCTCTTCATCCTAGGCCAGACAAACCCCCAAAGACCCAGAGGCCTCACCTGTGAAAGTATGGCTGAAAGGGAGTAGCTGGAAGGAAAGCTTTGGCTGCCGGTCACTTACACCTGAGCTTGGCTCAGCAGGGGAAACGCTCCGTGACTGGAAGAGGTTAAAACTTTGCCCCTGTGTTTACTTTAGTTGGCTGCCACACTGCATAATAATCTGTCAGCACTTCAGGTGGGGATTTATTTGTGCATTAAAAATTGCCTGGGGCGGGCGGATGCAGACACTCTGCAGCATGCTGGAAAATATGCCTCCAGCGTAAAAACAGCCTCTCCAAATATTTCACCCTTTTAATAAGTGCATTTAATTAAAGTCATATAACTTTTTTTATTATTATTAAAAAGAAGGGAGGGGAAAAAATTCATGGCCTGCTGAGGCTAAAAGCAAAGGCTGGAATACAAAGAGGGGGTTTAACCGCTGGCTCTTAATGGAAAACTCATCAACAACATGTTGTTTCTCTTTATTTCCCACCCCTGATTTGATTGGGGATAGAAAGTCAATGGGACTTTCTGGCTTTTCTCTCTCCATCCTAAGGAACCGTTTCTGTTCTGTTGAAATGTTGCAGAATTATTAATTTTTCCAAATAAAGTTGCCAGATTTTGTTGTTCTTGGACGTGCTTGTAAATCTATTCCTTTTTTTTTTTAAAGATGGATCATCGTGAATCTCTCTCCACTATTATTATTGTAATAGCTTCAGTGATCTCATAAACCAGACTAAGATTTCAATTCATCTCTGGGGTGGTGGTGACGGGAGAGGAGCAGTGAGGCGGCCAGATATTGGAGACCCTCTGCCTATGAGGGTGGTGGCCTTTGCACAGTGCAAGGTTTGTGGGTGATAACCTACAGTTGAGTTGTGGGGGTGTAGAGAGAGAGAGAGAGAGAGAGGTGTGTCCGGGCAAGAATACGGGAAACCTAAACTGCAGTGTGCCATGGGCTTAAACTCCATAGCCTCTGCTAATTACACAGCCCTAGGGAGCAATGTCTACTCTCCAGACTAGTTGGGGGAGGCCGTGCAGAAAGACCTAGGAGGTGGCTGCATGCCCTGGACCTGGTTAGGGAACGGAGACAGGTCGTCAGCCATCGGTCCTGCTGGCTGACATGCAAAATGTTCCAGACGGCTTCAAATAAAGGGGCATTTTAAAAGCCTGCTCTTTATTTGCATTCCCTTCTGCGGTTCTGGGTCAAACTAGTTACTCTAGAGCTGGGGACTATTAATCCCATGTAGAGCTTTTCATCCACAGATCTGCCAACAGGTACATACAATAGCTCTCCTGCATACGTCTAGGGTTCTGCAGCTCTCCAGTGAGCACCTATTTACGGGCATGCTCTACACTGCAAATTGCATGTCTAACCACCTCCCATAGATGCGGAGGTCTTTGTGACTTCATCAGGCAAATGAGATGCTGGGTTGAACGCTGGGGGGAGGGATAGCTCAGTGGTTTGAGCATTGGCCTGCTAATCCCAGGGTTGTGAGTTCAATCCTTGAGGGGGCCACTTGGGGATCTGGGGCAAAATCAGTATTTGGTCCTGCTAGTGAAGGCAGGGGGCTGGACTAGATGACCTTTCAAGGTCCCTTCCAGTTCTAGGAGATGGGATATCTCCATTAATTATTTAATTATATAGCTGAGATCGAGGCACATTGGCAGAACATTGTGCATAGCCCAGGTCTTGAGTGGCCCGGAACTATTGCCGTTCAGAATGGAGTTGCATTGGCAGAGCTGGGTGATTGGCTCAGAAGAGCAGAGGCATCACAGGTCTGCATTGAGGTGCATTGGCTGAGTTGTGTGTGTGGCAGGAGGGAGAGAGAAGACGCTAAACCAATTGGGAACCAGATCCCGGTTCCTTGCTATCACGAGTATTACTGTTTACCCAACAATTTCTAAAGAAATGGAACTTAATTTACTTGTGTAAATACACTTCATTACACAGTTAGTCTGGGTGATATTGTGGGGTGGTGGTGGAGGGAGGGGTGTGTGTGTGTGTGTGTGTGTGTGTGTGTGCTCACAACATGACTATAGTTACACCAGTGCCTAGTCCAGCTCTTATGAGTGTTTAGGTTGGGGAGACTCTTTGAGATCAGAAACTGGCAAATGCTTTCTTACTGGAGTTTTCTCTTCCTTCATGGAGCCTCGGGGACAATGTCTGTCATTCAGTCGGGTGCACGCCACCTCCTGCGGCTGGGCTGTGCACGTGCCAAGCTTCCCTGTCTCTCTACTCTCACTTTAATGTCACAGCTGACATCTGCGGTAACACTGGGGGCGAAGGGGGGGCTGAGGAGCAGGAGGTGGATTTCAAAGCAACTCTAAGATCATAAGTTCCATTTGATCAAATTCCATACGGAAATGTGGTGAGAGATCTTTGATGCACAAAGCTCTCTTTATTCCAGCGCAGAGCACGTTAATGTGAGATGTGCTTAAATGAAATTACACCCGTAGGTAGAGTGGTATTCTTTAGTTGGTGTGTCGGATTCCTGTTCAAGGTGCCTTGTAATGCAGCTGTGCCGTAGGAATTTTAAAGGATGATTCTGCAGTTTTTCTTCAGGGCTAGGGAGGAGAGAGAATGTGTCTGTGTCTCTGTCAGGTTTACCAATGCCCCGAAAATACATTTATTTTACACTTTTTTTTTATTTAAAAACAACAACAACAACCCCGAATGACTACAGTAGTCTATGTAACAGCCCCAAATGCTGCACTATCACTATTGTAAACTGTAGTGATTTAGGTCATTGCTATAGAAAGCTGTAGTACTCTTCCTTTATCGGGATATAATTGAACTCCGGTGCTGCTGGGGCTGAAAACCATAGCTGCTGCAGGAGATAAATGATGCTATTGAGTGGTGGTGGTGGGTTGGAGCAATGCAAAACCGGTGAGTTCTGGTCTGTGTGGCCCAGGCAAAGCCAGAACCTGCATGATCCGTTCGCTGTGATAGGCAGAGACTCAACCCTGGCAATTTTGGATTCTACATTTGTCTCCCTTCCCTCTTCAGAAGGCTACTGACCGATTGGGAGAGGTGGCAGCCCAGGCCTGGTGACAGTCTCCTTTGAAGAGTCTTGGCAGGAAATAACTCCAGACCTGGGGAGGATGGTGGGAGGGCTGGGGGAGAAGGCCACTGGCTCCCCGCTCTTCTCCCTGAAGACCTTCAAAAAGTAACGAAGGGCGAAGGTTACGCTTGTGCGGCATGTGGTAGTTGGTGGGATACCCTGTTGTGGGAAGAGGAGGCTCTGCAAGGAGAATTGACCATAATTTGGGGACTGTTCCCAAACTGTGGCTGAGGTACATGACTAGACTAGCTGAGCCCAGATGGTGGACTGTGGTTTGCAGGTAGGGGTGTGTGTGTGTGTGACACGCAGCCCTTGCTGGTGATCTTTTCTTAGCCTTATTCAAAACCCCTGACCAACAGCACAGTGGATGTCACTTGGCCAACCGCCACTTCATGACCTGCTGCACTGCACTCAGCCTGAAGCGGGAAAACAGAATCTCCTGCATAAATCTTCCAGAATTGAATTTTGTTTTTCTTTCTCCTCCTCTTCCTTGGACCCTCCTGAGCAGCAGGGATGAATCTCGTACTTGCAATACGATCTCTTAATGCCATATGTGGCCCCACAAGTGCATGGCTAGAGATTTGCCGAGCTGAAACTGACCCCAAATACTTTGCTCACCAGTGAGCATGCTGAACAGCTGGAGGAAGCTTGATCTTAACACTAGTGCTTGGCGGCACTTGCATAAAGCCTTGCAAACATTTACCTAATTATGCCTCTCAAACTCCCTGGGTTATTTTTCCCCATCTGCAAAATGGAGGAGAAGAAGGCAAGGTCAAAACGTTCAAACTAACTGCTATATTACTCAAGAAAAGTACCCTGACTCTCAGGCTGCCGAACACTGATGGCTTCCATTGGCTTCCCCGGGAATTTCACCCCATGTAACATGCAATACAACGTGGCCCTTGGATTTTGTGTTGTGATGAATGTAGCAGCCACAGGGTTGGCGAGTTTCACGCTGTTTGGGGAAGAGGGGATGGTTAATTTTTGATTGGCGAAGTCTGAGTTTGGGGGTGTTTGTAGGAGAATGCCACAAACAAAATCTCAATGCGTCTTTTCTCTTTTTCATCCTCAAAGGCTGTTTTGCCGAAACACCAGCCTGACCAGGGCAGGATCAAAACAAGCTCTGCTTTCGTCTCAGGCCAGTCCTCCCTGCAAGCAGTAGGGAGGCCTTTTAGCAGCCATAGATGGTCACGCATTGCATTTCCCCCCAAAAGGGAAGAAGGAACAACTTTTATCAATGCACTTGTCAGAAATGTCTTAAAAGATGTTAGTGTCGTCTCGGATACACTGAATGTCTCAGTATGCTGCCGCATTGCAGTACAGGGACCGGATACGCTCTCTGTTGTTGAAGATCACTTCCTCCTTTGCTGTCTGAAAGAGGAAAGTGACTGCCTTGGTAGGGTTGGGTTAGAAATGGGGTCTATGGGGGCATATGCCGTAACAAACATTGATCCCTGGCTCTCTCCCAGACCAGTCCTCTTAAGCAGCCTTCTGGCCATCAGAGGCTTTTGGAGCTCTGGCAACAGAGACTGAAAGGGCATTTGATAGCGGGGAAGGCAGGTAAGTAGATTGCAATGCTATGCCTTGGTGTGTTTCCCTTCCCGGTGGACTCCTTTAATCAGCATTGCACCGATGATGGCCTTTGATCCTGCTCTTAGGCAGTGCTCCTTTGATGGTCATGGCTTTTTCTGCCTTGGGGGGGGGGGCGAGGCAAGGGGGGGATAGAAGTCCATGGTGGGCGGGTCTGACTTTGACTAGAAATTGAAACGAAGCTAAAATATTGTCGCAACTTAAGATAATTTCCTACCCCTGGTGAGCGCTCCTGTGGAAGTGTATGGTGCTAGGAGCTGTTGCTTTTGTGGGAGTTTGGTTTCCAGGGTTCTGTCCCTCCCTTGTGTGAGATCTTGTTGTGCCTTTGGAATCCAGGCCAGAATTCTAGTGATTAAAGTAATTTATAACCAGTTAGCTTCTGCCTAGTGTTGAGTAAATGTCCATAAAGCTATTCTTAAGACACACAGTGCCATATGTGCCAAGGGAGAGATCCCGAACTGCCTTCAATGAAGGGATGTCCATGTACACCAGCTGAGGGTCTGTCTCCTTGTATTTTTCTGTATTGTTGTTCCCAACTGATGGCTGTCTAGCCTCCGGGCAACCAACTCAGTGGCGCGTGCGCGCTCTCTCGCGCTCTCTGGTTTCTAGTGAACAGTCCCCATAGTAGCACAGGACAGGGGTGCACAGTGGCGCTCAGCTTCTCAGCCCAGTAACGACCCCCTCCATGCTGATACTCACTTGTCCTGTGGGACAGGGGAAGTCTTACCTGCCACTGCTCCCTGTTCTGGGACTCCGATCTCTAAAGCTGTTAATCCGGCACATGCCACCCCTCTGCCCTGTTCTGCAGGGCCTGATATTGTAGGCCAGGATTGTCTGTGAAAAGCCACCTTTTCAAGCTGCAAGCACTGCTACAATGTACTTGCAGGCTGGTGGCTTGTTTCGGACTCTCCCTGTTACATCCTTGTGTGATAAATCCTACTTACTGGACCCGTGCTGGACTGACTCGTGTCCACTTGTTGGTTGAAAAAGCAGGCCTGGGAGAGCCAGGTTGCCCCGGGTTAAGCCTTACCTGGCCAGTATGTGTGTTTGGGGAGAGGTGAAGGTTTCGGCAGGTGCGATTGGTCATCCCTGAGCAGACCAAGCCGGGGGAGTCATTGCAGGGGCTGCTGGCGTCGCGCTTCTCTTCCATAAAGTTGTGCCAGAACAACGCCAAAATCAAGAGCGGCAGCTGCTGTAGAGAAATGACTCAGCCCTGGCAACCCATGTGGGAGGCATCTGCCTGCACCTCCCATATAGTCTGTCGCTTCAGGTGCTGTTAAGAGGATTCTTAATTATTGCTTCTGATGGTTTTTATTGGTTCTCTTTCCCACCCTCCCAAGAGGGCATAGAGTTTAAATGTCCTGAGTAAGGTGGCTCAGCTGAGAAATGATATCACTAGAGCTGGTTGGGGACATTTTTTTTAAGTGTATAAAACTCTCAAAAAATGGTTTTACTGATTTTTTTTGTGAAGAAATTTCAACCAGCGTTAGAGCAGTGTTGGCTGAAAAGTGCAAAAACAAATCAAAGTTTCTGTTAGTTTCTAGTACTCCATAAGCTGATATAAAATGATGCTTTTGACTCTTCAATTTTAGATCAAAGGAAACAGCAAAGCAAGAAAGGACAAGCATAACACATCTGCAAGAGGGAGCACAGGGTAGGCGTCTCCTTTGGAACAGGCAGCAGATGCTCTGAGAACAAGATGGCTGCTGCGCTCGGCACACGAGGGGCGGGTCTTAGAATTTAAAGTAGCGGTAGCCAGGAAACAAATTGACATTGCTGTTTCTGACCCTTTTTAGCTACAGACTTAATGATCATAAGAGTCCCTGTAAAATTCCAACAGGTATTGTTGTAATACATTGTGTTCAGTGGGACAGGAAAGGGTGTAAGCGACATTACAGTAAGGTTAGCAGGAAGTGCAGAGTAGGGTTTTTTGATTTTTCTGGAGTACAAGCTTTTCTGAAGTGAGCTAGGCAAATACGGCAGCTCTACCACCAGTGCCTAAAATGTGCAATCTCTCTAATTATAAGAAAGCAGCTGAACCCCCTTCCTCTCCTCCCTCCCCCCCGCACCCATCCCAAGCATGGACCAGTTCACATGACTCTTTATTTCTCTGTCCTCCCCTCCCTGTCTGGAGTTAACGCCACTCGTTCTGTTTCAACTGAATGAACACACAAAAAAGGAGACCCACATTCCTTTGCATAATCTTATTCAAACATGGCATGGCTGCAGTTTCTCAATTAATCAAAACGTTTCACTCGCCTTTCATTTGTTTTTCCTCCCCCCAACCCCAGTGTCTTAATCAGAGGCCTGGGTCCTGCCCAGCTTCTCTGAGGTCTGTGCAAGTGGAGTGACACCTGTCCAGGTAAATAACAGGTGACTCCAGTCTGGTGGGGAGGGGAGGGTTAGCTTTGATTAAGGTAAAAATAAATAATTGATTGCTTTCTCCGAGTAGACTAGAGAGGCGGATGGTGGGAACAGACCAGGGATTGAATATAAAAGGAAATGAGCTAAGTAGACTCACTGAGCCACTTAATTTTGCTGCTTTCTCTCCCTCCCCAACTTCTTGTGTTTGTGTGAAGGATTCTAATGACCATTTTCTTCTGTTTTACCGTAAATTAACTCAGCTTGTCTTCTGAGTATCTACTCTTTCACCCCTTCCACCCCCCTTTCATTGAGGTGCATAAGACACTGTCTCGTGAATTACACTTTAAATAAGGCTACAACTTTGGCATGTACGTTTTTAGTAAATTTCAGGGGAGAGGTGCAGGAAAACCCCCGATAAATCACAGGGAGGGTCACCAACTAACGTCATCTTCACTACATCAACATACATGGCGTATAGTGGGGGTGCTGAAAGGTGAGGCCTGGAGAAGGGGGGAGGGTTTGGAGAGTGAGCTTACCTCGCAGCTGTGGCTTCTGTCCCGCGGGTCTGGGCTCGGCTCACCTCCCCCCTCCAGGCATTGTAACCTAGTGCATGGGGTCACAGTGCCACCCCATGTCACACTGCCCCTCAGTTTGGGAGCATAGTCAAATGTGGGTTTGTTTTTCTTTTACAGCCATTTCCAAGATTGTGTCCCTTATTCACGATTTCCATGATGTTCGTGATTTCCGTGACACAATCCTTGCCCTGTAACACTTTTCATCCAGCCCAAAGCACTTTCCAGTTAACCGCAGCTATTCTATAGGATAATTGCTTTAACCTGCCACTGAAATGCAGCCACCTCTGTGGTCGATTACATCAGCTGTCTAAAATCACATTGTTGAACTACACAAATCTAGGACAGGACTTGTAGGAGCATTTTGTGCTCTGACAAGGCCACAGAGGTAACTTTAAGTTGGAAGAAGGAAATTATTTGTGCTCGATGGATCCTAGTCCAGTTAAGCCTTCTCCCTCTGCACCTTGCAGGAACATGCCAGATACTAACTACTGCAGGGTATGATATTAGTCAGGATATTGGACTAGATGAACCTTTGAAACAGTCCGGCGTGATGATTTTTTTTCTTCTGTATGTTTAACTACATAATTGTGCTTAAAATAGCTTCATGGTGTCCTTTCAGTTCCATCACCTCTTCTTCTCCTTCCCAACTGGCGCCCCCGTCCTCCCAGAGTTACTCCCACTGGGAAGAGAATGGGCCCAGGTTTGCTCTGCTAAACCAGGTAGGCTGTAAAATTCCATTCTGATTTGGCTCTGGATTTCAAACCACTCTGGCGGAGAAGTTCAGGTTGGGAGTGCCGTTTTGAGTCTCACCCCAACGCTGGTATGCTCCCACTGACGCCCTGCACCACCTTAGCAGACTATGGGATGCTTGGCTGGTTGAGTCACACCTGGGCTGTTTAGTTGACCGAGCCAAAGCAGGCAGCCGAGTTTACGTTAAGCACAGAGATTGGCTGCAAGGTCTGGCCTCCCGAGAAGGACAGCCAATGTTCTGGGTACCACAGGACAGAGGAGAACATCAGAACAGGAAGGGGGAGCTCCTTGAATCCTGGTAGATTGGGCTGACCCCATTTTTTTGCCACTCCTCCTCCTCCACCTCGATTGACTCTTTGTTTATGGAACCTCTTGGGACAGTTACGAAGGCAGTGACCTCAGGAACCGAATTAACCTAAGTTGTGGGTTCACTTCGCTTGGAATGTGATCCTAGAATGGCTTGATTCCCTTTCCGCTTGTTGTATCCAGCACATTCTCTCCCTTTCCTTGTGCATCCAGCTACCCTCTCCGTCTAAGGGCTGGTCTATACTGGGAGGGGGGGGGGGGGGGATCGATCCAAGATACGCAACTTCAGCTACGCGAATAGCGTAGCTGAAGTTGCGTAAGTATCTTGGATCGAATTACCTGGGGTCCAGATGGCGCGGGATCGACGGACGCGGCTCCCCCGTTGACTGCGCTACCACCGCTCGCTCTGGTGGAGTTCCGGAGTAGACGGTGAGCACGTTCGGGGATCGATACATTGCGTCTTAATGAGACGTGATATATCGATCCCGGATAAATCAATTGCTACCCGCCGATACGGCAGGTAGTGAAGACGTACCCTAAATCCCTCTGCGGCGCACACTTTGTGCATGCTGTTTTCGAATGCTTTGTAAGCCGTGCCCACTCTGCGTAGTGCTTTGTCCCTCTCTAGTGGGAGCTAGGCCACCTGGAGACCGCAGAGCTTTCAACAGCCTTGGCAAAGAAACCCAGGTCTCTTAGGCTCATGCATTAAGATCCCAGGTTCAATCCCCACTGCCGACGACCGATCCAGGGGTGTTGACGTTATGTCTTCATTTGGCAGAGGAATATAAAAGCATCTCCATAGTAAGGTTGCCTTCACCTTTTGTCATGTAGCGTATTGTGTTGTCAGGCTCATTGAGAATCTAAGTTCCCCATGACAGGGCCTATGTTTTTACTCTGCATTTAAGGGCCAAGTTGCATATGGGCTCACAAGGGCTGCTTATTTGATAATCCATAATAACGAGTTGGTTGACCGATTTTATTCCTCATGTAAACTGTCACATGGATTTAACCATTTTTTCTGTTCTTGTTAATTGGTAGTGAACCAAACTGGACTATCTGAGAACATCATTGATGCTGACAACTATTGGTCAAATCTGCACAACTTGCAAGCAACCTGTAGTCTGAATAACTATTCGTGGTGTGTACAGGTCAATAAGTAGCAGTGAATAATGAATGAATAATCCTCTTATTTGCATGAATAATCTTTCCGACCATGGCTCAGAACAGTTTGAACCTAAACCTCACCAAAGCATGAGCATCTACCATTTGACCTTAAGGAGTGACTCCATTTTCAGGCAGCAGTAGTAGATTGTTGTCCACTGTGATTTAGCCATTAGATGGGTGAGACAAGTACATTACATAATTGGAAGTAGTGGCCGTTCACAGGACTGCTCTTCCTCAAACAGAAATACCTCCACACCAGCAAATGTGAGGAGCAAATTCCATGGGGTGTGAATGGGGGGTAGCGTGACCACCCATCCATTATGTTAAGGTGTATTGAAATGTATTAAAACCAATGAGTACCAATTTAGACAAATTGAAGCTTATGATAATTGCATTGTATACTTGAGGGCAGTAAGAAATGAACACTTGAGAGAAAAATACACGATGTCTCTTATTTTCATGTGGTTTTTCCCTATTTCCATCCAATAAAGGTGGTCACCCAGTGGGGGAATCTAGTGGCCACTTGGAATTTGGAAAAGAAAATTGTTTGCAGGATTTAACCAGCTCTTGCAATAACAGTCTGTTCGTTTCCATGAAGATAAGTGCTCTATCCAGACCACCAGTGCCGCAGGGAATGTCTTCATAACTATGTTTACTGGATTTCTTCAATTTCATGGAAACTTTATTCCTCTCCTTCCTTCCTTCTTCTTTTTTTTTTTTTTTTTTAAGAAAACTTAAACTTGGAGCCATTAAAAACCGGGCCAAACTGCAGCTCTAAAGTACTGCTCTTTGCCTGAGACTGCTCTTGACCAATTGGTGAAGAGAGCAGAATATGCAGCATCCGATTTTCAGGCAGCAGCAGGCGCCAAAGGTCTGCCTTCCAAAACCTGATGCATGCATGCAAATGGGGGTGTCTGCACATGCATGCAGCTAGTGGGTTGTCTCATTGCCTGTAGGCGCATGAAAATACCAGCCCACATTAGCCTTCTTCCCTTCCCTCCCCTTCACTCCATATCATACCCTTAACCTCGGCCGGAGCTCCAGAGGTGAAGGGTTATGCTGCCTACGTGCAGACTGTGATCGCCTCTAAGCGTTGGCTGCCAGCTCTCATGAGTTACGGTGTATGGGTCAGGTTTTATGGGTGTTCTCTGCTAGGGAGGGGATGCTAAACTGATCCTCTGGTGTCTTCTCTTCAGAAGGCCTAAGAATTGCCCTTGTAATCTGCTGCATCTTGGAGGATAGATGCTTTCCTACCTAATGTACCCCCAGGGGCATTAGACATTCCATCCAGACTTTCCCTTGCCCCCTGTAATCCTGGATGGGAGGGAACTTATAAACTCTTCAACCACCGTGAATAGGACATGAGCTTGCAATACAAATAGCAACACACCCCAAAAACAAACAAAAAAAAGCCCGTGCAGTTTTGGAAGGCACATGCGGAGGGCTCACCTTTAGTAATAGTTCTTCTGTATGTGATTCAGGGGGCGTGTACCTGGGACACTGGCATTTCAGGGCACCATGATACTGGGGGCAGGCAGACAAACCAGGAAGGATTCAGGGAAGAGCTGGAAGGATGGGTGGATGTACTATGTGATCCAAGAGACAAAGGACTAAATCCTAGAATAGAAGTGTAGGACTGAAAGGGACCTGGAGAGGTCATCTAGCCCCATCCCCTGCACTCAAGGCAGGACTAAGTATTATCTAGACCAGTGATTCTCAAACTTTTGTACTGGTGACCTCTTTCACATAGCAAGCCTCTGAGTGCAACCCTCCTTATGAATTAAAAACACTTGTTTATATATTTAACACCATTATAAATGCTGGAGGCAAAGCGGGGTTTGGGGTGGAAGCTGACAGCTCGTGACCCCCCCCACATAATAACCTCACGACCCCTGAGGGGTCCCAACCCCCAGTTTGAGAACCCCTGATCTAGGCCATTCCTGGCAGGTGTGGTGTATCTTGGCTGCAGGACAAGGAAATGGCAGGAGTGGGAAGGGGGAGGTGGGGGAATTTATTCTCCAAGAATTTGAAGGCTGCAGACTCCACAGAGGGAGGGGAATGGGTTGGAATTCCCTGGGGTATGAGCAGGAAGAATGGGATGATTCAGCAAAAGGAAACATAGTTTGCATTGCAGTTAGCCTGTGGAATGGTCTCCCAGGGAAATGGGTGAAAGCCCAGTTGCTTAACTGCACCAGACAAAACCCTGAACTTCAATAGGCACCAGCTGGTCCACCCCTTCCAGGAGATGGAGAAGACCTCTGTGACTCCAATCTGGGGATATAAATGGGGTCAGATTGGGAGGGCCGAGCTGAGCATGGTAGTCGTGGGAATAGTCACTGTGGTGCCTGGTGTGCAGCCGTCACAGCATGGAGGCAGCAGGAGTTTCTCTGCTGTGCATAAATCACTTGAGTCTGGTGTGTGGGTCAATCCCACCATCACCCCATAGAGCACTGAAAGCCTTTATTATTCAGCCTGCAGATGCCAGGTAAGCTCCGTTCCTCTATAAAACTCAGGCAGGCGCTAGGCAAACATGTACTTGCCAGTTCAGTGTCTCCATGTGGTGGGGAGGAGGGGTGTGTGTGTGTGTGTGTGTGTGTGTGTGTGTGTGTGGAGGGGGGAGGGAATTTGCTTTCCAACCCACTCTAGTTCCACCACCTTCGCTTTTCTTCAATTACTTTGTTTGTTTGGTCATTGACCTGCATTGGTAGTTTCTTGCCCTCATGAAAGGCGATTAGAGCCCTTGGAGGTGGGGAAGAGGAAAGATCAGCAGAACACAGAAATGGTTGGATCCTATTCAATAAAATCCCGTATTACACAGGCAGGGCCCTTAGTTTTCCTGCTGTGTCAGTAAATCGATGTGTCCTACAGTACTTGAGCTTTACAGACCTAACTCGTGTTACAAGCCCTGAGCGGGGCTCTCTGTGATAGACGTAAGTAACAGGAAGGGAGTCCAGTTGTCTGCAATTTAGGGTCACGTTAAGAGAGACTGTCAAGAGTGTGATGGGGCTGGTGGACTGATGATGGAACTTGGCCCATGATCATCAGCATCCTCAAAACCAGCATCTGTCTATGGGTGTCATTGAGGGCAGACTTTGGCCCCTTACACATGAAAGGAATTCCTTCCCGATGACGCTCCTTTAGATTGGTAACACTGAAACATTTTTTTTTTTAAACGGCAGCGTAAGGACCGTTCCCACGACTACCATGCTCAGCTCGGCCCTCCCAATCCGACCCCATTTATATCCGCAGATCGGAGTCGCAGAGGTCTTCTCCATCTCCTGGATGGGGTGGACCAGCTGGTGCCTATTGGAGTTGAGGGCTTTGTCTGGTCCAGTTAAGCAACTGGGCTTTCACCCCTTTCCCTGGGAGACCGTTCCACGGGCTAACTGCAATGCAGACGCCGTTCCCTTTTCTTTTTGCTGTTCTGCTGCTGCTCTTGTTTTTTTTTTTTTTTTTGCACCTGGCGTGGTGGTGAAACTGGGCCGGGGTCAGCCTCATTTTCTGGTTTCAGAGTAGCAGCCGTGTTAGTCTGTATCCGCAAAAAGAACAGGAGTCCTTGTGGCACCTTAGAGACTAACACATTTATTAGAGCATAAGCTTTCGTGGACTACAGCCCACTTGCATCCGAAGAAGTGGGCTGTAGTCCACGAAAGCTTATGCTCTAATAAATTTGTTAGTCTCTAAGGTGCCACAAGTACTCCTGTCCTCATTTTCTGGTTACAGTCCCTAGCTAATTTTGCTCCTTGATTCTTTGTACCTGCCCAGGGGTTGTGTTCCTAGCACTGCAAGGAAATGCTTTAAAGCAGTGATACTCAGGCCTCAGTGACTGAGGAGCCAAATTAGCGACCAACATTACCCAGAATACCGTGAATTCATTTTATCTATCTATCTATCTATCTATCTATCTATCTATCTATAATACATATTGAACACAAACCCCACGCAGGTACGCAGAATTAGCAAAAAAAATTATTCTCACAGCAAAATGACTGGCCAAGCATTCTACAATTGGTTAATAACATCGTAAAAGCATCCTGACTAGTTAATAACTTAGATCGGTTAATAATTCAATCACACTGTGTTTTAATGTCATGCTGCAAAGAGCCGCAGGAGACACATTAAAGAGCCACTTGCAGCTTCCGAACCTGTCTGAGCATCGCTGCTTTAAATCCAAGGAAAAGGGGCTGAACTATGAACGCTTTCTTTTGTGTGAGGGGCCCAGCACAAAATCTATGTGCAGCTGAAGTCCAGGTGATGCAGAGACCTTACACCGACCCTGCACAGGGAGACTAAATTTCACCTTCAATGCATTCTGCTAGAAATAGCTTGTCCGTCTGTCTGTCTCTCTCAACTTAAAATCAGCTCTAAGTGCAGAACGGCTTTATTGGTTTAAAACCAAAAGCTCTCACTGTGACCCCCTGACTGGGGTGCAGCACACTTCGATGGCAGCTCACACTGCTGGCGAGGACTTACAAAAGGGACTGGTGATTGCAGATGCCTTTCAGAACGGCCTGGTTTTGTTTGTTTTTTTCACAGGGTGGGTGCTCTGAATTCTCTGAAAACTGGGTCCCTTTTTAAGGTGTCTGAAGTGGAGCACCCAAAATCATCAGGCACTTTGCAGGTGACCAGCACCAATGCAGAAATCTAACACGGGTTGGGGATTTTGTTTGTTTGAATGGCCTGTTATTTTTAACCCCCACCCACTCCCTGATCTCTATCTCCCTCCTTTGGGGAGAAGGAAGAATGCAATGTATTTTTTTTTTTTTTTCTCCAATGGGGAAGAGGGCCTAGGGTTAAGAGGTTGTGTGCTCCAGGTGTGGCCGGGCACTGGGGCTCATGTGTTTCACTGGTGAGAAGGGAATTCATGCTTCATTTCTAATGACGGAGCACGGCAGGTAGGGACACGATGCGCCTCGGCTCGCAGATGTGCGGTTAGGCAAAAGACCGTTGCAGATGTTCTTGGAATTCCCAAACCGGATACAAAATCGCTAACAGGATACATGGAAGATGGAGCTTTGCCAAGAGTTTTACATAATGAGAGGATCATGTTATGCCTTCCTCTAAGTCAGAGCCTGGCTAGGGTTGCTCTCCAGCTCTTGCCTGCACTCGAGGGATGTTTTGGAGAATCTTTTGATCAGAAGAACCCCACTTGTGCTGTCATTAATCACAGACTGTTCCTAGAGTCACAGACCACTCTGTTTACATCTGGGGTGACCAGCTCCTGGCCGGCAGGGCAGCTCCAGGGCAAATGCATGGAAGGGACAGTCAAGTACCCATTGCTCTGGGCCCATTTCCCTTCCCACTGCAAAGCTGGTCTCTTCTCTAGTTCTCTTGCCTCCTTTTTGTGCATGGGTATTTTCCCTCTTTTTCTCTCTTATGCTGTATTTATTTAAAAAAGAAAAAAGTGGTGAAGGGGAAAAATTCCATAGTCATATGGACCAGTGTTTGCACAGCAGGTTAGCACAACACACCTCTCTAATTTTAGGAAAGAAAAGAAAACCAAGACCAGGACTGCATTTTAGTTACCCATATCCAAGCTGGGTGCGTATGTGTTATTTGGTGGTGTCTGCTTAGGAGAGTTGTCTCCACCAACAGGACCATGTGATGGTCCTTTCAAACAGCTCGGTGGATCCCAGAGGCCGTGTTTTGGCTCTCTACTGTATTTATTCACACGGGTCAGCCTCCGGGAATAGGGACAGACTGTAATTGGTGAGTAGGAAACCCAGCAGAGGGCAAAAATCTGGCTGGCTTCCCTCTTCATAGCATTGGTCCTGCACTCTGCATGGATTTTGGAGGCTAGGCGTGAATCTCTTTCCTCATGCCTTTAACCTGCAGTTTCATTGTAAGCATGGTGGGTGGTGCGGGCATCAGCGCGCCACACTGAGTGTATGATTAGCCGGAGCATGTGCTCGGGAGGGATTTATTTGTTACCTCAGGGATCGTACATGCACTCCCTGCCAAGAATCCGACATCTGCACAATTGGTACTTGGGCAGGAAATTTTAAAATCCATGTACGTTCCCTGAGGTGAGGAGTGAAAGGGGCTGGGTTGACATATCTGTCTCTGCTCCGTCACAAGGCCAGAAATAAACAAGCAGACTGAGCCATGAGTCTCGAGTTCAGGACACGCTGGGTCCCCAGACGGACTTCCAGCCTGGCTCCGTTTCACCAGCGTGTGAAGCTGCATGTTTGCAGGCGGTGAAGAGGCACCATGTGGAGAAGCAAACCGGGACACTCAGTTATTTTTGTCCTGCGGAACTGTTAAATTGGGGTCTCTCCTGATTTCTACATCAAGATGGAGTTCCACGTGCGTCTCTCTGCATTTGTAAGTGAGTCTGATGAGATACCTGAATGCAGGAGTTGGCGTCGTCATGTCCTCTGTATGCAGGACAAGGAGGTGGCAGCTCGGCCTAGCTAACGCATTCTGAACCAACCTAGGCCTAGACTGGCTTTAACCCACGATGGACACAAACTCAAAGGGCTTAATTTGTAGGTGTCCTTCTGTTTTTTGGGGGGCTGGCATTCACAATGGGGTTCTCATGAGGTGATGGGTAACTTTGGCCAAGGACACGTGGGTGAACCCCATTCCTAAAGGGTGGCAAAACACACCCGGGATTTTCAGTGCCTGCTCAGTGCATACAAGGCATTCGGATACCATGGTGATGGGCCCAGTATAGAAACCCGGGAGGAGGTTTTTAAGTTGAAGGCCTGATCCAAAAGACAGGTTCTGTGCTGCACACTTCTCAAGAGGCACAGCGGGCTTCTGCACTGGCTTGGGGATGAGATGCCGCCCCCAGCATAAATTAGAGCAGCCCCATGGCTGCTCTACTTAACAGTTGGCTATGGACTGCACAGCAGCCCGCAGCAGCCGCACAGAATATCCACTGGGCTCAGCGCTACAGAGACACCCCGTCAGGCCTCTACAGCAGAGGCTGCAGGTGGTCAGCATAGAGCCATGTACACAAGCTGCTTCTGAACTGGAGGAATCTTCCCCCACCAGCTGGAGCACCTTTGAGAGCCCCTATGTGCTATGTGTAGTGATGTGGGCCAGAACAGGCCCCTGGGTATTGCAAACCAGACGTTTATAGACCACAAAGCTATCCCCTGTGCCTTGTACAAAGACGTATTTCCTGGCTCTCCAGGTCCTGAAACGTCAAACGAAGAAGAAACTTCTTGTTACCTTCCTTTTAAAAAGAAGCGTGTATCCTATCATTTTAGTGAACTCCGTAAATGCCCTTCAGCTGTGAGAGGTTACTCGGATATACAGCAACTCTATCCCTGCTTGTTTGATTACACATAGGCTGCAGGACAATAGTTGTGTTTTTTTTTCTAAAGGTACGTGCTGCTTTTTGACACACTTTAAGGGATTAAGGTATAAATGCAGGTGGGTTTTCTCCCCTTGCTGTCACCTGGACATCGCCATGGTGATAATCCTCCCTGAAACAAAAATAAAGAGCAGAACCGGTTGGACAGAAAGTGTAGGCTGAGAAATCTCGGAAGGAGCAGCAAGTCAGAGGCGAGCTCTGTAGGGCCACAGAGAGGGCACTGAGGATTTGTGGGAAACTGGTTTAGCTTGGGAATTTGATCAGATGAAGCATTAGGGAAGCGCTGCCGTATTTAAGTCACAATACCCTACCTCTATCTTGTTGGAATTAGGTTGGGTTATTCTTCTTGGAGAGAAGAGCTCCTATCTACCCCCTGCTTGGGAGATGAAAACAAAACCATAATGCTAGTCTCTATGGAGCTTAGGGTGACCGTGTTTCGTCCCTGGGCAGGAATGATAATCTATAGACTATGAAATAACTTTCCTGCATGTTTATCCTAAGAACAAGTTTGGTAGCTAAGCAATATTGGGAGCGTGTGCAAAACGCATGTCGGGGCTGAGGTGTGGGGTTGGGGCGTTTAGAAGAAAAGCAACCAAGGGGTTGGAGAAGAAGGTTTTCTAAGCTGCAGCCTCCTACAGGACTGTCTGTCGATTAGCCCATTGAGTTGTCATTCCATTAGCAGGCCGAGGGACGTACTGGCCACCGCTTCCAGCAGCTCCCATTGGCCTGGAGCAGAGAACCGCGGCCAGTGATAGCGGCGATCAGCCGAACCTGCGGACGCAGCGGTAAACAAACCGGCCCGGCCCGCCAGGGGCTTTCCCTAAACAAGCGGCATCCCAAGTTTGGGAAGCACTGCTCTAAAGGTTTCAGAGAAGGAGCCCCCTTCTCAAGCCATGGTCATTTTGATTTAAGAGGCAATTGCTTTGTCTCCAGGTCGGAGAGAGACTAGATCTGCCCTACGCAGCGGTCTATTGCCAGTTGCCTGATGGTGCAATGGACCAACATTCTCCCCAATTCTTTAAAGCCCCAATACAACCTATTTGCCTTTCTGCACAGAACGGGTGCAGTTCAGGGCATCAGAGGTATTTTATAAGCAAGAATGGAAAATTATTATAACCAAATGGAGAAGGTTCAGATGCTGACGTATCAGGGTATTGTATCATCAAACAATTACAACCCATATTTGCTGGGGACCACATTCTGAAAGAGATCTTTCCTGACCCCCGCCCCCTTTTCTGGCCTTCAAACAATCCTCCCAACCTCACTAAACTCATCATCAAAAGCAAGCTCCTCACAGACCAGAACACCCCAACGCAAGATTCATGGGCCTTACGATGCCTATCACAACATGTGGTGTACCTGATCCGGTGCATCAAATGCCTGAATAATAACCAGGTGGGTGAAACTGGACAATCACTAGACTTTTAAATGAACTCACACAGAAAAATAAGACAAAAACCCCTATCACTCCTCCGTGAACACTTTTTCACAGAGTGATTGCTGCATATCTCCACCAGTCACGTGGCTCAAAAGCTTGTCTCTCTCACCAACAGAAGTCGGTCCAATAAAAGATATTCCCTCACCCACATTGTCTCTCTCATATCCTGGGACCGACATGACTACAACTACATTACACCCTCCATGTCTGGTCTTTCAATGCTTCTCCTCAAGAGAAACCTAGCATCCAAAGGCGAGCTGTGGAGCTCAAATTCAGAACTTTGTTAGACACCAAAAGCCATGGACTTAACAGGGACACAGGTTCTATGGTTCATTACAACAATTTGTAACACACCATGCTGCCTGCCAGCCTCATTTGCCCACTTCTAACCCTTTCTGCATAACAATCTAACCCCAATTGCCCTTTTCATTTCAAGTGACCTCCTGCCCCATATGTGATTCCTTCCGCTTAACCATCTGTCCCAACTTGCATATAGCTCAGAGCCTCTGCTTCCTTCCCCAGATTGGAAGAAGAGCTCTGTGCAGCTCGAACGCTTGTACCTTCCACCAACAGAAGCTGGTCCAATAAAAGATGTTGCCTCCGCTGCCTTGTCTCTCTCATACCAGCGTCTGATCTTTTTGTTTTTGTCGCCCCCGCCCCCATAGCTACAATTAAGTGTGCCCCACTGGCAAAAGAAGCCCCATAACTGGCTGCCCTGGGCTTTTACCATAGACTGACTTTGTTTTCTCTCTCCTTCCCTCCCTCCCTCTGTCCTCTTCCTGTCCTGTGGTACCCATGCTCACCCACATCACTGACAGCGAGCGCACTCTGTGCTGTATTTCCCACAATAGCAGCAGCTCATCCTCTCTGCTTAGGCAGTGGTTACAGCAGCCCGGTGCCAGGTTGATCTGGCTTCCTTTCATGGATCTCTTCCCCGGAGCATGTGGCAGCCGAGAGAGACCTATCCAGCACGTGCCAAGGGGAGCAGGAAACCCGAATGATCTCGTGCCACGCAGCCGCAACCACTGACACTCACTGAAAGGATCCTTGCATGCCATGACCCATTCACGTCGCTGGGGGGACACGAGCAGCCTCTCTGAAATGGGGAGTGTCACTAGGATATTCTGGAGTTTACTTCTGTTGCGGTTTATTTCCCCGTCTTAGAGTGACCTTCCTATTGTCACCCGGTCGTTTGGTTTTTCGTGGTGAGATCTCTGTTGAGGGACACTTATCTTTGTCCCCTCCTTGATCTAGATGAGATAGGAACTGACTTCTACACGATTGGGTAAAAGTCCTCCTCCCTTTCCTAAAATCACAGGGAACTAACTAGACTCGGCCGAGTAAGTAGTGGAGACTGTTTGTTTTCCTTCTTTCCCCGGAGGTAGCCCTTCCAGCGTCTGTCTGTCCTGGACAGTTTATATTTTGGGTAAACCCCAAGAACACGGAGTTTACTTTGAGACATATCCCCTTGGGTGGAACCAGCTAAAGAAAGATGGTGGCTGGGGAGAGAACTGGGACTCTCCTGTTTGCAAGGTTTGTTTGAAGGTTTCTGTGGTCTGAGCAGAGGCTGGCCACAAGAGCCTGAGGATGTTTGGTGATGAGATCATGCGGCTGCTTATTTAGGGACCACCAGCGAGCTCCCGAGTGCTTCAGAAGCCAGTCTGCTGCCACCTTTTTGATATTGCGAAGGCAACTATTGAGAAACCCTTTTTAACTGGGGCTGGTGGAAGACTGGGAGGGAAGCTGCGTTCTTTGGTGATGGGAGCCACTGCTCGCAACTGCAGCAAAGATGGAAAGTGTAACAGTGGCTAAACTGTGTGGCGCATGAAAGATTCTGGTGGGTTGTTCAAATGGGGGGCAAGGGAGCCCCTGGCTGGCTTCGGAGACCACCAGGGCTCTATAGCGTGTCTGGAGTTCACACACAGCAATCTGTTCAGATGCCTCATGCTGCCTTCTTTAAATACCAGCCTGGTGGGTTTAAAGGCATAAATAAATTCACTTCAAATGGTATCCTTTGGTGGTGGCTCTAGTCCTATTTATTATATTTTATTGATCTTGCAATTTGTTCCATAAAAAGCACTTTTCACGAAAACTTCAGTGTTTGCAAATATATGTTATCTTTCTAAGGCATTATGGCCAGATTCACACCTGTGCATCCAGGCGTGCATGGTTTTGGGGACACAAGCACTCCTTAAATTCAGTCCGGGGCCGGATTTTTAACTTCGTCTGACTGACCTGGTCCCGCCCCCTTCGGTGGTGGCCCTGCCCACTTTTGAGTTCACGCTTTCCGACTCCAGACCCTCTGGTGGAATAAGGGGTCACACCCCCATTCTAGGCTGATCCACCATCTTCAGGGGCCTGCAATCCAGACTTTGACTCGAGGCCCCAGATTAGGCTGGGAGCGTTACCCTAGAGCCCATTCAGTCGTCTCTCTCCAGTGCTCTTGAGAGCCATGCTTTCATTACACAGCCTCACAGGTCAATTGCACCTTCCACAAGGGCTGGGCAATTGATTCGTTGAAAACCCTGCATCTGGGAGGGAGCCAGATGGAGAACTGGGAGAGGAGATGGCTGCAGGGCTTTCAAACTTCCCTGGAAGCCAATGGCACTGCAGAGAAATCTCCCCATTTCTATCTGCGGCTGGGCCAGGGGCACTGGGGAAGCTACCCTGCCTTCCAGTGGAAGCCCGAAGGAGGCCGCAAAATGCGGGGCCAAGCTGTGAGTGTCAAGACTCCTGTGATGTGCAGGGGATTGCCAATTGGGGAAAGACCCATTTTCGATTCTCTCTCACGTACCAGTGGGGCACTGGCTGCACGATGCTGATACGGCTGCTCCTGCTCAGGGTGGGAATTGTAGACTCGTCGGGTGAAATCTTGGCCCCGTTGAAACCAATTAGAATCTGGCCATTGATTTCAATTGGGACAAGTTTTGGGGACACAGATTGTTTTAAGGCCATTGCCATCATGTAGTCTGACCTGCTGTGTAGCAAAAAGCCCTAGAACTTCACCCAGTAACTCCCATCCCATTGTAACAGTGGGGGACCCATCACTCTGTTTAGAGAAGGGACCAGAAGACCTCTCTGGGTTCCAGTTTGAAGTAGGCTAGCAGAAGTGGTTAATATAAGAGCCCTGTTCCGGAATTGGCAGGGGGCTCTTTACCCTATCCTGGGAAGGGAAGAGAACAGCAGAGCAGCCCAGATGCTGGTTTGACAGAGTTGCTGTTGATGATATGTTACCCAACAGGTTCTGATTTGACACTAGCTTTTCATTGTTTAGCAGAACAAAGATGGCCATTGAATAGGCTGACTATCTACAGGTGACCTCTCCCGCTTCCTTTCAGCTCTAGGGAGCTTCTTCAGTATGTTCTGGCTGCGTGGCGATTGCCTCGGGATTCTGGACAAACACAAAACCACCTTTTTTTTTTTTTTTTTTTTTTTTAACAAACAAAACTGGGCATGCCAGGCACTAACCTCAGAGTGGTCTCCCAGTTTTCAAAAGCAGCTTCTGGAAATGATTAGGAGGTGGATAGACTTGGGAAGATTTTATTTTAATGGGTAAATAACTGTAACCATGGATTTCTCCCAACATCTTCACACCAAGCAAACTCCTGTAGTTGTTGATGGAAATTTCAGCGAGGGAAGGAGGCTTGAAGGTTGTGTAGAGGTAGCGATACCTACGTACCTCTGGTGGCTCATAGCCTGGCGTGCAAAGGGGTGCTCTCTCTGTTAGCTCTCTGTCTGCATTCTCCTGGTCCTCTGTGCCGTCCCAACACCGCCACCTTTCCCACAGATCCCCCCCCCGAGACGTGGTAGCTCTTACTCCTTGTTTAGTTCACTTCCCGCTATCCGCACACTATGCTGCACAGATTTATTGCAAACTCAGTGACCATTTCCTGACCCTGTGCGGGGTATAGAAAAGGGGGAGGGGAGGTGAAATAGATGAAGGGATGGGTGGCTAACTGTGGTACGGGTACCACTGGTGTGGTATGTGAGGTGGATGTTCCATCTATTCACTTCACAACCATTTTTTTAAGAAGGTGGGAAGTTTCGGGAACCCCTGGGAGTAGAAGCCCAATGGTTGCTTTTTAATATCTGATCTGCATGCAGATGGAGCAGGCTCCAGCTACGGTATGTTTGCCTTGGAGATTTAACCTGGAGAGCCCCCTATTCGCAGCAGCAGTAGCGTATGTACCGAAAAGCACCATTTTAACCCTCAGCTGGCTGGCTGTGGGATGCAAACTGCCTCAAAATCCAAGCGTTAAAGGGTATCGCGGCTTAGGGAGCTGGGCACAGCAAATGATGGGGAAGTGCAGAGATTTGCAATAAACTGAGGTGAAAGGGACACTCGTGAGGTTGGTCGACCCTGCCAGGAAAACTGAGCTCACAGCAGCTCCTGTTTGGGTCTCTGAACACAGGTTCACAAATCCCGCCTCTCGTCTTAGGGGCGCTTTGGGATTGCGGTGCTCGCACCGTTACTGGGGCTTTCTTTAAGACTTACCAGCATGGGCTGGGAGGGTGAGAGCGAGAACACAGCTATAAATTGTACATTACTGTAATGTTCCCAAACACTTCCTCTTCAGTACCGTGTGTACTCCGTGGGTTACTACTGGAGTGGTCGGATAAGAAATGCGACGCACTCCTGCAACTTCCCTAAGGTAGATTGGCCTTGTTTAGTCTGGGGTTTGCCCCAATTACGGTCCTCGATGCCCAGCCAGAGGTTAGCGAGCTGCACTCGTGTGAACGGACGGGTAAAGCCATTATTCTGATGCTGCTTTGCTCCAAATGATGGTTTCTAGTGGTTCACCCTGCCTGCGCCGGTGCAGCTCTGCCAGTAGCCAGTCACTGACGACAGTTAGCAGGGCAAATGCCCAGTGTAACCGCGGCCATAGATTTCTGTTCTCGTTGTCCCGGGCAACGGAAGGGTGATACGGACATGACTCTTCCAGGACTAGGGGTTGTTGGAATGGTTTAGGAGTAGTGGGTAAGGAGACATCACCTGGCATCCCTCTCCATCTTTTAAATCTCCCCTCTGCTCTAAATGCACCCTCTTCTGTTGTAGCCCAGGCAGCTGCTGGCCTTGACTAGTGGGGCATTAGGCTGAGCAGCCAAGGTGGATTATAAGCCCAAGCAACAGAAGCAGCCCTGAATACTCCGCAAGTCGCGGGCCAGTTAAATCGCCCCATTTGACATTAGGCATAAGAGGGGAGCCGGGTGATGTCAGATGCCCCTTGACCACCAGCACCTGCCCTAGCCACTTGGGGCCCTGCAAGTGGAAAGCTGGCTTTCTGCTGAGCATGGTCTCTGGGACCGTTGTGGTTCAGTAATGGAGGGTCTGGTGCAAAGCCCACTCCCTTCCATGGCTGCCTGATCCAGGCCTGGGACGCCCTGTGTGGTGGGTGACGCTAGGCAACAGGAGGTTCATTCGTTAGTCAGTCTGGGAGCTAGAGAGCCAGAGGGAACCGCAGGGTCGGTCTGTCTGCCCAGCAGCATCAATAGAATCTGTCTGATGGGACTTGGCTGAAAAGACTGTCTCTTCTCTAGCACGAGAGACCCAGCACAGGACAGGGGGCACTGAAGACCATCTGAGAATGGAGAGGCACTAACTGGACTGCACTTGGATTGCTAGTCTGACAGTATAATGAGGTCTTTTTTCCGCTTTCTCCGTGCCAGGTACCTAAATAAATCAAGTGACATTGATAGCCCTCCTCCTGGAAACTCTGCAAATCCTGCTCTCCTCCAGCTTTCACGGCCTCTTTTCCTATCTCCAAGCAGAAACTCCGATGGCTCAGAACTTGGAGGCTGGCCCATTTGACCTGAAGCATTGGCTCCTCCAGTCCTTGGCTCTGTCTAAGCCTTTCATTTAATTTATGTTCTGCTGAGATGTGACGCTCCGCTTCTGGGAATGGTCCTAGTGCCGTGAAACTGGCACTAGTTGTGCCGTGAGCATTTAAGACAGTGAGAAGCTTTAGGGACAGGAATGAAGTAACTGTAGCTAGACCTGCAGGTTCGGCAGAGCTGGGCAAAAGAGCAGAACTGAGGGCTGCTCGTGTCCCTGGAAGAAGCTCATCAATGTGCAGCCTCCCCTGGCTTGGATGATGGAGGCTCTCTTGCCATGTGGCTGTCACATTGGCATCAGCTTGGACTCCAGTCCTTTGCTTGTTGCCCTGCTTTGTTACAATTGCAGTGGATACTTATCCTAGAATATCAGGGTTGGAAGGGACCTCAGGAGGTATCTAGTCCAACCGCCTGCTCAAAGCAGGACCAATCCCCAGACAGATTTTTGCCCCAGATCCCTAAGTGGCCCCCTCAAGGATTGAACTCTCAACCCTGGGTTTAGCAGGCCAATGCTCAAACCACTGAGCTATCCCTTCCTTCCTTCCATGGCTTGGGGGGGGGGCACCTCACATAGCTCATGTATGGCCACCCCAAGCTAGGGTTCCTTTATTCAGCCCTTTATTCTCTATCGCTGTTCTTCCCCCACCAAATCTGGAGAGAGACCACGTTACTCTCTAAAGCAATCCTTGGAGAGCAGGGGAGGGAGCCTTGCAGCCTGTTACTTCGAGTCCCGTGCCCCTGTTATCTCTGTGGTGCATCTAATCTCTGTTAGCTTCCGGCTATCTCAGCCCAAGCCATCTCTGGCAGAAGGTCTTCTACAGTCTGTGCCAAACTCAATAGGTCCCTGAGCCGGTCCTGCCTGCTGTCTGTACTGGAGTGTGGTTTTGTGGCTGAAACCACCATGCTGGGAGAGGAAGAAAACCATTCAAGCAGGCTTAAGAGGTCAGTCCGCATTCTGCGTAGTTTCTGTATGTGTCTGGATGAGAGTCTGAGCTGTGTGCACCCGTCAGCATCGGCAGTAAATCCTGCAGGCTACAGGTGGAACGTGACTCCTCTGAGCGAGCTGCTGTTCCCACAGACCAGTTCCTCTTTAGGAGATGGAAGGAGCTGATTCATACACCGGTTCTGTGTGGTTGGCCATTTGTCTAGCCTTGAGGTGGTGCCGGGGATGGGCGGGGGAAACATCCCACTCTCCACTTGTGTGGTGTGCAGATTTCATGTCTGTGTCTTTGGCGTAGCAGTGTCCCAGGGTGGTGGTGGGGGCAGACTCCCATGATAGTCCCTGGGCAGGGGGAGCCAAAGAGCCCTCCTTCTAAGGTTAGAGTTTAGCACTGATCAGAGGATTTATCATGCAGGATAACGCAATTAGTCTAGCTAATCAAGTTCGCTATTTATGCCAGGACCTGATTCCTGGTGCTTCAGAAGAAAGCAGCTGTCCTCCTCCCAGTGTGCCCTGGCCAAATGTGTAGTGCAAGGGGTGGGGGTGTATATAGGTAGGAGGGGGTCATACCTTCCTGACCCCAGCAGGAGAGCTAAACCCTGAAGGATGAGATTTGATTATACTCGTTCTCTTTCAGAAAATGTTCCTAGAAAAAACTGAGCTCCACCCTGGCACGGGACTCTTCGTACTGCAGTGCACTTTTATGTTTCCCAGGTGTGTGTCTCTGGGTGTGCATGTGCTCTAGTGACCTTTGAGGGGTCCAGGAGTGTTCACTTTCAGTCAGCCTCGTGGCTCGAAAGTTAAGCAGAATTCAGCAAAAGTTCAAACGTGTACATTAATTAAAAGCATCTCTTAAACTCTGAGGCCCTTGGTTTTACTCACTGTTTGTTAATAATCCTCTGGAATCTCTTCATTGTACCCCAAAATAGCTTGTTTCTATAGGGGGCTTGCTGGCCCGGTTCCTTTGATTTGTCGTAGTGGGGATGCGCATGAGCAGGGTCGCTTTGTTGTTGCAGGACTGGTGATCCTGACTCTTGGGTTGTTGGCCGTAATTACTTTTAAGGAAGAAGCATTGATTTTTAAAAATGACAGGAAGAATGGACTGGACTTTGCAAATATCCGTAATTAAAAAAAAAAGGGGGGGGGGGGAAGTGTGAAATTTGGTGTCTTTGATCTTTCAGTGTCCATGTAAAATAACTTCTGCAGAAGTTGGTTCACTGTAGCTCTGCAGTCTTCCCAGGAATGGGCAACAACCAGGCCCTTAAAAAGACTTGTAGTGAAAAGAAAAATTCTCTTTTCCAGAAAGACGGACCGAGCTGTAGTTCAGGTGTGCTGGCAGAGCTCTGTGGGACCTAAAGGCTAGAATAGTCGGCAGGGATGCAGGGCGAAACTGAGGTGCACTGGCTGAGCTGTGAGGGGTACTCGGCGCTGCAGTAGCCGGTGAATATAGGTCAGACTTGAGTTGCAATGGCAGAGAAGTGTGCTCAGGAGTGTGATAGGGGAGGGGATGGGGCAGGGGTGGACGACTGCAGGTCTGGAAGAAGATGCATTGGCAGAGCTCTGGAGGGGGTATATGTTGGGAGTGAGGTGGAAGAGTTCAGGGTGTTGGAAGTACCTATGGTGAGCCCAGCACTGGAGTAGGACTGAGGTGCATTTTATATTACTGTGGAGTGGTGGTTTGGGGAAGCCGTGCTGGATTAGCACAGGGTGCTGTAGGTCAGGACTGGGGAGGTCAGGGGTGCATTGAACTTTGAACAATGGTTTCCTCCGCTCTGATCAGTCATTTCTGCTGCCCAAAATGCCCCCCCCCCCCAACCTCCCCTCCAGATTTTTAACAATCTTTTTTTTTAAAGAGGGCTGGAAAGATTTCACCAGCTCCACTCGGAACAGATGCTGTGACGGGGGTGGGATGGGGATGGTGGGTGACCGCGCTGCTGCTCCCAGTTCAGTAAAAACTGCTCGAAGAGGAAAGCAGGGCCTAGTGCTGTTGGGAACAGAGACTGCCTCACTGAACCCCACTTCCTCACCCCCCCACCTCCCCGAACCCATGGCAGTGAAAGCAGCGTTATCCCAGGCACACCACTGACGTGAGGCTTTGAGCGAGCCTATTAAATGGGAATTGGCCAAGGCACCTGAAAAATGAAACCAGGGGCTGCACTGTTATTTCCCCCCCCCCTTCTCAGTTAAAGCCAACAGAAAATAAAATGGCAGAATGTGGGCCTGCCACTGCCTCTGTGACAGCCTGTGGAGTCCGTTACCTCAGTGGGGCGGTGGGTGGGGGCGTGAAAGGTGAGCACTGCCCTGGCTGCTGCCTGCCTTTATATTAACACTGTAAATTTCAAGACATGCTGAAAGTGTTCAAAGAGAATCCGTAGTTCCATGTGGGGCAAGGCCAGTTTATGGAAAACTTTGTTTTCCTGAGCGATGACGTGCCCCTGAAAATCAGGCCCGTCGTGTCACAAGCTGGGCACCTAAAAACGAGGATGCTTCCTTGATGATATTGGGTTCAGTGACATGTCCTAGGTGGCACAGAGAATCTGTGAACGTGGAAGTTATTAGCTCCCAGTCCCGAGTTCCCTCCTCTAGACCTCGTTTCTGCCTCGAGGTCTCTGTTTGCTCCTGTCCGACTTGGGGATTTAGATCACCACTTATCACCATGGCATCCAAGTGCCTAGCAATAACGAAGTCCCTGGTGGAGTTACTTAACCTCTGTGCCTTAGTTTCTCCACCTGTAAAATGGGGCTAATCATAATCCTAGGAGTGGAAATTCAGTAGTTAATAGGGTTTGCAAACCACCGCGGGTAGAAATGGCAATTGTGATCATGTGATCATCATGTATGAATGTAGCAAAAATAAACGGACAGTAATATCCGTGTTTTTGACAGCACTCTGCTTAACGAGGCCACTGTTAGCCAGTGCCAGGTAAGAGAACTGCCAGCTCTCTCTTCTACTGCGTTATAACATTTCTGTGTGTGACGTTCCAGCCATTTGATAGAAGAAGGTAAATATTTTCTCTTGGAGGACGCAAGCAGGATTTTATATTAAAAATACGTTTGTTTAAATTCTTCTCTTTACATAAATTTTCCCTAGTTAGACTGGAGCAATTTGAAAAGTAAATTGTTGTGTGGGCCTTTTTGTTGCTCTTTGGAAGGAAGTTAATTAATCCTGGTAATTAATGCAAATGGCTTTTTTTTTTTTTTTTGTAATGCGTTACTATCTAAAATCGTAGACCAGTTAGTCTATAGGGCCAAAGTTGTATTGTCTTGGGTGTGTGTTTGTGTGTTAATTTCATAAGAACAGTCCTACTGGATCAGACCAAAGGTCCATCTAGCCCAGTATCCTGTCTTCTGACCGTGGCCAGTGCCAGGTGCCCCAGAGGCAATGACCAGAACAGGTAATCAGCAAGTGATCCATCCCTTGTCGCCCATCCCCAGCTTCTGGTAGACAGAGGCTAGGGACACCATCCCTGCCCATTCTGGCTAATAGCCATTGATGGACCTATCCTCCATGAACTTATCTAGCTCTTTTTTTAACCCTGTTATAGTCTTGGCCTTCACAACATCCTCTGGCAAAGAGTTCCACAGGTTGACCGCGTGTTGTGTGGAAAAAAATACTTCCTTATCTTTTTGTTTGTTTTAAAGCTGCTGCCTAATTAATTTCATTTGGTGCCCCCTAGTTCTTGTGTTACGAGAAGGAGTAAATAACACTTCCTTATTTACTTTCTCCACACCAGTCATGATTTTATAGACCTCTATCCTATCATATGCATGAAGTAACCTTTGCTAGGCTTTCTCACATGTGGTTTTTCCTCCATTTCTCTTGCCCAGGAGGGTGGAAACATTCATATTTGTTGATTTAGTCTTTTAGCGTTGTGCTGCACGCTCTCGTTAGCATCGGTTGTCAGGAGAAGAGTGGAAAGTGGTGAATTTCATGGTAGTGGTTAGGCCCTGCCAGGGTGAGTTTCCTTGCTCTTGCATGAGTCCCTGAGAATGTTTTGTCTCTGGTACAAGCAAGTGTTTTTCCATTACCCTAGAGGGGCAGAGTTGGTATCAATGAGCTTCTGTCTTGGAGCTTTAGGAGATCTTCTAGGGATCTGGTTCCATTCCATTAAGAGCCTTGAAGACGAAGACCCTGGCTGTGAACTTGACCCTACACGCACCCATGCGACGAGACCCAAATGTTATTGCCATGAGAGCCAATTATATGGCACATGGAGGAATTCCTGGTTTATAGGAGCAGCAGTTCCTTCATTGAGCGCTGACACGTGCTCTGTGGCTGTTTTGCTCAGGGGCTGGTAGTTCTTTCTCCCTCTCTCAGACACGCTACATCTTGCCTGCATTTGATATCCACCTTCTGCAGGGGGGAGGAAAGAGGGGTGGGAATTAATCAGCTTAGGGTCAGAACAGGAAAAAACACTGCTTAAATTTTTAATCCCCTAGGGATAGGAATCAGCTCAGAGCTGCGGAATGAATTTGCAGACTGATGTTTTTCTCTCCCCCTCTTCCCCCCACTCCCCGAAAAGCATTGTTTGTTAAAATGCTAGTGCAGTCAGTTCTACCATGTTCTGTCTCCTGCCCACCCTGGGTTCAGTCCGTGGCTTGGGCTGAGATGAAAGCAGTTGGAAGTGTCTTCATCCTCGCCCATGGACATTTTTGTCCCAGCTCAAAATTTGCCACGAAACATCCTGTTTAAAACACTCTTTAAGTCTTTCCATGCACTAGTCGCCCCCTGTGACTGTGTCCATTGGGGTCTTCTCTGCAGAGCCTACACACACCTTCCAGAATTGGGCCCATAATTTGGTTTCATTGGTTGCTCAGGAGTGGAATGGGAGGAGGTGCTTCAGGACAGCAGTGAGGGGCATAAGCAGAACTGTGGAACAGAGGTGATCATATAACACAGGCTGGCAATAGCTGGGTATGGCCAGCTTTTTCTTTCCCAAACATTAAAATCAAGAATCCAAGTGAAGCTTTCACGACAAGATGCAGGAATCGCTGGGGGAAATTCCCTGGCCTGTTATGCTGGAGGGTCAGACTGGATGGTCACAAGGCTCCTTTCTGGCTTTAAAACCTATTATTCTGAAGTTTTTCTTTCCAGCTTATTAACCTTTTTGCAAAACTTCGCTCCAGAAGAATTGACCCAAACTCTAGTACAAGAACACTGTGAGGTGGTCCAGGCTGTTTACAAACATGAATGAAGCTTCACCACCCTCCTGGGAGGTAGAAATGGGAGCACTTACCTCAGTGGTAAAATGCTGCCCCATTCGGGATGGAATGTATTTACTGTTTTTAACATAATGCAACAAAACTATATATATGGCAGCTAGGGTGACCAGATGTCCTGATTTTATAGGGACAGTCCCGATTTTGGGGTCTTTTTCTTATATAGGCTCCTATTACCCCCCACCCCCTGTCCCGATTTTTCACATTTGCTGTCTGGTCACCCTAATGGCAGCTGAGGACAGGACTGAAAAATACCAGCTTCAATTGCACCTGCGCCAGGCACATAGGCCAGCTAATTATCAGAGCTGGATCAGACACTGGGGTTATTACTTCTTGACTTATGAAAAGCACCATGGGATGTTTCAATGAACACAAGTGATCAGGACTTGACCTCCGTCTCGGTGAATTCAACAGACTTGCCCTAGTGTAAGTGAGAGGAGAATCTGACCTAAAGAAACCCTGATGTGCTCAGATTGAGGGTAAGGCTTAGAAAGGGCTGGATTCAAGAGTTCCCAGCCCACCCCTTTGGGGATCGTGAACACCCCCAACGTATGTGGATGGTTTGCAACTAATGTTGGTGTTTAGATATTTTTTCCTCCAGCGTGTTTGAATTTCTTTCTGGGAATCTGAGCTGCATTATAATTCTTTGGTAGTGAGAAAGGAATGGATGGAGAGGTCATTGCTGTTTGAAGAGAGCCAGATGGAGAGGCTCAAAGATGCAGTGATCTTTGCTGTCTTTCTTCCAGGTTGCTCTGAGATAGGCAGCATTGCTATTCATTCCCCCAAAACAAGTGAGCATACCGCCCTCCCGTTTCCCTCTGTCCTGTGGTTGAATCACAGTCTTCGGAGAAGTGGCTCTAGACTGTTCAATCCATTGCTTTACCTGGTAATCCACAGCGGTCTTGCATGACATTTTTCAAAGCTTACAAATCCATTCAGGATATGGGGAGATATCGCAGTAGGTGGGTTACACCTGTTGGCCTTTAAGAGGGAAGAGTTTGCTGTGGGATTAAATGGGATTGCAGGGCATTCTTGGGTGAAAGCTGAATTAGTCTAATAAAGGAGGATTTAGGTTGGGTGGGGGTGGGGGAGGACGCTCAGATTCCACTGGCTGGATTTACTTAAGGTCTGTTCAGCATCAACACTCTTAACTGCTTACCGCAGTTCTCCATTTAACACTCCAGTAACTCTAGGCCGGAGCAAGCCATCGAGTCTGATTCAGGAATTCACTCCGTTTGTAGTTAGCAGCACAGAAGGCGCTTCCTCTGGGGGCGGCCAGACAGATTCAGCGTGACTCACGCAGACCAAGGCTTTCTGTGTGGGCCAGGAGTAGCTGTCTCTATTATGCACGACCTCAAAGCCCTAAGGAAAGGGGAAGAGATGGCGAATCCCTCCTTTCTTGATTAAGGAGCTGAATGGCTGAGTTTAGATTGTGAGACAGTGGGAGGGGTGATGGCAAAAAAGCACCAAGTTTCCCACTGGGGCTTTTCCCAGGATTCTTCTGGGTGAAAGGGGTTAATGAATTACCTCAAGGGAGAATTCCCGACCCAGGCACTCGTCTGAGGTTAGCACAGACTTCATTAGCTGAGGCTTTTCTGTGATTTAACTCTGGATTGGAGTTTTGTAAGCCCTTCCCACCTTCCCCCGCGCAAATGTCTTTGCAGTGCCCCTAATCAAGGAAACAATTAGCAGAGGCCACTCTCAGGCCATCTTCATTAGATGGTATGGTCTTTCAAGTGCCAAAAATGGTGCTATTGGGAGGAAAAAGTCTGACATTTTTTAGTCCATTCTCCTTCCAGGACAGAACACAGAGTTAAAGTTATCTCCTACCCTGATGATGTGAAGTTCAGTCTACTAAAATCTGGAAGCCACTATTTACAAGGAATGGCCTTACAGCCTAGTAGACTGGCCTTGAAGATCTTAAGCCATGATGCCATGGGTCACTTGAATAAAGCTGCCACTTCAGTTGTCCAGCTTGAGAGCTACCAGGGTGTAAGGACAGGGCAAACTGTTCGTGGTTATAGCTAAGCTTGCCAGAATTTGATTTAAAAAAATAATTTTGATGTTTATCGTTTATTTTTAAGCCTTTGTTTCGGGTGTTTTATTAATCTAAATTGAAAATGTTGTGTGAAATTATGAGGAGGGTCAGCTAATAATTATTTAATGACCGTAGATGTTGAGATTCACCCATTAAAACACACATTGCCAATGTTGCATATCAAAATATACAAAGTAAATATCCTTAAATCAAACTCTAGTAAATTCTCAAGCAGTATTTTGCTTACTTTGCCTATCTGTAAATTTCTGTTGCTATTGATGGACATATTTTTGTTGGCAAAATCAACATTTACTGATCAAAGTCTTATCCTTCCGAGCCTATTTGTAGCTAAGTTTAAAAAGTGACAGTCCGTTGAATGTGTAGGAGCAGTTCCTCCCCCTTTGTTCTCTACTGTGCTTTTTCTGGCTTTGGTTCCCCTTTGGAGCAATTTGCAGAGGGATCCCATTTCAGTGGATTATCTTGGAAGCAAGCAAGCAGGATGGGAACTTTTGAAAGTCACCTCTCCATCCTTTTTGTGCAATTATTCTCACGGAGACTCCTGCAGACCCACCATTTGACAGAGGGGTAGTTTCTTTAACCTAGCTCATCGGAGGCTGTGCCATGTACATCACCAAGGGGCTGAATGTGGACCATAGCAGGCAGTTTGGCTAATGTTGAGTTGTGACTGAGAGCTGATGTGCTTCACAATGACCACAGCAGTGATGGTACAGACACCTACCCACGTTTGTATAAAGTAAATGCCATCCAGAGTGGGTTTGTGTAAAGTAAGTGCCATCTGTCTGAGAGTGCCATCTCCTTTATCCTCTTCCAGACTTACTCAGCTGGTATTTCATAGGGCTGTCATCTCTTCCTTAGTCTCCTTAAAATTCCCAGCAATTCAGGATGTGTTTATATGGGGTGTATCTGCAGAGCTGGTGCTACAGAAAGACCCTGAGAACTTCACACTGAATATGCAGGGAGAGGTGTTCCTCTGTAGTCACTGCATATCTGAAAAAGTTCATTCTCTCACTTGGAGACCTTTTAAGTTTTTTCAAGTGTATGTCCCTGTGTGTCGACCGGTGAATGCAAAGCAGTGTCAGCAGGCCTGTGACACTTCAGGCCTCCAAACAAGGGTGCATTGGGAGGCGTGGGCCTGCCGCCCCTCAGTTCCTCTTCTGTTCCAAGGAGCAGTGCTTTGGGAGATGCATTGATAATACCGTGATCCTGTATTCTACTGTGTGCCTGCCTACCTGCCTCTATCTCTAATCCTCAAGACCTTACTCAGACTGCATCAGGAAAGAGCAAGGGTTCTCCTCTTAGCACCGTCCTGGCCAAGACAAGTGTGGTTCTGGAACCTCCTCCACTTCTCTGTGGCAACGCCTCTCCGACTTCCTCTCAGAAAGGCTCTCCTGTCACAGAACTAGGGAACCCTGATCCATCCCAACCCCAAATTCTTGAACCTGAGAACATGGTTCTGAGATGGTTCTGGAGCATGGAGCTAACCTGTTTGAATAAGATCTAGTCAGTTCTCCCATCTAGCAAGAAACCCACTACTTGCAAAACTTACCTTCAAAAATGTAAATACTTCCACTCCTGGCATTCTCATTGCTCTTCCCAAGCCTCAGAGGTTCTACTCTCCAAAATCCTGGACTATCGGTTGGATTTAGAGACGCAAGGTCGATCGATGGTCTCACTCAGAGTACATTTGGCCACTATCACAACCTTCCACTCACGCACCGAGCACTTCAGTCTTTGCCCACCCTACTATACCTAGATTCCTCAAGGTCTTACCCAACTTGTTTCTTCCTGTATGGAACCTGGCCCCTGAATGGGACCTCAGTTTGGTTCTCAATGGTCTGAGGAAACCTCCCTTTGAACCGATGGCCACCTGTTCTCTCCTCCACTTCTCACTCAAGACTTTGTTCTTCATAGGCACTGCTGCAGCTAGACGAATGGGAGATCTCAGTGGTTTTATGGCTGACCTGCCATATACCACCTTTTATAAAGACAAGGTTATGCTGCATCCTCATCTTTGCTTCCTCCCAAAGGTCTTTTGGGGATACCCTATTGTATCAAGAGTGTTTCCTGCCAGTGTTCTAACCAAAACCTCACGGCTCCAGAGAGGAGACCAGCTTATCTACCCTAGACATCAGAAGGACCCTTGCCTTCTACCTTGACACAGGACTAAGGCTTTCCAGGCTTCTCTTAGGCTATTTGTATCATGTGCAGAGAGGATGAAGAACCCACCTGTTTCCACTCAGACTGTCAAAGTGGGTTTCGGTTGCATCTTTGCCTACTCTGAAGATGCTGGGAGGCAGGCCCCTCGCAGAGTGACAGCAGAGTCCACATCTATAGCTCTCCTGAAGGAAGTTTCCATAACAGAAATTCGTAGGTCCTCAACTTGGTCTTCTAGTCCTACCTTTGCCAAGCATGACGCCGCCTGACCCGCTTCCAGGGATGATCCTACCTTCGGTGATGCAGGCCTCCAAACTGTCTTGGACTTGCATCCTCAGCATCCGCTTTCTCGTTCCGTTCCTGCTTGGGTGCCTCCGACAGCGGAGCAGCTATAGGGACGTACACTCCCAGAAGGAGGAGAGGTTGCTTAACCTTACAGTGACCTGAGGTCTTCAAAACATTTTGTCCCTAATGGGTGCTTCCCCTTCCACGCTCCTTCCCCTCAGCTGTGGAGAGTCTGCGTTGTGGTCGAGAAGGAGCTGAGTAACCGCAGGCCCATGCCTCACGCTATGCCCTTGTTTGGAGGCACGATGTGCTGCTTTGCGCAGGTGTGGGCTGGCGGAAACGGCTTTGTATTCTCCAATCAAGAGTGCGTGGGCGCACACACACCTCCAACAGTGGAGCACCTGTCGGAGGAAAACATCTTGGAAAAACTCAAGTTAATGTTAAGTGACCTCTCCTTTTATGGAATAGGATAACTAGAGTAAATCTGGGGGCGGAAGGGACGGACAGGCCCTGCCCCTGGGTGACTGAATAAAGCATCCGTCTTCCATATGGCCTAGTCAAACCCCCAAGAGCTTCTACCGGTGGTGGAGGCATAAACACAGTCTGCACACCTGGCTTCCTGTCTGTGTTAAAGTGTAGGTGAAGGGACGGACTGTTGGAGCTGCAGTAGAAGAGGTGAAGTGGTGGGAGGGAGGGGACGTTCACAGGCCAGGAGATAATTTAATCTGACAGCCCATCAGTCCAGCTATCACAATGTTATCTTGTGTGGGATGTTTTTTAATGAAGGTGCCAGGTCTGAATGAAATCTGCCTCCAGCCTCTTCTGTGGGTTATCTGGAGGGTTTCCAAAGCTCTGACGTCACCCATGTTTATCATCTTGTTTGAAGAAAATCCCCTTCTCCCTGGTTCCTTACTCTTTCATCTTCTTGTCCATTTAAACATGACAGTTATCTTAAAGGGCCGGTACTCTTTTACCAAAAATATGGAATACGGTGGGGATGGAGGAGGGCAGAAATCTCACTGGCTAGGAAGAGTCTAAATTAATTGTTCTAACTGAGCTAGGTCTCATCTTCCCACAGAGGTAAGGTTCTGAAATGCAAGCAGCTGAAGGATGTTGTAGAAGGTCTTCATAACCATGCCGTGAGGGTTAGCCGAGGGTGGGGCCTTGCGTTAAAATGTCACTGAGCTGACAGAGATGGGGGTTGTTTTGGATTCAGGTTCAAGCCTGTGTCCTGATCTGAAACTTGGCAATCGTCCCCCTTTAATAGGCCAAACTAAACCCCCAGCGCCAAACACCCCATGTTCTGGGTGCAAAGTTTTCAACCTGGGGCTTCTCTCTGATGCATTTGTTCTCTGGCTTGATCAGTAGCCTTTTTGTAAATCTTGGGGGGGTCACGCTGTCTATCTGGCCACGCAGCAGGTTCAACACAGGCAAGCTTGTCTCTGCGCTGCCCCTCCAGTCTGCCTCATTTGTGACCTGGTAGGGACCACTGGCTGAGAGCGAGGCTCTGTTTCCATGGCATCCAGTCCATCACCTTTCAGCTGAGCCCTCCAAGAAGGGTGCCCGTTGTGCCGGTGTCTTTATGATGTCTGGGCATCCTCTTGGGTGGGTTGGCAAAGAGCCACTGAATACTAGGACTTCTCTCTCATCCCTGAGCCATCTCCAGAAACTCACCATTGGCCTGCCAATGAAACGCGTCCGTGTCACGTTGCCTGTGCTCTGAGCGCCTCCACTTAGAAGATAACCCTGTGGCTGCTCCGGGGGTTGATTGTTCCTCTGACATGAGAGCGGGAAGCTGCTGCAGCGGCGAAAGGAGCCGCAGTCCTTTACCACACATTTTAGTGGCAAGCCAAGGCACGTTACATGGTTTTCAGTGGCCGAAGTGAATTCTGACTGGGCTCTGGCAGGATTTTGGACCCAGCCTTGGGGGACGGCTTTAGCTATTCTTGACTTCAACTGCCAGAATAAAGGGGACCATCTTCGTGCATCCTGACTTCTATTGGGCTCTTGCATGTCATCCATTATAGGCAGCAGGGGCGCGAGAGCTGGTGTAATTCCAACCCATCACCAATTTTTGTGTGTGTAATAATAGACGAGTGTGTGAACATGTAAGTGTGTTTAGTTAAAGGGACCATTTTTCCATGACTCATGGTGGCTTACAGTATAAAAGGGAAATGACTCACCTTTCAATTGAACAAGAACTCCTGAGGCTAAGCTGACAGCACCTGTCTGGGACATGGTTACTTATTAACACATTACCGACAAGGGTGGCATGGGAACAAAACGCTTGCTTCGCTTCCTCCAGCTTAAGAAGCTTTAATGACATCTATGCCGAGGTGCTCTGTGTTTTTTGGCAGGGCTTTCGCGTTGACTGTGTAGGTCGGTAAACGATGATAATCCATTCAGCCCAAAGCTCTGTGAAGAAGATGCAGTCTTGCAACAGAGTCGGATTATTTATCAATATTACTTATGTGTGTTACAGTGGTCTCTAGGGGGGCCCAGCAGAGGTCAGGGCCCCATTGTGCTAGGTGGTGTCCCAAAGAATTTACAATTCTAAAGAGGCGGGCCACAAGGGTGGGAGGGGAAACTGAGGCACAGAGAGGAGAAGTGACTTGCTCGAGGTCAGAGCCAGGAAGAGAACCCCAGTGTCCAGTTTTCCATTGCAGTGCCCCTAGCCACTGGACTGCTCAGATTCTTCTCAAAGTAAACTGCTTCCCCCACCCCCTCACATACTTTATTTGGAGGAAAGTTCAGGTCCCACAGCCCTGGTCAGTGAAATCCCACCATATTGCTTATCCGGGGAGGGATAGCTCAGTGATTTGAGCATTGGCCTGCTAAAACCAGGGTTGTGAGTTCAATCCTTGAGGGGGCCATTTAGGGATCTGGGGCAGAAATCTGTCTGGGGATTGATCCTGCTTTGAGCAGGGTGTAGGACTAGATGACCTGCTGAGGTCCCTTCCAACCCTGATATTCTATGGTTAAGAAGGGAAGAGACAGAACAAACTTCCTTAAGGGACTGCTTCCATGAGTGAGAGGGGAGTTTACTCCAACTTTCTTTCCTTGGCCTCTCCGCGGAGAGCGAGACTGCATCCCCACTTAGTTCCAGAGGTGATGGGTTTTGTGGGGTGGATATACCCATCACTGGGGGTGGCATTGACACCATTCACTCTTTTCACGTAGGTCAGCTGTAGCTTTCTTGACGAAGCAGGGAGTCTCTGGGGTGAAAAGCTCTTAGTCAACCATTTCATCAACGACAACAGAGGAAACCCGATTCCATGTCTCCCTCAGGGAAGCCTTAAATGCTGAAGGTCTTCATCCTCTCTCTAGCCTACTTCCACTTGCCTCTCTGCTTATCTGAAGAGTCCACAAGATGGCGCTAGGCTATGCCAGCTAAGAAACACCGGCGGGTAGCAAGGCTTGCGCCTAAATACTATGGTGTGCATGCCTATGTATCTAACTACGACTCCCAGTCGCTACCAACAAGGCCTTGATTCACAGTGAAGGTCAAACTGGCGACTTTTGCATAAGACTTGGGGACACTGCCCGCAAAGCCCCCATTGACTGATCACATAGGTTTAAAGCAATGATTTAGAAGTCTCTTTGTGTACAGTCCCAGAACTCTTTATTTGGCTATGCAGAAACAGACCCCCACAGGATTACACCCCCACAGGCTTGGAGGAAGAGAGTAGAAGACAGGAGAAAATAGAGGGAAAGTGTCTACTTCCAGCTCTTAAACCCTCCAACCCAAGTAACTTCCATTAATCATAACGGACAGCATTGCATCCACTGATCAGCTCAACGTTCCTTCAGTACCAGTGCCGTATTTGAGGGGTATCCCAGGTTTCTCAATACTGCAGGAAGCTAAGCAGCTCTGAGTTTTCCCCCCGTGAATTGTGGGAGCACTTCTCTGCCTTTCTGGAAACACGAGGCGAATTGTGGCAAGGGCTGTTGGAGAGTTAGCAGCGCTCAAGCGGTGCTAGCTTGCATGCACGCTGCAGAGGTGGAGATCAGGAATGAGAGTGAAGGCGTCCTGTATCACACGCCATATGACCCATTTGGTGCTAACAATAAGCTGGAGGGACACATACCCTCTCTTCCCATCCCCCATTATCTGCCCAGCTGCAGTGATTGCACCCAGGAACTGTAGTCCAATCTGGTAAGTCAATTCCTGAGACCATCTGGGAGAACATGCTGACATTCTTCTGGGTGGTCTACTAGACTGAGACATAGTCTCTCAGGAGACGCGAGGGATAGGCCATAGCTGTCCTTGTCTACATGGATTGTCGTGCTGGAGGATGTGGTGCATTGACAAGCAGGGATTAGGACTCAATAGGTCTGCTCCATCTCAGTTAGATTTTTTTCCCTTTTTTTAAAAAAAATTTCCCTTTCCTGGCTGATTTTCTTTTACAATCCAGCCCTTCGCTCACTGAAGATCACTCTGGTCATTAAGCACGTTCGAGCATGTGAGTAAACCGGCATCCCAAAACTATGAATCGCTTTAGGGCTAGAATCAAATCATTGTCTGGTATGTAAAGGGACTAAACGCACAAACCACTGTCTCTCTTTGTTCCACCCACAGATTTTATATCTTCTCCTCCCTCCCCCCTTTCAGAGGAGAGGGCCAGCCTGACTGCTTGTGGGTTATTTAACAAATTAAAAATAGTCCTATCCTTTCTCCCCTCCCCCAGAGTATTCCACCATATGCTTCAGCCCCTGGAGAGCCCATGCTGGGACAGGAAATGGGACAAACTCTCCAAGTGAGTGACAAGAGAAGATGGTGGTGTACGAAGTTTAAAAGCATGTGGGATCTATTCTCTAAGCTACATAAGTCTCTGTGGGCCAGATCCTCAGCTGGCGGCAAATTGGTGTAGCTCCATTGAATTTCTTTTTGTCTGTTGCAGCACCTTCGTCAGTTAATGAGTGTTTTTGATGAAGGGTGATATTATGATCAATGCTCTCAGGAGATCTGGGTTCAAGTCGCTGCTCTGGCACAGATGCCCTGTGTGGGCTGGGGAAAGTCACTTAGGGCAGGTCTACACTACCCGCCGGATCAGCGGGTAACAATCGATCTATCGGGTCGATTTATCGGGTCTAGTCTAGACACGATTAATCAATCCCCGAGCGCTCTCCCGTCGACTCCGGTACTCCACCGCCGTGAGAGGCGCGAGCGGAGTCAACGGGGGAGCAGCAGCAGTAGACTCAGCGCTGTGAAGATGCCGTGGTAAGTCGACCTAAATATGTTGACTTCAGCCACGCTATTCTCGTAGCTGAAGTTGTGTATCTTAGGTCGATCCTCACCCCCCAGTGTAGACCAGGGCTTAGTCTCCTCCTCATCTGTACAATTAGAGATAACCAACCCTCCTTTGTCTTGCCTGGTTAGATAGGAAGCTCTTTGGGGCAAAGTTTGTCTCTGCCTATCCATACTTACAGCACCTACCATAAAGGGGCCCCGATCTTGGAGGGGATCGCTAGATGCTATAAATAACTCCCAATAATTGGATCTGCCTCTATAGCTGCATTTTCCTAATTCAGCATATCTGATGTAAAGAATTCCCAGCGTACCAGTGGGGTGAGGGCAGAGGGTCTCAATGCAGGGTACCCTGTAAACAAGAGGCAGCTGCGAAGTAGTTCTGCTCTGACGGGTGCTGCGGGGGACCCATGAGGCCAGAACTGTCAGAATGGTTTCCTGGCCTGTTTCGCTGTGCTGCCCATGCAGTTGCGCTGAGCCTATCCACGGGCCTAATTCCCAGCCGCCGGAATCTTTATGAATTAGAAAAGCGGGAAGTAGCCAGAAGAGAGACAGCCGTTCCCAAGCTCTGGCCAAACCCCTGGAAGCACATGTTTGGGGGGGGGGGGGGGGGCAAAGGGGGAAGCAAGAAAGTCTCAAGCAAACAAATCTGAACGCACATCCTATTGTGGTGTTTGGTTATTGCCTCCCTTTGTTTTCTCTGGACGTAGTGTTCTTCCTGTCCTGCTGCTGTGTGTGGAACTGACCATCTGCGGCCTGGGCTCTTGTGCGTTGTCCAGGGCTCTAGCAGTTCATGCTTCTTTCTCTTCACCCCCCGAGGGAGGCAGAATGGTCTATTGGTCAGAGGGAAAGGGACCTGGAGCCAAGAGGAACCTTGGGATGTAGAGACCTCGCTGTCCCACTATGTGTGGGGCCTTATTGTATTGGCCAAGTCACTTGACCTCCTGGCATCTTAAGGATCTCAGCTCTCGGGTAACCCGATGATAGTGCACATGAGCCAGGCTGTCCTGGGGAAAGAAATTGCATATGCATTATTACTGTCCATGTAGCTTTCATCCTGGGGGATCCCCAAGCATTCTATAGACCTTGGGTAGGAATCCTTTGCCCCCCATTGAAATGCAGTGGGGTGGGGAGCAGAGGACAGGGTGAAAAGTGCTTTTAGGAGCACTGGGGATTGTACAGTTTCTCCAGGTGCAACAGCAGGGAATTTCATAATTAACAGAATAACGACCCCAGCTGGAATACACCCAGCACACCAGGGCTCAGATCCCGCCCTAATGAAAAGCGCCGGGGGGGGGGGGGGAGAGGTCTAGTAATGAAATGGACAGCACGCTGGGGTCACATCTCTTCTACAAGACGGCAATCGGTCACTGGATCAGAAGATTAGATCTTCAGTCCCCAGTTCTGCTCCCTGCCGTGATCTGGGTTTGCTTTAAAGTTCTCCCAACCCTTGCTTCCTGGAGTCCCAAAGAAGCTGATGGCGTGTTGCCTTTCCTCCTGCCCAGTGGCATCCTCAGCTTAGGAAGCAGGTAGATCCCATGGGGGGATCTAAGTATGGGGACGGATGTGTTATGAACACCTGCTCCTTCCTCTCTGGGCTGGGATAACATGTAGATACTCTTCTGAGTACCAGAAGAACCATCTAATGAAGATGGGAAGAGGCAGTATGGTGGTAGTGGACAGAGCACTCGACTGGGACTCAGAAGACCTGGGTCCTGTTCTTGGATCTGCCTCTGGGCGAGTCAGTTCTTCCCGTGCCTCAATTTTCCCATCTGCAAAATGGGGATAACAATGCTGACTTCCTTTTGTAAAGTGCTTGGAGGTCTACTGGTGGGAAAGGTGCTGCTAGGCGTCATTATTAGTGTGCAATAGACACCTGGACGTACCGGTGTCGTCATTACTATTTTCAGAACACCTTCCCTTGTCATGCTAAGTATGGACCTGAATTCTGGGATCCAGTGGGGAGCCGTGCTGCTCCTTTAAGGCCAAGCTTGAGCGAGGCACTTCAGGAAATGGCTTTGATCTCCTGCGGCAAGCCTTTTTTCAAATGAGCCGCGTGGAGTGCGCCCTTCCCCCCCACCCCCATGGACCCGCCCTGGGAGAGGGCTAGATAACCGATCAGATCCTGCGCACACAGCTGCACTATCTGTGTTTTATGGAGGTTTGATTGCTGCCTGCCATGCCGCTAACTCAAGGAAACTTCAAAAGAATCAGATTGTAAGTGCACCGCCTTGTGCAAAGAATCCTGAGTCCTGTGTGTGTGTGACTGTGCCTGCCAACCCAGCGCTCGTTAAGAAATCTCTTTGGCATATCAAATCTTGCTGCAGACAACGCTGCGGAGCTTTCTCTTCTCTTTTCTGTTGCCATCAGGGGCTGGTGAGGCCAAAACTGTGCTAATGGTTTCCTTGCCCCCGTGGCATTCCGTGCCTGTTTGGCTTTGCTGCCCACAGGGAAGCTGTGATGCTTTTGAGTTGCATCGTGGTTTTCGGTTGGCAGCGGGAGGAAGGTGCTCCATTACATTTTGTGTTTTGGATTTAGCCTTGTGAATTAGACTGACGGGAACAGCCAGAGGTTCACAGGGTGTATTGCACTTTTCACTCCTCCAGCTTTGCTGATGCACCTCAATCCCCATTTGCACCCGTCTCCCGCATCCTCTCCGCGCATACACCCTCCTACTGCAGTCCTGATCCCTCACACGCAACCGGGCCCAGGCACTTCCGTCTGGGCCTGTTAGTCCCGTCTTCGGCCCCCTCCTGAGCAGAGACCGCTAGCCCTCTTGAAATTGCACAGTGATGATTTTGAGGCAAACAAAATGCCCCTTAGTCCCTAGAATGAGTCTGAAACACGTGTCTGCCGAAGTGGGTATTCACCCACGAAAGCTTCTGCTCCAATACGTCTGTTAGTCTACAAGGTGCCACAGGACTCTGTCGCTTTTTACAGATCCAGACTAACACGGCTACCCCTCTGATACTTGAAACTCACTGTCACTTGTGCTGATAGTGTCTGGATTTGAACCCAGGCCTGCAGTACTAAACACTCCTGCACGCTGGGACTCCAACTGGACACCATGTAAGACAATAACTCCCTTCTGCGCTTCCCACCCACCTCCTTCCATCCATGATGTATGTTAAGGTCTAAAAGCTTCACAGTAAACTCTGCTGAACTACGGGGGGTGGGGGAGAGGTATGTTTGCCTCACTAACCAAAGGCAAGGAAGGTCCTGGAGCTGGGGTGAAAGATTTCTGGTGGGGCTCCCGGTGTATGCCAGCAGCGCAGGGGTTAACAGGCTGAGTTGGGGGTGGAAAGGAGAAGCAGGGTTCTGACCTCTTCCACTCCCCCATGCCGTTCTCCTTGGCTGCCGCGATTTCATCCCGGCAGTCAGGAGGCTGCATATTGGTCTCTGGAGGATCGGCCAGGGTAACACCACAACATAAACAGAACATCTGGAAGCTCTTAAAGGGTTTTATTTTTAACACATTTGCAAGAGCCGGGGACATTTGTGCACAGGGTTTTTGCAAACTCCTAGGAGCTGCATTATTTCCTGCCCCCAATACCCGGTTCACCCAACAGCAGGCCTGGAACGGGTCCCCTGACTGTTTATATCAAGAGCCATCTTGTGGCATTTCTGACGTGGCTGACACTTTGGTGCGTAGGTGCCAATCTTATCTGAACATGGTTCACTCTCCACAGCTCTCAGAGATATGAGAGGTGTACCAGGGTGAATGAGTCATATGTACAGACCTCTGCTTCTCCTGTATGCCATTAACTGGTATCAACAGGAAGGGGAAGCCAGGCCTGGCATCCTCATTAGGATACCTGTTAACGATGAAATGCTTTTGATTCTTTGACTGAAGGGGGAGGAAATAGGAGAGAATAGAAAAATCTAATTTCTTAAAGGGTAAGAACCTCCAGAGGCCAAATAGAGTTGAACGGCTCAGAGTCATAGTGAAAGATTTGATTCCCTCCGTAAGGTACTCTTTTAAAAAAGCTGCTGTTAGCTGGGTGTTTTAAACTCTGCCTGTGAGAGGGGACTCCTCCGAGGGGATGTTTACACCTGGGGCGGGGCGTGGGATTTCCAGCTCGAGGAGACGTGCCTCCGGTAGCTCTGATCGAGCTAGTGCGCTTAAAAATGGAGTGTAGCCCCGGTGGAGGGGCTTGCTGCCTCACCTTTCGGACAGGGACGTACTCGGAGAGGTGAGCCCCTCCTGTCACCTGTGCCATTGTGGTCACATTACCTCGCTAACTTGTTCAGAGTTACCGGGTATATGTCTGCCCGGGCCGGGAATTACGCATCCGGGTCGATGTGTTAGACATACCCCCAGAGAGGGGAGGCCTGGGTGTGATCCACTCTGACTGTACCCTTCATCTTCACAGCTCTTACCGCTGGACCATCCTCTCGCCCCTCCCAAACACAATCCTGGGTCCACGGCGGTTTTAAAAAACCAACCCAACCCTCCTGCCCTGACTCCTGTAGGACCCTTGGCATTTCAGCTGAGGAGGCAGGAGATGGATGGGGGAGAAAAGAAAATACAAGTATCGTACAAGGGAATTCACTGGGGACGCCAAAGCTGCGTCAATAGGGACAGGGCTTAGAATCGGCCAAGCCTCCTTGATGAAGCGGTTCCTTGGTAGCTTGTCCTCAGTAGGAGTCGCAAGGCCAGATCAGTGCTCTTCTCCCCTCTCCCTTGCATTGTTAAATGTGGGAAGACCACGTTGCCAGGAATGTTATCGCATGGTTAGCTGTTTGGAGCCTGATTGTCATGACGGGTCTCTGCATCATCCCCGGGCCACCGCCCTTCTGCATTGGGCAGACACGGCTGGGCTGACATTGCTTTCTTACAGTCACTTGGCCTTTGGCGTCGTACGTTCCAAACGCTGCAAGGCAGATGCTGTGCTACCCAAGAGGTGGACTGCCCGATGTCATCTCCTTTAGTTCCCATGCAGCTGACTTCTTTAGCCTGGAAGTGGCTCGTGCAGCAGGAACTGCGTGTACGGCAGTCCTGCCCCATTTCCTTTCTCAACACTCCATTCCTACACCGTGCTTCCTCCTGTCTCCACCAGGATATGTGTACTGACTGCAGGGGTGACCCACAAGCTCCCAGTATTTCCTCTCCTGTTCATCATCCCCTGACAAGTGCATGGAGTTGCTGGGCAACAGGGAGGAAGCCCCAGTTTGAATCACGCAGGTTTGCTGGTTATTGTGTGTTAGTTTCCCAGAGCAAAGTCGCATTTATTCTTAACCTGCTCAAAACCTAGAGATTTGGGGGGGATAGAGGGCAGAAGAGGAGCCAACAAACAGCATCCAAAATACTGAGCCCCCGTTATCCATGGCTTTAAGTGCAATGTTGTTACAACAGGCTTAACTTCAAACCAAGACCGTGGTTAGAGTGGTGATACTCAGACCTCAGTGGTTCAGGAGCCAAATTAACCATCAACATTACCCAAAAAAGACACAGTAGTGTCAATTCATTGTTTCATTATCTGTCTATCTATTTTCACAGCAAAATGACTGTCCAAGTATTCTTATTTTATCAACTACAATTGGTTAATATAGTAAAAGCAGCCTGATTGATTGGTTAATAATTAAATCTAAGGTATTAACCACACAGTATCAGAGGGGTAGCCGTGTTAGTCTGAATCTGTAAAAAGCAACAGAGGGTCCCATGGCACCTTTGAGACTAACAGAAGTATTGGGAGCATAAGCTTTCGTGGGTAAGAACCTCACTTCTTCAGATGCAAGTGTTTTAATATCACATGCTGCAAAGAGCCGCAGGAGACCCATTAAAGAGCCACTTGTAGTTCCCGGGCCTCAGTCTGAGTATCGCTGGATTAGAGCATGGTGTGGTTCGTCAGGGCTCCTGAGTTCTGTTCCTGCGTCTCTCTTTAAGGCACTGTTCCCTACTGCTGGGTACTGGAACAGTGTAGCTGTAATCTTTCTGTGCCTCCGTTCCCCCTGGCAAAATAGGGTAATAGTATTATCTCCCAGAGGCTTTGTGATGTTTCATCAGTGACTTGCAATTCGCTTGGAGTCCCTTGGATAAGAGGGGGCTATGTATCCGTAAAGTCGTAGTAAATGATTTCGCCATCTATGTGTTCCCAACCATGGTCCTTTTGTTTGTTGAAAGGAATCGAAATGTCATTTCCAGACATCCGCCTCTACCTGTTTCTCATATTCATCAGCCCTCTATCATGCACTCTGATGTAATCAATCCAGAGCCATACTAGGCAAAGATTTATATTGCAGATCAGTTTCTTAATCGCACACAAAGATGACAGGAGCCGACCCGAGGAGCAGATGTCATTTCTTGGCTCCCTGGGGAGATCCAGCTGAGGACATTGCTTTTCCCAGGAGTGAGGTCAGCACAGCCTCCGCTCTTATCACTGAATTACAGCTCCTTGGGTTGGCTGGCTCAGTTATCTGCCGACAGCTCTTTGGCAGCCTATTGGAAACGAACTAAGAGGTCTCAGACCCGTTTCTAGTGCAGCGGGTCCACATCCCACAATCCTCCATCCCTGCTGGCATCTCTGAGGGATGTCATGTCATCAGAGAGGTCAAGTACTGAAGAGAGACGGAGGCTGAATTCCTTTCTCCCCTAGAGGGGTCAGGATGGGACGCGTTGACTGAGCAGCGTTTGGGGAAGCTTAAATGGTTGCTGCTCATGCCACGCTGGCTCCGCTGCTGTGCGGACACCTTGAGCCTCCTGGGTAGCGGTCAGTGTGGTACTGAGCCTACATTAGTAGCCTTGTTCTGCCCTGACGTTGGCTTGCGTTGCGGTAGTGCCTACCGGCTCTCTGTGAGCTGAGGGGTGAAAACGTTGTCTAGTATCCTCGTCAGTGGTGAATAGTCTACTATGGACTGCTGCACCAGCCACGGTTGATGTGGTTGCACCAGGCATTGTGTAGTGATGTTCCCATCTCTGGCTCGATGCGTTGTATTCGGTGCTGTACAGAAGACGGTGGCTTTTGGAAGACATTGTCCCTGCCCCGAAGAGCTTAGACTAAAGAGACGCAATAGACAAAAGCTTGTGTAAGGGGAGCAAATCTAATCCAAATGAAGAAGGCAATGTCAGGTGCACTGCTTGGTGGTGTTTCACATTTTTGTATTGCGGTGGAGCCTGTAGGACAGCCAGGTCAGCGCCGCACTTGTGCTCGGGGCTGTATATGGAAATGGTGATAGTCTCTGCATCTAAAAGGTTGGAGGGGTCACCTTCCATCACTCCCAACTTACGCATTCCCTGTGCTAGCCAGGGTTGGCAGTGCTGTGTACTTCACTCTCTCCAGTCCTCAGTCCTCCTCCGCACGCTGCCCCCAACATAGCTCAGGAAGGAAGGAATTGATTAAAAGTCCTTTGATTAGTTACCCTGATACCTTGAGACTGCTGGGAAAGCAGCACCTGTTACCTGCTTCTTCTCCCCTGTTGCAGCAAAGTAACATGTGGGGGTGCAGTCCTTGTGGACGGGGGTGCAGTCCTTGTGGACTTGGGTTTGGGTTTGTACTTCCCAAGGGCTTGATTGTGCAAGGTGCCGAGCCTCTCCCAAGAAGCGCTGAGAGTTCGTGACTTCGGTATGAATTGAATTCTCCGCTTCTCTCCACAGATGCGAAGCACCTTACAGCAGTGGGCCCAACATTTTTAAGGGACCCATCAGGCCTTGCTAGTTGATATCTACGCTTGCCTGCATTGCTCCGGTCTTTCTGCTGGCGCTGGAGGAAGTGGGTCCTGTTCAGTTTAGTAATAGTGGAGGAAGTGCTGATTCCTTTGTTACAATCCATTGCCCGACAGACCATTCACTCCCTTGCTTTTTTTTTTTTTCCCCCTGCAGGTTCTGTGGTGAGAGAGGGAGGAGAATTCTGGGCACGTGGACCCGGGACGCTAACAGGAAAACCAACCTGCTGCTGGAGCACGGGTCAGGACGGTCTCTGCGGAAGGGGCTTCATTCCACCCAGTAGCCCTTTGGGAAGTGAAATTCTGGGAAGCTTTGCCTGCGACCCCTCAGTCTGCAGAAGGGGAACTCTCCACCAGCAAGACCCGAAGTAGAGGCGTTGGGGGGGAAAGGAGCTCAAGTTTTGGAGGCTGTGGTGGGATCTTTCAACTAGTTGCCCCCACCTTGGAAATGGACTCCTGGCCAGCTGCCCACAGTGCAGTTATTATGGTTCAATTTCTCAGCTTTACTCAGCTTCCTCCTGGCTCTCATTAACCTCGGGGTTCCCATGTGGAGATGGGACTTAACCAGCCTCCTTCAAGACGCATTCTTATGGGCCTTTAGACTTGGAAATTCTCCTCTTGGCCAGGAGACTTTCAGGCCGGATATGTTGGGGTGAACAGCTATGTGCTTTTAAGCCAAATGGGAGCTTGATTTCCCTGCTCTTTGGAAAGAGCCCACCATTCACCCATTTCCATGGAAGCAGCCGTGGAATTTCCCCACTCCTCCCTTCTGACGTCTTTGGGTCTTGGGCCTGTACGTGTGGCTGGTTTATGACCCAGGGCAGAGAGCATGTTGCTCCAACAATGCAGCCCCTTGCCGTGGCAGTAGCAAAGGTGAAAACTTCTAAGCCCGTGCAACGCTGGGAGCTGAATAAGGGGAACAGCTGTTGGTGTCTGGCTGGTGAGGAGAGCACGTTGGCGTGTTTGCTGGGATAGTCGCATGAGATGCGAATTCTCCCAAGGCATAGGGAAAACATGTGCTGTATGGTCCTGCGTACGTCAGTCCAGCGCAAGCCCAAGGAGACGCCATCGAAAACAGACGGGGCCAACGTGTCGTTGCAATCTCACTTAAAAAATAAACCAGGTTGGGTGGGGGACCAGGTGAAGGAACGCAGGAGATCTGTAACCACAGTGAGGGGGAAGATCAACGCAACAGTAACAAGCTGGGGAACTGTGTCACCTTCAGCATCAATTAAATGTCGCTCTTAAAAAAAAATCCATTGCCTCCCTTGCTACTCAATTCCTTCTGCCTTAGCTCTGAGACCTCTACGCTGGGCCCTGTCAGACAGCTGGAGAGTGGAAGTGTCTGATATAAAGGTGGTCAGCACCTTGGCAACTTTAAGTTTGCAAGATGGGAAGTTTTGCTTTCCACTATCTCCGACACACACACCTCTATTAAAGGGCACAGCCTGACACTGGGTGAGCAGGAGTTCAGGCCCCAACCTGCATCCAGCTCAAGTGGCAATTCTGAATTTTAATTCCTCCCCCTTTGTGTGTGTGTGTGTGTGTGTGTGTGTGTGTGTGTGTGGTTGTCAACTCCCAAACCTGAGTGTTGTCATTCCCCACCTCCCAGTATTCATGCAAAGCACAAGAAGGTGCTCTGTGGAACTATACAGTAAAAAGAGATCTAACTAATACAGAGATTGACAATATTTTTCAAAACGGATAAGATTTATGCCTTCTTCAATTCTCCGTAGGAGCTATTTTCTCATTGAAGACAAGTTAGAATAAAGACTGTATGTTTAATATGATTGAATTCAGTGTGTGATGATGCTTCTCTTATCAAGGGTCTAGATCAGAGATCTAAAACATTTCATGGTTTAAGTTTGTATGGTTTCCTGCACACCTATTGAATTGGTATCACTATGCCTTGGCTTCCTGCCCCTGCTTTGCATTTTGGGTTCAAACTTGCAGAAACTCCGTCAGAAATGCTGTATGTCCCATAGTTTTCGTCTTGAAACTATCCTTTGGCCCAGAATTATTCAAAAGGTTTTGAGACCCTTTTCGTGCCCTTGGACTGATATTTGAGTGTTATGAAACCACGAATCAAATGATGGTTGAGTGGCTTGTGATTTTATAGTGATGGTTTTGTGTGGCTCATAATGAAAGATGTAGGGAGCCAGCTTCACATTTGTTCATTCAATTAAGGAGCCCCGTTTTGCTGATGGACACATCGATCGCCATTTGGTGGGCCATTTCACGTACCTACGTGCCCAGCTGCAGAACTGGGAGTCTGTTAGTGGTGCAGAATAGATCTGATCAAAAGGATGTTCTCCTTCCTCCATTCTCCAGTGACCCAAAGGCAGGTCAGATGTTGGTCTTGAGTCTCCTCTCGCCTATACAAGCCTAAAATAGAATACTTTGGTGGAAGTTGTTAGTCACACTGGTGCAAGCGAGAGGAGACTCTGACTGTGTGCAAACTCCTCCTAAAACAGTTTCCCACATCATGTAGTGCTGTCTTGTGGCAATGATATACTTACAAGGTTCACAGAGGATCCAAAGGATACGTGTAAAGAGCTAAATTGGCTTGAATGCAAGAGTAATCCTGTGGTTTATTCAGCTGCTTGAGTGCTGTTGAATGGTTGTACAGGTATTTCTCCTCCTGGATGCATGAAGAGTTGAGCAAAGCTCAGTGCATTGGCATTCTGCAGCCCCAGCCGCAATACAGCAGCGGTAACTAGTAGGAACAGTCCTGAGGGAAATGATAGGGTTCCTGTCAGTGAGTCAAACCTGGGTATTCATGATTGCTTTGTGTCCCGGTATTGCTGCCGGCTGAGGATTCATCATACACATCTGCTAAAAATACAGCCTAAACCGTTTATAGGGAGAGAATTCAAGCCAGGGCTCTTATCCTGCTTGTTCGAACAGCACTGCTTCAGTGGGCTACGGACTGTGTCCCTAAAATGTCTGTGTGAAGATTAGACTCTTTCAGTCAATATAAAACCCACCGCACAGTCACACTTGCATTTCGGGGTAACATACATGTTGGTGTCTGGCAAGTTACACAGGGAGTGTGAGTGTAACTTACCCACTCGGGGGAGGAATGATGGGGTTATAGCAGGAAAAACAACCAACAGGCAACTATAAAATGTCTACACCCTTCTTACACCCTCCTGGTGGATGCTTTTCCTGCTACCATTCCACCCATTCCCTAGTCTGTAGCAGTGCATGGGATTCTTCCATCCTAAATGCAGGACTCTGCACTTGTCCTTGTTGAACCTCCATCAGATTTCTTTTGGCCCAATCCTCTAATTTGTCTAGGTCCCTCTGTATCCTATCCCTATCCTCCAGCGTATCTACCTCTCCCCCCAGCTTAGTGTCATCTGCTGACTTGCTGAGGGTGCAGTCCACACCATTCTCCAGACCATTAATGAAGATATTGAACAAAACCGACCCCAGGCTCAACCCTTGGGGAACTCCGCCCAGGCTCTGCTGTCACTCTGAGGCATGTGAATGATTTCTCCCAGCAGCTCAGGGGAAGTCGATCCCAGCACTGCTCATGGTGAGACGCTTCCCTCTCGGGGTTCATAACTAATATTTACTTCAAAGGCTGTTTGCTCTTCTTGTCGGTCGGTCGTGTAATCCCAGCTTGTTTAGAGATGGAGAGTCAACACAAGGCCGGGCCATTGAAAAGAGACGGGTGTGGGAGCTGTGCTGCAATTTACCTGTGTAACGAAAGAGGAAAACCAACCTGTTGTTCTTGCTAATAAATACAAACGGGAAGTGCAGATAAACTTGTGGGCATTTATTAGTTTGCTTTACGAAATGCAAATATTAAGTCGAAGCTGACTTGGTCCAAGCGCTGCCTTTTGGCTTTTGTGTGCACTGGGCTGGCTGGCGCCTGGGCTGGCCGATAAGAGGGCACTCCATGGTTAGCCAGTTATGCTAAAGGAGGGTCTTTTGAAATGCTTTTGTCTCCCTTTCTTTGGCTCTGATTCCGCAAGAGGCCGAGCGCCTCCGGAGAGGTGCGAAGGGCCCTTCCTTCCCGTCGGCTCCCAGGGGCCTCTCTTGGGACATTCTCAGCACCTTGCATGATGAGGCCCTTCGTTTTGCAATCTACTGCGGGGAGGGTCAGCGCGGCTAACAGACATATCCAGGCTCCAGTACAGAGCTGCATGGGGCCGTTTGATTTCCTAAGCACTGCGCCAGCGCTAATGCTGAGCTTTTCATCTCCAGGCCCAAAGCTGGCAGCAGCCAGCTACTGCTCGCTATGCGATTGCCCTAGCGAGCCTTACACCTATACACAGCCTGTCTCCGACGCAGCCCCATGCATAGCCGTCTGCCTCTGGAGGCTTCTGTTCCCCTCTGCCACTGTCAAACATCATTACAGCCACTTAGACGGACCTATCCTATTCCTTAGCTAAACTGTAACCTCGATGAATGCTGATTACGCTGCGGCCTCTGTAGTAGCAGTGTGCACGAAAGGAAACTGGCACTTACTTTTGTCTTTCACAAGCCCCAAAATTCATGTAGAAACTTTAAAACTGAGAGGCTGATAGCAATGGCTGGAGCTGGCATAGCATTGTACTGGTGTACACACACACACACACACACACACACACACACACACACACACACACACACACCGCTGAGCGGTGGTACCTTTCTGTTCCAGTATCAACTCCACACCCAGCTCTGCCAATTCTTGAATTTATTCGTAGATGTTTAAAGACAGAAGGGAGCCTAAGACCGCCGACTATGACCTCCTGTATAGCACAAGCTCATAAATTAAAGCAACAAGGAGTCTGGTGGCACCTTAAAGACTAACAGATTTATTTGGGCATAAGCTTTCGTGAGTAAAAAACCTCACTTCTCTGATTTATTTGGGCATAAGCTTTCGTGGGTAGGTTTTTTACCCACAAAAGCTTATGCCCAAATAAATCTGTAAGTCTTTAAGGTGCCACCGGATGGCTGGTTGTTTTTGTGGATACAGACTAACATGGCTACCTCCTGATAAATTAAACTGTTACCTTTTGTAACAAGCCCAATAACTTGTGTTTGGCTGAACAGTCTCTTCCAGAAAGACCTCCAGTCCTGATCTGAAGACAGCCAGAGATGGGAAAACCCACCACTCCCTTGTTCCAATGGTCAATCATACTCGCTGTTAGACAGTTGTTCCTTATTGACAATTTGTATCTGGTGTCAGTTTCCAGACATTGGTTCTTGTGATGCCTTTCATCATCAGGTTACAGAGCCCGCTAGTGCCCAGTATTTTCTCACGGTGAAGGTACTTATACACTACACTCAAGTGACCTCTCCGTTTTCTTTTGGATACACTAAACGGCCCAAGCTCTTTAAAGTAGCAGGCCCCGTGCTGAACTCAACTGTTGGTGGTTTTCAGGTCCAACAGGAACGAGGCTGCTCAGACTCACTAAACTTTTCACTCCATTGGCACGTAGGTTGATGGAGGTGAAAAGGTGGCACCACCCTGCAGTTCGCCCTGGTTCTGTACTGCTTTGTCTTAAGGGAGTGGGCCCAATCTGCTGTCTAGGGCTACAAGCAATAAATACCAGCTAATATTTCCCCATTTGAAATGACGGTGAATTTTAAAAACCTGATAGATAAATTGGGGACTGAGTGGAGTGGTTTGTGGGGTAGTGGAACAATGCACTTGTTTCTCATCTCTAAAGAACAAGGGCCAAACACATCCTTCCTGCATTGCTATTGGCAACATTGAGTTGAGACCCAGGGGCAGTTGGGCTCCTTAGGGTTGAAATCTTCACTTTGGGTTGTAAGTGAAAACAAGTGGCGGTGTATGCACACCAGACAAGCACTGGACAACTGGATCTGACTGAGAGTGTCTTCTTGGGAGCAGCCTGGAATTGGATGATAGGGAGGGCTATAGGTCAGCTGTGTGTGTGTGTTGGGGGGGAGAGCAGCGAAACACTGGACTAGCAGAGATGCTTTGTTTCAGGATGGAGGCGCATCACCAAGATGAGGTGCTGGTAAGAGGTGTCCCTGACATCTAGCCATGCCACACCTGGCTCAAGCTGGTGTTGTTCACACCCATCTCATGTTTATACAGAGTTACATTTTTTTTAAAATAGAATATCAGGGTTGGAAGGGACCATCTAGTCCAACCCCCTGCTTAAAGCAGGGCCAATCCCCAGATAGATTTTTGCCCCAGATCCCTAAATGGCCCCCTCAAGGATTGAACTCACAACCCTGGGTTGAGCAGGCCAATGCTCAAACCACTGAGCTATCCCTCCTCCCCCCCTTACCCAAAGGAAGAATTATTCTGAAGGAAAAAGCCCCATCTTCTCCACTTCCACCCAGCACCATAGTACCTTGGGAGAGGTTGGGTTCAAGTTCTGGCACTTGTTTCAGTGACTCTTAAGAAGCCCCTGGACCCCACCCTTTCTATCCCAGCTTTACCTAGCCCCCAGCTCAAAAGCAACCATTTAATAGAACATAAAAGGCTGCCACTTGGTTATAAGTAAACACCATGAGCTGAACACCATCTTCACTCACAAGGGGCCTGTTGCTTTGAGCCTTTCTTTGGAGTGGGTTCTTGTCGTCTTGTTCATGTGATTTAATAAACAATCTATCCCATTCTCCAGCCTTTTACTTTTAAGGCAGAAAAACAACTTTCCCTTTTTTCTGTCACTGAACACCCTTTGATTTTCATCTTCTTGCTTGGCAAATGTACTGTTAGGGCCCTGGATGAGAGCCGGGTATCTGAAGAACTTGGCTGAGAGATGGTGAGCCAAAGCGGGACAGAAATGGTCTCCAGTAAAGGCTGCCGAAGATGAAAAAAGGGGTAGTGTTGTGTCTTTTTTTCCCTTCTCCTTTTTTCCATTTTGCAAGCTTTTCAGAGCGTCTCCCTCCCCCCCTCCTGCTTTTGTGTGAGGTGAAAGGCGCCGCTCTCATGTTTCTGTGACCCCAGCAGGTAGCTTATTGTAAAACAGTTCACCAGGAAAAGGAGGGTTGAAGGGAACTACTTCTTTCAGCACTTTTATTTTGCTTTGAGCTGGATGCAGCAGAGAGGAAAAGAAATAAGAATTACTGCTGATTTGACTTGGCTCTGACCCCTAGCTATGGATCGCTGAAATCCATTTTAAAGCGGTACTGTCAAAATGCTTAAAACCAAAATAATCTTTTCCAACCATTCCTATGCTTTTCTTTGGTTCCTATCTGAATTTCACTTATCGTGGCTCTGCTTCCCTTTCTGGTTCTCGCTTGTATTGTAATGACATGTTGCATGGTTTAAACAGGAGACTTTAGCATTGCAACACTGGCTGCTTGTGCTAATGCAGTAACTCTATTAGTGGCTAGCAATAGTAGGTTGTTATCCTACAACCATTAGAAGAGGACATGATACATAGTCTTCCAGGCGGTTACTCTAGCATAACACTGCTGTTAGGATTGCCAACTAGCCATGAAAGATTCCGGTTCCCTTAAATCAGGGGTTCTCAGACTTTTGTACTGGTGACCCCTTTCATACAGCAGTCCTCTGAGTGTGACCCCCCCCCATGCATTAAAAACACCCTTTTTATATATATATATATATATATATATAAACACCATTATAAATGCTGGAGGCAAAGGAGGGTTTGGAGTGGAGGGTGACAGCTCGCGCCCTCCCCCCCCCATGTAATAACCTCATGACCCCCTAAGGGGTCCCGACCCCCAGTTTGAGAACCCCTGCCTTAAATGTTCTCCCTGCAAATCTAAAAATATGTCCTAGAAAGATTTTTTTTTTTTTAAATTATATTAGGTCACGCTTTGATATGGCCTCCTTTTTGTGTATGTGCAAGATGGCCTATGGGCTGAGGTTTGTAAATGGTTATGCTGAGAAGTACTGGTGACGGCCTGGATCACAAACCTTTTTGAGATTGGGTGGGAATGCATCCTACAATTAACAACTGTCAGGACAAGCCAATCGCAAGGCCCCTCGTCCCAGAGTTCTGGACTGAGTGGGTGGAGGGGTTTGACTGAGTATTCTGTGTGTCTGCCTCTAAGTACAGTATGATCCAGAAGAAGCCTAGAGGAGGATTCTGGGGTTGGCTAAAGAGGCGTGGGGCTGCACGCAGAGAAGCTATCTCCTGTTTTCTGGTTCCTCCTGCATCTGTAGAAATAGGACTTGGTACATTCCTTGTAAACAAACAAGATTGCCTCAAAGAACATACCAGACTCCATCATGGGTTCACAGATTCCAAGGTCAGAAAGGACCATTATTGGCTGCCTGTTTAACAGAGGTCAGAGAACTTATGCAAAATAATTCCTAGAGCAAGGACTCGGGACCTTTCGCCCTGTAGGCGGGAGCCATACCACTAGGTCATCCAGCTGCTCCATTTCTGCTCCAAACTGGAACAACACCAGGGCCCCAAATTTTGACTCATCACCCTGGTACAAAAGAGGCAAAAATATGCAATCTCAGCACGGCTGCTGGGGCATGCAGATATGGGCACGCACATTGGCCAGAGGAAATGGTTGTTTGTAGCCATTTTGCATGTGCACCAAAAGGAGAGGCTAAAAGTTTGGCCCATTAGGTTTTGGTAAAACCCTTTTTATTTTTATTTTTTGTTCTTCGCTGTATTTTCAAAACTTGCATCTAGGGGGCTGGATCCTCTGTGTGAGTTCCCACAGCAGCTGAAGATTCCTCTGCCTATATGCTACCCAACTTTGGTGTGGGAAGAGGGAGGGGGCAGGAGCAGGGCAGAATCTCGGGGACAGTCACAGCTGCTGTAACTTAGAGGACTTGGAGAGGCTGCTCTAAATTACCCCCAGGACTAGAGAAGTGGCTTGTAACTAACCTCTTTCCACCACCGCAGGTACTGGACAAGCACAACTCACTTGGAGCTGAGGATCTAGCCCATTGATTATCACAAGCCCACTTTGGTATTCCCTCCCCAACCCCTTTACAAGGCTCTTTTGCTCTTTCCACGTTTTTCTTTCTTTTCTGAACACTGCAATGAAATCCCCAAATAATCCTCCGAGCATCTGGGACAGAACTGTCTGGTGTGAACCTGAACCAGCTTGAACTCTGAAAGGGAAGGGGGGGTCCCCTGTCAAGGCAGTGTTTGGAGAAGGGATCCGGCTGTTTTTAGAAGCGAGAGCAAATGCTGTTACGCCAGCTGGGGTCACTGACGGAAAGGAAGAGATGGGGATTGGGGCTGGGGTCGCTCTGCGTGGAGAGTAGCAATAATGCTGCCAAAGAGAAATCCATTGGAGTGGCTGTGTGCAAAGGGTTCGATCTCTCCCTGCCTCCCCAGCAATGCCTTTATGACCTGAGCAGGAGCAGTCAGGGGTGCAGTGGGTGAGATGAGACTTTTTCTCTATTGCCTGGAGAAGGGGCAGCAGGGTGCAGCTGGGGGGCTGGTTCCTCGTCTGTTAACTTTACTGTAAAATAATAATTTGTTTCAGTCTGAAGCAAACCAGCAAAGTAAAAATAAATCTCAGCAGGTAGGAGTGAGCGAGGGAACTTGGCTGGATTTGTGAATGAGCTGCCTGGGGCACGGAGAGGAGGGAGTGGCTGGCGGCTTTTCCCATGTGTTTAGCTACATCCTTCTCTCCCTCCCCCACCCGGTTTCTATGCTAACCCCTATCTCCTTCCCATGTCATCTGTCCCTGCATCATCTGGTGTGTATTTAGAAGGAGTTCTAGATGCTCTTTGAGATGTTATTTCTCCTCTGGGGCCCATAAAACCCATCTGCTTGAGCGGCTGGCCAGCTCGGGGGGAATTTCCAGGCCTTGGGGTGGTCCCTTACACCGATGGCTTGCAGATTTGGATGTTGCACACACTTTGTTACATTGTTTGTTTTGACAGCTTACCAATGTCAGGCGCGGTGGCTGCAGGTGTGTGCCGGATGTCTCCAACCAAGGGGAAGAGAGGGGGCATGTTGACAAAGGCACCCTGGCTCTCCCTGAAAAGTGCTTGGGGCCCTTTAATGAAATGTAGAGTGGGTGGAAATGTTTGGGTTGAAAAATAGCCTCTTCTGGACAGGAAATTTATTTCTATCTACATTTTTCAGTTTCCGGCCAAAATCCCAAACACCAGAAAATCTCCACAAAAAACAAAAAAACAACAACGCAGATAAAATCTGAAATGGTAACTTCTATTTTCTTGATTGATTTATTTGGTGGAATTCCTTGATGTTTTCTGACCAGCTCTGAAAGTGTTAACACTTTGGCCATTTTGTTTGCCCTTTTCTTTGGAGGATCTTGATGCCCCTGGACAGACATTGAATTTATTAAGCCACACACCCGCATCCCTGAGCTATTTCATGGGTAGGGGATGGGTCAAGTGAGGTGCTGAGGCGCAGGGTCTCGCAGGCAATCGGGCAGGGGCAGGACTGAAACCCAGAATCCATAGGGCCAGTTTACCAAGGGTTGTGGTGGATTCCCCATCATGGGCCATTTTAAAATCGAGATTGGATGTTTTCCTAAAAGATTAAACCGGAGCTAATTCAGGGCCGTTCTATGGCCCTGTGTCATGCAGGCCGTCAGACCTGATCGTGTCAGTGGTTCCTTTTGGCCTCGGAATCCAGGACAATCCTGATTTCCAGGATCTCGTTCTAACTACTGGACCAACACTAACTCTCCTTATCTCTGCACTTATCTATTCAAACATTCGCCCTGCTCCAGTGCCACTCCTGGTCTACAGACCTCCCTTCTTCTTGTAGCATTTCACCTCCTCCATTTTCCGTAGCCAGGGTGAGAGATTCGAAGGAAAAGGGCATTAGCCCGCACTGTCAATGCTGAGAGGGCTTTGAATCTATGCAGCTCTCTCCATCTTTCCCTCCCCGGCTGTGGCATGGACAGAAACAATGGCTGGAGGCAATGAGACTGGGGGCCTTTCTATCTCCCAAGTCACCCACTGGAAAAAAGCCAGCCGAGGGTGTGGTCAGTGAAGGTTACCAGCTCAAGGCGGTTCTGTAGCCCACTGGATGAATCAATGAAATGAACCAATGGTCTCAGTGTTGCTATCCACATTTTACAGTTGGGGAAACTGAGTCACAGAGTGATGAAGGTCCAGATTTTTAAAAGTATATAGGCACCTAAAGATGCAATTAGGCGCCTAGTGGGATTTTTCAAATTCCATTTAAATACCTTTATACATCTTTCCCTCTGTGCCTGAATCACTTTTGCAAGGTCTCGCTGTTTGTACGCAATTGGTAAGCTAGTTCAAATCTTTCATTTTTATGAAGTTATACAGCCCAGAGAGATGTCATCTGCTAACTCAGCCACTACTGCCAAAGGCAGGAAGGTTCACAACTAGAATGCTGTGTCCTATATGGTTTTAAATGTCCCTCGGGAGACTATGCTATGTCTACACGAGAAGTGCGACAGCTGGGCCACTGTCGTGTAAACACTTTCTACGTCGACGGAAAGGGTTTTTCCGTCAAGGTAATGAATCCACCTCTTTGAGAGGCAGTAGCTGTGTTGAGGAAAGAATTCTTCCGTAGCCCTAGCTGCGTCTACAGTGGGGGTTAGGTTGCTCTAACTACAATGCTTAGGGTGTGAAATACTTTAAAAGCCCTGATCAGTGTAGCTAGGTTGATCTAATTTTTAAGTGTAAATCAGGCCTATTTCGCACTCTAATGCAGGGGAGGCTAAACTGTGATTTGTGAACCACATGTTGCTCTTTTACAGTTAAAGTGCAGTTCATGGAGCCTCCCCACTTTCCTCCCCATTTTCCACCTACCAGACTGGGACGGGGGCTTCTGCCCTGTGTGTGGGGGGGGGGGCGAGACGGGGGGTGTCTCAGGGCTTCAGCCTAGCAGGGAGTGGGGTCTTGGGGATTCAGCCGAAGCAGGGCTGCAACCCCAAGCCCCAGCAGGTACTCCCGGCTCTTGAACTTCTGAAGATTTTCATATGCAGCTAGGAGGGTCAGTAAGTCTGGCCACCCCTGGTCTAATGGATCTTGCTTTTAGCAAGTGTTGCCTGAACTCTTTGAGAAGTGGTGGCTCCTCTCTGTCCTCGTTGGGTTAATAAAACCATTTTAATTTAATTGTATGTAAAGCACTTGTGTTTGAGCACCCTTTTTCAAATGGAATCAGAAAGCTGGGCTTTACGGGCCCCTATCCAAAGCCCGTTAAAGTGAAGGGGAACATCAGTGGGTTTGCGGTTTGTGCATCAGCCAGGATTACTAATTTCTATTTGTGCTCCTTCTTTTTGGAACCACCTTCTCTTTGAGTCTCTCTCGGTCCCGGCCTTGGGCTGCGCCCTACCCTTCCCACTAAATTCCAAGGAAAACAATCTTGACTCACTTTCCCTTATCAGTTCGTTACGAGTCTGATCCATATTACACACGCCTGACTGCTCTTGCCCTTTCTGCCTGCGCGCTGGAGTCGCTGAGCCAGATTCAGAGGAGCGGGGAAGCGTAACTCACACCTTTTTCTGCTCCCGCAGAATTAGGCCAGTTGACGTCACTGGAAGCAGAGTCAAGCCAGTACTGAGAGCTTTTGCGCCCCCGCCCCCCTTTAAGGGAGCAGAAGATATAAACTACACCAGGTTAGACTCAGTCCTGCGTTGGTCTGGTGAAAACAGGTCTAAACGAGCCTGAATCCAAGACAGCCTAAGTGTAATCAGGGAGCCCTATAAGAGGATGTCACTTGCACATCACCCCTCAATGAGGCTCAAAGACCCAGCTCCTCACAGGTATGTAGGTGCCTCACTCCCAGTGAGGTTTGTGGTTTTGCCTCAGAGAAGGGCCCACTTCAGCTTTTGCTGAATTCACAATTGTTCAGCTGCCTTTGAGGGGAGCTGATCTGAGCCCCAAGTGAAGCCCGGAGGGGCTCCTGGGAAATCAAAGTCGAGGCGTTAGTGGGGATGCTGTTCAATCCGGTCTCTTGACAGCTTTCCCGGTCAGTAGGATGCCCTGGTAACTTTACAAAAGCACTTTGAGAATTTCTTAAGCAGGATGTCAGGATGGTATAAAAGTAAATCCACCTCTTTTCATCACCTTTTCATATTCCGCCCGCACTCAGAAGGGTTTGTGCCAGCACCTAACCTTTAAAGAGATGAGATTGTATTCCAGCAGCTCATTTCTTTCGGTTTAGACCGCTTAACAGAGCATCTGGAATTAAACCACGCGGTGCTCAAGCGACAGCTCTCGGATTGCACGGGAAAGGTCAGGGGAGGTTTCATTCTTGGCACGTCTGGGTTGTTTTTTAGCTCGGACGAGGACAGACGGGTGGACACTGCCAACTTCGACCCTGTGTGCTGGAGGACTCATGTAGACTGAGAGGCTTGTTGTATTTGTCACTCGCTAGTTCCCTCAGGTCTGACAACTGGGGGTGCAACTGCGTGATGATGGGGCCATAGCTTGCACAGCCTGGCTCAGGGCTTGTAGGGATGCTATCACATAGTTAAGGCCCCGCATTTAGGCTTTAGTGTTTTACTTAACCTAAGAAGCAATGGGTTTAAACTACAGCAGAGCAGATTTAGATTAAATATCAGGAAAAACTTCCTAACTGTGAGAACAGGGGGACAATGGAACAAACTGCCTAGGGAAGTCGTGGAAGCTCCTTCACTGGTGGTTTTCAAAAAGAGGCTGGAGCCATCGGTCTTGGATAGTTGAGACACAACAAATCCCGCATCCTGGCAGGGGTTGAGACTAGCTGACCTTTGTAGTCACGCCTAGCCCTATGGTTCTAACTGTACCACACTGGTCCAGCTCGGGTACTTCTATGGCCTCCGTTGTCATGGTATCTGAGCATACTACTACTAGCCCCATTGGCCAGATGGGGCCCCGAAATACCAAAAGACAGTCACTTGCTCCAGGTCACACAGGAAGTCCACAGCAGAGCAGGGATCTGAACGCAGGTTTCCTAAGTCCCAGGCTACCACCCTAATCACTGAACCACAAATGTTCTAAAACATACACTTAGCAGCAATGAGCTAGTGCATGAGACCCCCCCGCTGTATATTGTAGCTATGACATGCCATACACAACAGCAACCTCCTGGAGGATTGCTTGCTCCCAACTAACCCTCCCCCACTCAGGGCTACTATCTAATAGGACTTTTTTTCCCAGCATGCCTTTCCAGGGGCTGACCCTTTAAATATGGCAGAGAGCAGGTGCTGCAGCCCGTTAGGAGCCATTTTGTGGCTGTGTGCTGCCTCTTGCCCTGTCCTTCCACCAAGGCTGGGCTGAATCGTATTGGAACATTTAACCAGGTAGGGACCGTGTTGTGCTGTGTTTGTGCAAGCGCCTAGCACAATGGGGTCCTGGGTCCATGCCTGGGGCTCCTGGGTGCAATACAATACAAATAATCTCATAACAACAACAACACTGGCAATTGCAAATGAGTTTTGAAATCTGTTTTATTTGCAACAGGTCCTTACGGAATAAGACTATTTGTCCAAGATGTCGCTGTGGAATACACACAGGCGTGTTTGATGGCTCTGAGCACAGTGCTTATTTGTGCTAGAGCAAACAACTAATAAATGGTTCTAATCAATTGACTTAGCAGTCTGCATTTAACCTCTGATCGACACCGCTTTAAAAGGCCCTCTTTTCAGTCTCTAAGTTACTGATGTTCCACACAAATTGGGTGCCCCCTCACGTTTATTGTTAACAGTGTTTTTTAGCAGAAATAGTCATGACCCCGAGGTTCTAGGCCAGGGGTTCTCAAACTGGGGGTCGGGACCCTTCAGGGGGTCGCGAGGTTATTACATGGGGACAGGGCCGGCTCCAGGGTTTTGGCCGCCCCAAGCAGCCAAAAAAAAAAAAGCCGCGATCGCGATCTGCAGCGGCAATTCGGTGGAAGGTCCTTCGCTCGGAGCGGGAATGAGGGACCGTCCGCAGAATTGCCGCCGAATAGCTGGACCTGCCGCCCCTCTCTGGAGTGGCCGCCCCAAGCACCTGCTTGCCAAGCTGGTGCCTGGAGCCGGCCCTGCATGGGGGGGGTCGCGAGCTGTCAGCCTCCACCCCAAACCCTGCTTTGCCTTAAGCATTTATAATGGTGTTAAATGTATAAAAAAGTGTTTTTAATGTATAAGAGGCTTGCTGTGTGAAAGGGGTCACCAGTATAAAAGTCTGAGAACCCCTGTTCTAGGCAGAGTTATTAAGACTGAAGGAAGAAATCCCACAGCATTTCAATCTTCCTGCGTGGCTAATTTTTGTGTGTCCTTCATTTTGGAGTGTTTGTCACACACTGAGGCCCAGGTTTGGGCCTTGCAGATTGAGATCCATATGCTCTGCAATGAACTTGATTTGAAGTTTGGGTAGTTCAAAGCCTACACAGTAAAGAGGGGGGGGGGGGAAATCTCCTCTGTGAAACAGGCTGATGTTGCCAGGGGGCTCACAGGGCGAAGATGACAGAACCTAGGAATGAAATGGCTAATTATTTTTTTTGTACTTCAGAGAACACAGCTGAGCAAATCCAGGGCTGGTGTGGTTCATTAGGAGACTAATCCTTTGTTTTCCCTTGGAGGAATCCCAAGATTTTGTGATTTATTTAGGGGCAAGTTCAGAAAAGGGAGGAAAATATCCCCCTCCTTTCTGTATCAGGTGCCTGTCACCTTGGTATCTGAACTCATGTTTCCAGCCCATCCCTTGCCCCTCACCCCCACATGTTTCCCGCCTCCTTCCTGCATCTCCCCTTTTTGAAACATTCACCTGAAACTGATTAACCTTAAAGGAGTCCAGACTGTGCAAAGCAAACAAAATGAGGGAAATGGTCAGGGGAAGGGAGGGAGATCGTGACTCCTATTTGGCAATCCACTTTTCCGGGGTGGGCAAATTTCATTTGATGTCTGGAGCTTTTCTGAGCTCAAATTGATGTGTTATAACCATGTGACTCCGTGAACATTTGAGACGATTACTGAGCATGTGCAGCCCCTGGTTTGGCACTGGTGTAATGCGGACAGAATGAGACTGGTTTTGGAAAGTGTGGTTGGTGGAAGAGGGGCAGAGGTCAGAGGTTGGGGCTGAACCTCACCTACCCAAAACCTCTGGGGGAGAAGGAGCATGTGGCTTGGCTCATCTGATGCGTGGTTTAAACCTCTACTGCTTAATCTGGCACATTGCATCTAATTTCCATGAAAAATTGCCTGGCTCAGTTGTGTGCATGTTATGTCCAGTTTACAGAGACAGAAGTCAGCGTAGAGCAGTCTGCCTGGTGAGATGGCTTAATGTTTCTAACGTTGTACTGGGCTCCTGGTGGGCCGTTGTGCCTGTGCCAATGGGGACAAGACCCAAGCATGTAGTCGGATTACAGCCTGGGGGCTTCGGGACCTTGAAGCAGTCTGGATAGGAAATAGCCACTTGTTTGTGGGACATCTGCTCCCTTGCTTGGCTTGAGAGTCATTCCTTTAGGTTTCCGTTTTGATTCCTATAGATCTATCTACCCCTTCCTGTACCCATCACAAAATACAGAGCAGCCTGGCACAACAGAAGCAGGAGGTGAGCTCTCTGCTTTCGTATGGTAATTGCAGAAATGCAAATGGAAGCTGGCAGAGCTGATGTTCGGTCAAGAGCTGGTCCAGGGTTCCAGGTTAGGTCCAGGTGGGGGTTCAAAGCCTGCACTAGAAGCTCATTCGCTGCGCTCAGGAGATGGCCTCCCTAAATGGTGGAAATATCACAAAATTAGCTGGTGCTTTCGGGTTTCTAGCTGCATCTGAGCAGGACCAGGACATCCTGTCCCTTCTGGCTTTGGAACCTACCTGGAAACGGGACTGGGAGAGGAAGCAACGGTTCCGATCTGGCGAGTGGAATCCCAAGCCGGCGGTAATTCTAAGGCATTTGGGTCGGGATCGTGATTCGGCCCCTGTCTATTTATGACCTTGATAAATATCCCTTTGAAAACGAATTCCTTACTAGCTTCGTGAACCAAGAGGGTGGTACTCTAGCATCGGCATTTCAGGAGCTGAAGCTGCAGGTCGGCAGGGTCAGTGCTGAAAGGATGTTTCTGTGTGTGGCTGCCCTGATACGCACAATGGTATGTGAGGAGCTGTGCAGAGTACGTGGGCTTGTGCTGAGCCCTACTTGTGAAAGGAACAGTGGTGGCTGGTAGGGATTTGGGGAAGGAGTTAGATGATATTCTGACCCTCACTTAGGCTGGAACCATCCCAGGCAAGCTCTTCCTAAAGGCCGAACAGCTCGGCAGAGGGGGCAATCCGCATTCCCCGCTTACCTTGCACGGCAACTGCACTTGCAAAATACTCTCCCCATCACCTTTGAAAATAATCAAGGCGTGTAAACTGGCTCCGTTGCCATGGGGATGGCTCCAATTTGTTTTAAGCCTAATGTGCCTTCTTAGGGAGGCGCTCCCCAGTAATGTTTTTAATTGTAAGAACTCCTGGGTTTCAAAGTGCCAATGACCGGTCCGTGTGCCTGCGTGGAGCCAAACTGGCCGCACTCCCTCCCCCGAGCTGCCCCGCTCCATGGTGCCAGGGGGCTCTTTGCCGCAGTGGGCGCTGCACCAGTGCTCCGGGGTTGGGCTGTGCTGGCAGGGAACTGTTGAGTATCGGCAGGCACGGCACAGAGGGACCCAAGTTGCACCTGAGCTCGCGGGAGCTGAGAGGCGTGGAGTCGAATGGCGTTTTTGTAACACGCGCTTCTGTCCCAAGCCAGAGCAGAGCAGCTCACCCTGGCATTGGCTTGGCCTCCCCAGCACAAGCTCTCATTTTGATCCTGTTGGGTAAATCCTCAGGGCTCTCGCTAGCCCGTACCTGCCTGCACCGAGTCTGAGCCGGGATCAGCGGCGCTATCGCAAATTACGTCATGCGGCGGTTCTGTTATGCCTTTTACGAGAAGGTGCCTCACCCAAGCGCTAGTGTCTAGGGATTATTCCTCCTAACAGCCTCACGCCTCCTGGACCCTGCTGAGGACGGAGGGTCTGATCCAGTGAAGTCAGTGGGAGATATTTTTCCATTGGTTTCAGCAGGCTCCGAATCAGGCTAACAGTCAGACGCAGCTCCCGCTATTCCATTCCCTCGGTGCAGCCACCGCAGCGTGTGTGGGCCATGTCACGCTCCCCCTCTGGGACCATTACCGCTGCGGCAGCACTGGGTGGCCTTCCCTTAGTTGGGCTGCCCGGGCCTGCAATCAGATTTGAGGCCTGTCCCATTTCTGGAGGCTCTGATCCGGAGAGGTCATAATTTGGCTCTGCCAAAGAGAAACGGGTGGGACCTTCTGCTTCTGTTGGTTCCAGGAGGCTTTGATGCTAAGGGTCAGATGACAACCAAGATGCTGAGGGCTCAGGCTGAAATTCCCCCCCTTTCCTCCATTACGCGTATGGATTTTAGAGGACTTCCGCACAGTCCTCCCATCCTGTATATGCTGATGTACCACTGTCTACTGAGGCAGCTTCAGGACACAGCCCGGCCTGTGAGCCCTGTGATTTTGGTTGGGTGTGTTTTGGGAACACATGCTCTCACAGTTCACATCAGGTTTCTGTGTATGCAGCCCCATGTCTGGGAGAGGAGACCCAGGAAGAATATCCGCAAACACACTCCCTCAGGAATGCCAGTCAGTTGAAAAGCAGTTTTGCAGTGAACATTCAGTGCCTGTGCTAATTTTTCCCTGTAAGTCTTAACGTAACCATTGCCTCAAAGCAGACCAAGGTCCCCTGGAAACATCTCAGCTCCGTTCTCTAATAATATCTACAGACGTTTTCTGGTTAGCAGAGGTCAAACCTAATTCTGAATAGGGCATGTTAACAATTGGCTGGAGAGAGCTTTTTCATTGTAGCTTTCACACAAACAGCGATTTCCAAGCTCTGTGCTCTCCACTCTGCACTGTCCGATACTAGCTGTGCACTTACAACAGCACAACAGTTCTGAAATTTAGCTTTATAGATATATTTTTCCTCTTCTGGTTTAATGTGCCAGACATGTCTCGCTCTAATTAAACCCAGCGAGGAGGATTAGACTGGGACACAACTTTGGAGGCCATAAAACTCTAGGACAGGTTTATGTAAAGCAATTTAAAAGGGGGTAAAAAAATTGTTAAAAAATTAAACGCTAATTACTTTTTTTTCGCCCCCCTGGCTGAGCTGTTTTGGCAGCAGGTCTCTGAGTGAGACGCGCGAGTGGGGAAGGTGGTGGCTTTGCTGCCGTAAATCATGTTGAGCAAATGTTCCCTAGGTTTTCTGCAGTGTAACTCATCTGCTGTCAATTAGCCTAAATCATATTTTTTCAATTAGACAGGCTTAGAGGCTCTCTAGCAAAATCTGGTAGCAAGCGGGGTAAAGGGGGGAGCAAAAGTCTGATTGCAGCCAGCGAAGTGGAAATATCTTTTTAAAAGGGTGTCCCGTTTTAACATTTTCCATATAAAATGCAACATTATTATCTATGCGACAGGGAGCAATAAGAGATGGAAATTAAGTTGAGGAGAGGAGGCAGGCAAAGTGATGGTGAGTGGAATGGGGAACGCTGCTCCAGAGAGGTGAGACCCACATAGAGTGACCAGATGTCCCGATTTTATAGGGACAGTCCTGATTTTTGGGTCTTTTTCTTATATAGGCTCCTATTACCCCCCACCTCCGTCCCGATTTTTCACACTTGCTGTCTGGTCACCCTATCCACAGCATTTCCCCCCGCCACTGTATTCGTTTAGCATCTGTGTGGCTCAGGTTGGGCGACGCTGTAGCCACCAGGGCTGGAAGGCTGTGGGTCTGATTCCTGTGTCCGGCCTTGGCTTTGCACCCCCTGCTGATGCTGCAGCACTTGAGGGAGGGCAACGGACTTTGTTCTGTGTTTGCACAGCGCCTGCCACAATTGGGTCCATAGCTGGGGTCCTCCTAGATGCGGCCACAGTACAGACAAATCGAAACCCATGGACTTTTCTCACCATTGCTGGTGAGATTCCCAAGCTATGGGCCAGGAATTTATGAATTTAACACAGAATGAGACCCTTTGCTGTAGAATTTTTGAGTCATCCTGTAGGATTTGTAACCCTACAAGACAATTGTATGGGATTCACACACCCTCTAGAAAGAATCTAAGATGGGATGTTGAAGGAGCCTATGGGAGTTATGCACCTACACTCATTGAAACTCACTTGAAATTAAATTCCATGGTCTGCTTTGAAAACTCCGGCCCTCATTGCCCATTAAATCATACAGAACCCTATTGGCTTTGCTCATTAAATCCTATAGGACCCTTCCTTGTAGGAACAGAGCGTGGAGGTTAACCGTACTTCCTCTTTTATTCAAGTGAATTTTAATGACAGAAGATGCAGAGATATTTAATATTTGGGGGGGTGGTGATGGGTCTCAGAAACACATTACACTAGCTTGGCTATTGCGGGACAGCTCACCTAACTTACATCCTGTGGCTATATCTGCCTTGGACACGCTGATAAATGGCTACTCCCTTTCCCCTGTCTCCTAGTCTCATTAGCTCTCATTTCCCCTTTGAGGCTCCTCAGCGTTATGGAACGTTGTATCCGAAAGTAAAACAGGCCATAAAATATTTGGAAGAGGGCGTGGAGAAGGGAGGGACTTGGACGAAGATGATATATATTTTTTTTTAATGGAACTCTTCAATTAATTGTCCTCAGCCTTTAAGAAGAAAGAAGTTCCTGGAATGGTGTGGCGGGGGCCTGAGGAGGAGATGGCTCTTGCTGTGGGAGCAGGGGCGGAACTGAGGTGTGTGTGGCCGGCTGATGAGTCTTTTAGTTTATTACAAATATTCCCTTTCTCCCTTCCTTCCCCTTCGCTGCTTCCTCTCTGCCTGTGGGCAGGCTCTCGGTGCAAACCCCAGCCTGTTCTGAGGCATGCATTGCAGTTGGGGCTTAGTAGCTGCTGTGTTGGAAAGGGAGAGCATTCCAGGGTGCTAGAGCAGTGTCTCCCAAGCTGGGGTCACCGCTTGTGTAGGGAAAACCCCTGGTGGGCCGGGCTGGTTTGTGTACCTGCCCCATCCGCAGGTCCGGCCGATCGCGGCTCCCACTGGCTGCGGTTCGTTCCCAGGCCAATGGGAGCTGCTGGAAGCGGCGCGGGCTGAGGGACTTACTGACCACCGCTTCCAGCAGCTCCCATTGGCCTGGGAACAAACCGCGGCCAGTGGGAGCCGCGATCGGCCGGACCTGCGGACGGGGCAGGTAAACGAACCGAACCGGCCCGGCCCACCAGGGGCTTTCCCTACACAAGCGGCGACCCCAGCTTGAGAAACACTCTGCTAGATGAACGCAAACATCCCTGCAACCTGGTACAAGCGCAGCTTTCTCTCTCTAGCTTCTGACTCGGTCTTATTTATTTCTGAGAGAGACAAGGAGGGTGAAGTCCTATTGTATATTGGATTGACGTCTGTTGCTGGAAGAGACACACTTTCGAGCTGATCAGCAGAAGAGTTCTGTGTCGCTCAAGAACTCAGCACTTCCACCAACAGAAGCTGGTCCAATAAGAGATTTTCCCTCCCGCGCCTTGTCTCCGTCCTGTCCTGTGACCAACATGCTAGAACCACACTGCAAACAACAACGGACATAGTGAATTTATTTATTTATGACCGGGCTTTGTAGCAGGCCAGCCATTTCCCAGAATCCTTTGGGGACACTGCAGGAAACCCCAGCGTTCCCATCCTCACCTTATGAAAGGAATGCAGGGCTGGGAGGCTGTGGGGTTGAGTCCTGTGTCACACACTCCACCAAGTGGCCTGCCAACTCTCTGTGCAACAGCAAGATGGGCGTTAGGACACTGCGCAGTCACCTGGCTCTGGGGTTGAAGTGCCAATGAAAAGGTCTCGGGCTCCCTGGTTCTTCCAAGGTCATTGTGTAGCAAGCCCCTGTGGGTTATCCCGTTGGGAGAACCAGACTGGTTATTCATATACATGATGGGGATGACTGTAATTTGAAGGTTGGCTTGCCACTCCTAGGGGTATGTGCATGCCTGCTGCCTGTGGGGAAGTGCACCCTGGATTATCTTCCTGCTGATGGGCACAGCCGCTCTCTGTGCGGGTAGAATTGGTCGAATGGTTATAGGGATGGTGTTTGATTTTTTTATTAGGCTTTTACATTTATCCACACTCTAAAAAGGAGCATCTGTCCAGATCGCCTTTTTGATGTAGCTTAAAAATTCAGAAATTGACCAGCCTAATGAATACTATTCGGTACAATCCCCCATCGGCAAACCGAGCCGCTCAGCAGTTCTATTCACCCCCTCCGCGGAACAGCCCTCCCAACCCAGATCTCAGAAGATGAGCTTTGCAGGGTGCCCTGAAGAACAGGAGGCTCAAGCTATTCTAGGCTATTCCCAAAGCCTGGTGGATCTGGAGAACAAGGTCTAGTGTTAATACCCGGAAGCGGTGATTCAAACTTGCCGACCCTGCCCACCCCACTGTCCTGCTAATTTGATCCATCCACTTTTAAGGGGGTGTTGGGGGGGGTGTCAGGAATTCAGCCTACTGACGAGGCTGCCAACCAGCATCTAGTGGTGGTGGTGGTGGTCTCTGAGATGTGATCTGTGACCCACCTGTTAACAACCCTTTGGTTGCAGCTAATCTGGGTGGGATTCAGACTGACCATGGAGTCTTGAATGGCTCCATGTCTTACTGGCCCCCAAAGTCTTGAGTTGTCCAGGAATTGAAAAAGATGCCTCTCAGCAGCAGGTTGGTTGGTCCCCTCCTGCCCCCGCACCCACCCCACACATCATCCCTTCTTTTTATTTCCCCTTATCTCTTTGCAAAATCCTTCTAATTCTTTAGCTAGCGTTCTTCCCCCCTCTTTCATGCTGCACCCCCAAAGGAACTGATTAAGAAACCCTCAGTCCTATCCGCTTGATGCTCTGTTTGCAGCACACCGAGCCTCGTCCAGCAACCCTACAATAACGCGTCCTGCCTGGGTGAGTAAGAGCGAGAATGAAAGCAGGGTGCCAGATGCAGTAAATCTGAGTTTCCAACGTCCAGGTAAGGGTTAGTGTTATAAATACTGAGTTTATCTTGATTGTTCCTTTTTACATATGGGTTTAAAGCTAGTGGTCCTTCTCTCTCATCCCCATGCCCCTCCTCCACAGGCATTAGAAGTTATTTCTGGAAAGGAATGGGGGTGGGGGGAATAATTACAATGGCACAACCTGCAGGGCCCTGGCCGCTCCATGCTTTTAATCTGATTTGGAGAGCTGGGGTGATGCAGTGGCTGCTGCTGGTGGCATTAACGCCTGCCGCACATGATAGGCTTACGGGGGAGCCAGGCGCAGGCTGTCCCATCACTCTCCAGCAGGGAGGGGAGGTCAGGAGTCCAGAGATCTAAGGCTGAGCCTGGCCAGGCGTGGGGGGCAGCTCTTGGCAAGGTGGAATGCAGGGAACAGATTCCTCAGCGCTCTGTCTCACAGAGCTGTTTGGATTTCACAGCATGTCGCCTGTCTCGGCTCGCTGCTCCAAAACGAGAGACATCCAGGTTCCAGAGGGTGCAGTTGTTCTGCTGGAATCGTCTGTCCTTTGGACTCCCTCTTCTGCTGTTCTTGAAACGAGCTCCCACAGGGAGATGGGAAAACCCCGCTAGTGAATGACACTGGGAAGCATGTTGTTCAGCAAGTGATTAGATGAAGGCGGGTAAAGCCCAGTAGGAAGAACTACTGGTGGACATGGAGCAAAACTCTGGACCCAATTACCCCTAAGCCTGGAGGAAGGCAGCGGTACTCGGATCTGGAATTTGTGCTGGGGCCTGTTTCTATGATGGGCTCAACCAAAACCACAGAGGCAAACACCCCCAAACCCTAGGATTTGAGGTACACTGACACCCCTCAGTAGGGTGACCGGACAGCAAGTGTGAAAAATCGGGACAGGGGATGAGGGGGTAATAGGCACCTCTATAAGACAAAGCCCCAAATATTGGGACTGTCCCTATAAAATCAGGACACCTGGTCACCCTACCACTCAGGTGCATCTCTCATTGCAGCTTGCTCTCAAAATGTACTCTTTGTGTTGAAGCTTAGCAGACTGCCTAGGGCTCTTGTTTTGTTTTGCTATATAATGAACACAATGCAGTCAAACAGAAACGTAGTTCAAGGAATTTCTAACCAAAAACCAGGATTGTTCTCTGGTCACACGAGCATAGTCTCATAGGCGTGTGTTGAAGGCCTGTCTCTCACCATGTCCCTGCCACAGTGGGGCTTTCTAGGTGCTACAATAATAGAAATAATGATAATCTGCCTAAATTCCAAGGAAGTTCACAGCCACACAAGGTTTTTTATTTTTATTTTTTTGTAGCAAGGAGAAGAAATTGGGGTTTAGGGGAAAGTCCGCTTTCCCCAGCCTGCATGCTTGCAGAACTGTTTTGTATGGTTATTGGTGCTTTGGTGGTGAAGTAGATTTCACTGTGTTTGTGTGAACACCTGGGTTTTCATAGATTCCTCCATCAGAAGGGACTATGGTGATCCTCTAGTCTGACCTCCTGTATAACAAGGCCATAGAACTTCCCCAAAATAATTCCTAGAGTAGATCTGTTAGAAAAACATCCCAGGTTCATTTAAAAATTGCCAGAGATGGAGAATCCCACCACGGTTCTTGGTACATTGTTCCAGTGGCTAATTACCCTCAGTGTTATTTCCACTCTGAATTTGTTTAACTTCAACTTCTGTCCATCGGATCATGTTAACCCTTTCTCTGTTAGACTGGAGAGCCCATTAGAGTCATGGATAGGCTCAGAGCAGGAATTTGGCCAGTGTGGATGTGGTGTGATCTAAGGTAGTGAGTTGCTCCCCTACAGGGCTCGTTGGGGGCGTGGAGTGTCCAGTGCTATAGACGAGGTGTTGGTCATGCCAGCATGCAAGAGGCATGGACAAAAGTCTCGCTACTACTGTCAATGTACAAGCAGGAATTCCGAGGTTGTACTGATGAGAGAGAGAAAGTGGCCTGGGATGAGGAGAAGGAACGGCAAATGGTCTGTTTCTGGCCCCAACGTGTGAGTAAGGGCTGCAGGATTGGTCACCGTATTTGTAAAGCAGGAGTAATGAAGTGTGGCTGTCTTTATCCATACCTTGCAGTGGTCTGTTCAAGAGCATGGAGCATGAGGGCCCACCAGATGCTTTTCTGAGAGTGCTTCTCAGATGTATTGGACTGTTTCAGCACTGTAGGGGCTAATGCACTCAGGCCCAGTACTCCCAGAATTCCCACACCTACTCCTCTCTGTGATCCCTAGTTTCTGGTGCCTTCTGCTGCCTAAGGATAGGGGGCAGAGTGGAACATCTGGACTCACGGTGGAAATGTCTGAGGCTTTGGCAAAGCAGTGACAGGGGTGGAGGAGAGGCAAGGGCCGAAACCCAAGCCAGACTCTGCAAAATAAATAAACCCACAGGGTTGGCCTCAGGATTTGGGATAAGGACAGGGATGCAGGAGGAGCGTGTGAATCCTGCCGAAGGATCTGGTGAAAAGTGATGGGTTGAGAGAACCCTAAAGTCCTCTCTCTTCCGAGTCTCCACAACAGTGGCAGTGCATTCTTTACGACGTATGGTGTTTGCTTGGGCATTGGCGTATTCTGCTACCAGTGCATGTTTTTCCTCTATCTAGTTTTCCCCTTCTGATGCAACTCCCACTAGAGCAATCCTGTGCTCCATTCAAGCCGGGCTCCCCAGGCCCAAGTTCATCTCCGTGGGGTAACTCCATTGACTTGGGTGTGTTTAATCTGGCCTGTATTGCTTGGAAGGTGTGCATGGGGCAGGGCATGTGTGGGTCCAGATACAGCAGCCCATCTCTGTGATGGGGGTTTAACGTATTGTCTGTCAGGTTATTTTTCCAGGAAGAAATGTGGTGTTTTCCCTAGTAACTGTCAAAAGAAGCTTGTCCCAGCAAGTTGGCCTTGAAAAGAAAATACGGCATAATATTATCTTTCGAGGAACAAGTGCGTCCTCATTTAATCTGAAAATCTCTCACCTCCGGAATGCAGCCTGGAAAGGGGGCATGGAATGTATCCCAGGTGGGCAGCTGCTGACCCCCACTTTCTTCCCAACCTGTGCTCGAAAGGCTGCAAAACCCAGCTGAAACAAGTTGCGCACAGCATGGTCAAAGTGAGACTTTCTTTTGAGGTCACTTAGCTACTGCCCGTGGAGCAGCGGGGTCCTGGGTTGTGTCTCTGCTCTTGTAATCTCTAGGATCTGCACTGGAACAACTCCAGGTATGGGAGACAACAGACACCGGAACTCTTCAGCTCTAAAAGCACAGGTGTCTGCCTCTTGGGGTAAAGTCGAAGGTTGACTTCTGAAGCAGCAGGGTTTGAGCAATGCATGGGGCTGTAGTCTAATCTGGTAGGTCAAATTGTAAAGAACAGCCGGAAATGCAGGCAACACTGCAGTCTAGAGTACAGGAGAGGAAGTTAGTTGGTCCGGGTTCTGGTCCCACAGCATTGATTTGCTGAGTGACGTTGGGTAAGTCACTTTGGCCAACGTTTTCAAGAGTGGCCACCGAATTTGGGGGCCCCAACTTGAATCTGATTTTCAGAGGTGCTGAGAACCTGCATATCCTATTTTATCCTCTATAGGTTCTTCTGTCATCCTCAGCACAGTAATAGCTGAGCACCTTCCAGTAGTGCGTTGAGGGACGTGACTAACACCCGTCACATGTTGCTTTTTCTCTCACCCTCTTCCCAGGGGGAGAAGCGTGTGCAGAGGTGTGTCTTGTTTGGGGAAGCAACGGAGTCGGGTGGCACCTTAAAGACTAACAGATTTATTTGTGCATAAGCGTAACAGATTTATTTGGGGAAGGTATTAGGTTTTTCCAAATATACTTGTTGCTGTGTATTTATGTTAGAGAAGGCAAGGTCAAAGAAATGCAACTTGCCCTTGGAGAGGAAGGTGGTGAGGGTCATGATGGTTCTTAGTTCCTAGGGAAGATGGTTCAACAACCCCTGAGAAAGCTCCGTCTCCTGCACAGGTGATCTTTACCCTTATTGTGATGAAAGTGCTCAAGGCTTCTTAAAATCAGACTCTCACTCTCTCCAGTCTCACACCCTGAATCAGCAGTCACTTCTGAAAATTCTGACCTTTGGTTTCCCATTTCTATAAAATGGGAAAATAATGATTCTTCGCCTCTGCCCTTTGTGAAGTGTTTTGAGGTGAAAAGTGTGAAGTGTTGCCATTTCTTGTCTATATATCTGGTGGCTAGATGGAAACTTCCCTCATACGTCTCTCTCTGCTGGGCAGATCCTTAAGAAAATCTTATTTCATGTTGATCTCTGAGCAGGAGCAAGAGTGACCTAGCCCGATTCCAAGGAAGGCGTTTTTGCTCTCATGCAGCCACCATCTGCATTGATTGTTCATTATTATGAACGCTTTTATTTTAAGAAACTGGCCCCTCGTTAGTGTGGGAGCCCCAAGCCCCTGTTTCACAAAAGGCACGTTGTGCCTCTCTTACCTTTTCACAGTATGCACTTTAATTTTCGGTTTGCAGCGCTCGCCATGTAATCTCGAGGCGAGGGAAGCTTTCAGAGAGCTCTCACTCAATAACTCAGCCCTGCCTGCAGCACTAGTGAGGTATTTTACACTCTGGCTAGGCAGATAATTAATCATTCCTCGGGGCTGGGGGAACTTTTTTAAAAAAAGAGAGGGACTTTCCAGGACCCGGTGCCCTTTCCCCTTGATAATGTGGTGGAATGTCACATGCTTGGACGGGCCTTGGGACAGGAAGAGTGTGTGGGAGGGAGGGGAGACTAGCTCACCTCTGAGAAAGCCAGCAGATGTAATAATCATAGAATTATAGAATCCTAGACTTTAAGGTCTGAAGGGACCATTATGATCATCTAGTCTGACCTGCACAACGCAGGCCACAGAATCTCACCCACCCACTCCTGTATCAAACCCCTAACCTATGTCTGAGCTAGTGAAGTCCTAAAATGTGGTTTAAAGACTTCAAGGTGCAGAGAATCCTGCAGCAAGTGACCCGTGTCCCATGCTGCAGAGGAAGGCGAAACCCCCCCCAGGGCCTCTGCCAATCTGCCCTGGAGGAAAATTCCTTCCCGACCCCAAATATGGCGTGTGGGGGGGGGGAAGAGGGGGTTGGAGGAGGAGTGTGGGCGGAGACACACTTCCTCACCACTCCACTTGAGAGACTGCTTGACCATGGCAATGCTCCCTCCTCGGTCTGTGGGCTGCTCCTCTCGGCCATGTGTTTAGTGTTATTAATGTTCTTTCACGAATGACTTTGGGATTTTCTTTAAAAAAAAAAACCCCACCTTGATTAAAATTCACTGTGCAGCATTGTTAACTGGGGGTTTAATTGCAAAACTCCTGCACTAGCCATGGGAATAACTGGGCAAGTAGTGAGACCTTCCCCCTGGCTAAGAGATTCCATTTCATGCCCTGGCCCATAGCTACCTAGTGGGAAAGCCTTCTCCGTCTGGGTTCTCCATTGCCTGAAGTGTTCAACTCAGGATTGGATGGCTTTTTAAAAGATTTGCAATAGCTCACCCATAAATAATGGGCATGATGTAGGAGTTATTGGGTGAGTTTTTCTGGCTTATTTTGTACAGGAGCTCAGGCTAGTTGGTCATAATGATTCTTGGTTCCTTCTGGCCTTCTACACAAATTGGGAACGGGCAGTTTTAGTTAAGAGGTGCAACTGATCTTTAAGAGATAAAGGGCTTAGAAGAGGCCCAAGGTAATGGAAACACGTATCTATGTAGGTATTTCTAATGTGCCCATCACCATGGTATCTCAATGCCAAGTAATGTTTTCTATCACCTGGAGCTGTGCATGAAATAAAAGAGCACTTATTTCTCAACCGACTGATTAAAAGTGTGTCTGGAGCGACAGAGGGAAATGCAGTTGGTGGGTGACATGCAACAAGGTGCTGGTGGGTACAGGGGAAAGCCCAAGAAACTAAGTTATTGTCTGCCATATCCTATGTCTGTATATAAACAAACACCTAGCCCCATTCTTAGCCTGAGCAGGGCAGAGAGCTGCAGTGGATGTGTTTTGCCCTCTCCAGATAAGGCTTCCTCACGTTTTAACATTTTCACTTCAGCATGTTCCTCTTCCTTTGTTGGCCTGTGTCGGGGCAGAGGTTTGTTATTGAAGTTCAGAAAGTGAAAGGCACCGTCACCTGGTAACTCAGCCTGTTTATTTCTGTTGTGACAGTTGTTGTGAATGTCAGGTGACGGCAAAGCCCAGCTTGGCCGCTCTCCATGATATGCAGGAGTTCTGGTTGACATTGGACATCGCTAGGAGCTATCTGGTTTTCCATGAGAATCTTGTTTTGTCTTGCAGGGTCCATGTCCCTTCCTGTAGTTTTCCATTTAGTTGTGTTTTTTTTCCCCCCATAACTTCTGAAAAAGCATCGATGAGCTGGAAACATGGAGCTTTACCACATGGTGTAGAACTTGCCAGTTTCACTGACATATCTATAGGAAATGTCTATGCAGGGGGACCCACCTTTACCTCATAGCCTCTAAAGCCAGAAGGGACCATCATGATCATCTGGTCTGACCTCCTGCACACCATAGGCCATTGACCCTCACCCAGCCACTGCTGTAGTAGACCCATAGACTCTGGCTGAGTTACAGAAGTTCTCAAATCTTGATTTAAAGATTTCAAGTTACAGAGAATCCACCATTTACTCTAGTTCAAACCAGCAAGTGACCTGTTCCCCACACTACAGAGAGAGGCAAAAAAACCCAACCCCAACAACAACAACAACAACCAGGGTCTCTGCCAATGTGACATGGAGGAAAAATCCTTTCTGACCAAATATGGTGATCAGTTAGACCCTGAGCATGTGGGCGAGACCCACCAACCGGCTGGGAAAGAATTCTCGGTAGTAACTCAGAGCCCTCCCCCTCAAGGATCCCATCACCGGCCATTGGAGAGATTTGCTAACAGAAGTCACAAATGCGCTACATGCCACTGTAAGCTATTTCATCAGATCATTCCCTCCATAAACTTAATAAGCTCAGTCTTAAAACAAGTTAGGTTTTTTGCCCCCACTCCCCCCCCTGGAAGGCTGTTCCAGAACTTCACTCCTCTGATGGTTAGAAACCCTTGTCTAATTTCAAGCCTAAAGGTACTGACAGCCAGTTTATATCCATTTGGTCTTGTGCCAACATTGGCCCTTAACTTAAATATCTCCTCACCCTCCCCGGTGTTTATTCCTCTGATGTATTTAGGGGGAGCAATCATATCTCTCCCTTGTCCTTAGTTTTGTTAGGCTAAAAAAGCCAATCTCCTTAAGTCTACTCTTGTATCGTAGGTTCTCCAGTCCTCTGATCATCCTAATAACCCTTCTCTGCACATATTCCAGTTCGCATTCATCTTTCTTAAACATGGGAGACTAGAACTGCACACACTAATCCAGATGAGGTTTCACCAGTGCCCGGTATAATGATAATATCACTTCCTCATTTCTACTGGAAATACCTCGCCTGATGCATCCTGTGATTGCATTAGCCTTTTTCATGGCCACATCACTGGTGGCTTGTTAGTCATCTTGGGATCAACCAGTATAGCTCTTTTTCCTTTGTCACTTCCAACTGATATGCCCTCAGCTTATAGCAAAAATTCTTGTTCTTAGTCCATGAGTGCATGACCTTATATTTTGCACTATTCAATTTCATCCCAGTTTTCAAGGTCATCCAAATCTTCTTGTATAATATTCCAGCCCTCCTCTTGGCAGTACCTCCTGACTTTGTGTCATCGCAAATTTTATTAGCACACACCCACTTTTTGTGCAAAGATCATTAATGAAAGTGTTAAATCAGATTGGACCCAAGACCAATCCTAGAGGAACTCTACTAGTAACCTCCTTCCAGCCTGACAGTTCACCTTTCAGCATGACCCTTTGTAGTCTCCCATTTAACTGGATCCTTATTGACCTTTCAATTCTTTGATTAATCCCCATTTTCTCAAATTTAACTAATAATTTCCCATGTGGGGCTGTATCAAATGCTTTACTGAAATCCTGGTGGATTAGATCTACTTTCCTTTCCTTCGTCTAGAAAATCAGTTCTCTTCTCGAAGAAAGAGAACCGGTTGGTCTGGCACAATCTACCTTTTGTAAAATCATGTTGTATTATATCCCAGTTACTATTTTTCTCTGTGTCCTTAACTACTCTCTCTTTCAAAAATTTGTTGAATACAGTTGAGGCCAAATTAAAGGGCCTGTAGTTTCCCAATCACTCCCCCCCCCCCCTCCTAAATACAGGTACTATATTTGCAATTCTCCAGCCATAGCTTATGATCCCCAAGTTTATGGATTTATTAAAAATCCTTGCTATTGGGCTTGCAATTTCATGTGTGTTCCTTTAATATTCTTGGAGGGAGATTATCTGGGACCCCTGATTTAGTCCCATGAAGTTGTTTGAATTTACCTATTATAGTCATCTCTCTCAATCTATTGCCGTCTTATCTCCGCATCCCATGTCCCCCTTTCTGATTTCTAGGGATGGTCTCACTTCCAAAGAGAGCGAGATACCTTTGCTTAGAACTCTGACTTGTGGGAACGAATGAGGATCTGGAGTTGAATCGTGTCACTTATGCAGGAAAGCAGGGAGACGGACGATGACTTTGAAACATTGTAATATTAAGGCTAGTTCTTGACACACACGCATCACTTCCAAGGCTCATATGAAATGTCTCCACTCTAAGAATAGCGTCAGGAAAATTGTCAGATTGCTCCAGGTCCTTGTAGACCTGTAAAAAGGGCCCCAAATCTACAGGGGGGAAACACTGTAGACTTGGCAGGTCTGCATTGTCGGTCTTATCAGCCCCATTAAAGTCGATGTAAATCTTTCCAATGGAGTTGGACTGGGACCAATTGTGATCTTATTACTGGGCACTCACGGTAGCATCAGACTCATGTCATTGACTGATAGGTTGTTGCGTCTGAGGATTTTACTCATGAACCCGTCCTTGAGAGGAAGATCGGGAGATATACTTGCCAAAGAGAAGAAATGGTGGTGAAGACAGAAAATGTAATGTTGTAGACACAAAATCAGCAATGATGGCAAATCACTTACCTTGCGTAGGATCCTACAGCTATAGAAAATGTTCTTGTTTGAGCAGTCAGTTGTATAAATACAATGTGCCTAAAACTGCCCATTGAAAGATGATATTATACAATGTGCATCATGGTGTAGTTGGTGTGTGCAAGAAGTTTGGGATGGAGAAATGAATCAGAGGAGCTGAGCACTTGGGGTCCTTATAGATCCTGTGGTGCTTTTATAAATGTGTGTGTGTTAACTTGTTGGTTGCCCAAATCCCAGCTCACTTAACTGCATGATCTTCACTCACCTAAGTTTCCTGGGCTGTTTCAAATGGATACCCACTCCGCTCCTAAACTGTGTTGTGTAGCATGGCAGTTAATCAGCGACACCATTCTACAGGGTGGTTTTTCCGCATCCCTTTCCCATCTCGTGTGTGGTGTGAGGCTTTATTGGTGATTGTTAATAAAAAGCCTCAGGTTCTGGAAGATTGCAGAGACACAAATAGAGGAATCGCCTGGCAAAGGGAAATTCTGGTGTACCCACATAACACAAGCCCCCAATACAGTTATACACAGGAGATCAGGACTGGAATAGCAGGACTGATTAAAATACATGGCCAGAGCTCCCAGGTCAGAAACACCAGGAGATGCTGTGGGCCAGGGATGAGGTATGTTGGCAGAGCTGTGTGGTGTGGGTGTCGGACTGGAATATCAAGAGGCGCTGAAGTGCACTGGGGGAGCTGAATGGATGCCACAGGACAGGAACAGCAGGTGTATTGCACAGTGTGCATTGGCATTGGCTCATTAGGCATTTTCAATGGGATTAGTGCCCTGGTCTCTCACCTCCCTGCACACGATATACAGCCTTTCAAAATGTTCTCTCTTTCTTTTCCTCTCTTCGCAAATATTCCAGCGGCCATTTTGACCGCTAATGTACAATGCTTTGCTCTGCCAAAGCTGCCTTGAACTTGCTTCCTAGAAAATGAGATGAGGCTGATTAAGTGCTTCTGAGTGGGTTGTATTTAGCATTTCAGGGTTGGATGCAAGGTAAAGAACACAAGAGTGTGTAATTAAAAAAAAAAAAATCCTCTTAGAAAAGTGCTCTTCACGTAGTTCTGATCCTTCAGCACAGTCGTGTGTTCAGCAGTTGGAAACTGGATGCTAAGGCTTGGGCTACGCTTAAAATTTATCCCGTCAGAGATGTGAAAAAACCACCCCCGCCAGCTACATTGCTATACTGACATATGTAGAAGCACACTCTGTGGGCATGGGCGTTTGGGTTGGTGGTATTCCTACACCCACAGAAAAACTCCTTCTGTTGGGGTACGCTGTGCCTGTGGTCTGTAGTGTAGACATAGCCTACTTCTTCTGCTGAGTGGAAATCGATCTTTAATCCAGTGTGTCCTACAACTGATATTGTGGCATAATTAAAATAGAAGGTGCATCCCCATGCGACTAACAATGAATTAAAGAAATTAGAGCTGGGAAAAGACATGTCTGGTTATCCAGTTTACCCTCCCACAGGGACCAAAACACGATCATCCCCTGTTTGGATCATCTCCCAGTTCAGATGACTGACATGATGCGGCTGCTACCTATTCCCTAAGGAAATTATCCCACAGTTTAATACAGCTCATTCTTCAGGAATTTTTTTCTGATATTCAGTTGGCTGTTTCATGCTGCCGAATGTAGCTTAATTAATCTCCCAGCTGTGTTTCTACACAGCCCTGACTTTACTAACGTTGTTTAGCATTGATAATGGGTTTGTTTCTGTGCAGTATGTATAGACAGCCCGTGCCCCAAAGAGCTTGTAATCTAAATGATAGACAAAGTGGACTGGGAAATCCAGAGAAATCTCCCCACCCACCCAAAACCCTTTCATTTCCTCAAAAACGATAATAAATTAATTTGGGTTTCAGGATGGGGTTTTTTTAATGAAGAGGGGGTGGGGTTTTGGTAGGAGGAAGGATGGTCCACTGGTTAGGAGGGTAGCCTAGAACTTGCAGGACTTGAATTCAGTTCCTTGCTCTGTCAGATTTTTCTGTGAGCTTGAGCAAATCACTTAGTGTGTCTTTTCTCCATCTGTAAAAAGGGGATAACAGCGCTGCCCTATTTCACAGGGGTGGCGTAAGGATAAATGTCTCAGAGACTCAGATCTGGTGAGGGGGGCCAGATGAGGATCTTAGTTCTCTGGGACTGGGAAGTCATTCTCAAGGGGGCAGCAGGTAGAAATACAGAGGGGCAAGAGACAGAAGACAACGGGGGTAGCCCCGCTGTTTTTGCTGAGAATGTCAAGCGGTGTCATTGCCTTCTTTAAAGCAAAAATCCTTGCGTTTTTCGGTCTGAAGCCAAGAGCCATATTCTCATTGAAGTAAATGGAATTACACCGGCAGAGAATTTGGCCCTGAAGCCGATGCATTGTTAAAGCATCTGAGAGGCTTGAGGGAGGAAAGTCCTCCGAGAATGCATTTCATGTCCAGCACTAGACATGCTTTATGGCCTCCAAGCGTGCCTTTGTGGCTTCCTAACGTTGAGCCGGTTCACGGCCTTTTTATGGCAGTCACAGTGAGTTCACTTCCCCCCACCCCCCTGCAAATCACTCTGCCTTGGGAAGCCAGACAGCGCACGTGTTGCAGCAAGACCAGTTTGGAGTGGAGGGTGAATCCAGGATCTGTGAACAGGAAAGAACCTAGATAGTCAGGCTGATAAAGGCGTTTCCATGAGGCATGCCCTATCCCAGGAATGCTTTCTGGGTTACAGCAGAATGTAGCACTTTTAAATACCTGGGGCTCATTAAAACCCTTTTGGGAAACTGCTCCCTCTATTGCGTGTATCCGTGCGGAATGCTCAGCACGCTTCCCTGGCTGTGGATAGAGCGAGTGAGAGAACTGCAGAACTACGGACTTCTTTTGCAGCTGTTTTTGCCTGGGGGAAAGGATAAGCACTGTAGTGATTTGGGGGCTGCGGCTGGGAAAGCTGCTCTCCAGCCCACTAGCAGGAATGCGCCAGGTCAATATTCTGAAGTGACTGACTGGGACAGACTGGGAGTTAGGGGCAAGGAAAGTTTTGGAGAACCATGCTGTGGCTGACCGTAGGAAACCCTTTTGTTAGCGCCACGTCTTGCACCGAGCAAAGCAGTCTGTCTCTCTGCACACATTGGAGCATGTTTGAACGGTCCCACGCTGTATCTGCTGCGCGCATCGTACCGGGTCCAGCCGAGGCCTTCAGATCTGGCTAATGGCAGGATTGTGAAAGTCCAAGGGGAATATGCTCAGATGCTGCTTAGGTCAAAGCACTAGAAGGCTGGTCCGGGGGTTAGGGTGCTAGCCTAGGACTCTGGAAACCCAGATGCAGTTCCCAGCTGTGCCACAGACTTCCGGTGTGACCTTGGGCAAGTCACTTTTCCCCTGTTCCCCATCTGTCAAATGGGGATAGAAAGGGGCATTGGGAGGATTAAACGTGTTCGACAGTGAGGTGCTCAGTTACCATGGTGATGGGGGGCCAGAAAGCAATGACATAAAGTGACCCATGCCGCTGTGCTGATTCTAACTCTCAATTACACTGTCTTATTTACAGCGTTGCCAGCCCCAAACACCCCAATCAATCATGAGATTGGCGTGCAAATCACGAGAATGTTCAAGATCATGATACCTTCTGGGCTCTGTTTGTTTGCCTTTGGCTTTTTGATCCTTCAGGGTTCACTCAAGTCAAGATTTAAAGCAGGTGCAATCTGCAGTGCTATTGTGTACAGAGCCAGCCTCTGACTCCACCGAGCAGGAGCCAACCATGAGGGCTAGAAACCTTTTTTAATGAAAGCTGAGCTTTTCATGTATTCACATGACTCCAGGAGCTGGGCCTTTATGAAAAACCCCAGTTATCAAGAGGGCTGTGATAAAATCATGGGGATTGGCAAAGGAAGCACAGCTGAACTGGATTTTCAAACTCTGCTCAGCTCTCTCGCTCATAATTTTAAGAAAACTCTCACCTGCAGACTGATTTCCCAGCTATGTGATTGGGAACATTTGGGTCCACAGTGAGTGAACTGCAAGTGACCTCTGAGAAGTAAGTGGCTTAATCAACGCTGTACTCTTCCCTTCACTTGCTAAAACTTCTGCATTTCCTCTTGATGGCTGATAAGGAGGGATTGAATTTATGAAAGAGATGAAGATGTTTGGATAAGGTACAATACCGGAGCAAGCTTGCCTGACAAGTTAAGGCCTGAAGGAAGCTAGTGGTGTCAGGAAAAAAAGCTTAGGTGGGGAAGGGGCATGGGAAACCTCCCCCATCAGGAACCAGTCAAACGTGACCCTTTGCAGGTGTGGCCTCAGGATTGCACACCTTGGGGAGCTCACGTTGAATTGATGCGTTCCGAAAATTGGCTCTGTTCTTGTCTTGCATAGCTCTGCAGGGCACAGCTGGGCCACCTGGCAGCTAAAGGAGCCCGGTGTTTGCTTCACTGCCCTTCTCGTTACATTCCTTTGGTGTGTGTGTGTGTACAGTATGCAACGCATGGCGTCATAGTGGCGGCAAGACGGCCTAATGAAAACTGAACAGAGTGAAGAGGTGCACGCCCTGCTGCTTAGCAAAAGGGGATCGATAATGGATACGGGGGAGCATCTCTGGGTGTAGCTGCCCTCTCCTGGATGAAATGTTACTCCTGCTAAAGGCGCCCCCTATTGGCTGAAGGCCCAAAGAGGCTATAAGGAGCAAAACTACCGCTGCTAAGAGAGATGCTCCTTTAGCTCGAATGGCAGGGGCTGGTGTTGAGCTGACTTGAGTCTTTTCTGGGGTCCGGGCTGTGCATTGTAGTTAATACTTTAGCGGCCGTGGAATTAGCTACACGTCACCCCAGAGAGACACATGTCTGTGAAACATGCGTCTCAGTGCAGCTGGACTTAATTGGAATGTCCCACTGGCTTGCACAGCTGAACACACCGTTTAGGGTTATGGAAATCTATTCCAACTTTCACCTTTATGGGATCTTCCTCCTCCAACCCCCCGATGCCCCTCCTCACATGACCACACCTCAAAAACGTGACTCGGGGGAATGTGGCTGCAGAGCCTGGCTTTTATTTATTTCCGTGTTCTCACGGGCTCGTTCGACCATGTCAGGGAGGCTGACACCTGTGTGTCTGTGAGATCCCAATCTTCGGGGGTATTTTTAGACACGCCTTATCAATGCGCAAAGACCATGAATCATGTTTAGTAAACGGAGACGTTTCTGTTCCAAATACGGCTTGGAAAATAAACTTGAGTTCCAGAGCAAGAGAAACTTGGAGAAGGGGGCAGGTCTGAGGGGAAAGATCTGAGAAATGAAAGACTGATCCCAGTGCCACGGGGAAGGTGGGATTGTCCAGACTGGGAAAAGCACATGTAAACACCCCTCGTTGTTAGAACGTACTGGGCTCTCAAGGAGAGCTGACCTTCCCAGTCCCCTTTGAGAAAGGAGGAAAACATTCTGGATATTGCCAAAAATGTTTTTTTGCAGTGTGAACCTTCACATAGCTATTTACTGGGGTGTTTGGGAAGAACAGGTGCCCTGGGATCTCCCCGACCTGAAAAATAAACCATCCCATTCTGGTGACCCTCCTACCTGCCAAGGTAGGGGTGTGTTTCATGAGCTGTAAGTAAAGAAGCAGGAGGAAGCAGTCGTGTGGGAAAGGGAGCTTTATTCCCACTTCGCCCACCCTATTTCACTGGTAATAAACAATGCAGCTGGAAGGCAAAGTTGCAGGAAAGAAATTGTTATGAAGTATGCTGATGGCCAGTATTCCATACTGAGCTTCCACAGTTTGAGAAACAGCACTAGCAGCTTGGTCACTGCTTGAATTTCCTGCGCTTCTTGGTGCCACGCCCAGCGAAAGGCCCTCCTGAAATCTGTCCATTTCTGCCCAGTCCCACTCATCATGCTGTTGTGTGAATGCTCTTTCTTCCGGGGCCAACTTTGTCCACTTTGATCAGCTTGTACTGAATTTGCTGCTGTTTCTATAGAGTTTTGCAAAGGGAAAGGTCTGCCTTTGCGGAATCAAAATGAGGTTTAGCTCATTGGCCTTCCCCCAGATCTCATACACTTGCGCTAGTTCAATAATAATGCCGAGCTCTTCTCTAGTGTTTTATATCGGCAGATCTCAAAGTGCTTTGCAAAGAAGATCAGCATCAGTATCTCTGCTTTCCAGAGGCGCAGAGCAGGAAAGGGGCTTGCCCAAGGGCAGCCAGCCCGCCAGCAGCGGAGTTGGGAATTGAACTGGGATCGCCTCATAGTTAAAGTCCAGCGTGAGATGTTTATTGTTGCTTTACACACCAAAGGTTTTCACAGCACCGATCTTTTCCCTGGTTCCTTTTGCATCTGAACTTGGTAATTGCTAAAAGCTGTGGGGAATGGTGCCAGTTTCCTTCAAGATCACCTTGGATGGAGCTTGCTGCCTCCCATCAAATTGCCCGGGCACTAAACCGTCTGCAGCTTGGAGCAGTGCAAGCCCCGCTGCAGATTAGTGTGTGCGCAGAACTAACTGGGGCATGGGCAGGAGTGAACTGGGGCTCAGGGCCCTGGGGCATCAGCTTAGAGTACCAGCCACAAGAAACAGTGCTGGGCACATGTCTCAGTGGGTGGCTGCATTCTGTGTGAATCTCAGGAATTGGGGGATGAGTTATTAGACAGAGCTCGGCTGTGTTCTGTCGCACAAGAGAACCTGGCTCTGGATTCTACTTCCAGTCTCCTTCTCCTCGACGGGGGAGGGGTTGCTTTGCAGCCAGTGGCCCATTTGGTCAATGATGGCCGACCTTGCAGAAGTTTCATTCAGGCCCCGGCGCACAGAGCTTGTGCTGCGATGCCTTTTTTTTTTTTTCTGTGTCGTGCCCCTTTAACTTTCTAAGAGAGGTGCAGCAGCCATTTTGTTCTCCGAGCGGCTGCAGCCTGTAACAGTGGGAAGCAAACACCCTGTGCTCTCCCAGGGAAATGTTACTTTTGTTTGCTCTTGTTTTTTTCCCGCCTTAAACCTAAAATGTCTCATTTTAGACTGAAAAGCTGTATTTTACTCTTTGCAAATCAAAACACAACAGGCATTGTAGTTACAACACCCTCCAGGAGCCGAGATGAGGATCTTTGTGTTTGGGCAAATTTGAGGGGGGTGGACGGGAAAGAATGTAGGCTCTTTGTAGCCCTGGGCATATACAACTCCCCCCATCACTACCTTCTGCTCCCGGGGAGGGGAAAGTAACTTTGGCTGACATCTCCATTAAAAGCTGCAGCAGTTAATTGGTTGTTTGTGCAGAGAGGGGAATGCCTACAGGTGATTTATCTTGACATTTATAGAAAGCATAAGGGTTTACTCATTCATAAAATGTAGGAACAGTGGTTTTTTCCTGCATTGGCTGGGCTTTGGAGCAGCTCTAACGTTATTGTAGCTGATTGTAATCGTTTCCGGACATGCCCCAATATGCCTAGAGGAGGTTGCATGGGAACAGTAACAATGTGGGACGGGAGGGCAAACCTGCTCGACAGGAATGGGATCAAATTGGAGCTAACAAATCCTCTTCCTCCCTCGTGTTTTCGGAATGGCAGCCTCAAGAAGCAGGCAAAGGGGACGGTCTCCTTGATTGACACTGAGGGGCTGAGACGCAGTCACATGTTAGCTTGCAAGATTCCCGGTGGCTCTGCTGCTAGGGAAGGGTGGGGCAGGGAATGACTTTTTAAAACTTCTTCCAAAGGGAATTTTAGTGCTTGTCTTTCAGCCCCGGATAGAGGAGCCTTCCATCGGCCGAGCCAGGACAGCTTGGGCAATGGCTGTGCCATCTTTCCCGTCCTTCAGTGTGCCTGATCCCTGTCCTGGAATAATCTTCCCATGCAGGTCTGAGGGCTGCGGAGGCTCCTTGGATCCATTCAGTCCTTGGCTTTGCCTCTAACCTTTCCAATTGGGGTGACAGTTTTCACAACACGGATACCTGTCTGCTAGCAACGAGACCGAGAGTCACGGATTTATTTTTCCAGAGAAGTCCACTGGTGGCAATGGGCCACATCCTTACTTATTGCAGACTAGCATATTCGTTATAGTCCATGGAGTTACACCAGCTTAGGATCTGGCCCAATGTATTTTGCTTGTTACTTACCTGAGCTGGGTTCAGTAGTCTCAGAGGTAAAGGGCTCTGTATCATATGAACTTTGCCATCTAGCAAGCCATGAGCAAGGAAGGCATTCTGAAATAGTGTTGCACAGGATGTTGCAAAAGGAATCCAAGTTATCTGATTGGCGCTTGGGCTGGATTCAGATCTGGTGTCACACCCCTAAAATCAATGGAGTGAAATCAGTACAAGATCAGAAATCCCTTGTCTGTTTTGCAACATGTTGTTGGCGGGGGGAGGAAACCCCATGTTAAGTAAGAGAGCGCACGCTGCTGGAACGAGCTGAAATCTACCACTTGCAAGCATTAGTATTATGGGATGTTTTTTAACAAAGGAGAAAGCCATGGTGGAGCACACGTACTGCTGACACCCAATAGCTCGTGTGCACGTACATTGGCCACCCAAGTAAATTCATCACCTTTTATTACAAGACTTTACAGCATGTCCCAGTAACACAAATTATTCTCTTTCCTGAGGGAATCACAACTGTGGCCAAAATCATGTGTGAAGTATCAGCACATGGGACATTTTCGAAAGGCTACCCGGTGCTTTCTTCGAGAACAAGCACACAAACTCTGATGCCCTGTCACTAGACCTGCTTGGGAATTTTTCAGCAAAATGTCGGAAAAAGTCGATTTGTCAAAACCGACACTTTTGTGGAAACGTTTCAGTTTTGATAAATCTTGCGTCTAGAAGCTGCTCAGGGTGGCATTGTCTGGTCACAGCCAGAGATAGGAAGACTCTCTCTCTCTCTCTCTCTCTCTCTCTCTCTCTCACTTTTTCAAAACCCGGCCCTGTCGTCTCACACACCTTTAACACGTGTCTTGTCCCTGGCAGCCTCTGGCCAGTTCAATGTGCACACTAAGAGGTTTTTTGCTGGCCATTGCAGACAGGAGAAGCAGAAGCAATGAACTGGGGAGGAGTGTGGAGGCTGTGAGGGTAGCGTGCTCTAGCGTGTAACGCACAGCGCTGGATGTCAGATGTTCGGGATTCTATTCCTGGCTCTGCATAGGTGCTCCATTCAATGGCTGTTATCAGCAGGGAATGCCCAGCTATCCCCCACTTACGAGTGGGGATAGTGCTCCATCGAAGCCATTAGATTGAAAATCACCGAGCTCAGCAAAATTTGGTGGCGCTTTCCTTTTGAACCACGAGCCACAGTGAGTAGCTTTGGCCGAGGGAGACAGAACAGTGCGCGCCTTAACCAATTTGCTAGCTGGAATACAACAGGGCCTGCTGGCACCCCACAGCTGAGATTAACCAAAAAAAAAAAAATAAATTGCAATCTCTCCTGAAAGCCCCCGTGAACTGGAGCAAAGCAGACTCATCCATGCTCTGCCAGGTTGGTGTGGCTTGCTCATCTGAGTGTTTAATAAACAGTGGAGCTAATGAGGAGAAACCTGGCTGGAGTTCACTGAAGGTGATGAAAAGTCTGACCTGCTCTTTAAAGCTACACTTGAGAGCAGCTATTGACAAGTCCCATCACATGACTGAGTGATAATGCTTGGCGGTGGTCTTCTCCTCCCCACCCCCCCAGCATCTTTCCGCTGACGATTTCCAAGTGCTTTACACCCAGTGTGAAGCTCATGCCCCCCCACTAGTGGGTCATGTATTATCTTGCCTATGGGGAAACTGAGGCTCACAGTAGTTTGAATGCGGGATCCTTGCAGCCTCTGGTGCAGTGGGGAAATGGTTCACTTGTCTTTTGCTGCAAGCCCCCCTCTGTTTTTTTTCCACCTCTTGGGAGTGGCTGAGTCTAAGTTTTGAAAACAGCGTATTAGGGCATGACATACACTAGTGTTTGAGCAGGTGAGCTTGAGTAATTCACCAGGGGGATGGTGACTCAGATCCACCTGGCTGCAGCAGGAATAGTTCCTTTGATGGGGTTTGCTCAGCACATGCTCCTTCTCTTACCTTCCTTTGGAAACGGAAACCTCCGCCCTGCACTTTCTGGGTTTGGGCCCTGGATCCACAACCAAGCAAAATGAAAACGTCCCCTCTCGCGAATGTTGCTTTTCATGAGGCTTGGCCAGGATCTCTTTAATTTGGGCCCTGCAGTACTGAAGCATTTACCCATGGGTTGGACTCTAAGCATGGGCATCATCGCCCTGACTTCAGCAGGACTGCTCACGTGCTTAATGTTAAGCACTTGCTAAAGTGTTACTCTGGAGCAGGGCCTTAATGGGTTCTCCTTGATGTCTCTCTACCTTCATAACCTCAGTCACTCTGTGTCTGTTTCCTCACCTGTAAAATGGGGCTAATACAGGGGGTTGTGAGGCTTAGCTAACGTTCGCAGCTGAACCCATCTACCACGGCAGACTGAAGCGGGGTGAAACGGAATATTATGGGAAGCAACGTTAGCCGCAGCTCCTGATCTGGACAAGGACTGGTGATTGGAGGTGGGGGAGTATTGGCTACTCTCCCTTGACTGCTGAGCTAGTTAAGATCCTTATCCTGCGTTCAGGAATGAACCTAGCTCACCCCATGTGCACCCTCAAGTCCCTGTACTGAAATCCCATGGGTCGGTCTGCACTGCGATAAAAACCCAGTAGCCCCGAGTCTCAGAACCTGGGTCAATTAATTTGGGTTCGCGGGGTTGGGCTGTGGGGCTAAAAATTGCAGCGAAGGTGTTCGGGCTTGAGCTGGAGGTCTGGCTCTGAGACTGGACCCCCCCCCCCCACGTGGTTTCAGAGCCCAGGCTGCAGCCGGAGCCCGAACGTCTACACTGCGATTCTTAGCCCCACAAGCCTGAGTCAGCTGACCTGGGCCAGCTGCAGCCGTGCCAGTGTCTCTTATTGCCACGTAGATGTAGCCTATGTGACCCTGCTGTAAAGCAAAACCAGTTCCATTGCTACCCTGCAGCATCCAGATTAGCAACTGGCCCAAGCCTAAAGACTGCATCCAGCCCCCTCCCCCACCAACCCCAGTAGCTGGCAGTTCTTGTGGTTTTATTATGGGTCTTCTGGGACTGGGTCTCCTGGAGACAAGAGAGAAGGTGAGAATCTCCAGCTGGCTTCATTACAAGAAAAAGGAAGTTTTTCACCCTTATGGTTGTGGAGAAAAGGTTGAAAATTTTAGTGACTCAAGGGCACCTTAAAGACTCAAAGACCAAAAATAAATACAATTAATGGAGCTATCCTATCTCCTAGAACTGGAAGGGACCTTGAAAGGTCATCAAGTCCAGCCCCCTGCCTTCACTAGCAGGACCAAGTACTGATTTTGCCTCAGATCCCTAAGTGGTCCCCTCGGCCCCCTCAAGGATTGAACTTACAACTCTGGGTTTAGCAGGCCAATGCACAAACCACTGAGCTATCTCCCCCCCCCGAAACCAAATAAAAATAATGTAGTATTTTTTAAATCTCGTGATGTTTTGGGGCCTGACTCGTGATTTTTGGATGGCTTCCGTACATCTGGATCCACACCCTAACTTTGTTGCTCTCTGTGTTATAACCAGGGGGGGAAGTAACTCCAGACACTTACCGGTACGGGGCTGGGGCCCCTCTGGCCTGGAAGGGGCGGGGCTGGGGGCCAGCATCCCCCAGCCAGCCCTTTCAGTACACCTGGTCCGCGCTGCCTGGGGCTCCAGATGCCACTGCTGCAGTAGTGCTTTAATGTGGGCTGCGTGCGGGCAGGTGCGGGTTCTTACCGGTACACCGTCCTGGCCCGTCCCGGCTCACTTTCGCTCCTGGTTATAACAGACCTGAGCCGAAACTGGAGCTCCAAGCTCTCTGCTGAGCTTTGGGGGTGTCTGGATCCCACTCTGAACTCAGCAGCTCGGTTCCCGTCTCTGATTCCGACAGGAATCCTACCAAGCTGGAGTCCTATCTCCAAGCCTCAGCCCTGTTCTTTCTCGGGGTGGCAGCACAAAGCAAGTGGACATGCTCATTGTCCTCTTGCCTGGGCCACAAGGAACCTGCCTCCCCCGCTTTCTTATGTTTTAAAGCTCAGGCAACAATATTCAGGTTTGCACAAAATACGATCCCTGCAAAGGGAGGCTCCGTGTGTTCTTGCCCTTGGCTCTGGTCTAACAGAAAGCAAACAAGGACTTGGGGGGCAGAGAACGTAGCTAGTAATGTTCATTCCTCGGCTGGCTTAGCGCCTTGATTCTTTGGGAGGAACTTTCTGACATTTCATTCACAAGATTTTTTTTTTTTTTTTTGCAGGGGAGGGGCCGATTAAATATAAATTTTCCCTCCCCGTCTCCCCCCCCCACGCCTTTTTTCCATTGTGTTGTAAAACAGGGAGAGCCGAAGTTGATGACATCTTTATGAGGATGCCTCCGGTCAAGCCTATTAGCATCTATTCAGTCTGCTGGAGGGGAATTTTTCCTCTCTTGCACCCCCCCCACCTCCACCCCATAGCCTTTCTCTTTTCGCACAGGCTGGGGGAGGATGACCTCATGGCTGCTTCCATTCACCACACTTCTATAGTTTTGAATGGGACCGACTTGGCGAAAGATGGGGGGGCTGGGATGAGAGGGGGGAGGGAAGACGATGACATCACCATCTCAGCTGCTGATTGGCTGCCTGCCTTCCACAGAGGTGACATCATCTCAGCCCCCTTCTTTATTTTCTGCCCATCTTCCCCTCCCTCCCCCTGGGATGCAGAGTTGCCAAGGCAACAGCAAGTTTTCAAGCTTGCTGTCCAAAGGAATGGCAGTTCATTATAGGTCTGACATGGGCGGGGGCGAAGGGAGGGGGGGACGTGAGATGGGTGGGAAGGGGGTTTGCAATCCACAACAATCAAAGAGCTATAGTTTTATGTTTTAAGAAACGGGTTGAAATGAAATATGACGGGGAGGGTGATAACGGACAACATTTTGGGAAGATATTTAGTTCTGTATAAAAATGATTCAGTTTCATCTCGGATCCGAGATCTCTGCCGCCAACGCTTCTGTTTGAAAAACAAAACTCCCGGCTGACGTTACCAGCAGATTTTTGAGCTGATCACTGGAGCGCTGTCCTACTTCGGAAATAAAAACTTATTCAGTGCCGTGGTCATGTAATTGATGGAGCTAAAGGTTTAAAGTCTGTCTCACCAGCCCAGCAATAACCCCCTTTAAAAGGTCTGAGCCAACGCCCCCTGAAGTAAGTTGAGTCCCTTGAAGGAGTGCTGTGGAGTTAAAAATCAGATCAGTCATTTAAAGGGGCATGTTAGCGTGAGCTGTTAGTCAGGTTTTGAAAAGTGAGTGAAAAGTAGCCGCATGTTCTATACTTGCCTCCGAGTCCCTTCTTTAGAAGGGAGGATTTGCACCCCCTCTGATGCCAGCGTACGTACATCCAACTGCTGCTATTTGACTATGGCTTGGCAATCTGCAAACTATTTAAAAGGACACAACAAAGACTCTTGCCCTAGCATTCAACTTTGACCTTGCCTTCTAAGGATTAAAATCTGATGAAAATGAACCACCTGCTTCCAAGCAGTTAATGTTTCTGGTTTTATTTCTTTACAAATTGGCCTGCTTGGTTGCTGAGAAATTGCAAAAAGAAAACAACCCATCAACTATAGACCTCATTTCTGAGGGCACTGCTGTCGGGAAGTTGACACAGTTGAACAGACACCATTTCAGCAGCACTGTTCAAAATGCAGAGAAGGGCATACGACCCATGCTTTGGCTTTCCCCTCCCCTTAACAGTTCTGTCTTGGCTCATTTTGGCGTTTTATTTTTAAGCTTCGCTTGAGAGGCTGATCATAGAAAACAGAATGGGGGACGGAAAGCCCTGTTGATGAATAAAGCTATTAAAATGCGTCTGTGAGGTATCAATGATTGCTAATCGCTGCAGGCCAGGGTTCTTTCCCCTTTCTACAGGTATTAATTTCCATGTACTACAGTAGTCTGGTCCCAGGCTTGCCTGAGCTGGGTGGGAAGTGTAGGTGAGGTTACAGCACTTAGGGTATGAAGGTAGAAAACTGGGGGCAGCTTCTCTCCTGGATGGGTTGAGACGGGGAAGAGCTGGTCTGAACTGGGGCTCAGGAGATCTGCGAATTCGACTCCCAGCTTAACAATGCTCCCAGTGGGACCTTGGGCAAGTGATTTCATCCGTCTGTGGATGTTGCTGTCGAAGGTGTGATTGCAGCTCAGGTGGACGTACCTGCACTAGCTTAATCTAGCTAGTACTGCTCGAAACAGCAATGAAGATGCGGTGGCACGGACCTGTAGCTGAGCGTCCACGGTGCATTGGAGACCTGGGTTTACAAGGGCTAGACCGAGGTGTCACAGCTGTGCTAATGCTTCCATACTGCACTACGCAGGCCTTCGGTCTCGGGTCTGCAGCTTGGCTTGTGTCCACGCTACAAAATGAAAGGGCTTGGACCTGAATCACAGCAGGACTTGAGCTCTGACCCACCTCCTAGGATCTTGGTCTTGAGTAATTGCTGACCCGAATCAGAGTGATTTATGTGTGGACAGAAAGATGGTTTGGGCTCAAACCTGAGTCAGAGACCACGCTTGGTGTGCAAGATACACATACCCTATGAGCCCACCTGGAACCCTGCTTATGTACTCACCTTGCTAGTCTGTGCAGGGCTCTGCGTCTAGCTAGATTAAAGTTAGCACAGTTACGCCTACCCAAGGTGCAGTCACTCCTCCGATAGCCGGTTAGACATGCCCTGGGCCTCTGTTCCGCATCTGTTTATAAATGGGCACCCACCCATGTCTGCTTAGATTGCCAACTCGTCATGAAAGGGACTGTCTCTCCGGTCACGTCTACACTAGGAAGTGTTACCAGCAGGGTTTTTGCCGGCATATAGCCACTGACGTTACAATTTTGCTAAAGCGTGTGCATGCGTGGCTGCCATTTCTGTGCATCGTCACTGCAGGACGTTGTATCCCCAAAAGACAGACTGCATCCCAGGTCCTCCATGCCACTGTCTCTTGCACGCCTTATGGTACATTTTTGCAGGGCTTTCTGGCATGTGTTGTGTGTGTACAGGGCCTAGCACAATGGGGGCGCTCAGTGCTACTGTAAAACAAGTATCTAATAATGACTAGAACTAGTCAAAAATGATTTTTTCTACTAAGATTTTCACCAAACACTCATCCCAGAAGTTGGTCCAATAAAAGAGATTACCTCCCCCACCTTGTGACTCGAACAGGCTCTAATACTCTTTGGTTGTGTTTACATTCACCTTTGCCCTTATCATTTCCCACCACCGGTACTACCCTACAGCTCCACCAGGGGCAGTGGAGGCTGGAATACAGTGGTTCCACTCCCTCCACCACCACCACTTTTCCTCCCGCTGAGGATGCACCTTGGTGGGGAGCTGAGAGTACAGAGCAGGGTGTTTGCTCCTCTCAAGCTGTGGTTTCTGGCATGGCTCTCCTTAACACTAGGCTAAGCAGTTTTCCTTTGTTATATAATGGGTGAGCATGACTAACGAACAATTAGTCTGGAGGTTTGTGTGAACCTTCATATAAAAGTTCTCCAAGCTTCCTGAAGAGGATGATGCAGATAAATAATTTCCTGCCTCTCTGAATGCCAAGCTTGGGCTGGCATGGCTCTGCCAAGAAATAGCTAGCAAGTTGCATGAGCTTATGGGAGTTAACTGATTGCTAAGGACTTGCTACTGAAAGGGGCCGACAAGCGCCGTCAATTTCCACCCGAGGCTCAGGGGCGGTGGAAAGTTCTCCGTCCTTTGCAGGGTCAAGACTTAAATGCCAGCAGATTTGTAATGTGTGTGTATGGGGGGTGCTGATGGGCATCATCAGGAAGGTATGGACGGCGTGTCCCGGATGCTGCTGTGAAGAGAGTGACTAAGGCTCTGCTGGAACTGAACTGAAAGGCTGTTGACTTGCTGCGGCTGCTTCTGTGTGGCAAGAGAGGGGCTTAGCCATGATCAAATAGCCTCGTCCGGATTATGAGCCAGGGCGTAGCTTTGGAAGTGCCTTCCACCAAGCCACTTTTGACTTGCGAAGAGGGGAGTTCAGGATTTTGTTAATTTGCCTAGAACAGTAGCTCTCAACCTTTCTGGATGACTGTCCCCCTTTCGGGAGTCTGATTTGTCTTGTGGACCCCCCCAAGTCACACCTCACTTCAAAACGACTTACTTACAAAATCAGACACAAAAAGTGTCACAGCCATACTGTGACATTGCTTCCTTTCTCATTTTACCCTATAATTATAAAATAAATCAAGTGGACTATAAATACTGTACTTACATTTCAGTGTATAGTATACAGAGCAGTACAAACAAGTCACGGTCTGTATGAAATTTTAGTTTGTACTGACTTCGCTACTGCTTTTAATGTAGCCTGTTGTAATACTAGGGAAATCTCTAGATGAGCTGATGTACCCCCTGGAAGACCTCTGTGAATGCCCAGGGGTACACGTACCCCTGGTTGAGAACCACTGGCCTAGAATAATGGTGCCCCATTGTGCTAGGTGCTGTGCAGATACATAAGAGTCAGTCCCTGCCCCCAAAAGCTTACAATCTAACTTACCAAGAAATACAAAGGAAGAATGATAACCCCCTTTTTACAGATGTGGGGGGGATTTGAACTTGCTACTTACTTCAAGTCTCTCACAGAGCTGGGGACTGAATCTAGAGCACCTCAGCCCCAGGCCAGTAGCTTCGCCACAAGACCCTCCTTCCTCTCTGCATGTCTGGGGTTCCTGACCGCCCATGACGCTGAAGGCAGGTTTAGGGCACTGAGCGAGGGGCTGGGAGACGAGGCCACAGGAGTGCTGGGAAGATGAATTGCTTGATGTAAATGTGCAGTGTGAGTGCTGTTGTCCTATGAAGAAGACCGAGATTGTGGTTATTTCATGCTGGATAATTCATGGAGCACAATTCTGATGTTCTGAAGTTGTTGGAAAACCCCGGGGCGGAGAGAGGGAAATGCATGGTGGATGTAATTGGTGTTGAGGGTGATAAAACTGAACTCAGTGTAATCACAGATCATTACCAGTGGAGGAGGAGTCGTCTGGCACCTGTTTCCCCCCACCCCTCTTTCTCCGTTTGTGTTACATAGTGGCTGCAGCCCCTGTTTAGAGCCAGGGCCGGAGTGCTCCATTCTCTACCTGGCATTAGATCCATCACAGCATGCTGAGCCACACGACTTGGTCACCACGACACCTGGGATCAGGTGAAATCCATCTGGTTTCGCACCTTGCTGCTGCTTATTATGAATTCTGGGGAGCACTGGGAGTAGGAGATGGATGCCATCGCATGTCAGTAAACGAGACAAACCTTGAACGTGGCCCTTGGGCGTAGAGAAAGCGGTCTCCCCACCACTACCCTGCAGTTTGCAAACCTTTTGAGAAAACCCAGAGCCAATTTGTGGTTCAGTAGTGAAGTCTGGAAGGGATCTTGTGGGTTTTGGTGCAAAAACAGGGAGACTTTGGAGCTGTTTTGCTTCGAGTTTGGGGGTGTGGGATGGTCAAACACCAAAATCAGGTCTTGGGGGCAGGGGATGTAGGGGAAACTAAAGAAAAGGCTTGCATGAACCACGGAGAACCCAAACCAATCAATGGAGGAGGAGACAGAGAGACTGAGGGCCTGATTCTACTTGCACCAGGGAATTTGAGATGCTGCTCCATTCAAGGCAATGGGATTACGTTGGTGTAAATCAGGTCAGAATCAGGCCCTTAAGATTTCAGTTGCTTCTTATAAAACCCTGTATTATCCTCAGAGAACTGAAGGGGGGGGGAACCTGGTGGTTTTCATCCCAGCATTACTAAGCAACCGTGTCCTGAAATTCACAGACCAATGGAAAGAACTTTGTTTACCAGGAAGAAAACACTTGAAAAGGGGAATCTTTGGCGGAAACATGGCTGGGATTAACACAGGGGGGTTCTTTAGGCAGTTTTATTGTTTTTCAGGACCTAACCTTAGCGCTTCCATTTGCCTTTGCCAAGCGACTCGTTCCCTGCCTAATTTAGACTGCGGCATTGTGAGCCGGATGAGAAGGGGGGTGGGCGCGAGATTTGCCAGTGCAAATAGGAGACCGAGATTATCGGGTTTAAGGCAGAGGGAGTTGGTCATTAGATGCCGTGCTTTGGAAAATCCTGCTGTAATTAATTTTCTCCTGATTTAATTAGAAGAATTTTGGAGGCAGGCAGGGGGGGAGGGGGGAAGGAATTTGGGAAGCTTTTTCAGGTTGATGTATAGATTGCTGAAATTAAACCCCAGAGCAGTATTGTAGTAAGATTCTCCTGTTTGTCAGCGGAGACAGTCTTGAGCCAAGGAGTGCTGGGTCCTGGGGAAGGAGTGTGGGTGCGTATGCATCCCCCATTTGAGATCTTACCCAGCCTTTGTGCAGCAGGCAGGAAAAGAACAAAATCGGGACAAGTGACTAGCTGCAAAGATGGAGCTCATCCCGTGGTGCCCTGGAGCAAGCGCCAGTGGCTGCCGGTTGGGCTGTGCCAGCAATGGTTGTGGCTTGTTGGGGGCGATCGTAGATTTAGTGGCAGCCACACGTCTGATCGAGCTCAGCATAAAAAAACGGGGCCTGTTAAGTCTTGAGAAAAAAGGGCTGAGGGAGGGACCCGATAATAGTTTTCAAATATGTGAAGGGATGTTATAAAGAGGACAGGGATCAGTTGTTCTCCATGGCCACTGAAGGCAGGACAAGAAGCAAGGGCCTTAATCTGCAGCAAAGGATTTTTAGGTTAGGAAAAACGTTGTTGCTATAGGGATGTTCAAGGGAGGAATCCCCATCACTGGGGTTTTAAAGAACAGGTTAGACCTGTTAGAGCTGGTCTAGGTATATTTGGTCCCCACTTAGTGCAGAGGGATGACCCCTCGAGGTTCCTTCCAGCCCTGTGTTTCTGAGATTCTATGGTTAAACCACCAGAAGAACCAAATAAGCAGACGTTTGAGGCGTGGACTGCTCTCCTATTGCTGCTTCCATATGCACAGCTGTAGTTAACTAAAGCACATAGCACAGGGCTTGAAGGGGGTGGATTCGATTCCTGGCTCTGTTTGCTTTGTGATCTCAGGCAAATCATGCTTGCAGCTCTGTGCCTCGGTTTCCCCCTCCATGAAATAGGGGAAATAGTATTTAATAGCCTCAGAGGGCAGACTTGATTCATTTCAGCTTGCAAAGCGCTGCAGGCTCTCCAGTTGGAAAGGGTTACCAAAAGGCAAAGGACTGGGGGGCGGGAAGGGGGTGGTAAGGAGTGGTCTGATTTGCAGCTGCAGTTCTGACACGGTGACGAGGGAGGTGGATGCGAGATTGGGGTGGCTTGCCGGGTCCATCAAATGTAGCCTTTCCAAACCGCCCTGAATGAATGGGGGCCAAATCCTGAGCGGGTGTAAATTGGCGTGACTCCATTGGCTTTAACAGAGCTAGGTTGATTTACACCAGCTGGCCCTGCATGTCTGGATCAGGTTGGAAAGCTCACTCTGGTGGTGCTTTGGGGGATCCCTTTCAACCTCCTGGGATGCGGGGTGGGGGGGAAGGTGTCAACTCTCCTGGGAAGGTCTTTTCTCTGCGACGGGCACTGCATTGCTGGGACATCGCTGCCTGCTTCAGGACTCTTACCTGCAGCTAGAGCAAGTTAAAGGGAGACGTGATGGGAGGCGGTGGGGGGGGGGTCCAACCTGCATTTCACCGGCTTCTCCCGAGCGAGGTGGCCAATGTGAAATGCACCCCCCCCACACACGCACACCCTCCTCACCCCTGCCCCTGCAGCACTGGTTTGTGGCTTGCAGTTAATCCTTCCTCCCTGCAGAACAAAGTGTGCAGAGAAAGGGTGGGAGGAGAGCGCAGGCTGACAAGCATGGGAATCTGGAAGGCTATTCAGCAGTAATTATCAGCCTCAATATGGAGCGAAACCGGGGGCCAGGAGAGAGGGGAAGACCCATGCGGGAAGGCGGCTTTCCAGGCCTGCGGGGGAGAACCCCCCACAGGAGCGCTAACACTGACAAACAGCCAGAGATGAGTGCACGCCTGCTTGAAGCAGGGGGAAGGAAGACTTGGGTATGAAAAAGGAAGGCAAACGCAGTCCGGGTGGGACGGGGGAAGAAGGAGGTGGCATTAGGAGCAGAGGGGGGGAAAAAAAGAGCTCAGAACAGAAATTTGGCTGAGACCTGATGCTTAGAAAACCCTTGTCAGGCTGAGACCAGATTGTGGGGGAAAGAAAAAAGACTCTGGTTGAGAAAATAAAAGGTCAGCGTGACAGGTCAAAGGCTTTCCATCCTCTGAGGCTTTGTGCTGGCTGGGCCGGGCGAGGTGAGAGATCAGCGCTGCCCTTTGGGAGACCTGTGGTTCTTTTGCACTCCTGGTCTCATGCTCCCTCCTTTGGAGAGCTGTGAAAGCAGCCGGCTTGGCTACGGGGAGGGACAGAGATTCCGCATGTTTCAGAACAGCAGCAACCCCTCTGGCTAATTGAGAAACCTCCACAGACTCCTGCCAGTTCTCCTCGGTGGGAATTGCATGTATTGCTCGACTGCCCTCCCTCCTAAAGATTCCCAACGTGCTTTGCAAACTCTTTCTGTGTTTGGATTTAGACTCTCATTAGAACACAGGCAATTGGAAGTGGGCCTAAGCTGCAGTTTTTGGATCCATCCCGAGTGTTCAAATCCAGGGTTCTGGTTCAGACGTCTCACTACTGTATGATCCCCATCCACCACTGAAATGCAGCCACCTCTGGGGTGTAAAGCTGTAGCTGTTAGGAGTGCAGAGCAACATCGTGGGACTGTTTGTTTTACAGCAGTACCTAGAGCTCCAGCTTAGATCGTGGCCTTATTGTGCGAGGCATTCTGGGTAGGTATTGGAAGAACAGAGCCCCTAAATAGGCAAGAAGGGGAAATGAGGTCAAAGTGACGTCTCACGGTCACCTAGCAGGTCAGTTGCTAAGCTAGGACGAGAGCCCAGTTCTCCCAGAGTTGCCAGTCCCATGCCCTAGCCATTAGACCACACTACTTCCTGCAGAGCAGCCTGGGCCAGGAAATCGAGAAGAATGACCTCGCCTATTGGAAACGTAGGGAGGGTTAAGTTACTCAGCTTGTAATACGGCCACGACCCTGAAACTAGCAGAAAGTGCCATAAGGTCCTAAACAGCCTCAAGTATTAAAGATCTTAAACACGTCTCAAACAGCACAACAGCCTGTTACACTCTGCTCCGTATTAATGGCCAATCCAGCTCCCTGCAGTAATTTGGTATTCCTTGACGGTTTCTCATTCCAGTAACACACAGACACAACCTAGCTTAGCTAGTGAGATTCAGCAAAACCCTAGCACTCTGCAGTCTGCACAGCCGTATGCCCCTCTAGGGGTACTTGCAAGGTTCTAAGTGCTGACGTTATCTTCTCAATATTCGATTCTTAGGAACTGAAAAAAAAAATTCTTTATCTGGGTTTTGGCACCAATCCTGGTCTCATTTCTAGATCGCTGAAGGTGGGTTGTACATTTTCTTTCTTTAAAAATATTTTTAGTTTTTTAGGAGTGAGATTTTCAAAGGTGTCTAAATGAAGTAGATGCCCACATTTTATTGAAGCTCAGTAGGAGTTGGACATCCATCGCCAAGGTTCCTTTGATAACCCCAGACTGATAGTAACATTTTCAAATATGCCTGAGCGATTTAGGCCTTTTTGCAGCCAATCTTCGAAATGTAAGAATGACCACATTGAGTCAGGCCGATGGTCCATCTAGCCCAGTACCCTGTCTTCAACAGTGGCCAGTGCCAGATGTTTCAGAGAGAATGAACAGAACCGGGCAATTGTTGAATGAGCCCCTGTTACCCCATCCCAGCTTTTGCCAGTTAGAGGTTTAGGGACACCCAGAACATGGGGTTGCATTCCTGGCCATCTTGGCTAATAGCCATCGATGGGCTTATTCCCCGTGAACTTATCCAATTCTTTTTTGAACATTAAAAATAAAACACAGGCTTCCAAAATAACCACAGATACAGACTCTATATGAAATCTTCAGACCTGAGGTAACCTTCGAGGGTAAGGCGCCAACGCTGTATGTGAAATGCAAATCCTAAGAATTAATGTGCCAAGTAAATAGTAATAGGTTGCTAATGGTTTAACTCCCTGAAAGATCCCTGAGTAAAAGAACAGAAAGACATACCAAAGAAACATACATGCCAAAAAAAAAAACCCATTCAGAAGGGCTGTACGCACTTTAAGTAACCATCTTAACTTCTTTGGGAGATAGATGAGGGGAGTGATCCATATTTTATAGAGATCCGTTGGTTTGCCAAAACCTACAGAATAGGAGAGCCAGGATTAAAACTGTCCCATTCTGATCTCCAGTTCTGCACTCAGATCACTGCACTACCACTGGGCAATAAATTGAAGTTTAAATTTTGCAGATTTTCATGTGCTCATTTTTGCTATTTTGTTTCAGATCGTATGAAACAAACTGGCAGAAATGTGCTTGTGACATTCTGCAAAACCAATGCAACAATTTGCTTTGTTTGCGTTGTGGCTGGCATTTTTTTTTCATAGAAAAACTCTTGAAAATGAGGATTTTCCCCATGTTTTGGAGGCATAAGCTGGATTTGTTTAGAAAAGGCAAAGCCTACTTCCTCTGATTAAAGAAAATAAAAAAGCACATAGCTTAGCAAAATGACCTGCAACACAGGCTAGTTTTTGAGTTTATAAAGAAATCCCCCCAAACCTTGTATTGATTTTCTACTTTGTTACAAATGTTTGCACACCTGCAATAAGACAGGTGTATCTGAGATCACAGCCACACTAGACCACACCTTTCTGGTGAATTTCTACATTGAAAACCATGATGCACCTTCTTTAATCTTAATTTAACATGATGATTACACCATAGATAATCCTACGATATACAGCAGCTTCAGGAAGCCGGAGGTCAGAAGAGTGGGAGTACAGCACTGATGACCTCTGAAATGTGAAGTAAGAGGAAGGGTGTGTGTGTGTGTGTGTGTGGCTTCATGACCTTTCCCATGCGGAGGCTGCAGAGTGCATTGAGTTTTGAGTACTGTATGTACCCATTCCAATGTGCTCTTTGAATGGAACTTTCAGCCTGCAGGAGCTCCAGTGCTAATCACAGTCTGAGTCACTATCTCCTGGTTCATAGTTTATATGGGGCATAATTACAGTGGAGACAAGAGCACTAGAGCTATGCCAGAGAGCTTTGTGTCCTGAGTAAAGAAGGCGGAAGGTGATGGGTTTGCCTGATACTGATTTCCCTGATGGATAGACATAGGGGCCTGTCTTAGAGCTTGGGATTGGTTAACACAAAGCCATCGGATGTGTGGAAACACCAGCCTGCCATACTCTGGAAAGGTTGAAACCTTCCACGTTGGGTCTCTCCTCTGAGTGGGTACCCCGTCACTTAGCAGATGGGAACAAATCTAGCCCATGTGTTTGTCAGGGCCCAGACGCTCTCTCGATCTCTGTTTTTGGCAAACCTAGCATATAATGCTAGTCTCCAGCCACGAAGTTCAGAACTGAGGTCTGTAGTCTAGAGGGCTATGAAAACTGACCTTGCAGCAGGTGGTGCTGTGGAGTGACATGAATCTTGCAACCCCATGTGTGCTTCCCCATTGGAAGAGGGAAATGACAGACTAGCTCTGAAATTCATTTTTCTGTTCTAGATTTTAAACTAAACAGGTCAGGAGAAATCCAGTTTCATTATCCAGGAGTTTAAGGAATAGCCCAAGGAAGATATCAGATCAACTTCCTTGCATCAAACTACCCCCTAAGCTCCAATTCTCTTTTCTCTCCTGCTCTTTTTGGCTTTATTTTTATTGTGTAACGATAGAAGCGATGGGCTGGGACTTTCCGAGCTTGGCTACCCTCTTTCGAGTGGGCCCTGCACAGCTGTGAACATCAGGTGTACGCTGAATTCCATGCTGTCATCTCAGGCGATGCACTGGGAGAGCAGATTTTTTTCCCTCCTCCTTCTTCAGAGCTACAATGACTCGGGTAATGAAAAACTCTGCGGTTCCTCTCCACACTCTGAATAGGAGCTTTGTCTTTGCAAAGAAATGACTTGAAACCTATCCGGGGAAAGGCGATTGTTATCTGGAGGCTCCTGAACTGTTTGGATCCTGACTTTGTTAGAGATCTTGTAATTTAAACTTCAACCTGCTTATTAGAAATTTGAGATAATAGTTTAATAATAAAAAAGCAGACTTTTTTCTCATTCCCTGCATTCCCATCGCCCTCTTTCTCTCAGCCGCTTTAGATGTTTAATCATTCAACTCTTTCCCCCCCCTTTGCTTTCATTATTATTATTATTTTAAACATCACCAGACAAAATGCCTAGATGTTTCTTTTCGAGACCTGCCAAAGAATTATGACCCAAGGCCCCATCTCCAAAAGCCCACTGGGTCTTTGCACAAGCTTTGGATATGGCCCATGAAGAATTAAAGGTGTGTGTGTGTGTGTGTGTGTGTGTGTGTGTGTGTGTGTGTGTGTGTGTGTGGCAGAATACAAAAGTCTGACTTGTGTATACACACACACACCTCTCACAATGTGCTTGCTCAGTTCCTCTCCTCCCCAGCTACTACATCCCTCAGGGGTTTTTTTTTTTGGAAATAGACCCTTCCAAGAAATCCTGCTTGGCAAATTCTCCCATCTGAGCAGCAGCTCGCTGGCCCCCAAAATGCACAAAGCAAACGTGTTTGGACATAGGCAGTTCGTATTCACTCTCCTGCTTGCCAGTCTTCCAAGATGACACCGCCGTCAGTCACAATAACCCACCCTTTGCTGCTGGTTATTAAAATACAAACCAGGAGCCCCGTCTGTGTCTGAAATTTGGAAGAGGAGGAGGGGTGGGTGGTATATCCCTTAGGTCCTTTGGGCCTTTTTATTTTATGTGGGTGGGCAGGGACCACAGTTGTTCTGTAAAAATCTGTTACACTCTGTACTGATTCCCTGCTGCTCACCCTGCTTAACAAATTTTGCTGGACACACTTGGTCTGTTGCTGGGAGTGTAGTGCCAGAGCCCTTTGTTTGCCTCGATCGAAGTGGCTCCTAGGGGAGTAAGAATGCAAACAGTTGAGAGGGAGAAGGAGGAAGCGCTGCCTGGGTGACCTGTGTGGGCGTGGGACCGACCAAGGCGGAAACCAACCAAGCAGACACATGTTGATCTCTGAGCTGTTTACTTTTAATCCGTCTCCTTCGTTGCACCCAGTAATGAGAATCATGTTTTGCCCTTCCACAGCACCTCCCTTGGGACGATTGCAAAGCACTCTGCAAACTCTAATTGAGTTATAACAAGGTCCCTGTGAGATGGGTGAGGATTAGACCCATTTTACAGAAAGGTACCTGGCGGCAAAGAGGTTAAACCAGTTGTCCGACGTCATACAGTAAGCTAGTGGCAGATCTGAGACGAGGGAAATCTTGACTCCCAGTCCTGTGCTCTAACCACGTAGGCCAATGCTCTCTGATTGGAGGGTTCATCTCATTTTGCTCATTACGAAATTAGAGCTGGGCCCAAGCTGCAAACCGTAGATCGGGATATTGAAATTCCCCAGTGTTTGGACTTCATTTCAGGCTGCTCTAAACTGGTTGGGTTGAGTGATTTGAAGAAAGAGAAGACATCCTTAATGGTCTTAATCAGAGAAGGATGGAACTGGCTGAGTCCTATTTAAAAGGATGGTAAATGTCTTGCCTGCTTAATCATGGACTGCCAGCATGCTTTAAGATGCTGTGCAATGCCCCTGCTCTCCAATGCAATCTTTCCTAGTCTTGAACTACTTAGCAGGCTACAAACTGCAAGACTTGCAAGTCTAGGCTGAAGTTCTGATGTGTTCAATGGGCCTTTTGTAATTATTGGGGATACTGTGCCCCAGTGAGTTTGTGAGTTTCTGATCCCCCGCACTTCATTCTTTGGGGACCCCCTCGGCTCTTCCCTTCTGAGTCAGCTGTCCATTGAATTCTCAGCTAGATGTGGACTTGCGCCAAACACCCTAGGGTTTTCTCCCCCCCCCCCCCCCAGTTGAATCTTCTATATCCTTAAAGGCTGAAGTTCAAAAGCCAATGTTTGTCTAATCAGAAAATAGCCACCTACAATCTCCCTTCTCTATCCAGCCCTCCACGCCCCCATTCAGCAACCAGACTTAATGCTCTGGGTTTTGCAGACAGCTGACTGCTTTTTGTCTCACTTTCCTTGCCCCCCCGCTCCCCCCGCCTCGCTTGTCCGCTAGCTAGCAGAGTGAGATCTGATTAGACATGGGAGCGTTGGCTGTGTAGCAAAGAGCTGCAGATATTCTGTTTAACTCTCCGTAACTGGCACACTTGAAGCAGTAGAGAGTCTGGTTTTCATTAACTTGCAGGTCTACCGTTGCATTTGCAGAATGAATCCGGCCTTTTCTTAGCATCCCCTTAGACTGTCGTGTTGGGTGAAATCGCCGTCTGCACAAACCTTTCCAACCTCCCCACGCCGGCAAGTGATCACACAGACGTGACACCGCGCTCCCCGGCCTTTGTGCAGAACTCCTGGCACAGCAGTGGAGTTAAGCCCGTGATAGGTCCCTCTTAATTAAATTTGAAAACTGCTCGGATAAGAGGGCTTTCCGAGTGAGTCAGGCGGTGGGCCGTGGGTCCGAACAACTGCCACAGACTAGCACCGCCACCCACAGTCCTGATCCCCATGACATGTGTTCAGATTATGGAGAAATCCCTCAGCAATGAGGTTGCTTTAACTCCTGAGCGCTCCTGAGTTTTTGAACACAGCTAAGAACTGTTGCAAGGAGACTGGCTCTGTTTCAGGCATTTACCCAGCAGAAGCTGGCGGGAATGGCACAGGAAGGAGACGTGGTAGGTTTCTCCCAGGTCATCGTTAGGTGGCAGGTCAGCAAGAGAAACCAACCTAGCAATTCAGGAGACCTACTTCATGTGCTTATTACCTATAAAGTGCCCAATGGGGTCATGATGACTCACAAACTCTCGTGTGATAACGTGGTCCCTGCTAGGTAAAGCTGGGTGACATTGTTTTGGACAAAACTTTTGTCACTGAAAAATGCATATTTGGGTTGACCAAAGCATTGGGTGAATTCATGGCCAATTCACCAATTTTTTTCAGCCCCTCTCCCCGCCCCAAATCCCCCAAAGTCAAAATTTTAAATTTTTTGATTTGAAATGACTTCTATTAAATAACCCTACCTCAAATCCTGAAACCCAGAATGAAACATTTCCCTGAAACTAAACATTTTCAACTTTTCAAAAAATGTAAAAACATTTCTTTCAGGTCCGCCCAAAATGAAATTATTTTTCAACGCTTTTGGTTCAGCCACTGAACCAAAAAATTAATCATTAGCACAGCCCTAGCCCCAGGTGTCCCATCACAACCATATTCCCCCTTCTTTCCACTTTAAAAAGCATCATCTTGCTGTCTCAACTCTGGCAGAGAGGATAATGGGGTGTGGGGAGGAGTATATTGGCCCATATGATGAGGCTATTGCCTTGGGGGTCATTTCCTGTCCTTGGATGTATGCGTGGGCTCCCATTGATAACAGTGCATGCATCTTTGTAGACCTCAGCACTTCTAGAGATTAGTTGCCAGCTGGAAAAGCAGGATGGGTGATGAATGTGCAAAGAAGCTGCGTCCAGCCCCCTGATTTGCTTCACACTAATTCCTCCATCCAACATCCACACAGCAAAGAGGTTTGAAAGCAGGGGCAGGGTTAGTGCTTCTGCGTCTCAGGCTGGCACAGATATTGGGTCGGGGCAGCTGGGACGTCTAGAAAGCTTTCTCCACTTCCAGGCACTGGACCTGGTCCCCTAAGGTTCAGTAGTTGCATGGGATTAAGCTGCACAGTTGCTACCACTGAATTCCATGAGAAGCTCATGGGTTATTGTGTTTCACTTGGGAGATGTAAAGAAATCTAGCGGTTCGCGTTAACTGGGCAGATCCTTATGCTACAACCAAAGCAAGCGGTCAGCTCCATGGAGCCAGACATCCCCCCCTCCCTGCCACCCCAGCACCTTCCATATGACTCAGAACTTCCGTCACATCTTATTAAAACATCTCTCCATCCCCCCTCTCCGTGAGCCCTGTGCAGGTGAGAATGAGATGCCTCCGACAGCTGCTACCTACGTGCTGCTGGTTTATGGAGGCCTGAACGATAATGTCACGTACCCTTGACTCAGACCCCAAGGCTTTACTCCTGGATCTGTTTGTTAGACCTGCCTCATTTCTTTCTGCATTCTTGTATTTTGATCCCCTGCTCTGAGCTGATCTTACGGATTCCTGAGTTTGCACTGAGTATAAAATTCCATTCTGTCTCCCGGCCGGAATAGAGTTGTAAAGGGAAGAAAAACAAATATTCCACATAGGACCATTAAAGTCTCGTTTTCCCCTTTTCTTAGCTTCCCTCCTTGGTAGAATACTAACCCCTTGATCTTTGGCTGCACTTGTAATTCTATGTTATCTACAAACCTCAGAGTCACATAATTTATCTGTCTTGCAAAAGTGCCCGGGTCCAGCTGAGCTCAGGGCCCCCATTGTGCTGGTGCTGTGCGTCCACACAGGAAGAGCAAGTCCCTGCCTCAAAGAGTGTTCAGTCTAAATAGGGGCTGTATTGCAGAATCGCTCACGTTAGTGCAGAATGACTAATCAAGGTAATATGTGAAATATAGAAAGAATAGTCTGCAGCGTAGAAAAGCCCAAGGCCTGAGTCTCCTCTCACTTACGTGAAATCTTAGGATGTATAAGGAATGGGGCAGAAAATATTTGCAATTATTATAGGGGCATTATAGAAATGGATGGTGCCCACTTCACCTGAATATTATGCTCAATTGGCTCGTAAGGAAAAGCTAGAACAGACATAATGGAGTTCAGACTATCGATCTGGTATTTATATCGCCCTCTTACCAAAGTGTCTGAACACCTCCCTATCTTTCAGGCGTTTATACTTCATGTACCCCGGTCACAGAGGGCTGGGCTATTATCCCACTTTACACATGGGAAACTGAGGCACAGAAAGGCTCAATGACTTGCGCAAGGTTGCACAGGGCAGGGAACTGCACCTGAGTCCCAGATTGGGAGGCGGGTGGCCGCACCGATGAGTCATGGGAAGAACTCCCTGTGACGACAGAGTGAACACACTGGGATTATGTCGTGGAAAGAGGTGCTGAGTAAGAGAGGAGGATACCAAGTAATGAACGGCGTGGGAACTTTGGGCTTGTCTTAGCTGTAAGATGGTGTACCCGGGAGCACAGTGCCCCTACCCAGCATTATGCTGCAGCACTCGTTTGCTGCTGACTCAGAGGGAATCACCATGGTCACGTCCTCAGTCTCCCATCCAGCCACTGACTAGGCTCAACGCTGCTTCACTTAAGAGATCTGTTGAGATTTTAGCTGCTGGTGGTGTGGCTGTCAGAGAGCCAACGTCTGTTTCTCCTCCACTCCAGTGTGCAGTGGGCTGCAGAGGGTAAATGTAGTTTGGCTAGGAGGGTATGTGGCTTTCCCTTTGATCACAGCCCCTAGTTTTTATCCACTCCCTTGGTTTCACATTGGCATTCCTCAGAGGGGAAAGGGGTGGTTACTGAAAAACCAATAATGCAGCCTGTTGCAGTAAAAGAAATCCCCTTTCAGCCTAGAGTTTGCTGTTTTGTTTCGCCGGTTTCAGTTTTTGTCTCTTGTTAAATCACGCCTACGCAAGGAACCTCTGAGTGCAAAGGTTCTGCTGTGCTGTTGTAAGCTGGGCAAGTTTCAGACCCTGGCCAAAACCAACAATTATCTCCAGTTTCAGGAAATTTAAAGCTGTGGTTAACGGTGTCTTCTTGAGGACTGACAGATGACACAGGTGGCCAAGCGAGCAACCAATGCTAAACCAGCTTTTTGATGTTATTAATCATCTTGACAGGTCGCTGGGTGGCAAACTGCTTAAGGTGGGTCTCTTATTTAGAAGGTCAGGGGGTTCAAATCTCAAGGGAGCCTTGCGTTAACATGGGCTTGCAGCCAGCCATATTTAAAAGAAAAAGAGATGGATCATTTTACACCGTTGGCTTGAACTGGCCCACGATGGTCTGTTTTCTAGTGTGGCTCGCTATTCTCCAAATTACGATTTTTCATGGGTACCTTGGAGAAACGGCTCTATAGCTTCCTTTAAAGAAATGAAGGGTGGGCAGTTTAAAAGCCATTTCGTCACCAATAAGTCCTACCTTTGTCACTATCTCATAACAAGACAACGTTTGAACCTGCCACTCCTGTCAAGCTCTTGACATTCTTGTAACTGAGTGCCCCAGTCTTGGGACTCTCCTCTGTTATTCCAGGGGACAGCCCCAAACAGCTGGATGGGACGGTAACAGGAGTGAAAGTCCGAAATGCCCGAGGGAGGCTGCATTTTACTGGAGAGTCACTGCTGGTTTGTGAAGTCCTTGTGAGGAATCCGCCATCTCCTACAGGTCACGGTGAAGAAATAGGCTATGACTCGGCCTTCATATATTTGTCCATCTTTCTTCTTTCTTCTCCAGTTGCCTGCTTTGTTGCCTACGTACCAATTTAAACCCTGAATCCGAACTGATCTGGCAACCTGAGTATCAGGGAATCTCTCCCCCGCCCCCAATTGGCAGTGACCTAGTGGATGAAAGCAGGAGGGAACGTTTTCTGAATGCAGCTAAAAATGAGTCTGAATTATCCCTCCTTTGGCTTTTCCCTCTAACAACATTAAGCATGAAGAGCCCTTTTGGTATTTGTGAATGTAACATGGGATTCCTTAATAATCAAGAACTGAAGGCCTGTCGTATGACAGTATTTAATCAGCAAATCATGTGCAGATGTGGTTATACTGCATAGCAAGTCATATTGCAAAAATTCCAGGGCCCAGACTTATTCTTTATATCTTGTTGGCATCTCTTTCCACCTCCTCTGGGCTTGTGGTAACTATGAGCAAATCAAATTCCATCTATTTCCACCGAAATAAGGAAATGAGTGAAGGGAGGTGCTGAGAGACTACGTTTTACATGCACATAGACAGGAATCAACAGCAAATGCCACTTGTTCCCATTTATGACTTTGAGGGAACACTTGCTTGGGTGAGCTGCGGAGGATACACAAACTGCCTTGGTGGTAAGAAATCTGCAAGGCCCGTTCGGTTTCGCCAGTTGCTCACCACCTAATGTGAAAACCGAAAGCCACTTGCTATCATCAGCTCACGACCTGTCGGCGGGTGTCCGAAGGGCTGCAAATGGGTATGCTAAAACTATAGAATCAGAGAAATACAGGGCTTGAAGGGACCTTGAGAAGTCATCAAGTCATGCCCTCTGTGCTGAGATAGGACCAAGAAACCTAGACCATCCCTGACAAGTGTTTGTCCAGCCTCTTCTTAAACACTTGCAATGATGCCTATCATTCCAAGCTCCATTGGAAGCCTGTGCTGACACTGGTGATAGTACCTTGGGATCCCAAAATGCCAGGCCCAATTCTGCCTGGGGATCATCTCGGACAAAGGTTTGGCCTTTATGCTCTTCACCAGTCACTGAAATTGAACCACATAGGGTACATCTACACAGCCTACAGAGGTGATCCTCCTAGCCTGGTTTTTACAGACTTGGGGTAGCAGGAGCTTGTGGCAGTGCTCTAAAAACAGCTGTGTGGATAGTGCTTTGAAGCTGTCTGTCAACCTGGTGGGGGGGGGGGGGGCTTGCTTCCTCAGGCAATGTCGGTGTACACGTAAGGGCTGGAAGAAAGACGCTATTGTGTAGCAGCCACTATCAATGCTGCACAACAACATTGGAGGGGAAGCGTGGAAAAATACTGCGTTCTGCCTGGTTCGTCAATGGATTTACTTAGTTTGTGACCTTTTTCAGGCAGGGAACGTCCCTTTGTTCTTGTGTTTGTACAGCGCCTAGCACAAAAGGGTGTTGGTCTGTGACTCCTAGACACTACAGTGATACAAATAATAAATAATAATTCACTCCAAATTTACACTCGTGGAACAAAGAGCAGAGTTTGGCCCAATTCATCTAACTTAAATTGCAGGGTTTAATTTAGGCAGGTACCGGGTGAAATAAAGACTAAAGCCCATTTAAAGGGGAAATGTTAGCTACTGAAAACAAATCCTACACCAAGATTTGCTAATGTATTTAGTCATTCAAATAAGTCCAGAACTTAACTGTATAAAAATATTTTTTCTGCTTCTTAAAAATTATTTCCACTGTTTCTTTCCCTCGTTATCCATGTTATAAATGGCCTAATTATCAAAGGTGGTGAGTTCCTTTCCCAAGTACCTCTATAAAACCAGACAAGGTTTTTTTTTTAAAAAACTTTTAAAAAGAGATGCCAATTTTTTTTTTAAATATTTAAATACAAAACCCAGCTCCAAACATTCCTGTGAAGTATTGTATTTCAGGTGAGCATGGATGGATGCTTCCTGCCGAGACTTTTTTTTTCTTTGCAGGTAACGAACTTGAAACGTTTGGCTTGTCACCATGCCATTTGGTGCCTGCTGCCAGTGCCCTGTTACATGATGGTAATCAGCACCGGGACCTACACATGGCATGCTGGGATTTGAAAAGAGGAACATTTTCTGCATACCACTTGCCTTTGGAAGAATTCTGAGCCGTAGCCAGCTTGACTTTGCTGGTCCGCTTGGCTGCTTTAGTTACTAGCACTGGCAGCAGAATTCCCTGTTCACTACATATTCCAGCGAAAGACCAGACGTGGGAGCTTGGATGAACAGCTCTTCATATTTGATCAGTCATGTCATTGGTGTACTGCTGCTTGGCTTTTAGAACTGGGTTTGTCTTGGTAGCTGGAAGCTTTCGTGAGCTTACCTGTCCTGTAATCTCTCTTTGGGATAAGAAAATGACTATTAGGGTTGTTGAACGAATGGATCATCATTATCTCCCTGCCCAATCATCATTTGGCATTTCCAAAGGGGCTTTTTTTAGGTCTCTCTAAATCTTGTAACTTTCGGAATGATGGGTGGGTGGGGGGATCCTGACTGGCTGCCTCTTAGTGGAATATACTAACTGTATGTGTGTGGGTAGCTGAGCCATTAGAATAACTCAATGTCCAGCAAATAGCCTAGAATGGTAACATCCAACTGCTGTGCAATGCTTCCCCTGTTCTCATTTCTCTGCTTCCAGGCTCTGCTCAGCACATCATCTGTGCTCTCCTTTCTCCTCCAGAGCATCTCTCCTCATTCCCGCTTTGCACCCTTTCCATTCACAATTTAGCATCTCCCTCTAAACCAGCCTTTTTATGACTCTCTCCCCTCCTTCAAATCCCTCCTGCAAATGCTGAATCATTTCTGTGTGGATCTCTTCTAAGGTAGCCTTCCCCTCTTCACGTTTGAAGGATCGTTTGGTGTGTGATTAGGGTTGCCAACTCTGACTGAAGCTATTCCGGGAGATTTCCCCCCCCCCCACGCCGTAATGTCATTTCCTTAAAATTCTTGGATTGACTAGTCACCGGGATCTCGATGCTGATTCCGGGAGACTCCAGGCCAATCCTGGAGGGTTGGCTACCCTATGTGTTGTCCTCCATAATCTACAGCCAGATTAGGGTGCAAAATGCCAAGCAGCGCAAGAACGGGTAACCACTTAGATATGGCTGGAAGCAGCTGTCTTGGTAAAATCCATATCTTCGCACTGATACAGTGGATCCAATATCCTCTAAGAATCAGCTGTGATTGTTGTGTGTTAGCATGTGGCGCCTTTCAAAATGGGGGGAATGGTACTGGTGTTGCTACTTAGAAATATGGGTCCAAATAATCAAACTCTTTGTTGCCTAGAGAGAGCCACCTACATCCACACTGGGGCATGTAAACCAGTCGGCTGATTTTCAGAGACGCCGAGCCCCTGTGATTTCCATTGGAGTCACTAGAAGCGTCTCTGAAAATCAGACTACTTATGAAGAGGCCCGAATATGGATCTGGGGGCTACTAAGGGCACAATCTTTACCCGTTGTAAATTTTTGAAGCTCTGTTGAAGTCACTTCACCTTCACCTGACCATGGAAACTGGTGGATCTGTGTTAATTTATGCCATCTGAGGATCTGACTCGCATTTGAAAATCTTGGCTCGATAGCAATGGTTGAATCAGGGAGATTTCCTTTTCCTTTCCTCCTTCTCCTTATCTCTTTTCCTCCCCTTCCCCCTGCCTCCGTCTTTCCAGCAGTTCTGGGAAAATATGCAAAATCTTCCCAGGAGAAGATTTTGCCATGGCTATAACTTGTTAAATACGGCAATTAAAATGCTTCTCTTATTAACTCGGAGATAACGTTCCTTTGGAAATTTCACTTTAGGGTGTTTGCTAATTGAATTGCCGGTTGCAACAAAACGGCCTCGGAAGATCCTTGCATGCACCAGTCTGGCCACATGGGGCGACTCTCAATGCTTTGTTCAGCCAGAATTCTTTGCAGAAAGCATGGGGGAAAGGTCACTAACAAATAAAAAGGGCCTGATCTCATTGGGTGCTGAGCACCCACAGCTGCTGGTAGGTTCAGTGGGAGTGTAGGTTCAGCACCGTGCTGTGTCTAGCCAAGTAACATTTTCTGGGCTCTCCAGTGTGTGACCAGTATGAATTACTCAAGTCTCACAACCTGCCCTCTTGTGAAGTGCGCTCACTGAACTGTAGGGGGGCCAGGATTTTCAAAAGCAGCTATGGATTTTGAGGCCCAACTCACACTGAAATTCAATGGGAACTAGGTGCCTAATTTCCTCAGGCGCCTCTGAAAACCTCACCCTGGGTGACCGATCCAAGGTAACACAGTGACGGATACAGAAATAGAAGCTAGGAGTACTGAGCCTTAGTCCCGTTCTCCAGCCACTAGATTACCCTTGTACTCTCCTCCCACCACCCTAAGGTAGAAATAGAACCCAGGTGTCCTGAACTAATCGGCATTCAGCTATAAAACAGGCAGTAAAATGACCCCATTGGCCTTGTGATCATTGTCAGTCTCCTGTGTGTTTGCCAGTTTCCAGTCAGTCTTCAAAGTGGCAGAGGGGAGCGGGGGGCAGAGACCTGGGGCTGACGTATTAGCCAGTGGAGATCACACACTGGGATTGGCTTTCAGCGGTTGGATCTGAAGGCTGCACAGGTGTTTTTCATTCATTTAGTTTAATCTCAAGATGCGAGGGATTGAGGCAGCTTTTGGAGCTACTGTTGTTACTCTTTACCGTTAGCGTGCAAACGGTGGAATGTTGGCCAAGATGGTGGCTGTCACGTTTACACACTAAATCAGACACACGTGGTACAGGCCAGGTTTATAGAATACTGGATGAACATAAGAACATAAGAAAGGTCGTTCCGGGTCAGACCAAAGGTCCATCTAGCCCAGTATCCTGTCTAGCGACAGTGGCCAATGCCAAGTGCCCCAGAGGGAATGAACCTAACAGGCAATGATCAAGTGATCTCTCTCCTGTCCATCTCCACCCTCTGACAGACAGAGGCTAGGGACACCATTCCTTACCCGTCCTGGCTAATAGCCATTAATGGACTTAACCACCATGAATTTATCCAGTTCTCTTTTAAACTCTGTTATAGTCCTAGCCTTCACAACCTTCTCAGGTAAGGAGTTCCACAAGTTGACTGTGCGCTGCGTGAAGAAGAACTTCCTTTTATTTATTTTAAACCTGCTGCCTATTAATTTCATTTGATGACCCCTAGTTCTTGTATTATGGGAATAAGTAAATAACTTTTCCTTATCCACTTTCTCCACATCACTCATGATTTTATATACCTCTATCATATCACCCCTTAGAAGGGCTGGCCTTGATGTGGTGGAGATATTTTTGATGGATCAGGGGGGCTTTCATCTTGACCACTGTCTATCACGCTGAGCAGTATCAGCTCATGGTTCATTTGTGCTGCCCCACATGTCTGTATCCATCTGTTTGTCCCATGTCTCATACTTGTGAGCTCTTTGGAACAGGGACTGTCTCTGTGTTCTGTGTTTGTGCAGAGCCTAGCACCATGGGGGTCTGGTCCATGACTGGGGCTCTTAGATGCAGCAGTTATAAATTGTGACCTTTACCCAGCACAGGAGATACTAGGATATTTGGAACACTGCCCTAGCATCGTTCCAGCGCTGGCTTGGTGACTTTCAAAATCTGCTCATCTGTGACTTTGCTCCTGGGGTACTTGATGCGCAATCAGAATATCCCACTGGGATCAGAGGAAGAAACCCTCCTGACCTTGTCAGGAGCATGTGGATTAACCCCATGTGTAAACAAATTCTGACTCCAGAGCTGTGATGTTTATTGAAGTCAGGGCAGATTCTGTTCTTGTTACATTCTTTCCTCAAGATGATGTCAATAGTGTTGGTAGGATTAAATCATTCATTTTATGGTGTGATTTATATGCAGTTTTGTGTTGATTTAAGGTCCCGTACTTGTGAACTACTACAGATTGGGCGTCTAACGGAATCCCTTTCCTTGCTAGAACCAGTTGTTTCCATCCCCTTTCCCCTCCTCTGGCAATAGCTGTCCCAGCACATAGTGGCCGGGTGAAAACTTCCAGTCTGCCTAGCCCTAGGTTGCCCGACACTTCAAATCTAGCTGTGCCACTCCAAGAATTATAGCTTAACCATTAACAACATGCTCTGTAGCAAGTCATCTCTGAATAGTGTCTAGCACGGCTGGCCTAGGCTTGAAGCCTGGAGCCAAATTCAGGGGTGATGCAGAAGGCGTTAAAAGTGAAACTCTCTTTAAATGCTGACTTCCAGAAATCTACCTGTATTGATAGATGTGTGTAAGGAAGCCTATGAGGGTGCAAGATGCACACCGAGGAGCTGAAGGAAGGTACAGGTACAAGTCAGGTGAGGTTGCTTTAATTTCAACTTCCGTACACCTTCCCGTGAGTTGCTTGGCTTGCTGCGCTCCTCTTAGTATGTGAGTTGCACCAAATCAGCCTCTCTTGCGTTCAGTGGGCCACGCTCAGCGTTGATGAGTAAGTGGGGTGCTGTACATTCTGGATTGAGAACTGGCTAACGATCCAGAGACAACCGAAGTTGAGGCCGTTGGAATTAGTTGCACTAACAAAGGCAGTTAGGTTCCCCAAGCCTCATCTCAGAATTTGCCCCAAGCTTGGCCCCCTTTTTAACTAGCAGGAAAAGGTCGTCCGTTGCTGCTCCATTGGTTGGCAGGCTGCAGCCGCACTCTCATTCTTTCTGGCTATTGTTTCCAAAGTAGTTCACCTTGCAGCCTTCTGTATCAGTGACAGGAAACAAAGCGTCATGCTCTAGTGGCTAGCCAGCCCTCTGTTGGTTGGATTCTTTTTGAGCCAAGCTTAGGAGTAGCTCCCTGAAAGATTTCCACCTTCTCGAAAAGATCTCCTTATTAGCTGACATCGTGAGATGCATATAAAAATTGTTCTTTTGGAAGGGAAATTTCTCTCCTCTCTTCCTCCACAACCCCTTTTGTTTTTAAAGCCCATCTTTTCCTCCTCCCAAGCAGGCAAGCAGCATGGACTGGGTGGATCCGTACACGGGTGTGGTGATGCCAGCTCTGTTATCCCTCAGGCTCTTTGCTCTCTGTGGTTTTTCATTATTTTTATCCCCCCCCCCCCCTGCAAAAAAAACTCAAGACTTCCTGCAGCCGGGCAAGCAATCTCAGGTTTCAACCTGAACAAAACAAGCTGTTGTGTTCCCCTGACAATTACCTGTCCTTGGATCCCAAATGGGTGTTCTCTGTCGAGTCGGAGATTGCGGTTCAGAGCGAGGACAGACTTATGTACACAATGTCATGGTAACGTTTACGCAAAAGCTGCTGCGAAGCACTAGGGTGCATATTATGGGCTGTTGTCTTGGGTTTTTAACTTTTCTGACACTGCCCTAAAGTGACGATAACACCTCAGCTGGCTTAATTGGCTATTGTGCATATATGTTTTTAAAGTCTCTAACCTGTATTTTGTTGTGGTGGTGGTGGCTTAGTTTGGTTCCAAACATGTTGTCGAGCTTCAGCCAAAGAATCACTGTAGCAGGATGAAATTCAGTGTACCCGAACTGGATTCGGGATCAGGGTCATTTAGCTCAGGGGTTCTCAAACTGGGGGTTGTGACCCCTCAGGGGGTCGCAAGATTATTACATGGGGGGGGGGTTGTCATGCGCTGTCAGCCTCCACCCCAAACCCCACTTCATTGCCAGCATTTATAATAGTGTTAAATATATAAAAAAAGTGTTTTTAATTTATGGGGGGCGGGTGGGGGGGTGTTGCACTCAGAGGCTTGCTGTGTGAAAGGAGTCACCAGTACAAAAGTTTGAGAATCACTGATTTAGATGAACTTTGGGCCTGATTAAAGAAGTAAATGGGAGTTTTCCCCTTGGATTGAATGGGTCCTGTATCTGTCTGTGTTAATGTCCTGGGGCCCAATCCTATAGGCAGAGCTAAGAAGACAATCCAGGGAAGACTATTTGTGAAAACTGAGAAATTTCATTTGTGTTCCAACCGTCTCTGCCGATGAGGTGCTGAAAGCCTTCCTCTCCCGCTGACATCAATGGAGTGATTTACATGATTAAAGGCTGCGTGATGGATTTGTGAGTCACTGAGTATAATCTGCCTGGATGCCATTAGGAGACCCAGGTTTTTTGAGGATGAATTATTATTAGGTATATTACAGTAGTGTTTCATTGTGCTGGGCAGTGTGTATGCATGTGGTAAGAGGCAGTCTCTGCCCCAAAATGCGTACATTCTAACTAGATGAGACAGAAGAAGGAAGCATTATTTAGAGCCACAGAGATGACATGACTTGCCCGAGGTCATACAGGAAGACTGTGGCAGAGACAAGAACGAGCCCAGATCTTTTACTCAAGTGTGATACCCTAACCTCAAAACCATCTTTCTTCTCTTCTTCAACTTTTTTGCCTGATAAATCAGGATTATTAAACTCTGGTGGATTATTAAATTCCTGCTTAGTGCAGGTTAACTACCTCATGTTATAAAGTGGCAGCATTTATTCATGGATTAGACATGCATTTTAATAGGACACTTTGAATAGTCAAATAGACCTTTTAAAAAACACAGCACAGTATTGTATCAAAGGGTAGACATGTTAAGACGGGACCCAGTATGCAACGTTCGTTAGATCAGTGAATGTGTCTCAACGATCCATTATTATTTGAGAATTCTGTAATAACCTCATTAAGAAATCTTAATTAAATTACATGCATATGTGGGAACATTATTTCAAGGATACCTGCATAGTGTTTCATCTGAGGCTACTCTTAATTTTGCATTGTTCTCAAAACCCTTCTCCTTAATTACCATCCTAGATCTTAATAATAGTAATTCGTGGTAGTAGCAGAATTGAGCAAAGCACTGGAAGTCAGAGACTCCTGATTTCAATCCCTACTTTGCTAATCACTTTGTGGCCTTGGGCAAGTCTCTTATCCTTTCTATACCTCAATTTCCCTGTCTGCAAAACAGGGGTGATAAAGCCACAGACCTTCTAAAAGGGGGTGTGAAGAATACATAGTTAATGTCTGCACGGCACTTTGAAAATCTAAAGCACCATGTAAAGCTTATATGTGTTATTACTACCGTGGACGGATTAAATAAAAGCATAATCCAAAGAGATATTCCCAAAATACTAGCACATTTGCAAAGTGGAAATGGCACATTCTTTCTTGTCTAGGTGCAAAGCATTCTGCTTGCTCCAGCCAAGCGCATGATAGTTTATAGCTCGCTGGGAATACAGAGAGTAGTTGCCTGATGATACAAATATTCTTGAAACTGAAAGGGGGCATTAGCCAAACAGTGTCCTTCTGTGCATTGCAATTCATGATGAGATCACTGACTCTTAAGGGACACGGAAACAGAATGCAATAAAACTCAGTTTTCAATGTTAATCATTCCAGAGATATGGGAACTTGAGGATATCGATTAAACTCAGTGGTTTGAGCATTGGCCTGCTAAACCCAGGGTTGTGAGTTCAATCCTTAAGGAGGTCATTTGGGGATTTAGTTGGGGATTGGTCCTGCTTTGAGCAGGGGGTTGGACTAGCTGACCTCTTGAGGTCCCTTCCAACCCTGATATTCTATGATTCATAAACACTTTGGGTGCTTGACGAGTGCTTGGGTGTCAGGAAGGGCCTTTTCATCGGTATCCATGTACAATATATTTTGTGCGTGGCAGCGTTAGGGCAGCTGCAGGAATTTGTAGGCACGGGTAGAATCGTTTCCAGCCAGGCCGTCGAACTAACAGTATTTCATCATAAAACCCTGGTGTCAATAACTTGTCAGCAAGAGACTTAAATAAACTCAACCCTAGATTCTAGGAAGTAAATAGCTTAGGTCATCCCCAAACTTCCTTCTATTTTCTGGTTTGCTGGGTAAATAAATGCTGGCCTCACACATTGTACCATGTGTATGGAGGGTCAACAAATGTCTTTGAAAAGTGTTTCACTTCTGTGTTGGGTAGCAAAGCACTGTGGTTTTGTGAGTAAACAAGGCCAACAGCAGTAAATTCTTCTGGCAATTTTGAAGGGTGGGTGTTCAAAAGCAAAAACTTCATCGGGCTGTTGTGCCAAGTATTGTCTGAGGCCTGCGGGAGTGTCTTGGAAGACTGGCCATTGGAGAATACTTTGCGATCCTATTAATAGAGGGCAACCACTTAGTGACTGGGCCGGATCCTCAGCTGTGTAAGTGGACACCGCTCTGATGACTTCAAGGGACCCGGGCTGGTTTATACCAGCTGAGGATCTGGCTTGCAATGCGCAGACCAGATCCAAGTTTTGGGTAACATGAAAAGGTAGATGGTTGGGATCCAGGAAATTGAGGTTTGCCTTTACTTAGTCTAGGAAGTAACTCGTAGCTCAGTTTCACTGTGAGGTAACTAGTGGTAAGTAGTGATCTTTGTGACAGCGATCACTGTATGGGATTAGGGTCAGATGTAGCTAGATATTAGTGACTTTAATAGGAACTATTGAGCAGTGAATGAGCAGTGTAGCATTTTTGGGTCCCTAGTGGGCCAAAAGATAAAATATACGCCATCCAAACTTCACATATTAATGTTGTTACATTTCAAAGAGGCTCAGTATGGTACCAATGGTCTGTAAGATAGTTAATGGTTAGAGGTAATTTGATCGAGGTCTGTACGTACCTACACAGGAAGGAGATTTCCAGTACAAAAGGGCTCTTTAAGCTAGCAGACAAAGGCTAAACAAAATCCAATGGCTGGAGGTTGAAGTCAACAAAGTTCAAGCTGGAAATGCACATTTTTTTAAACCATGAAGTTAATTAACCAGTGGAACAACTTACCAAGGGATGTGATACATTCTCCATTGTGTGGAGCCTTTAATCAGCACTGAACATAATGTACTCCTGGGGGAATTATGTGCCACCACGTATGTGCAGAATTTATGTCCGCTGGAGATTTCTTTGCTTCCCTGCAGAAAAATGACTTTCTGACAGGGAAGCAAAGGAAAGCCACAAGAGCGGTGATACGACCCTCCCCAGCAGTATGTTTCAGCTGCCCAGGGCAACCAACAGAGAGGCAAATCACTGTAGGGCAGGAGGCAGCACTGGGGAAGACCCTGCTGGTGGCTCCTACCCTTGTGCTGGGCTCAGCTGCTAGTCACAGCTGGGGTGGGGAGGACAGGACTTCCTCTTCCCCTGCATGGCATCCAGGGCCAGGTCAGACCCACCCCCAGATTTCTCCCCCAGCTGCAGAAAGCTCTGCAAACACCCCACCCCACATACACACACACACACACAATGCTTCCTGCACCCATCGCACCTCAGCTGCAGGGGGAAGGATCCCTGTACAGGGAGCTGCTCCTCCATCTGCCCAACCCCTGTGCATCCAGACCCCCTCATACCCAGTCCCCCTCACCGAGCCTCACCCCCCGCACTCAGAACCCCCCCCCCCCATGAGCCCCACTCCCCCTGCACCTGGACCACCCCGATGAACCACCTGCACCTGGATCCCCACCCCACCAAGCCTCAACCAGTTGCACCTGGATCCCCACCCCAGCCCCACTCCCCCAGCGTCTGGACACCCCACTGAACCTCCTACACTCAGACCCCCCCACCAAGCTCTATCCTCCCCACACCCAGACCCCCCACTGAGCCCCAACCACCTTCTCCTGGACCCCCCTGCAGAGTTCCATTATTGTTGCACCCAGAACCCCAATAAGCCCCTGTGCATCCAGATCCCCCCCATACCTGAATCCCCCACTGAGCCACCCGCACCCAGTTTGCCCCACACAGAACGCGCTCACCCCACATCTGGATCCCCCCACACTAAGCCCCTCTACACTTGGCTCCTGCCTTGCTGAGCCTGCCTGCCCACACCTGGTGCATCTGGCATGGAGGGGCAGGGCCTTGGGGTGTTTCTGGGGCAGGCCCGGTCCTTGAGCTGAGTCAGGGTTGGGTGCAGCCTCACCGCGGAGTCCGTGTCACCTCTGTGCAACCAGTGGCCTGTGCTCCCCAATGCCCTGGTGGAGCCTCCACATTGATTTGACAAATAAAAATTCCAGAATTTTGCAGAATTTTAAACTATCGTGCACAGAACTTGAAATTTTTTGGCACAGAATTTTAAAATGTTTGGTGCAGAATGCCCTCCGGAGTAATAGTGGTTTTTTCTGGCTTTCAATTCTATGAAAAAAATGAGTCAGTGGGACAGCTGGTACAAATCAGCAGGTCTGCATTGACCTGAATGGAGCTATGCTGACTTACCATGAAAGGAGGAACCACTCCTATGTTCTAGGAAGAATTGTCATGATAGCCATTCCTGATGCGAACATCTGATTGTCTCCGCTAACTTTTTTCAGCACCTTTATTGTCTAGCTACAGTGTCGCTTTTCCTGCCTCCTTGTTTTCAGTGTTTTCTCCCCCAGTTCCCTTTCTTTTCTAATTGTGAAATGGTTTTTCTTTCTGTTCCTACCTGTTCCAGCCCTGAGGCAGAGAGCAACGCAACACATTCATTAGGGTTTGCCCTGGCCTGTCACACACCTCGTACCGGAGAATGAGACTGCTGCTTGGCATGTTTTAGTCGTTGCAGCTTGACGTTGCTTTTTCTCCGATGTTTTGCTTTCTGAAATTACTCTGACTTATAATATAAGAAGGCAGCTGATGTGAAAACCCCTCCTGCGTCATGTTGTTTCTGAAATCTTTCTCTTCTTTCTCCCAAATGCAAAGGAAGTGCCAAAGGAATGTGTAAGGATGGAGGAACTGGACTGGACTGCCCAGAGAATCCATAACATGACAACGGGGTTTCCGTCTTTTTGTTGCTAGGGTGGGTAAGGGCCAAAAGGTGTTATACCATCTGATGGCTGTTCAGTGTCCTATTGCTGTTGCCATCAGAAATTCAGCATTTGCCAGGCGTTGCCTCCCAATGATTATTGAAGATGGCACAGTTATTTATTTTTGTAACCCTAGGACGAGCGGCGTTATCTCAGATACCGCCATGTGGCAGTTGTTAACAGGTGCTGACTTCTTCATAGGACATGAAGCAAATTCTTTGTTTTCACACCGGTTCTAGGCAGAAGGGTTTCCACATAGCACAAACCTGTACAACACACCTTTTAGTAGCAATATTTCCAGAAAGCAACAGAGGGTCCTGTGGCACCTTTAAGACTAACAGAAGTATTGGAGCATAAGCTTTCGTGGGTGAATGCCCACTTCATCAGAAGGCTTGTGTCTGATGAAGTGGGCATTCACCCACGAAAGCTTATGCTTCCATACTTCTGTTAGTCTTAAAGGTGCCACGGGACCCTCTGTTGCTTTTTACAGATTCAGACTAACACAGCTACCCCTCTGATACTTAATATCTCCAGAGAGTCCTTTGAGTCAATGGGCTGTAGAGACTGGCCTACCCTCTGATACCTCAAAAGAGTGCATCTTGGTGAGGCAGCAAAAGGAAGCTATTCCACCATTGCTAACGGGGCACTTCAGTCTCCAGACCTATCACTTCAATGTCTTTCACCTATATTATACACCCTCATCTGGTGTAAATGTATGGAGCTCCATTGGAAGTCAATGGAACTATGCCTATTATACCCGCTGAGGGTCTGACCATGGTAGCTCTGTATCTATAATAGAACATCCATGGTTAGTTAAACAGAAAATGAAACAATGAAGGCGTCTCCCTCCAAGGCTTCCCAATTCAAACACGTTTCCTTTGTCTGGGGTGGTGTTTTAAGGAGCCAATACCTCCCTTCCCACAAGGTACAGGCATTGTGTAACAGCTCTGGGCCTTCCCTTTTAGCTGAGAATCTCCCTAAGCTCCTGTTTGGAAACATTGAGCTGTCAGTGGCTGAAGGGCAAAAGGCAGTCAGTTCTTGTGAGATGGTTTTCCACATATACATAATAACGTCTTTAGCACTATGTAATTAACTCTAAGTGATGGGTTTATAATTACCGAGTAGAAGCCCTGTGAAAAAGATTGCAGTGGCCTTTATCTCATAAACTTTATTAACCAAGGTATGTACTTCAGCAAAGAGCGTCCGCCTGATTCTCTGAAACCAATTTAAATGATGCCAGATCACCACCGTTGTGTCCTGGCTTAGGTCCTGGGTGCCGTAAAGTATTTGTGTAATTATTCTCTAACATCAGCGTCAAAGAAAGGCTAAAATCTCCTTAGATATTTTCAGTCCATGTCAAGGGTGTTTCATCCCTTTGGCTGGAAACCCCGTGGTAAAAGAATCAATGAATCTCTTTCTCGGCTCTTATTTAGCAGAGTGCAAATGTTTGTTACGTCTCAGTCAGCCCTGTGAGGTAGGTATTGATGATACCCATTTTATAGATAGATAAACCAAGGCACAGAGAGGCTAAGGGATATGTTGTCAACTGTCTTGCTGATAAAATTTGAGCCTGCAAAAGAAAATCTAATGCAGGTGCAGGTTGTGTCCAGGTTTCTGAGCCCAGAATGCATTGCAGAGACGAATCTTAACACTTGGTTGGGCAGCAAATTGCACCAGAAACAGGCCGAGGTAGGGTCATAGATTAGCTGAAAATGTGTTTATGAATGACACACCCAGCAAATCAGGGACAGAACAGAGACAGCACTCAGGAGAACTGACTCCTTTGTCCTGCCTTTTTGTTCTAAGTGCTAGATTTTGCTCCCTACATTATTGCTGGAAGTGTAGTACACTAATTAGCCAGGTACCAGAAGGAACAGTGAGCCACACCCTGAAATCTTTACTTGGGCTAAACTCCCACTGAAATCAACAGAGACTTTTTGTATTGAGTAAAAAGTTAAATAAGATCTTCAGGAATCAGCCCGAAACGATATGCTTAGTCTCCAAATGTCATTACTTTTGCTGCAAAGAGCGGCTCCACCTCAGAGGTGGCTGCATATCAATCAGTGGCAGGTGAAGTCTGTAGAACCAGTTGTGAGTTTACTGGATTGAAGATACTGGGTACCAAGTAAAGAGGAGGCGGTTATATTGTAATCTATTCAAAAGAAAAGCCTTCGTATTACTGGAAATCCTGAGATATCTACAGGAGCCCAAATCCTGAGATATCTACATATCGACAATATGAGATTTTCCAGGGTAGCCTCCCTAGGACTTTCTCCATGTCTAAGTAAGCTTACTGTCTTTATATTTCTGCATCATGCGTTTGGCAAGCAGCGTACAATAGCAAGGAGCTGACAAAGCAGTACACGCATTTGGTTGGTTACTCGTCCCTCACATAATCACTCCTTGGCTCCAGTCAGCATTTGGGTTTAGGGTGCCAGCGGTAATCAGTCTTAGCAAAAGCAAACCTCTACTATGCTTCAAGTTCCCCAGCTCCCTTCTCGCTTGCTTTCACTCTCTCTGACAAACCCAAGAGCAAATATAGTGCGCCATTATGCCACTAAATAAAAGGATCACGGAGAATGTTCCTTCTTTCTTTCAGCTCCGAGTGCTCCATGTCACTGCTGCCAAGCATCAGATCACTCGGTGGTTTTAATCTTTTCAACACTCAGGCATGCGAGTTATTAAGAGGAGATTGTGGAGAGTTGTGATGTGGGATAGATGGAGACTTTCCCCGGATAAAAAGGTCCTTGCCTGGGATTATCTTCACTTCATTTGCGGTAATCCATCTACCTACTCAGCTTTGCTTGCCATTCTGCTAGGGGGAAGGCAGGTGCTGAGTTAAGCAAGCTGTGTTGTAATTAGAACTGGCTGGCTAACTGACTGGTGCCAGCGAGGGCGGCCATTTTGAGAAGGAGCGGAAAACTTTAGCAGGGATTTCTGTACAACTGATTCTGTCATGTTTTGGACTCACCAGGCCAGTTTTTTATCAATCTGATCTGATTCTTAGATTGATTTTTTTGTGTGCGTGTTTATTTTAAGCAAAAGGATTAGAGGCCTAAAATTTAGTTTTCATCTTTGCATCTCTGAAATAAAGAACAGTTGCCCCACTTGAAGGTCCTTAAGCATATGTCTATCTTTAAGCATGTGAGTCATCCCATTGGCTTCAGTAGGATGACTCGTATACCTTACTGAATTTGGGCCTTCAATGTTCTCGTTCTTGGATGAGATGATTAACAGCGGCATATTCCTGCCTGCTTTGCTCCTGCGTGACTCACCTGATAGAATTCCCACCTTTGGACCATGAGGCTCCTGATTCAAACCTCTGTTGTGTTATGGTGCAGGATTAACCTACCTAATCTAGTCACTAGATAGAGATTCCATTAATTGGGCAGACCTGGTGCAGTCTCTGGCCACCAATTAACATGTCTAAAAATGGCCTATGAAGTTTCATCTTACTGCTTCCCGGAGTCTGATACCTTACTCACTGAGTGCTACTCTCTTGGGTATTTATTATTATTTGTATTGCAGTAGTATCTAGGGACGTCAATCAAGGATGAAGGCCTCATTGTGCTAGTCATTGAACAAGCCCATAACAAAAAGCATGCTCTGTCCTGAGGAGCTTACACTCTAAGTAGGCCAGCCCTTAACAGAGCTGGAAATGGGACGGAGCTGGAAAGTTCAGCAATAGATAATCTTCCTCCAAATTCACAGGTGTTCAGATCTGGAGCAAGTGGCCGGTCACAAAGTTCAGATCAGCATCCACACTTTTTCAAAGCTTCGGGGCAGTTTTGGAGTTGATGTTTTGGTTTAGGACCATCTCTAATCAACACATTACAGCTTAACCCTTCATGCCCGCTTCTGGTCTTGTCTAATTAGCCATTCGGTTTCAAAATGCCAGAGATGGGCTTGCAAATCTGGTCTATTTCAGGGATAAACGCCACGACTTTGTGTTACCCAAAGCCATAAGCGGCTGTTGGGATTAATAGCTGATGTTTAGCTGAAACCTTCCAAAGCTGTTTCTTGCGAGTTTGCTACAAAGGAATTGTGATTATAGCTATTATACAACAAACCAACATGTCAATAAGAAACTTTTCTTTCCCTTGTTAGGGTTCGAAAATGCTCCTTGCATTGGCTGTTTGAGCTTTCCTATGATATCTGATCTGATATCCTTGGCTGAATAACAAAGCTGGTCAAAAAATGGAAATTTATTTTTTGCAGAAAAAATTGAATTTTGTTTGTGTTGTATGTAGTAGTCTGTGAGAATTTTTTGTTTTTGATGAAAAACTGAAATACAGAACCAAAAAATATTTTTCATTGAAAAAATAGAAAGTTCTGAATGAAATGAAAATTTGAGGTGAAAATTTTTAGTTTAGAAAAAGGCCATGCTTTTTCAGTGTTTTTCCAACAAAAGATTTTGACCAACTGTATTGAATAATTAAGCGGAAGTAGGTTAAAGAAATGGGTTTATGGGAGGAGATACTTCCAGTTGAATAATTCTTTGAGCTAGTGGCTTGTGTATAAAGCGAGACAGGGAGCTTTGGTGCATTTGTGAAAGGGTTAATCTGAGAATTTTATGATAGGCTGAAACGTCACTATTATCACGTCATAAAGAATAAGCTCGCAGAGGCCTGATTAGCTAGAGAGTGGGAAAAAGAGATGAAACTTTTCACAAACGGGTCTGGAATTTTCATAAGAGTCCAGCTCCCAGTTGTGGTCAAGTTGTCAAACACTTGTTGAGCCCTCTTGAAAACCTGGCCCAGTCTGGGCATTTTAAATTCACTCCATTTTGGTCGAGATTGAAAGTTGCTAGCATTTGATGCTGCTTGGAGGCCTGTGTGGAGATGAGTTGGTGGTCTCATCTGCTTTCCTAGTGGCAGAGGTCTCCATGTCCCAAAATCCACATCCTTAATAGTTCTCCCTTCATGTCCCTTGCTGGTAGTCTCCATGGGAAGCCCATGGATTGAATGGGCCATGGGTGTGGGAGCGTGGGGTAATTCCTCCATTTGCTACAGAGTAGGGTCCCTCCAGGTCTGAAGTCCTGGTGCTTCCTGCAACCTGTGCTCCAAGTTCAATGCAGGTTGTTACAAAAGAAAAAGCAGCATATTGGCTGGGGCAGCTGGAGAAAGGCTATACCTGTTCTACGGCGAGGAATCTCACGAATACTACCTTTGTGTTCATAACCAAGTCTTATTTGTGAGATGTCTCCATGCCCACAGCATCACAATGCAAGGCGCTGCCAGTGATTTTCTTTCAAACCGTTGTAAACAAACATCCCGGAGGATATGGAACTCCTTGAATTACCTTTTAGTAGCAGAGGCTGTAATTCATCTGCCAACCGGCATCTCTCTGGATGCCTGTCTCTAGAGAGGGGTGGGTCTAATCCCAAAGTAGGTAGGGTTCTGTGTTAAGGGCTTCATCTGTGTCCGTGCTGTGCTATGGAGCACTGAACTGGTAAAATGCTTTCCTCTGGTTATGGGCTGAGTTCCCTGTTTGGTTTGCTGATGTGTCCTGGATTTCAGAGGTTTTGCTGGGATACCACTAACTAAAGCCTGAGGCAGAAATCTGCCGGCACTAGGCTTCTGTTTAAACTGTTGTTTTCATTTCAGATTTGTTGTTTCTGGCTTTTTTTGTTAGTGTGTGGTGAGAAGCCAGCGGTGAGATTATGGTGCCTGTGTCATTTGGTACAGCGGCTCCCAGCCAGCTTAGTTTGCAACTCTCCTTCCTTTCAAATGTCTCATAGTAAAAGGAAGTATTAACATATAATAACCCCTGACATTCAACTAACAAGGTAGAATGGGGACCTATGGCTTTCCCACATCAGTACTGAGAGCTTTGGCATCTGTGTGGCGATATTAAGGAGATGTCCCATTGAGCTTACGGTTTCCTTATCAAGAGGGTCTCAATGTTCTTGTCTTTTCCTGTTTATAACCCCCTACCAACAAACTGTGTCCAGTATCCTTCTGACCCAGGAGGCCTGGTCGGTGTTGGTCAAGTAGAGAGAGATCAGAATTAAAACCGTTCATCTGAATGGGGTTCTGATTTGAGCCACCCCCTGGGTTTTGTTTTAAAAAACGGAACCCCGACAAAAACATTAGGAAGAGTTTAGAAATTCTGTATCTGAAGAGTTTCATAGAATATCAGGGTTGGAAGGGACCTCAGGAGGTCATCTAGTCCAACCCCCTGCTCAATACAGGAGTAACTGGATGGAATTCTGTTTGTGTTATATAGGAGGTCAGATTAGATAACCTAATGGTGCCTTAAAAAAATCTACTAATTGGGTGTGGTCACAACCTGAGCTGAAATAAAGAGTTTGTAACTCCCAGTCCTTGTCACTCTCTGTGGTTCTCTGGGGGTTTGGGGAGGAAATAGGCTGTGGGCTATAGGATATAAGTGAGGGTGTTACTCCTTTGTAGGTAATATAAGAGGTTGTCGGTGCAGCGCTAATATACAATGAAATTGTTCATTGTGCTGTAACCCTGATGAGTTTTAATGTCTGTGTGAATGACCGGAGAACTGAATGGGGATTTCTAGGTATAAATGGGAAGGGAATTAAATAAATGTGCCTTTGGGGGTTCCCAGAATAAATTATTGCGCAAATCACTTTTGTGTCTCACCTCCTTGCCGTCCTTGTGTCCTGGAAGAAATGTCTTGGGTCTGGTTTGCTCTTTTTAATTTAACCCACCACTGGTTCTTTGCTATCCGTGCTGGACTGGTGAGCTCTTCCGATGACTTTGCAGATCTTTCTGAGTCACTGAGGTTTCACTGACACCCCCTCCCCTCCTTGTCCCTTCCCTGCCCCCTTGCCTCGGTGTCAGTTCTCCAGTCTACGTGCGGAGAAGAAAAGTTAAAAAGGTAAAAGTCTGTAATCTGATTCCCCGGTAACCTGTCTAATCCTGTTCCATGGCACAGTCAGAGCTGAAATACCTGCACTTCAAAACAGTGACTCCAGGAGACGAAAGAAGCAAGGTGGGAACCTATGTTTCTTTCTTCATCTTCTTTCACTCTTTCTGACAAAAACCTGTCAATGCTGAGAAAGGTTATGAAGGTGAAAGAGGCCTCTGCAGCTACAGGTGGTTATTAATAAGGCTAATGGGATAGGGGCACCAACTTTGTCTTGGTAGTGTACAATTCAGGATTACAAACACTGAGTGAAACTCTGTGGTCCAGCAAAACAACCCAGGCTATGCACTGCATAGATTACAAGCTGCACGTTTTACCTTTGCTGTGATCTCTGAGAAACGTTCTAATCTTGTCCTTTTACACTCTTTCCCATAGACTTTCCCATTGTGGACTTATTTTTTCTTTCATCTCCTTTACTCTTACCAATATCTAACAGGTTGGTTCCTTTCTAGGCCTATCGCCTTTTAAGAAGTCAGAGCCAAAGAAATGTAGTAAGAAATGAAATTTGTTTATTTTGTTTTAAATTTTCTACATAACTTTCATTTTTTGATGAAAAAAGGCAATGAAATATTTTTTTAAATGATATTGGGAGAAACTACTCTCCCATATTTTGACTTGCTTCTCTTCTTCCTGTGTGTGTGTGTGTGTGTGTGTGTGTGTGTGTGTGTGTGTGTGTGAAATAAATGCTTGAACATTTTTGGACCACTTCTACCTTCAAATGTTAAAGTTCTAACTTCAACTCCTAGGGGGAAAAACTGCCACCTTTTGAAACAACTTCCTTAGAATGTGCAGGCCCTTCTTTTAATAGAGCAGGACCTTAGGAGAAAATATGGTGGGACTCATGTGTTTCGGGTTGAAATCTCATGTGTTTCCCTCCGACCATTTCCACCAGTTTCCACTTCGTTCAGAAGGATAGCGTTGTTCCCCTTTAAGGAGGCTTTATTTTTTAGGCATGATGCTATCTATCCATATCTATCATATTGACAATGCTCCTATAATTGTAACAGCTAGGTGCCATTTGGGTGATGGTTCTAAATGCAGATTGCCTAGAGCTGGAACAAGATAACCCAAAAGTACCATTCTGTAGAATTAGCCACGCTGGAGAGGGAAACAGATTCCAACAGCTCATTGGGGTACCCGGATAGTGAAAGCGTAACTAGAGCTACGATTTCTTATGCCAAGTTTCATTCAAGAGAGTGTTTTTCATGGAGGTCATGCGAATAGGAGTCTGTAATGGAAACCATACCACACCCTTAATGCTAGCGTGTTACTCACGTACAACTTGCTGGTAATTAACAGAGTTAAACACTGGGTTTGTTTCACTTTGACTACAATCTACAAAGTTAGCATATCTGTGAGATGCATCAGAGGCCAGAGGTGCTGGTTTCCCACTAAAGGTAAGAAAGGTCTCAGCACCACAGGCGTTTTAATGGATCTGACATCATTTTAATATAATCTTCATTCACCATCACGTACACAGTCACATACACTGATGTACTGAAATCCACCTTGACATCAATGCAAGGCTAAGGTTTTGAGGTGAAATAATCTGGGATTACAGAATGCAAAGTTTAAGGATTTCATAAGAACTTTAACATGGCTGTGTTTCACAGTCTTATATTTCATGATTTACATGTAACAACATAAATGCTATTAGGTCCTGATTCAGAAAAGCAACATATCCAGCCAAGCACGTGAGCAAGTGCTTAAGTCCCATTGAGGCCGTTGGGGACTCTTGCACATGGTAAAAGTTAAACATGTAAATGCTTTTCTGAATTGGGTTGGGTTTAAGACTGTGCTTAAGTGCTTACCTGAATCCGGTCCTTAAAAAGGAAAATAGAAAGTACTAGCCATGTAACAATAGGGCCAAATTAAAATTACTATGAAAGCCCTGGCTTTACATTCTCAAAAATGGCTAGTGATTTAGGGTGCCTTTATTTTTGGGTACTCCATCTGAGACACCTTAAAGGAGCCTCATTTTTCCAGAAAGTGCTGTGTAATTTCCCCTCCCAACGTTGGGCTACTTTCAGATGTCTCAGTCTGGGCACCCCGGGATTGAGGCATACGAGACACTTTTGAAAATGCAGTCCCATAACTTTTGCACTGCCTAACTTAGTTTCAGTTCAGACCTTACTGTTACATTGATAAGATTTTTGAACTTAATTTCCTTGATTTTTAGTTTCAAGAAAAAAGGAGCTAAAAGCATATTTCTCCAAGTCAGTGGGAAAAAATTGAACTATGTGACTGTGAAACTCTACACTGGTATATTTGCACAGAGGCCATCTACAGAATCATGAAACAGTGTTGTGAATTTATTTCATATGTCTGAAAATAGATTCATGACTTTAAAGGTAGTAGAAATTGGGTATTTTGAATCTACAAAAGCAATGTACAAAAATACATAGCTTTCAGACAGTCTTTAGTAGGACTAGACATCTGGAAAGTTTTTGACTTGTAAAGTTCTGTTTTTCTAGAATTATCCATGTGCAAAAAAGAATCTAGAAAAAATGGAGGGAATGCATGGTTTTCTCAGTGCCACATTTCTAAAATTGGTGATCTGAGTTTCCTAAGACTTCACCAAATTAAAAAAAGAAGTTTTTTAAATCATCCCTTGAGTGAAATTCTATGGCAACTTTATTTGGAGGAGGTCAGACTGGAGAATCACAGTTGTCCCTTCTGGCCTTAAGTCTAGAACCCATTGGGTTGGGGCCTCCAATAAGGGAAAGCTCAACCTTAGGGGAGAACTTTGGAAGGAGTGATCATTGTGAAATGGGTTAATGTGACGGAAGGTAGAACATAGTGATAACTACTGTGACCATTACCGCCTGGAACTAACTTCCCCCAAAGGTTCCAACCGGGCCAGGCCAAGTTCTGCGGACTCCGAGAAGTGACTATTGCAATGTGTTTTGAGGGCTGTGAATACAAAGCTTGCCTGCCATAAAAGCTCAGCTGTGTTTTCAGGTTTTGTTTTCCTTTCTGGCCTTAAGGTGCTCTTCAAAGGCTGGCTTTTCTCTTAGAGGGAGGTTTTCCCTACGAGAGACAGTTCGGTTTGGTCTGGACTGCAATACACTGAAAATGAGCATGCACTACGCATAGAAGGGATCAACAGTTAGATGCTTAAATATTGTTATCCTCTTAGGTGCCACATGGTCTTTTTTGTTTTAACTAACCTCCCCATCCCGATATTTGATTAGACATGGGTCTCAGCTGCAAAATTCAAATCTTTACTTTGTACCTCCACAAAGTTTAGCGTGTGTGTGTATGTGTGTGTAGGGGAGGCTGTTTCCAGGTGCATCTCTACATTGGCGTTCTAGTGTAGTGACCAGGCTGAATGTAAATACTGCCTCCTAGTTCTCCACTAAACTATACGAGCCAGTGTTTCAAACCCCCATGGCTAGCGTGACCAGACAGCAAGTGTGAAAAATCGGGATGGGGGTGGAGGGTAATAGGAGCCTATATAAGAAAAAGACCCCAAAATCAGGACTGTCCCTGTAAAATCAGGACATCTGGTCACCCTACCCATGGCTCCATAATATCACCAGGCAGAGAGCCAGGCTGAAATGTTTGGAATTTCAAGAAAATTTCAAATTTTTGAAATTAAGAAAAATAAGAATTTTTTTGTGTGTGTGTGGGGGGGATTATTTTTCTTCCTGTCTAGCCAAAAAAAAAAAAAAAAAAAAGTCAATAGAACTGACACACCCCAGGATTCTCAGCTACCGTCTTCCTCAGTTTTCTGGCAAAGAAATCGATGTGGTTGCAGAATAGTTTCTCCAGGGAAGTGGTTGATTTGGAATATTTTAAACTAGATAGTGCAAGATGTTAGGAATATACAGTAGGGAACAATCCTGCGTTGGCAGAGAAGGTGATTGACAAGATGACCCAATAAGTCTCTTTAGTGTCTGGATTGTAAATTGAATTCTTACTGATACAGCTTCTCACATGAGCACTTGCTCTTATTACTGCAGGTTGCTTTTGAATGTTGTTAGTAATGACCTTGAGAGGGAAGGGGAAAAAAGCCACCGAGCCTGAAATTAAAATATTTGCATGGACTTTGCAAACCGATACGATGATAGGGGAGAGAATGGATCAAATATTGAGCACACCTAACCTTGGTGTTTGCCTCAAGCTATAAAGTCTGTTTTTCTGTTTCACAACATCAAGTGCCGCGACATCCACCCCGCATGATGCCCATTCCAGCGTGAGCTGCAGTAAAGTGCAGGCTGTGGAGAAGGCTTGTTTGCTTTCCTTTAAGTGGATTGGTCTTCAGACGGGGAAGCGTTTCCAGTTAATTCTGTAGCTGATCATGCCAATCTGTAGGGTCATTTGTGAGCATTCCATCCCTCCATTTCCTGCCTGTTAGCATTAAGGAGTGCAGAGAGTTCACAGCCGGAGACTTGCCTAGGGCCTTGAGGAAGTCAATGGGGGTTTTGCTGTTGTCTTCAGCAAGGGAAGGCCCTCAGCCCTCAAGCAATTTGGGTTCTCTTATTTCAAGAGAGAGAGCGAGGAGCAGGATAGGCGAGTCCTGGAACTAGCCTGATGTGAGTATAGATGTTAAGTCAACATTGCTCACCTGCGACTGTTGTAGGTGGCATCCTCACCAGCGATACTGAGATTGAACCCCATCTTCTCATAACTGTATGCCAAGCTCAGGGGGAGAACTCTGATGTTCCAAGAAGCTGCACTATCATCCCTTATGACTGGACATCAGACTAACTGAAAGTTGGGAGCCTTTTATTTTTCTGGTGGCTGAATTCCAGCATTGGTACCTGCTGAAAATGGAGTCAGGGCCTGGCACTGGACTGGCATCTGCAGAATGGCATGGCATGGCATGAATTCTGGTGCTAGTATGCAGCCACCCTGAACTGAGAAACAAGCATATATTTGTGAATGGAAATAAGGAGAGGGTATATTTTTCCAGGTATTCGAGCAACAGACAGGAAATATGGACACTGTTCCTAGCCCTGCCCTGACTCATTTAGCCTCTCTCTGCCTCAGTTTCTCCACCTGTAAAATGGAAGTAATAATACTGAGCCACCTCACCAGGCTGTCATGAGGCTTAGTTAATGGTAGTAAAGCACTTTGTACATTCTACCAAAGAACCTCAAAGTACTACTAACGATGTAGTCTAGAGTAGAAAAGGGTTGCATTGGTAGTGGTCTGTAAATTGGGGCGTGCGTCTTTACTATGTAGTGGCAGCACTGATGAACTCGTTATAGCAAGCACTGCCCTCTTCTCAGTCCTCATCAGTCACATAACCCAATGAATCATCACCTCTCACAGCTATATCTCTAGACTCAGCTCCTGGCACTTTATATTATTATTCTTAATTTTATTCGTATTACGGTAGCACCTAGGAACCTCAGTCAAGGGCCAGGACTGCATTGCGCTAGGCGTGGTACAAACACAGAACAAAAAAACTTAGCCCTGCTTCAAAGCGCTTCCAGTCTCGGTTTCTTGTTTACCAAGAGTATCATTAGCTATTACTATTCCTAAGGCCGGGCACAGAACCATTGTCGTGCTCGAGAAAGCTGGCATTTCAGTGGCAATCAATCACCGTGCCAGAGTCGGTTTGCATCCCAAACCCTTCCCAGCTCTCCTCTGCAAAGCAGCCAGAGTCTGCGGTTGCCAGACGCTATTGAAGGGAGCTCATCCTCATTGAAACTTTTCAGTGGGGAGCACAATGCAGCTCACCGCGTGAAATTCCAGAGAAAAGCAGGGGCTTTATTACATGTTTGGAAAACGCTCCCTGAGCTGATTCCCCAGCAGCAGGGCCGTGCCAGTAGGTAGCCCTTCTCTTTTAATAAAGGCCTTACCTACCAGATGACTTCATTAAGGTGACTCTCCAAAGAGGATGACATGCCTGTCACTTCGAGTTTATCAGAACATGGAGAGCTGGCTTGGGCAGGGCTTTGGAACTCAATGGCTTTCTAGCAAGGAGCAACGCAGAGGGCATCCTTGCAAAGCCACAGCTCCTTCTTTTGTCTTCTAGGTAGGCGCTTGCCCCTGTCATTGGTGAATAGAGGCAGGGAGGAATCGATGGCCCCCTCTCCTTTCCCTGCAAAAGTTGGTTCGCAACTCAAAGCGAAACGTTACTCAGAGAAAAGTTTGGGTACCCTATGTATTTATTTTTAAAAGACCCTTTAATTTTTACTTCTGACGTCTCTAGTTCTGGATGGAACCAAAGCAGAGATGCAGAAATGCAGTGAGAGAGGCTGCTCTGGTAATATTTCCAACCTGCATAGCAGCTTGCGCTGCAAGGAATCATGTGGGAAAAAAGTAGGCATCTCTAAGATTTCCAGCTTCCGTTTCAGGCGTAAGGACCCGTAAGCATGGCCCATTAGCCCAGCTTTGGATCTAAGCCTTTCAGCACCACGGCAAGGGACAGGACCTATTGAGCTGAAGGACTAGCAATAATAGGCTATTATCCTCTAGTGGACCAGCCACTAGAAGGAGAATCAACACAATCTCATCTGTATATTACGTGCACTCATGCTATTTGGGACACAGGTGGAGCACCTTCCTGAAATTCACCTATTGCTACTTCCTAACCCCCTTTCTCTTTCCAGTAGTGCAATTTGGAAATAAACCAAAGGACCAGATTCCGATCTCCTTTATACCCGTAAAACATTGGAGTGACTCCAGTCTGACATCGGCGTGACTGAGTTCTGGACCCCAGTCTCAATAGCCTGGTCCATTCCTCTACGTAACACGTAATAGACTGGATAGATTTCAAAGCCAGAAGGGGCCTCTCTACTGATCATCCTGTCTGAGCTGCGTAACAGCGGCTATAGAACTCCTCCCGCTTCAAGCCCGACAACTGCATCTCTCTCTCCCTGCTGGTAAATTTCACCCTCGGGTTGCTCCTTTTCTGGTCCCCAGAAGTTTCACCTGCCATGATGAGGCCTGCTTGGCTCACCTCTCCTCTCCCATCCTTTTTTAATCAGATGATAAATAATGGCTTGTCTTCTTCACAGGGGGAAAAGGTACAAGAGTGCTGACTGAGAAAGGGCTGTTAATATTTCCTCCTTGTAAGGAAAACATGCTCGTTCCATGTAAATTTATGAAGCAATGAAGCTTTTTGTTTTTACAGGATCATGCTTGACAGTAAATCACTAAGTTTGAAAGTGTCTCTTCTCAGTATGACAGCTGCAAAGGGTCTAGGAAGGGGAGAGTGAAGTCATTGGAGCAAGACCACAGCTGAACTTGGGTCGCAATGCAGATGTGGCACCGCTCATCCTTTGATGATGTTGACACCTGTAGAAAGACAGGGAGTTTTAAAATGGTGCAGATAAACCCTCATTTCAGATTCCTGCCTCTAGCCTCAGTGTCTGGGTAGCACTGTCAGTAGAACTGGTCCAAAAATGCTGATTGCTTTTCATAGGAAATCCAGGTTCTGTAAAAATTTCCCATGGAAGCTTCTAAGCAGTGTTCTTAAAAAAAAAAAAAAAAATGTTGCTGTTTTTGTAAACTGGTTTTGGTTTAAAAACGATGACGGAAAATCTATTTCAGTTTTTTGGCCAAAAAGAAAAAAAAAATAAACCAAGGTGAAAATTTCCACGAAGGTCGAAAAGCCTCAGATTGCTGAAAAACCGTTTTGCTGGAAACATTTTGACCAGTTGTAATACTGGGGTCCTTGGCGGGGGGTGGGGATGGGACAGAAGCTGCTGGCATCAGTTGACGGTATGCATGTAGCTTTCCTGGCTCCTTTCCCCCTGTTCTATGGGGCTATGGCCAGAGGCTTTGTTTAATGGTGGAAGTGTCATGGCCTCTGTAGGAATTGGCAACGCTCCGCATTTCCCAAGCAGCCACTCTGCACTGCACAGGATCAGGCCCACTGCATGTGCCTTTATGGCACTTTGTCGTTCTAAACCCAGAAGGGAAGGACGGAGAGAGACTTTTTTGGAGCTGCTATTCCCAGATCAGCACAGAACAATCTGGGGAATAACCCTCAAAGCCATACGGACTCCCTGCCACATGCATTCACGTCTCTGCACTCTGTATGCAGGTCGGAAGCTGCGTTTGTGATCCTATGTCGATTTTGAGATCTTGGGGGCAGGGGCGGTCTCTTACTCTCTGTGTATCCAGCTCCTAGCACTACGAGGCCCCGGTTTTGTTGGGCCCTGTAAGAAATCCTGCAATACAAATAATACCTTATTTTTTTCCTCCTTCAAAAGAAACGGGCCAGCAGTGCCCAACCAGTGTTCAGACACTTGGACAGAGAAGGTTTTTCAGTCTCAGTTATTGGCTTCAGCCTATGAAGGAAGGAAAGAAAAAGTTCATCTTAAACCACTTAATTCCCTCTCTCCCCGCAGCCCCCCCCGAATAATTCATTCTGATGGTGGCAGAACTGGCTGATTACAGTAGTTAAACTCCAGCCTCTGTTCCCCCCCCCCCCTTCCCTCCCTCTAGCCCCCCCCCCTTAGTCCTGCCTTGCCCCTTTGTGGAGATTTATAGAGCCGAGAGGGCTGAGAACAAATGAGCAGACATTAGGGCGATGTATTCTGCATACTAATGACAAGATACTGCTTCTGTACCTCAGGGCAATGCTAGGTCAGGCCTGTTTAGCCATAAACTTTATTTATGTGCTTATTACGTTGCAGCTGCAGTTTGCAGGCCTGGGCTGTGGATTTAGAGATGTGTCCGGCAATAAATTGTATTTATTTATTTGAAACAAGGGCCTTCCCCTACCACCACCTGGGCAGGGGGGGGGGGAATCCCTTCTTTACCATGGCAGCTTATTTGTGAGCATAGCAGGGAAGGCGAGAGAGAGAAAGAGAGAGACTGAGATAGGAGAGAGAAGGAAGTGGGCTAGAAAGGGAAGAATGGAAGGGTCTTTGTTTCAAGGAGATTGGGTTGATTTTCTCTGAGTCCAGTTGATATAATAATAAGCCTCCAATTTATGCAGCGGCCTAGCTAGATAATGGAAGGCTCTGAGTTTATGGGCTACCTGGTTCTAGTCTAAGGCCTTGTCTACACTAAAAATAAATAAATTAATGGAGATATCCTATCTCCTAGAACTGGAAGGGACCTTGGTCATTGAGTCTAGCCCTCTGCCTTCACTAGCAGGACCAAGTACTGATTTTGCCCTGGATTCCTAAGTGGCCCCCTCAAGGATTGAACTCACAACCCTGGGTTTAGTAGGCCAATGCTCAAACCACTGACCTATCCCCCCCTACTTACACTGGTAAGTTTCTGTGCAGTAAAGCCACTTTGAGCTCTGTAACTCCCCAGGGGTACACACTGCCAAACCACTGAGTGCGCAGAAACTGCGCAGTTGCAGTGCTGTAAAAAAAACACCCCAACGAGAGGCGTACAGCTCTCTGCGCCGGGGCTACAGCGCCGCGGTGCCAGTGTAGACACTGTGGTCAATTATAACGCTGCAATTGGCCTCTGGGAGGTGTCCCACAATGCCTCTCTGAGAGGCGATGTAACTCTGCCAGTGAAGACATACCCTAAGTGGATATCTTCAGCAGAAGGATGGTCTTGTGGTTAAGGCACTAGACTAGGACTCTGGATAACTGAGTGCCATTCCTGGCTCCACCCCTGACTCCTTGGGCAGGACACTCACTTGCCTCTCTGAGCCTCAGCTCCCCATCTGCACAGTGGAGTTAATTATACTTCCTTGGTCTGCTTTGTAAGTTTTTTGTGGCAGGGTCTTTATATTACACATAGACTTTAAGGCTAGAAGGGACCATCATGATCCTCTAGTCTGACCTCCTGCACATTGCAGGCCAGACAACCTCACCCACCCACTCCTGTAGTAGACCCTCTGGCTGAGTTATTGAAGTCCTTAAATGATGATTTTAAGACTTCAAGTTACAGAGAATCCACCAAGTTACACCCGTTTAAACTTAGAAGTGACCCGTGCTTCATGCTGCAGAAGAAGGTGAAAACCCACCAGGGTCTCTGCCAATCTGACCTGGGGGAAAAATTCCTTCCCGACCCCAAATATGGTGATCAGTTAGACCCTGAGCATGTGGGCAAGACCCACCAGCCAGACGTCTGGGAAAGAATTCTCTGTAGGAACTCAGAATCCTCCCCATCTAGTGTCCCATCACAGGTCGTTGGAGATATTTGCTACTAGCAGTCGCATTCGGCTACATGCCACTGTAGGCAATCTCATCACACCATCTTCTGAATAAACTTATCAAGCTCAGTCTTGAAGCCAGTTAGAGTTTTTGCCCCCACTGCTCCTCTCGGAAGGCTGCTTCAGAACTTCACTTCTCTGATGGTTAGAAACCTTCATCTAATTTCACCTGATTGATGGCCAGTTTATATCCATTTGTTCTTGTGTCAACAATGGCACTTAAATAAATAACTCTTCTCCCTTCCTGATATTTATCCCTTTGATGTATTTATAGAGAGCAATCCTTCCCCCCCCCCTCAACTTCCTTTTGATTAGGCTGAACAAGCCAAGCTCCTTGAGTCTCCTGTCAGAAGGTAGGTTTTCCATTCCTCTGATCACTCTAGTAACCCTTCTCTGCACCTGTTCTAGTTTGCATTCATCTTTCTTAAACATTAATATTCTGTGCAGTGCCTAACGCAATGGGGCCCCAATCTCCTTTGGGGCTCTCACATGACTGTAATACAAATAATAATAAAATCTTAGGTGAAATGAGTTTAATGGTCTCGGTCTTGTTTTCTACACTTGAACAGGAAACGTCGCCACCCTTAAATCAAAAGCAGATCCTGCCACTCGGAGCTGAGAGGGACATGATTTGCAGGGGTCCGAGCTGAAAGCAGTGGGGCTGGAGGTGCAAACTGGCCTGTGACTTCCCTGTCCCTCTGAGTATATGAGACTTGACCCAGGAAGGGGGACACAGGGTCCCAACCAGTGGTTTGCATGGCTTAAAATCAACCCCATGGGGACGTTCGAGGACTGTGTGTAGCTCCATGTGTTTTTATATCATCAGGTTTCAATGGTAACCCAATGGAGGGACCCAATCCTACAGTTCCAATGCAGCAAAACTCCCATTGTGGGGTCAATGGGAGCTTAGCTATATAGAGGCCATAAGACTGGGCCCTAGGTACTAAATAGGACCAATAACAAGTGCCTGGAAATTTCTCCCCCTTTCTTCCCTGGACAAAGATCGCTGCCTCTCTTTCTCCTCCCCTGTTTGTTTCAGTCTTCCCGAATGGCAGCTGCCCCAGGGACACTGTGCTGGCTTGCCATGCCGTAGACCTGAGCTCTAATTGAGATGGATTTAAGTTCCCAGGCCCTCTGGTTTGGCAAAAGCTGTGTGTGTCACAGAGGTGATGCCCCAGCGCTGGGGTGGGGCAGGACAGAGGCGGATGGGGGCGTGCAAGCTATTGCGGTCGCCTTTACCATCTGATCCATAGAGGGGGGGTCTTGGCAGCAGTATCGCTGGAGCTAATTCCTGGCGAGCGTCCTGCTCTCCCAGCTGGAGGTAATGAGCCAACCGCAAGTGGCTATAAGGAGATCAACAAGGGGGCTAAAAGAGGGAGGAAAGAAAACAACCTTCAAAAGAACATCTTTTTTTTTTTTTTTTTTTTTTTAAATGGGGGAAAGGTACCGTACTGCTGGAGACTTCTAATAAACCTCCCTCTGCTGCTTACGGAGAGCCCAGAAACGCCCAGCCAAATCCTCGCTCGGTCCAGAACTGAAAGAGTTTGTAACCGGTTGGCATGTATCTGTCTCTCAGGCACTTGTTTCAGGGGATTTCACTCCTTTTAGTCCGGAAGTCACCTCCATCCCACGCAAATTCGATACCGCCTCGGTTTTATTGTTGACAATAATTCACAGCAGAAATAATGAAACTGAGAGTTAGCCAGAGCTATTTGCACTGAAGGATTGACTCCCCCCGTCCCGCCCCCAATGTGAGTTTCCTGCATGTCCTTCATTTTGGGGCTTCACCATAACATTGCATCCCATGTTTGAGCTTGGCAGGTACAGTAATGAGGGGGTGTATCTTCAGTGTGGTGAGCTGTGTGCCTTCATCCGCCTATTGACTTCCACTTAGACATGCCGTGCGCTTTTAAACCTCGTTCACTGCTTGGGGAGTTTATTGCTAAGTGTCCTACCAAACTTCTACAGGACACTGCTGCGCCAGCCGATGGCCCATGTGGTCTGTCATCCTGCCTGGTGCCAGAGATCCCAGCGAGGCCTCGGCTTATGCTGTGAAGCATGAGGATTGATACCTCTTGGAATGTGGCTGCTCTACTTTGAGTTTGAGTCTTTCATGTTGGTTGCTGTTATGTGCACTATTTTAAAATGATTAGATTGTGAAATAGTCTGCGCTCAATGACTTACAGCAGTGTTTCTCAAACTGGGGTCGCCACTTGTGTAGGGAAAGCCCCTGGCGGGCCGGGCCAGTTTGTTTACCTGCCCCATCCGCAGGTCCAGCCGATCGCGGCTCCCAGTGGCCACGGTTTGCCGCTGCAGGCCAATGGGAGCTGCTGGAAGCGGTGGCCAGTACGTCCCTCGGCCCGTGCCGCTTCCAGCAGCTCCCATTGGCCTGGAGCAGTGAACCGCGGCCAGTGGGAGCCGCGATCGGCCGGGCCTGCGGATGGGACAGGTAAACAAACTGGCCCGGCCCACCAGGGGCTTTCCCTACACAAGTGGCGACCCCAGTTTGAGAAACACTGACTTACAGAATCTGAAGGCCTTTTCTAAGTAAAAAAGATCTGTCTCTTTTGCAGCCTGTAACTTATGAATCCCACTGTGGATTTAAATACAAATGTAGGAAGCGTCCTCGATAGCAAGCCCTGGACGTGCCCTTTACGCCACTTGTTGTTGGGTGCTCCTCAAATGTGTGGCTTCTGTATTTACTCGCAGAGTTCGTGTCATGTGGAAAGGTCTCCCGAGGGCTGTTTTATCTCGTTTGCAGACCCACTCAAAGGCTCGCTGTGTGGTTAGCTGTGAACTGCCTGCCACCCGGCTTCCTGGAGCATCCTTGGTTAAGGAAATGCTTTCTACATTTTGGCTGAAGCGTCTGAGACTGAGGAGATGGCCCCGTCTCACCTTAGGTTACAGTGGGTAGCAGTCAGGTCTTGAAAGGAAAACTGAGCTTGCCCAAAGTTGAGACCAATGTCAGGAGGGGGCTGAGAAATGAGACAAAAGCGGAATCAGGTGCTTTATTCCACCTGGGGATTGAATTTATCTCAGGCGAGTAGACAGTGGGGCTGATTCTGCACTTGTGTACACCAGGGTGATCCAGAGTAACCCTATCGCTTTCCACGGCATTGCTCTGGACGTATGCCAACGTAGCCAACAGCAGAATTTGACTCGGCAACTGCTCCATTTGACTAGATCTGCGTGGGCAACATCAGGAACGCCGAGAAGAGATGTCATAGAGAGACTTGCAGCTTATAGAGTCGTAGACACGTAGGCCTGGAAGGACCCTCGGGAGGCCATCTTGTTCATCCCTCGCCCCACCATGGTAAACGTGAGTCTAGGGCCAGACCTGCTGAGGCTTTTGAACCTTTCAGAGGGACCTGTGCCAATGGTCGTGCGTGTGGGTTGAATTCTGGGGGAATTTGGGTTGGCCTTTGGTTTCAGTTAGAAACCAGGCAGAGCTCTGAGATTTGGACTGAGTTTCACTTTGAGCTTTGGGGACTTGTCTGCTTTTTAAACACCAAAGTCAGAGAGGGGGGGATACAAACTCCATCGGAACCAACATCCTCTGCAAAACAAAACCCAAGCCCTCTGGAAAGTTTCGCTCAGCTGTGAATGGTCACCAAGAAGAATATTTTTGCAGAGTAATTACATCCTTTCTTGTATATCCCTTCTCATCATACTTGATTGTCTGTGTAAGCGAAAGTTTCTCACCTTTTCTAGCTATCCTCTACCTCCTTTCCCTTCCATTCTGTGATCAGATATCTGGAAGGTGGTGGTCAGTAGAAAAGGGGTTAGGAAAGGTGGAGCCAATGGATCTGGGTTTACAAAAACTGTAGTACAAATGTGATTACTTTTTTTTTTGATAGAATAGCAAAGTTAGCGCAGCAGATGAAAGTAAATGAAAATAAATTGATTGAATTTGAATTTTCAGGCTATCGCACAAAATATTATTTGAAAATCAATTTAAACTGGCTTGGACTGGGGAAATTGTCATGAAAATGGGTTAAAGGTCCACAAATAAACAGCCCTGATAAATGACAATATATCAAGTTGCAGGGAAGGTACTGGAATGACCAGTGGATATTCCTACACTAGGAGAAATGATCAACATTAGGTAAACACATAGTAGCTAACCTTGACCTTTTTCCTAGGTCACCCCAATTTAGCTGTTTCAGATTAACTCAAGGCTTCTCCTAGAACTGACCTTGACCAGCTAGATTGAGGTAAAAGGTGTTATCCTGTGTCTACACCAGGAAAAAGGTTGAGGTTAGTTACACCATGTTAGTTACCATTCTACCATTTTTCCTATTTTTATTTAACATGCGTGCTAATGCAATTCACAGATGATGACACTGGGAGGAGCTGAGAAGATATATCAGAAGAGAAGGGATAATATATAGGGGCCTGGATACTTGAGAAGTGTGAACAAAGAATAGCTAAATGGGATTCTGTTAGGAAAAGTGGAAGTCAATATGCTGGAGGGGGGAAATAATCCCAAACTCAATGGAGGGAAGCATCTTGGGAATTGGCATGACCAAAGAAAGCTAGAGGTGACCGTGGACTGCAGATTAGAAATGAGCTTGGAATGCAACAGGGCTGTGAGAAAGGCAAGTAATGTGGATCTTGACAAATGGGGTGGAATACAGGGAAGAGCAGGGGGCTAGAGAAACTGACTAAAACGGCTAAGGTCAAAGTTTGGATGCCTAAATTTAGGCACCTAAATAATAGTGGGCTGCTTTCCAGATGGGCTGAGCACCCTCAGTTGACTTTCAGGGGTGTGACTCTGGATTTACATCATTATAAATCAGAGGAGAATCAAGCCCTTGGTCTTTAGCTGCCCCTGCTTTCGAAGTTTGAAAAGCTTTAGTTTGGGTTTGCAGTTGCTTCTCTTAGCACTGCCTGGTGTGCCCACAGTTTTTGCTCAAAGAGTCTTTTGTCAGATCATGTTTAGAAAGTTTCCCCCCCCCCCAGGTGAAATCCTACTCTGGGTGATGCAAAGGTGGTGCCTCTCAGGTTCCCTTCCCCCTCCACCTGATCAGCTTAAATCTTAGGTTACACTTTGAGAGCGGATGTGGGAGATTCCTTTTTATGACTTTCAGGTAACTTGCCCACCTGTGCTATTTGAATCAAACGGACACCTGTTATTGCAACAGCTAGTAAGGAACTAGAAGGCATTTTACTGGAACACCAGTCACTAGTGAAACCCTTCCTATTTAAATAACACAATCCGCCCCCCTCCCCATTCCACCCCCAACCCATTAAAGGCTACTCAGCGGATGGCGTGAGTAAGCAAAGTTTAACCCTTGAACTTCCAAGCCAGCTGAGACTTGAGGACTCAAACCCTGGGGGCCATAGTCAAGCACTGGTGTAACTGGCGGAAACTTCTTTGACTGTGATGTGGCTGGACCTGTTTAGATCATGTCTGAATTTATCCCTTGGTGTTAAAACCCTGGGGCAAAGAAGGGAGAAGTGACCACAAGGGTTAATATTTCTCTAGTAGAGAAGTTTTCTGCTTTGTTGTTGGATACAGCCTGGCAGCACTACCAAGGGAAGCTATTAGCATGCAAATGCACTTTGCCTCCTGCTTTTTTAATCTTTTACTTCTCATAATTGCGGAGACCGCTTGTAATTTTTGGACACGGCCGGGAATCAGAAGGTAGTTTCCCCTCAAAAGCAGACGCCACTGCTGCTGTGTTGTTGTGCTTGGGTTTTTTTTTTTTTTTTTGAAGCTATCAGATTGAGTAAAATAAAGTAGTTGCCTCCCCCTCCCTCCCACAACCCCAGGACTTATGCCAGTTAACTCCAGAGTATTAGAGAGGCTTAAGATGCAACAACAAAAAATGCAGGTGCTGATCTTTTTATGAAATCTTGCAAACGTTTTTGCCTTTAATGTAATGTATTATTTAATGGTAAATAATAAACACAAGGCCGGGTCTTCTGCTGGTGTGAACTGGCAGCGCGCCATTGACTCCAGTTGAGCTATGTGGATTTACATCAGCTAAGAACCAAGCCCGTGTAAACGTGGTACTTAATATGTATCAGTTACATTTTTTGGTAGGGATACCTTTGTCCCAAAATTCCAGATCCAAACTCTGGGTCTGGATTGCAACCTGGTCTCTTTCAAATAGACAAAAAACAAAACAAAACTGGTATTGCCAACTACTGTGATTTTGTTGTGAGTCTTGCAGTATTTGATGTTTTTTCCTGAAAGCCTCAGCTCCTGGAGTCTTGTGATGAGGCCTCAACGGAAATCAGGGCCCCATTGTGCAGTCTCTGTGATTGTGCACTGAGCCATCAGAGAGGAAGATTATAGTCTAAATAGACAAGCCAAATAAAGGAGAGGAGGAAAAGCAGAGGCACAGAGAGAGAAAGTGATTTGCTCAGGGTTATACAACCAGTCAGTAGCACAGTTCCATTGTGGATTCATGTCTCCTGACTTTCCTAGTCTGTTGCCCTCACTACTAAATCACACTACCCATAATACTGTGCTGGCCAGCAACTGGCTTCCGTATTTGAAGGCAGTTATCCTCTCCGCTGTACCACCAATATCTGATTTCTTCTCTTGACTGCAGTTACTGACTGCTCCATCATGATTCAATCTTGCGTAACTCTGTTTTTCTTGCGGTGAATGTTTTTTGTTTCTGAATTACACCTTTATGTTCTTGTAGGACCTGATTCCCAAAGCATGTATAAGTCAGAGGGTGTCTCTCCGTTGACTTCTGTGGGCTTTGGGTCCAACCTTTGTTATTTAAAGTATTTTTAAAAAAGACTTTGTGTGTAAAAGACTATGAGAGAAGGTTCTGATTGCATCAGATGCAGGGAATCTGTGTTACATACGTTGTTATTCTATGCCCAGGTGACGCGACTCTCTCAATTCCATGGTGTTCCTGGTGTCCCATACACATCCAGTTGTGCCGTCGCTTCAGCCCCAATCCTTCAGGGAGTAGCACCTGTGTCAGTGGGCTTGGTGCCAGCACAGCCATCCACCGGTGTGTGCTATGCACTGCAGGATCAGGCCTGGGTCGAAAGGTACTGGCAAAGTGAGGGCTGAAGAAGAATTAAACTCCCCTAATACGTTACCACGTACTTGATGCAGAGAAAGGATTGCACAGATCTGCCAGCGTGACCGCACCCATCATATCAAGCACCGATCCTGCTCCTTTGCTGGCAAAGATGCTTAGTCAGTAGCCATCCCCTGGCTTGAGTTACGATGAACACAGAAGCTAAGGCATCCTGCCTGTAGTGGGTCCAGAAATGCTGACCCAAGCCCCTTTCCTTTCATGCCGGCGGCAGTGCTGCAGCCTGTCACATGAGTGGGATAAAAGGCAGGAAGAATAGCCCCATCTGCTGAGGAGGTCACTGGGGATGAGTCAGGAGAGGATGAAAGCAGTGACCTAAAGTCACAGCGGAGGTTAGTTACACTGAGCAGTATAATCTGTGGGCAGCAGCATGATGTGGGTGGTGAGTCAAACCTGCAGGGCTGGTTCCCCTCCTCGCCCCGCTTCTCTTTTGAATCTCCAGTTTCTAGCTCAATAGAATCATAAGAATGAGGGATAGGAAAAGATTTATTAGAGCGGGTCAGAAACGATTCATCAAAGCATCCTTTTAATGTGAAAAATGGCTTTGGGATGATTTCAGAAACCTTGGCAAGAAAACGTACGGTTCGGTTGACAAATTTTCCAGTTTTCCTAAAAAACCTGAAAACTGTTCAGTTTTTCCAACAGCAACCTCCCAAATTCACTGAAAAAAAATTCATTTATTTGGATTTTTCTCTGGACACTAAAATACATTTTCCCACCATTAGCTTATCACCTCAGCAGACTGGCGGAATTTCCCCCTGCTGCACATTGTCCCATGTTTTGTCTATCCCAGTTGTAAGTATCTCAAGTGGTAGGCACTTATGAACCCACTTTCAGCTCAAATGATTCTGGGACTCCAGTCTGGGACTTACCCGTCACTGCTAAAATGACGTGCTGCTAAATCCGTCCGGAAGGATTAGGGTGATGGATTTAGCGATGGAACTGTGTTGTCCTTGTTTTCTGTGTACTGCACCTTTAAATCTCTAAGGACTGCTGTGTGTTCAGTTCCTGTGTATGGGTCAGTGCCGGTGTCACCCAGGGAATATGCGGTGTGCTCTAGCCTGTAGACTTTACTTCTGTTCTTTCTTGTTTTATTTTTCTCTTAACTGAAAGTGACACCCAGGCTGTAAGTGTTTGCTCATTGTCTGTCGGCAGGAAAACAACAATTAGGATCTTGATTGAATGCAGTCTTTTTCGATCTAGTGTGCCCCTTTCCACATGCTCCCCTAGGCCTCCCTTATTAATTTACCTGCAGACAACCCCTGAAAATCAGATGCCTCTGGTGTACTGACCTGGATGCTAGCTCACTCTCTGGATCAAGGCATTTCTTGCCCGCGTACCTTCCTGAATCAGCGCGCAGATGTGAAATACAATGGCTTGCTGGTATCTACTGCCCCTTCCAGCTGCGGAGCTCAAAGTACCTTTGGGACGTGAATCCTCTTCACTGTGAGGTGTGTAAAAACTATCCTGTTATCCTACTTATTGCGGCACCAGAGGGATAAGGAACTTACTCAAGATCAGGGCAAGTTGGTGGCAGAACTGAAAGTTATTACTGCCAAGGCTCCTGTCGCCCTGGTATCTTGGGTGTCCTACAAGTGCTTAAACTGGGGAGCAAACATTCCAAACTGGAGGCACCAAACACGCTGGGGGCTTTGTGGACCTGTCTAGCTTGTTAACTCACTGGGATTTGAGAGCTCGTAGGAAGTGACAATAGAATCTAGGAGTTCTGCACGTTAACCACATTGCATGCAATAGCTGATATTCCCGCCTTCAAAATAACCCACAATTAGCCTTTTGAAAATGATCTTCCCCTCCCCCAGCCCATGCCGGCCTTTTTGGACACCACCGATAGGAGCATTTTGTGTCATAGAGTAGCCATCAGCGTGCAATACTGCAGGTTCAGATGCAATTGGCCGTACAGACTTGACACATCCTCTGCTGTCCCTCTCTCTCACTTTTCCACCCTCCTGCCCAACCACCTTCCCCCCCTCTCCTCCCCTCCCCTCCCCTCCCTGACCATTTTAACTTGTTTCCTTTCCTTGGAGGAAACATGACTTTCCCATTGATGGAATTCACCAGCCAACAATGCCGTGTGACACAATTTCCCACTCCGAGCATGCCTCAGCGCAAGGGCCGGTGCTGTGACGGTGAGTGGCCCTTTTCTGTATGACAATGCCCCGATCCGTGCTGCCATTAGCTGCCCTTTTGCTATTAGTACCTAATGAAAATGTAACCATATTTAACCCCCCACCGTCCTAGATTAGCGAGAAAGGGGCCTAACTGGATTTAATTCTTTTGTATGATAAGCATCAAACTCTCCATTTGGATTGCTCCATCCCCTCTCCAGAGAGAGTCAGTAAAGCTGTGTCAGGCTAACTCTATCCTCTCCGCTGTCTATCACACAATGGGCAAAGTATCTTTTGTGGCATTAACGGCTTTGGTCGGGGAGCGGGGGTGGGGGGGGGAGCTGAAGAGGAGAACAATGTGTGAGAAGCTGAGGCTGTGGGTTTCCCACACGGCCAAATATGTCTCCCTGCACCCCCCTCTGGGACAAGCAGATCTGCAGAAGCCCTGCCCACAGCTGATCCCAGCTTGATTGGCTTTTTTTTTTTTTCATTGTGCTCTCAAGAAATGAAAATCCTTTCCTGGCGTGAAAGAAGAGGCGTGCCTTAAATCCCCTCCCTCGGACTGATTGGCCATGTCATATGGTGGCCAAAGCCACTGTGATTAGTGTATGTCTGCCTGTGTGTGTGGTGGGAGTGCGCTGGGGGAAGGGAGGGAATGACCGATATCCACATATTTTTTTTTCATATTGATTTCTGCTGAGATGTTTAGTCATTGCACCTGCTGGCTGCCTGCCTTTCTCCCGCCCAAAGGCAGTTCTCTCTGCCTCTCCCCAGCCCAGCAGTTATGGATGCAGGAGAGAAGGGTGTAATCCTGAGGATGTTACGCTGGCGTAGGAGAGCAAAACCCTGCTTACCCCTCTTCTCGACTCTGCATCCATGACAGCCCTTTTAGTGTGAAAGAAATGCATGTCAGTGGAAATCTCCTCACCCTGAGCAGACAAGAAAATGCATCTTAGCAGCTGTATGGAGGAGCTGTCTCTTGTACTTCTGTGTGTCACTCTGTTCATGAATGTGATTGGTTAATGGTAGGTGTTGGATAAACACAGGACTTGGTCATGCCAGCTTCCTGCTTATATCACTCTGCAATTCACCTTAATCCTGACCTGCAACACTCCCTGCTTTTTCAGTCCTGACTCCTCCCACAACTCTGCCAATACACCGCACTCCTGGGCCCCTCCTGAGCACAGCCAGCCGGTTGCCCTAAATTGTCTCCGCTAAGGACCAGCCTACACCACAATTACAACCAAGCCCTGGGGCTTAGTTACAACACAGTTCCAATTTGTAAAGCACGTGGGATCCATAATGATGTTCCCTATGTGGGCTAATGACTTGGATTCTGGCGAGAGAACTCAATAGGTTATCTCCTTCTTCCAGATGGGGAAACTGAGGTACAGAGAGGTCAAAATGACTAAGCCAAGCTTACACAGACCGTCAGCATCAGAGCCAGGAGGAGAACCCAGGTCTGTTGATTCCTGGCCCTGTGGTTTTAACCACAACTCAAGGAATCTTGGTTTTGCTTTATTTATTTATTGGGATCATGTAATATCATCATATACTAGATTTGTGATCCTTCCCACCCAACCAGAATGGACGTTTTACATATACAAATGAAGAAAGAAAATCTTATGGCAATCTTAGAAACAGGGGATGTTAGTACTTGGCTTCCCTTTACGCTTTTGGATAGATGGGTTTCTACACCCTACTTTTTAATACTGTCTTATATTGTGAGTGAGTTTATAACTCTGGGTAGAGCCCAGGTCTGCTTAGTCAAAATGAAATTTGATGGGCTCCATTCCAGTCCCTGTGTCCACAACACTCTCTCTCTCTCTCTCTCTCTCTCTCTCTCTGACATGGAAAACACTGTCTAACAAAGCACAAGGAGCAGAGTGTGAGGTAATGCTCTAGGTCAGCATTGAGGGGTGTCGGCAGAGCTGTGTTAGGTCCCATATTCGGTGACATAGCGAAGCCATCTGAAGCGTCTGGAGTAGTACCATAGCGCTGCCTCAGGAAGATTCTCCGTATCCCAACGTTCTCTCTGCAGCTAACCTCGCTAGTGTTGAGGGGAAGATTATGAAACATCCACTTTGCTGGGCTGCCCATTGTATGCAGATGGCTCAGACTTGTCTTCTGAAGCAAGCCCTCTTTTCTTAACTTAGTCATGGTAAGAGGACTCACGGGGGACAGAGGAAACACTACGAGGACATCCTGAGAATATATCTTAAGGCGGCATTGATTCCATGAATTGGGACATGCTGGCTGGCAATAGACTGCAGTGGCGTTGCATCACACATCAAGCCTCAGCCCGTTTTGAAGAGAATCGCTTTGCTCAAGAGGCTGAGAAATGGCAGAGAAGGAAGAAAAAGGAACAGCATCCTGGCCAGCAGTTGGGCTTTCTCCAAGCAACCACCTGTCAAAGAGGTGGAAAAACCGGTACAGCGCGGATTGGACTCTTCCGCCATTGTAGGTCTCATCAATGACTTCCCCCCTGCCCCGAGGAGTAGCCGCTGCCGCCGATGTTAGGGTCCAGCAATGGAATAGCAGGGCTACTCTAGGCCAGGGCTGCCATGAATCGGCAGAGCTGTGTGTGATGAGGGGAGCCCAAGGCTCGAATAACAGGAGGTGCTTCTGGTCAGGATAAAGGTCACTGGCAAAGCTGTGTGAAGGAAATCTACAGCCCCTGCTGCAAAGTCCTGTAAGCACCTTACTTTCATGATTCAGAAAACCAAACATCCTGGAATCTCCCCTAAAGGAGCCTAATGCCACGTGATCTCATGTCATCTCACTGATCCCTTGGTGAGAGCCTCCGATTCCGTTGTCCGATGCCACCACCAAAGATCCCAGGGAGGCAGCCAGTTTCCTGTCTGGAAACACAGGCAGGTGGCCCAGTCTGAAAGGCCATGACTGGCTGGGCTGCCTGCCTGGTCATCGTTGTCCCCCGAGAGCCCAGCAGACTTTGTGGAGCAGGTGCGTGTGTTATGTCGGTTATACGGGTAGGCACAGAGGAGGCATGCTGCTGCCTTTCTTGCTTGCTACCACAGTCAGCGGCTGCCAGCCCTCTTCCTCATGGGAGGAGGTTAACGAATGTTGCATTGCGCTCACCGTTAACCTGCGCAGCCTGCACGAGGCATCGGCGCTCATTCCCGACACGTTCTTCAGATGGGTAGAGCATTGCCACAATATGGCAACGTCTGGGCTCAACTTATCCCTGCTGCAACTCCCTTGACCTCACTGGACTAACACCGGGGATACATTTGGCCCTGCCAACCGGCCTGTAAGTAGGTAGATTGCTCTGGTGGACTAGAAGCCTGGGGCCCCTATGAAGAGCATCCACCTCTGTAATAAGTTCCCTTGATTGGAATGATCATGTTGCGGGCCACAACTGGCTAGAGTGGGCCATGAGGTGTGTGTCCCTTTCCCTAGATATGAAGGGGCGGAGAGACTAAAACACAAGGAATCCAGAGTTCCAAGCATCCAAACGATGTGGAGATTTGGTGTCTAGTCCCAGCAAGAAAGACGATCACTCAAGCAACAGAGCAATCTGTGGTTCTTAATGGGGCTTGGAGATGAAGTGGCATTGAGGGCCCTGGTGGGAGGAAAAGGGGGGAGGTGAGGGGGATGGAAGGGGGCTGCTGGCTGTGTGAATGTGGCCGGCTTATTGTTCTGCAGCTTTATTCTTTGGGCCTTGATGGGGCTGATTTAGAAATCCTAATCAGGGAGCAGTCTGAGCGCCTTCCGAGTGTGACACAACTTGAGCTGCTCCAGGGCTCCTTTGTTCTCTAATGACAGCTGACTTCATGCGGCAATGGGAACAGTTTGAACATAACTCCACACTGCATGGGCTGGCAGCTGCACACTTAACTCTTTCTTGCCCACCCGCATAGATTTGGGGTGGGGGTGGGGTGAGGAGGATAATCAACCAAAATGCAGCGTGCGGGATGCTCTGCGTTAACTGAGGTGCCCAGACATTAGTGCCTCTCCTGAAAACCAGTGCAGTCTGCTGAGGAAACCTTGGAATCGAGAAAGAATAAAGGGCCGAACCCTGGTTCCATCGAAATCCATGGGTGTGTGGATGGAAGAGCTCAAACTGTCTTTTCCAGGAAATAACAAATACGGCGGTTGCTGCAGAGGTTCATGGGAACTAGGGATGGTTGGAAAACGAGACAAAGTTTTTATTCCCTATTTTTGCTGGGTCAAAATTCAAAAGTCCAGTGTTAAAATTTGTCGGCGTTTTGAATTTAGAAAAAATTTCGGCCGGCTCTAATGTAAACGGTATGCAGCAGAACCTCAGAGTTACAAACACCAGAGTTACAAACTGACCAGTCAACCACACACCTCATTTGGAACCAGAAGTACGCAGTCAGGCACCAGCAGAGACCAAATAAAATAAAATAAAATAAAAATAAAAAAGGCAAATACAGTACAGTACCGTGTTAAACATAAACTACAAAAAAAAAGGGAAATCAGCATTTTTCTTCTGCATAGTCAAATGTCAAAGCTGCATTAAGTCAATGTTCAGGTGTAAACTTTGGAAAGAACAACCACAATGTTTTGTTCAGAGTTAGGAACAGACTTCCTAACGCTGAGGTTCTACAGAATAAGAAACTATATAGAATAGAACCAAAAGTGCAATTCATTTCTCACCCTGTAGTGTTTGCACCAGTATCTCTTAACGTAAAAGAGCCGGGTCTTTCTGAATGCTCTGTTTATGAATAGATAGCTATTCTTGGCTCTGTCACTGAACCACTTTAGCCAGTCACTTCGCCTCAACTTCCCCCTCCACAAAATGGGGATAATGACACTGACCTACATCTAGCACAGGGCTTAATTCATTAATATTTAACAAATGCTCCAAGATCCCTGACAGGAGGGCATTAGGGAAGTGCAAAGTGTTAATAGCAAGAGGCATTCTTCCCCAGCCTAACCTGTTTGGAGTATATTTTATTGTCTCATGGATCACAGTACAGATCCGAGCACATACCATTAACCAACTTGCCAGTCTTAGAGAGGAAAGGCAGGTCACTTAGGGTATTTCTACACTGCGATTAAAAAATCCCACCGCACTAAGTCTGCGAGTGCCTGGGCTAGCTGGCTTGGGCTCGCAAGGCTCAGGCTGTGGGGCTAAAAATTGCTGTGGAGATGTTTGGGCTCAGGCTGGCGCCTGGGCTCTGAGATCCACCCTCCTGGCTCCAGCATCAGCCTGAATGTCTACACTGGAATGTGATAGGCCCTGTGAGTCTGAGTCAGCGAGCCAGCCGCGGGTCTTTCATCACCCTGTATGTCACCGTGCCTCAGTTTCTCATCTGTACAATGGGGATAACAGCTGTTCCCTCCCTCACAGGGTGCTGTGAGGATAATTGAGATAGAGTGTGAGGTACTAAGATACTGTGGTAACGGAAGCCATAGTTAGATTGTTTGAAAACTCTGCTAAGAATAATGATGATGATTGTGACCCAAGGGGACTGGTCCTGCTTTGAGCAGGGGGTTGGACTAGATACCTCCTGAGGTCCCTTCCAACCCTGATATTCTAGGATTCTAGGATTCTAAGGCTGTTTGGTTTAGGGTTCATTCCCCTCTCTCTGATGATAAATAATGGCCAAGCGGTGGAGTGAATGGGCGGCTAGGGGATGGGATTGATACCCAGAGTAAAGAAAATATTTGGGCCACATTCTGCCCCTCGGTAGCTCCCGTGAAACGCAGTTGGCGTCACACAGCTTTAGCTGAGAGGTGCAAGAGGATTCAAAGGTCCTGAGGTGTGAGCTTTGGTGTGTTTACGCTGCTGATTGCTGGCTCTTGTAGCTTCTCTCTCTGGCTTTTGTCATGCGGGATAAATGAGTTCTCACTGCCCCCTCCCTTGATGGCCTTGGCAGGTTCAATTAGCGGATCGATCTGTATTGATTTGCTAGCACCTGTGTCCCTTGTGCCATCCCTTGTTGACATTTCCTGATCGCCTGGCCATGCTTGGCTGATGTCTCCGTGGCAACAGAGACAGGGGATGCTGTGCAGTCCATTTGTCACCGATTGTCACTGTTTTGTTCTGCCTTGTAGGCGCACTCGATTGTGTCACGGGGGGAGGCGAGGAGGAGCAATACGGCCTTGTCTAATAGGCCTGCTGTGGGGAAAAGCTGGGGAGGGAAACTGAAACCAGTGTCTGTGACTCGATTTCTGCAGCTCAGCAGGGTAGCGTCCGAAGCACCTAGCAGACACCAACACCCAGCGCCGTCAGCTGCGACGGCACTTTTATTGGTGGGCCAGAAATCATCCCACTGGTTTCGGTGGAGTTAGGCCCGGGGTGAATTGTGCGTCTATGTCGCTTGGGACCTTGGGAGGTGTACTTCACTGCTCCCCTGTCCTTTCTGTTATTGGGGGGGGAGGAGGTGTGTTGTGGGGAGAGCAGCACGCCTCACTAGAGATCAACGGCATCGCTCAAGCTGCAATCCGTGGGTGCGCAGCCTGATGGGTCCCAACTCCCAGAGGGTCATGGCCAGCCTGCCTTTCCCACGTTGCTGTATACCAGGGGTTCTCAAACTGGGGGTCAGGACCCCTCAGGGAGTTGCGAGGCTATTACATGGGGGGTCGCGAGCTGTCAACCTCCACCCCAAACCCCGCTTGCCTCCAGCATTTCTAATGGTGTTAAATATATAAAAAAGTGTGTTTAATTTATTAGGGGGGGGTCACACTCAGAAACTTGCTGTGTGAAAGGGGTCACCAGTAAAAAAGTTTGAGACCCACTGCTGTATACCATGGGGGTCCTGGCTAGATGGGAGGGGATACCCACATGGAAAAGGAAAGATTGAGAATAACGGCTCTAATTAGTCCCCACTTTGATGTCCTCTAGCCCCCCGAAGTCCTCCCTTCTCTCGAATTGGTACAACCCAGGCAGTGGGGCTGACCCCTCGGCCCCCACAAATCGGTACTTGGTGTCACTCCGGAAGCTCACTGGAGAGCTTTGTAATTCCAGAAAGAGACAGGCTGGGGTAGCCTTTATAAATATGGACGTTAAGCTCCACCCCGATATCTCCAGTGGTGTGCCCCCTGCCTCACATGTGCATCACAGCGGGCCGGGAGCCAGATGCTGCGTAGCTGCTGCAGGATTAAGGAGGTGAGTGAACAGGCTTTCATAAATCCCACATGAAAGAATTTCCCCTGTGGCCTCTGTTTGCCCCTGACACACCGTGAAATGTATCAGTGTAGCATAGTAAACAGTGCCACAGCTGATCTGGGGGCCTGTGATCTCTCGGGACATCTCTCCTCCTGGCTCCCCATATTAACCGCTCCGTGGTTTCACTTAGGCGTGTGTTAGACCACCTGAAGGGAGGGTGGTTGTAACTGACTTGACTAGGCACCGATCAGCTGCCAAATCAAAGGAATCTAACCTTACAATGGTCACTCAGGCTGTGACGCATTGCGCTCAAAAGGGAACCTGAATGCAGATCCCTGCGTAAGACTGGAGCAGACTTAGGGCCTTTCATAGAATCATAGAAGATTAGGGTTGGAAGAAACCTCAGGAGATCATCTAGTCCAACACCCTGCTCAAAGCAGGACCAACGCCAACTAAATCATCCCAGCCAGGCTTTGTCAAGCTGGGCCTTAAAAGCCTCTAAGGATGGAAATTCCACCACCTTCCTAGGTAACGCATTCCAGTGCTTCACCACCCTCCTACTGAAATAGCGTTTCCTAATATCCAACCTAGACCTTCCCCACTGCAACTTGAGACCATTGCTCCTTGTTCTGTCATCTGCCACCACTGAGAACAGCCGAGCTCCATCCTCTTTGGAACCCACTTCAGGTAGTTGAAGGCTGCTATCAAATCCCCCCTCACTCTTCTCTTCTGCAGACTAAATAACCCCAGTTCCCTCAGCCTCTCCTCATAAGTCATGTGTCCCAGGCCCCTGATCATTTTCATTGCCCTCCGCTGGACTCTCTCCAATTTGTCCACATCCCTTCTGTAGTGGGCGGGACCAAAACTGGAGGCGATACTCCAGATGTGGCCTCACCAGTGCTGAATAGGGGGGAATAATCACTTCCCTCGATCTGCTGGCAATGCTCCTACTAATGCAGCCCAATATGCCGTTAGCCTTCTTGGCAACAAGGGCACACTGCTGACTCATATCCAGCTTCTCATCCACTGTAATCCCCGGGTCCTTCTCTGCAGAAGTGCTGTTTAGCCAGTCGGTCCCCAGCATGTAGCGGTGCATGGGATTCTTCCGTCCTAAGTGCAGGACTCTGCACTTGTCCTGGTTGAACCTCATCAGATTTCTTTTGGCCCAATCCTCCAATTTGTCTAGGTCACTCAGGACCCTATCTCTACCCTCCAGGTATCTACCTCTCCCCCCAGCTTAGTGGCATCCGCAAACTTGCTGAGAGTGCAATCTATCCCGTCGTCCAGAACATTAATAAAGATGTTGAACAAAACTGGCCCCAGGACCGACCCCTGGGGCACTCCGCTTGATACCGGCTGCCAACTAGACGTTGAGCCGTTGATCACTACCTGTTGAGCCCGACAATCTAGTCAGCTTTCTACCCACCTTATAGTCCATTCATCCTTTATAGCTGTACTTGCTAAGATAGGGGTAATCAAATGTCAGGCTTCAGAGCACCCCTACCAGGGTCAGGAAGGAATTATTCTCTTTCTGGGTACAGCACTCCCCACTTGGTGGTCTTCATTGCATTTTTTTGCCTCCCTCTGGAGTGTCAGGAATAGGACAATCTGCTATATACAGAAAGCCAGGTTTGTTGAATCAATGGGCCCACCTGGTATTAAATATCCTCTGTGCCTCTTTTTAAAATTTGTATCCAGGGTGGAGGATGATTCGCTGAAATCCCCAGGATCTGTCCCCTCCCGCTTGGCTGCCCCTTTTTAGCGGTTTCGAAGCCTCCCGCCAGAGCCCACTCAAAGCACAGCTGGGCCAAGTCACCAGGGCAACGCGCTTGGTTTCAAGTTTTGTTGCAAACCCCAGACTCAGGCCAGCTTCTCCAAAGCATTTACCAGAGTCCAGGGACTTTTTCAGCGCGGCTGGGAGGAGATGGCTTAGGGAAATTTGGGCCAGCCTGCGCTGTCAAGCGGCAACCTGGCAGGATGAGGCAGTTTGGGTTGAGTTTGGGGATTTGCTCAAATTGAAATGCGGCGAGGGTGTCCTCTGCAAAGTCTCAGCATCTCCACCAGTGAAGAATATGATGGGTTTCTCAGCCTAGTCCCTGGTGGTCATTCGTCCACATCCCGTGATTCAGCGTGCCTGGCAATCTATATTCAGGAGAAGGCTTATCATGGGAATATCTAGTGATGTTTCAGACATCTGCCTGCCTGTTTTTGTGAGGGGGTGTCACCGGCCTGGCCTTACTTTGCCACTATTACCTGAATATTGAATCTGGCAGGAGTTTTCAGCTGCTTTGCTGGCCTTTTCACACAGCCCTAGCTGTGTCCAGCAGGAATGAATGTGGCCAATCGAGCATGTATTCCTTTGGGATTGCAAAGCAGATCCAGCGTAGAAAACACCTGGGGAGAAGAAGGGTAAAGAAGGAAACTGAGAGACCCGATGGGATGGAGGCAGTGAGACTGGCGGGAGAGCTGGCAGATCATTTGTTCACCGCTTGATTGGTGGGTAGCACAGCTAGCTTGACTGAACCCATCAACAGCTGGTAGATGAGGTCAGTAGGGAGCTGGGGAGGAGGGTGAGGAGAGGTTCATTAGATTCTTTGAGCTTGCTTCTAATGTCGTCACTCGTCAATGCTAAAGCTCTTTATTGGTAGCCGGGGAGGTATCTGCATTGAGGCAGTCAAAGGAATGCCTGAAGCCTATCTCCCAGCTTAACCCCAGAGCTGCCAGATTCACTGTGGTCCATGGTGTCAGGGAAAAGGGGGCTTAGGGTCACAGTGCTCTGGCACAGAGCATACACGCCTTTTCTTCTCGGGTCTGCGTGGTGCAGCAGAAGCGACTGGGATCAGCAGAGAGAGAAGGGAACGGATTGACTTTGGGTGGAAGTTCCCAGTAAGGAGCAACAAAGAGGGCCCCAAAAGACTAGATTTTTGTAACCTTACGGTAACTGGAATAAAGCAGTCCCCCCCCACCCCCAACATGATGGGAGAAGAGACCAGCTCTTGGGGGACATCTCTGTGTGATGTCTAGCCGGGGTTTCCAGAATGCCTGTTTTTTGGGAATGCAGGAGCGTTTATCAGATGGTTGGGGGGGGGGAGGTTATTATGGGGGTTCAAAGTTCAGTCCACACTCAGTGCTTCAGGGGCTCACACTTTATTCTGTGTCTGGTTCCAAGTGACTGTGCTTATCGAGAGCTTCCCAGCACCATGCCCAGGCTCAGTGTCTAGGAAGCTTAGCCCTGAACGGCACAGTCTTTACATTGCAGGGAGAGTTCCTTACCCAACTCTCAGCCCCATGAACTTGGATTAGTGTCCAAAACTCAAACCCACTTTGCTGGGGTTTCCCTTTAAAGAACAAACTGTAAATCTTAGCTTCAGCTCCCGCTTAAACTGGCTTCTTTTTAGGGTTCCTCTCCCCTAGCAAGACCTCCGGCCTCACACCCTTCATCTCTCTGACTCAAAGAGTGACACAAAGCACTCAATTCTCCCTTGTGCAATCATTTATACCCGAGCAGAATGGATATAGCACCTTGCCATTCTGATCTGGTAGCAGTTTGTCCTCTTTTTGCGCTGGTGTCCAGGCCTACATGAGGTGACGGGCAATGGAAGATCAGGGCCAAACACGTTTATGCCTAAATTCTTGCTGGTAAGACTCATCTGGTCTCAGCTGCCAGGTGGATTCACTAAAAGAGCCCTGCATCTCCATGTGGGATCCTGGAACCTGACATCCCGGTACAGGGGATCCGAAAGTTCTTGCCCGTGAAGGAGCGGGTGGACAGGACTTGTCACTGGAGGGTTTTGGTAGGTGGAAGGAGCTTTGGGCAGGGTGTGCCTGTCCCTGAAGGCATGTAAGAGATTTCAGCAGCTCAGGGTAGCAGGATGGGTTTTTTTCAGCAGGTCAGGTGCGGAACAAGACGTGGTTGATCACGTGGGGGTGCAGGAGGATTTTAGTAACTAGGGGCATTGTGGTCAGGTGTCACTGAGGGTGCAGGAGGGTTCTAGCAGCTGCGGAAAAGGGCAAAGTTGGAGAGGGGCTCGATTTCAGGGATCTAGAACCTGAATAGGGGACAGCACTCTCTCTCGCTGCAGCCCCTAGGTCAGGAATTCCCTGACGCCGGGTGAATGGGCTGACCTGCACCAGTCTTCTCTTGGCGGGTACCCCACACGTGTCATGCGGTAGGAATTCCAACCATGAGAGGTGCAGAAAAGCATCCAGGAACAACGTAGCCAATGAAGCGGGGATGTGGGTTGGGAGAGGAGGGGGGAAATGTGGGGTTTGGATATGATTAAGTTCAAAAGAGAGGAAACATAACTTATATAGATCTATTAAAGGGAACCTAGCGATCATGAACGGTGCCAGCTTCACAGCCCTGGTGGAGGCATGCGTTAATCTGCTCTGCTTTCCCGGCCATGTTTTTCGCCAGGTGCAGTGCTAGAAAGTTTTCTTTCAATCCGAGCCAATGTACGCCCCGGTCATGGATGTTGTGCCTTGTTACACAGTGCTTCCGGTCTCATTGCTGCTGTTGTTGCGCTTGACAGGTACGCTTGGCTACCACCTGCTTACATGGGTGCTTATCAAGCTAATATCTGAATGCCCCATAACGTGTATTTATTACTGCTGTCCATCACTGTTGGTATCTGAGCTCCTTCCACCCTCATCAGTGGCTTTGTCCTCACAATTCCCTCCTGGGACAAGGAGCGTATTATTAGCGCTGCCCCAAAACTTTTCATCTGGTTATTTCCGAGAGGGGGGGGGGGGGACAGGGAGTGTAAAATGGCTTTTTGAGCAAAAGGAAAAATTTCTGCGCTGAAAATTTTCATCTTGATTACAGTTTTACTGGTGTTTTGACAACAACGCTGGAAACTGAAAACATTTTGGTAAAATCTTGGAGTTTTGGATAAAATTTACCATTTTCAAGAACGGAAGACGGAATTTTTTTAATGAAGACAGGAACACACACAGACACAGACACACACAGGCTTTCAAAAAAAAAAAAACCTCTAGAAGTTTTTGGTTTTCTACAGCAGTACATATTTCAATTTTTGGCTTAATTTCTTGTTGAAAGCCTCTCAAAATAAGTGGTGGGAAAGAAGGGCTGGAGGAAGAATTTTTTTTCCATATCTGTGAAAAATTGACATTGTTTCAACCAGCTCTAATCATGTCCATTTTGCAGATGGGGGATTGAGGCCCAGAGGGACACCGTGTCTACATTAGGACTGCATTGCTGATATGGGTATACAGGTAACTAGCAAAGTCCTGCTAGCATGGGCACGGCTGATTCCTGCAGACAGGGCTGGCTCCAGGCACCAGCTTAACAAGCAGGTGCTTGGGGCGGCCAAGGGAGAGGGGCGGCACCTGCGGCAATTCGGGGGCGGCAGGTCCCTCACTCCCTCTAGGAGCGAAGGACCTGCCGCTGAACTGCCGCCGCTGAACTGCCGCCGCTGATCGCGGCTTTTTTTTTTCTACAGTAGGGGCTTCTGCCGGCACAGCTACATTACTCAGGGATCGTACCCCCGACTTATATAGCTTTGCTAGCAGAAGTTTGTAGTGTAGACGTGGCCCATAATTACCAAGGAAGTCTTTGGCAGAGCAAGAAATGTAACCTAGGGATCCAAAAGTTTATGCCTTAAGCCCAAGAACATCCTTCCTCCTTCCTCTTTCAGCAATGATGGCAATATAAGAACCTAGATAAACAGATAAAAAGCTTGTGATGTTGGTAAACGATGCAAAGCCCTGGAGATCACCCAATAGGCTGTAACTTGGAAGAATCTGATTTTGAACAGTTTGGCTTTTATTTTCCAGTATTTAAAAAAAAAAATCACATTACGTTTTTGCCCTGGTAGGAAAAAAAAAAATTAGGACTGAACCAACTCTGCCCTACTCAAGTGAATTCTATTTTCTTCATTTAAACTTTATTTACTGTACCCCGGGATCCCCTAGCACAAAGCAGCTGTTGAATTTTTCATGTAGCGTGTGCCTCTGTCTTGACTTCTATTCCCCCAGCTCAATTTAAGAGGCAATTCTGGGCATGACAGAGCATGAGTTGCCAGCGGTGTGATGTGTCATCCCATGGGGTCCTTGTAATGCATACCAACAGAGCTTAAGAAATGCCACCGCACCAATCTCTCTTTAGTTGGGAAGATCTGAGTCAGTATTTGGGAGCAGGTCTCCAGAAGTGAAAGGCCAACCCTGCAAGGACTTGATTCAAAGTCTACTGAGTTAATGAGCCCCTTTCTACTGGCTCTGGATCAGGCCCTAAACCACACTGCTTCCCCTAGGGATGTTCTGTAAATTACTATCCAGATTGAGCAGTCCTTTGTCATACAGGTGGAGGACAGTGACGATGCCTTCCTAGCACTTTTCCGTTTGGTGTGTATCTTTATCACAGCTGTTCGGCGGGCGTTCCTGCTGTACCTACTCATGTTGATGCATAAACAGGCTCATGGATAATTCAGTAACTTCAAAGGGATCTCTGTGGACTGTGTTTTTCTAATCTGAGTGCACATGGGGTTTTTGTTTTTCTGTTTCATTTTCAAATTTATTTTGCCTGTGAATTTTTCTGAGAGTCCTTAACAGGCTCATAAAGTTCTCAATATGGAATGAATCAGAGGAAAGGGCAACCCTGCCTGAGTTTTTCAGATTGGAGCTCTAGCCCTGGCTTGTATACTGCAGAGGTGGGTATCTGTTATCTCCAGGGAGGAGAACAGACCCTGCTGCATCGTAGGCAGGAGAAAGAACGAGCTGGTCAGAAATTTCTGACAAAACATTTTGTCGTCAGGACATGCCAATTAGTTGAAATGGAAACTTTTCATGGGGAGCGTAGCAATTACAATGCAACTTTATTGGGAAAAGTTCCTGAAGTCCAGGATAGAATTTCTGATGAGAGAGAGAGCGAGAGAGCCCAGAATAGCCAGTTTTTCTGCCTGATTAAATCCATGGACTTAAACCCTGGGATTCCCACACCCAAAGAGTCGGAGTAGAAAGGTTATTTTACTTCTGCATTAGGCATTGGTGTGACCACTGCTGGAATACTGTGTTCAGCTTGGGTGCCCACAATTCAAGAAGGATGTTGATAAATTGGAGAGGGTTCAAAGAAGAGCCAAGAGAATAATTAAATGATTAGAAAACATGCTTGATAGTGAGACTCAAAGTGTGCAATCTATTTAGCTTCCCAAAGAGAAGGGTAAAGGGTAACTTGATGACAGTCGATAAGTGTGTAATAGTGGGCTCTTCAATCTAGCAGAGAAAGGTCTAACATCATCCAGTAGCTGGAAGTTGAAGCTAGACAAATTCAGACTGGAAATAAGGCATCCCTTTTTTAATGGTGAGCGTAACTAAATATATCTATCTCATAGAGCTGTAAGGGACCCTGAAAGGTCATAGAGTCCAGCCCCCTGCCTTCACTAGCAGGACCAAGTACTGATTTTGCCCCAGATCCCTAAGTGGCCCCCTCAAGGATTGAACTCACAGCCCTGGGTTTAGCAGGCCAATGCTCAAACCACTGAGCTATCCCTCCCCCAAAATCCAAGTATTGGAACACCGTGGTGGAGTCTTTTTAAAAAATAAATTTAAATAAATTCTCCATCACTGACCATTTTAAAATCAAGATTGGATGTTTTTCCAAAAAGATCTGCTCAAGGGGTTACTTTAGGGGCCGTTCTCTGGTCTGTGTTGTACAGGCGGTCAGACTAGATATTCACAATGGTCCCTTCTGGCCTTGGCATCTCTGAAAAGTCAGGCCCGGTGGTTATGGCCTATAGAGTTAGCGTCTCTTTGGCCCAATGAATGTTTAATTGTTTATACCAATTGGAAGAGCCGGCTATTAACTTGGTTACTAGGAATCATCTGCCATACCAGCGCATAGACATACGTTCCCTCCTACTTTGGGATCTGCCAGCATCCAGAAGGGGCAGAATATACTCTGAGCCGTTTGATCTTTGCCTGCCCTGTTCAAGCAGAACAGCACAGGGAACCTCTATTGAGCAGCCTGCAGTCAGAATTTAGCTCTGAGTTTGGTTAGTCGGTCCAGTTGTCTGTGACGGTTGGGGGCTTGCTGGAACGGCGACCAGAGACGGCCTGGAAGTCTCAGTTGTGATGTGGACAGTAGTCAACAATGAGCTGTGCTGATACCCACTAACGGTATGCTATTGAGCGGGGCCCGTATTCAATAGACGTTGGGTGCCATTATCAGTCCTCCAAGCCATTCACTCCCCTCTTTCAGAGTCTTTTCTACTTAAATGAAGGCTGTCTTCAGCTTGTCTCTTCCCAGTAACACAAACCTACTCTCTCGAAACTCTCTAACCCCTCAACACAACTGGGTGGGTTGCCATCAACAGGACAAGGAGCATGATGGGCCAAGGAGTTGATCTTGCTAGGCTCCTCAGCACCCCTGCATGTAATTGCCTTTTTCCCCATCCCCTTTTCCCAATGCCTGCATCTTATTACATTTTATTTGTTTTTGGGGCTATGTTGCCATTTGGAGACAGGGCACTCTGCTTTTAAAGATGCAGCGCTCTGAAGCCTTTAGAGATCAACAATTTCAAATACAAATTTCGCTTTTTAGAATTGTAATCGTTGTGATTTATTATTAAATATCTAGCCTGGGATGCAGCAGCTGTCAGCCGTCATCTGTGAAAGAGTTCAGTGCTCGGAGAGTCCATTTTCTGTGCGAAGGTAAGTCAGTGATGGACTTTGAATCCATTCCTTTCGTCCATGCCCAGCAAACCTTGGAAGAGGTGAAAAGCAGCCCTTCTGTCAAATGCCTTCGGAGGAAGCTAAGTAATAAAAAGTAACATACCTGCTTCCCATCCTTCCTGGAACTTGCTTTGTCTTCTCACAATGACATTTACACAGCATGTGTCCTCCGGAAGGATCCCAAAGCACTTTACAAACTGATTTGCAAGCTTTATATACTTTACCTTGAAATGCAGCTACCTCTGGGGTGGAATGCAGAAATGATTTGAATAGTACACAGAACACTGCAGAGCTGCTCCGGAGAGGAAATGAAGGAGAACGCCGTATTTAACTGAAAAGGCATGGGGAACTAGGGTAGCTGAGTGTAAATGATCCTTTTTGGCCCTTAGCTCGGGCACCAGTGCCATGAGGGCTTACAGCCAAGGAGGAGGAGATGGTGAAACAGAACTTCACTTGCCTTCCCACATGCAGCAGTTCAGGCCTTGCTGGATTACACAGCTGCCTTGTTGATCAGTTTATGGGCGAGTCAGGGACTTGCTCTTATGACATGTCACACTGCGGAGACCCTTCCGCTCATCCACAAGTGGCTACCAGGAAGATGACGAGGAGGAGGAGGCTCTTATATTATTGCCAGCTTTGTTGTGCAGCTGCTCGTCCGAGAGCCGGCTCCAGAAACCTGTGTTTGCGTTGGCTCTGCATATTACATAGAAACAGTCGTATTACAACGTTCGGAGAGGAGGGGGAAGAGAGAGGGATCTTGTGTATTTCCAGGAGCGATAAAGTTTTGCTTACAGGTGGTGATAGGGCTTTGGGCTGCCTTTGGGATCGGATTGCAGCTTGGATGCCTGGTCACGGCTTGCGGTTGATCACAGGCCTTCACCAAGCAAAAGACTCACAAGTTATGTCACGGAACCAGTTTGAAGTTTTTGTTCAAAGCTTTTTTTCCCCCACGTAAAAATGGCCTTTTTTTTTTTTTGGCAAAATGAACATTTGTGCAGAAAACTTTAGTTTTTTTTCAAAGTTTTCTGATTTTTCAACATTCCCCCCCACCTTGTTTCCTCCTCCCACCGTTTCCCTTTGAGACTCTTCCCGCTTTATTTTGCTGTTGCCATTTTGCCACTAAAATGGGGAAAAAAGAAAAGGGATAAAAATGAAACAAAACCTTCTCCCACCCCCAAAAATGATTTTGAAAACTTAAAATCTTGGGGGTTTATTGAATTGAAATAAAACTGGAATTTTTTTCATGGAAAATTTTAAAAATTCCCTTTATTTGAAAGAGAAAATACTCACGAATTTTCTACCAGCTCCACTGTTTAATTTTCTCTCTGCGAGAGACAAAATGGCATCATCACCTTTTTTTCCTTTGGCATCCCCTGACTTTACCCATCATGCACTTGCACCAAGGATGCTTGGAGATGGGTATTGAGAAAGGCTGTTCTTGGAATTAGCCAGACCTACTGAAATATGCTTGGGACCTTTGAGAAGAGAAGCACGTGGTGCTATTATTACACATACACATAGCAATGAGAGACAGCTCCTGCGCATGAAAGTTTAGTCTAACGAATGCCCCAATCCTGATACATTACGACTATGAGTTAGTCTCAGGGCATATTTGCAGGATGAGAGCCTCAATAGACAGTTCAGATGAAGTGGGTGGGGAAGAAAGTATTAACCTTTCTTGATCCTCACTGGGCCACAGAGAGTTTAAATGCCCAAGGTCCCAAAAGAAGTTTGCCAGAGCTAGGAACTGAACCAAGTTCACCAGAGTCAGAGGCCAGCGTTTTAGCCACAAGATCCTCCTTCCTCAAAGGGTTCAAAGCTTTCCCACTGTGGTTGGTGCTGACCCCTGGAAAGCCTTTCGTTGTCTAGTGCCAGTCCTCAGCAAGGAAGAAATGAGTAGCAGTAGCTTTCAGGAAGCATTTATTCCTCTTTTCTAATGGCGTTTTTAAGTGGGGTACCCTGTATGAGGTCAGAAAACGGTGTCCCATCTGTTTCTAACACCTTTACAGGCGCTGACTGCATGTGGCCTTCAAATATAAAATAAAACTAGGAGCCTTTGGTCTGGAAATAGATGGTCTTTCATCTAAGGAGATCCCCTGCCAAGACCATATCCTCCCAAAGTTGGGAAGCAGGAGTGGGTTCCCACCAGCGTTCCCACCAGCAGAGTCCTTGTCCTTTGTGAAGGAAGGCAGTTACGAGTTGGAGGTTCACTCCGTACAATGACCCCTGGTTGCTTTTATCCCGCCCGGCTCCCTGCCAGGGTCTCCGAACTGAAGAGGTTAACGTTTCTTTACCAAGTGGGAAATGTGTTTGACATACGTTCGGTCCAGAATGTGAAAGTGCTGTGCCAGCAGGATACAATTAATGGCTATGAAGAGAAGATTGCTACAATATGGGTCTTGCTTTACCCTGTTTATCCCTGAACTTTGGCTAAGTTCTAATTTGCAAAATATCTTATCGGTATTAAGTGCAGTTATTCGCACACAGCCTCTCCGTGCCGGGCTCTAGGACATACTGTGTAAAAATTCAATCTCCTTGAATTTGACGACCATGCACCTTATGGGGAAAAAGTTTAGATGCAGTTGCAGATATTGGAGGTTTCAGGTAATTAAAAAGCAACAGACTCCAGTGTTACTAATTTAAAGTTTGTTTGCGACACCTAGGTAAATATGTAGCCACTTTGACATTAAAGGTTTTATTATCAGTTGCAGGGACAGTATGAATTCCACTGGTGCTACAATGTAGAAAAGGATCTAAAGATTTAAGAAAAATTGCTCATTAGTGCCTTCATAAAATCTTTAAAGGTTTTCTTTTCAAATCATGTAAAATATGCAAGATTGGTATTATTTGGCTGTTAATCTTGATACAGTGGACTTGTCTTTGGGTACGTTATCTTCAAAGAAAACATCGGAAGTAAGGGCTAGGTTTATGAAGTGGAATACATCAATATAGCCTCAGTGGCTTTTAATTAAAGATAGGGGGCCAGATATACCAAGCCATTTAGGTGCCTAAAAATGCAGATAGGTGCCTACTTTGGGTTTTTACAAAAGTGCCTAAGCAGGTTAGGCACCTAACTCACTTAGCGTTAGGTACCTAAATACCTTTGTAAATTTGGGGCAGGGTCTCCTCTTGTAAACCCTGTTTTATGTGAATTATCGTTACTCAGGTAAAATCCAAATGACACCTGAGTGGTAGGGGGTGCTGTCTCAGAACCTTCCGAGGCATATCGGGGGCTAGAAACAGACCAGGGGATCGTCCGAGCTCCGGGCGATCCATTGGGTATGAAGAGAGAGGACTGCCCCCATCGCATCTGGAGACAGTCAGATATGGCAAGGTGTGAAATCAAAAACCATTCAGAGCGGAGAACGGTGTGTCAGTGACCGGCAACGTCAGGTGTGTACTTGTAGATGAGCAAAGCTCTGACCTCTGTTAATGCTGAAGACTCGAGGTAGCAGAGCAGGGAAACGGCCAGAAACTTGGCCACCACATGGTCAGAATATCCTGAGGAAGAAGGCAGGGGAACAGAGCAGCGGAGAACTACAGCTGTGGAGTGCAGCATGAGACAGCCATGTGTGATCATGACTGTTCCATCAACCAGGGCAGATCAGGCCCCGTTCGAGGAGTGACCCATCATTCAGAAAGGAGCAAGAGGAAGTGGGGAGGCTAAGGAGAAGGGAGGTGTATTGGAGAAGCATTGAGTATGTTAGTGTAACCGACTGATGAGTGTCTCTACAGGTGGCCCTTTGGGTCTAATCTGCTGAGGCTATGAGTCTGTAACAGCTCCAAGAGAAAGCTCTTAGCGGCTCGCGCTCTTAGCTCTGGAGGCCCCCCGTCCATTTTCCCACCCCTTTGCCTGTTGAATAGATTGTAAAGGCTTTAGGGCAGGTACAGTCTCTCACTGTGTGTGCGTACAGTGTCTAACACGGTGGTGTCCTGATCTTGGTGTGAGCCCTTAGGTGCTACGATAATACAAATAAATGAGTGGCGAAGCCACGCCGCTCCCTCGCCATGAGCTAAGGAGTTTTTGCCTAACCGGTCCTATGCCACAGCTGTTGAGTAATTGTTCCTCATTTAAAAATAAATAAGGAGCAAATCTGGTGACCAAATGTTGAGGGAACATTATAATGATTGATAGCACACAGCGTTTCCAGTGCAGGGCTACTCAGCGGGGCAGCTGCAGGGTTTGTCTTTGTTTCTGCCGTTTAACCTTGATATTGGTGAAGTTTGTTGCCTGGTGTGGAAAGAGGTGTTTGGTGTGTGTGTTCTCTGTCCCAGAGCAGGGCAACCTCTCTTTTGCCTTATGCGCTGCCCACAGATCGAGCCTTTTGGAAGGCTGTCGGCCCAGATGAATGTGGGTTCGTTCCCCAGCAGTGCACCTTGTTACAGTGCACGTGGGTCACCATGGTGTTTCTCGCAATAGTCCTGTGCAAAACTCGGTGATTTCTGTTTGCAATTGTTGAGGAAACTTTCCTCCTTTCACTTTGCACGGGATTTGCCCTCACCTGAGGTTTGCTTCGAGTTTCAGATTGCAACAAAGCCCAAGTCTCCAAGTGAAACTCAGCCAAAACAACGGAGCTTTGCAATGTTCTTAAAACTTGGTCCCAGTTTCTCTTGAAATAGAGCCAAGGTTCACTTGAAAGGCGGCCTTCAGAGTCACTGAATTGTTAAAGAATTGCGGTGATGCTATCAGCCTATGATTTGGATTGGTCATGAAACCCCTTCCCAGGCAAACCTGGCCTACAAACAACACAAAAGATCATTAAAAGTGAATTTTGAAAATAAAATAAACAATAAAAAGCCTTAGCTACTTTCCCCTGACAATTCTTTTTCTTTTTTTAAACTACTAGCATTTTTCTCACCTTGGACAATAAAAAAACTGAGTCAAGCTCACTTTTGCAATTTTTAGACAATTTCACCTTCTGGTTCCCATAAACTAGCAAGATGTACGAGTTTTTGGGTTGCAGACATTTTAGGGGATTTTTGATTAAATGGAAAACAAATATTTCCATTGGAAAACATATTTCAAAAATTTAAACATTTCAGATTGCTGAATGTGTCGTCAAAATTTTAATTTTTTATGAGAAAGTTGGGAAAAATAAATCTCAAACATTACCCCTATGGTTCTGACCAGCTATATTAATTAGTGGAGTAAGTAAATAAGGAAGTGTTGTTTACGCCTTCTCACAATGCAAGAACTAGAGGTCACCAAATGAAATTAATAGGCAGCAGGTTTAAAACAAACATAAGGAAGTATTTTTTCACACAATGCACAGTCAACTTGTGGAACTCCTTGCCAGAGGATGTTGTGAAAGCCAAGACTATAACTGGGTTCAAAAAATAACTAGATAAGTTCATGGAGGTTAAGTCCATCAATGGTTATTAGCCAGGGTGGGCAGGGATGATGTCCTAGCTTCTGTTTGCAAGAAGCTGGGAATGAGCGAGCGGGGATAGATCACTTGATGATTACCTTTTCTGTTCATTCCCTCTGGGACACCTGGCATTGGCCACTGTCGGAAGACAGGATACTGGGCTAGATGGACCTTTGGTCTGACCCAGTGTGGCCAGTCTTATGTTCTTATGTTTGGTTCTGTCAACATTTTTGACTTTGTTTTGTGTGTGTTTGTTTTTACAAATTCCACATTTTGAAGTGAATTTTCAGTTTGTGGTCCCTTTTAAGTAGAGCTGGATGGAAAATATTATTTCCATTCCATGAAAATTGTTCCCACCCTGAATCAGAACGAAAAGTCAAAATCTTGACAATTTTTACAAACTGAAAATAAAATAAAATAATTTCTGGTGAAGTGAAATGTTTTATTTCAATCATTTGGAAACCTCTTGTTTCAATTTCAACACTGATATTTTTAAACTATTTTTTACTATAATTAGCTTTAAGTTCAAATCAAAAAGTTGTTTCAAACTGGAAAATGGATTTTTTTTTTTTTTTTTAGAAAATGTTGAAACAAAACATTTTGGCAATTTCTAATCTCTTTTTTGCAAAATTCTGAGAGTAAAAACATATCAAAACCAACCTTTTCCCATAAAAATGTTCACTTTTTTGGGGACTAATTGGGTTTCTGACCAAAAAAAAATAAAAACATTTTGTCAAATTCATGACCAGCTCTGCTTTTAGATGCACGAGAGAGGAGAAATTTAGCTTTGGTTTGGGTTATGGGTGAGAGGTTGATAGGATGCTTTCTCTCCAAACCAGTTTTTCCACCCCTAAAGAAGACACGTGTGTGCATGTGTGAGTTTGTTGCCACTGGTGCATAAATGACAGGGATAGAACTACAAAAGAAATATCAAGTGAGTGAAGAAATAACCTTAATACAATAAGACTTCGTAAATGCAAATGCTCTCAGCTGAAGCGTTCCTGGTTGGGCCAGAAAACAGGCAGCAGGTAATTAAACCAACTGTCAGATTGAAACATTATTTGCCCCCAGTACAAATAGCTGTGGTTATCTGAGTTTTCATTATTCTGCAGCAGAAGTTGGAGTTTTGTGTCTCCCTCTCTCTTTCTGTGCTTCTCCATTGCTCTTTGTGCCGCTTGCAATGAGATAATCAAGTGCCCATCCCAGAATTCTGGTGGGGTTGGCACAGGCCCAATGCAGCTGCCATTAGCATATAGTACCGCTCAAGCAGGGTGGAGGGAGAGGCATGAGTGGTGGTAATTGGAGGGGGAAGGGTGGGAGAGGTAGAATTGTCAAGGCTGCCTGGCAGGCTGCCCTGACATCTTTACATGGGACAGGCTCCACTTACGCAGTGAACGTCTGTGGACGCTGAGAAATGTATATGTAGCAATTTAAATAGTTCCACTTGAATGCACTTCGGGTCGTTGAAATGGTATGAATATTAATGCACTGGGATTTTTTTTTTTAATTTTAATTGAAGGGAGGACTCTGGAAAGCAATCCTTGGTTTTTTATGTCCACTTTTTTGTTGCCTCGAGATCTATTTCCTGTAATGCTCTTGCTCATAAAGTCTAAACGCTGTACCTGTCTTTGCAAGGGGAGAGCTAAACACTGGTGAGATTAAACTGCTGAAATGAACCTCTTTCTACTTATGAGAAGCCTGTTAGACTTTGAGTGGCAGAACATGTGACCTTGATCTCCACAGATGTGATGTGATGGGAGGAGGAGAACTAGGAGGAACCAATACTTATCAACTGTTATTCATTGTCACGTAGGAGGCTGTCAAACAAGACTTTTCTCCCATATTTTTCTGCAGGGATTATTACTCAGGCCTGTCCTATGCTGACATTCTTCTCTTTTACAGAGAGATGTCTCAGGACCTGAGCAAAGGATTGGGAGCCAGGAGCTCCTGAGTCTAACTCCAGTTATGATTCAGCTTCTCTGTCGCTTTGAGCAAGTTATTTAGGCCAAGTGGCCTCTGATTTTGGGTTCCCGCCGAGGACCTAATTTTCCAGGGTGCTGAACATCTGCTGGTCCAGCTGATGTAGATTAGAGATGTGGGTGCCCAGCACATATGAAAATCAAGCTGGGTTTTCTCCCATTGGGCACCCAAAATTGGGGGGCCATCTTTGAAGGTATCACCTTTAACTTTTCGGTCCTTCAGTTTTCTCATCTCTACTATCTACTGCAAGGGATATGGGAAGATAAATTCATTACCACTCATTAAATGCAGGTGAAAAGTATTAAATATTGTTATTTGTAGGGTGTTGGTGAGAAACTCGAAATTCCTCATTATACATTCTTTCTTTGTACTCTGGCTCAAAATATTCAAGGATATTTGAATATTCCTGGCTTAGTAATAGATCGTTCTCCTTCTCCTCTGTGTTATCCTATGGTTAGTGTCATAGGATGGTCAAGATGTTATTACGTGTTCTGAGCTTCAGGAACTTCTTCCCTATGACCTCTGCAGGTCTCTCAGAGAGCTCTCTCTTCTGATGTGATATTTTCCTACAGCTCCTCAGAAAGATGAAGGGTTGTACTCCGGTTCTTCCTTTGCTCTTTCTGATGGACTTACAGCTGGATTAACTTGGAATGCTGGGCTATCTCAAAATTGGGATTGTTTTAGACTTCACCTCAACTCCTATATCTGTGCCAAACCCCAACCGTTGGCCATCTCAAATGGGGGACTCTCCACAAATTGTTTCAACCTTTGGGTTCACCATAAAGTCGGGATAGTCTTTAAACTTGAGCTCATGTTGTTGTTAGGTCCTTTTGTGTGTGTGTGTGGGGGGGGGGTTGTGTCCCCCTCTGTAGCGTTAGTCAGATACAGGATTAGATGGGCCCCTCTGGCTCGATGTGGCGTCCCTGTCCCATGTCAGGAAAGCCTGACCATGCAGACAGATCATCTTTGAAATGAAGGAACATACACATCCATCTCCAGAATGACCAGGGGCAGCCCCAAGCTATGACGGACCATATCATTTTTCAAGGCATGCCCAATTCCCTGAGGCTCTATTGCTGTGCATTCTCTCCCCTTCCAGCCAAGCCTGCTGTGAAGGGTGTGATAAAATAACAGGAGAGTAGCTTGGGGGGACGGGCTGGTAAATGGGAAAATCCACCCTGTCACCGGTCAAAAGCCCTGAGCAGAAGGGGCAAAGTATGAAATGAATGTTAGCCAGAGGAGCCTCCCTTTAATGGCACTGCCTGACATATTGCCTTGAAAGCATCCAGATGAAGGCACTTCGCAGGGTCCCTCTAGAGAGTTCACCCCGAGTTTCCATTGCTGAGCTGGTGGATGTTTGAAATTCTCTGCCCTTTGGGGAAAGGGGTTGGTGATTGGGGGGTATAGACTGGGGGAGGAAAGGGGCTTTACCTCTTTATATCGTTGCTTGAAATGAGCTGAAATCAGGTTTTAGGAAAGGCAGATTGCAACTTCAATATTCGAATTCTTGCACTTGGGTGGCAGCCGCGGAGTAGCTCAGGTAGCGGATTCATTGCCCACTTCCCTGCACGTGCTGGAGAGCCCAGGCCAAAAAATGAGCAATGGCTTTTCAAACTGGAAAGATCTCGGAGTACAGACGGATGAAAGAGGGGAGGAGGGGAAAGCTGGTGCATATTTAATAGTATTAGAGCACAGGAGTTTCAGGCTGAGATCTCTCAGCCTGGCCTTGTTAAAGAGCCAATGTATAGGAAGTGCTTGACCGTAAGTCAGAGACATGAGGATGATGGGGGGAAAAAAAACCAGGGCTTATTCAGAGCTGATCTGATTATAGAGCAGAAGAGTTCCTTATCACTCCCCTCTCATGCCCTGCCCAGTCCTTGTTCTGGCTGTAGCATTTAGTTCAGGGGTAGTCAATAGGTAGACCACAGGCCAAATCCGGGCAGCCAGATACTTTTGAACGGACCCCGAAAACTTTTTATTTACTTATTATAGTAATTGTTGGGGTTTTTTTATTATTTTCTCTGGTGTCTGGACCTTGGCTATACTTTGACCAAAAAAAAAAAAAAAAAGACAACCCCTGATTTAGTTCATTAACACAGGCAGGATTCATCCCTGCCTTTGAATGCTGCACCCCATATCTATTGGCCATGTGGAAATAGGGTCCGGTCGTTGTTCGAAGGAGAATCTCTCCTTTCGTGCCCCTACGTTTGTAGGAATGGCTTCCTTGATTCATGACTGACAGCTCTTGTCAGTGCTAGGCGGGGGTCTCAAACCCCATTTACCCACCATTCTCTCTCCTCGTTCTCTTAGCCACATTGTGGGTCTCTAACAGCTCTCAGTGCTCATCTCATCCGTGGGAGTTTCATTGCAAGGAAAGAGTGCAAAATACAGTACGCAGTCTGGAGACTCATGGTCTAATGCATCGTTGCCCTGCACCTTGCATGATACCTTTAAGCCACTGGATGCAATAGGCTGTCATTCTGAAATGGATAGTGCTGTCGATGGATGGGACAAAGTGTGGGGCAAGGTTTTTGGTGCAGAGAGGAGAGATTGGCAGATCAGCTCAGAGACAGGCAGGTGGCCGTTAAACTTATTACATGCTCCTGCTGGTGACAATATTACATCTAGACCTCTCTTGGGGTGCATGCCCCCTTCCTCTCTCTGCCCCCGGAGTCCCTCTGTGCCAGATTCTGGCTTCGTGGAACTCCACTGAAGGCAAGTATATAAATACGTACTTAACACTACTGCAGTGCTGCTAACTGTGGGGTGAAGGTGGGGAGCTGGGCGGGAAAACAGCAGGGGATGAGGAGGAGGAATGGCATAGAAGGGAGGGAAGGCTGCAAAGAAACAGGCAAGAAGACAGATTCCCAGAGGTGGGATGTGCCAGCCTAGGCTGGAATTAATTTGGATTGTGGGTTTCACACTCCCAATGGGTGGGGATAGACTGTCTCATAAATTAAAGGTTTCAGAGTAGCAGCCGTGTTAGTCTGTATCCGCAAAAAGAAGAACAGGAGGACTTGTGGCACCTTAGAGACTAACAAATTTATTAGAGCATAAGCTTTCGTGGACTACAGCCCACTTCTTCGGATGCATATAGAAGAAGTGGGCTGTAGTCCACGAAAGCTTATGCTCTAATAAATTTGTTAGTCTCTAAGGTGCCACAAGTCCTCCTGTTCTTCTTTTTGTCTCATAAATTGTAGCACAAGACTCCCCACCTCCACCACAACACCTGAGCCGTGCTGAGGTCCCTCAGCTGCCATCGGGTATGTCCAGACTACAGGTTTTGCCCTGGTTTTAATCTGAGTTAATTGCTTGCCAATTAACTCAAATTAACTAACGCCTTTGCAAATGCTAATCTGGTCACCTAAAAGCATTGGTGGTTTACTCTGGCGGTGTCTTGTCCATTGTTATTCCTGCTCAACCCTAGGGTGTAAACCACAAATGTTTGGGTCCTGCAACCAGCATTTGTGGAGTGTCTAGACTGGTATTTGCAAAGGCTTTGTTAACTCGAGTTAAGATAAAGCAGGATTCAATCTTGAGTCTAGGCATACCTATCGATGACACAGGAAACATTGAGTGAGGATGGTCTGGTGGTTAAGGAACTCAAGTGGCAATTCTTGGCCCTGCCATAGACTTCCTGTATGACCTGGGGAATTATTTTCCCCGACCCTTTATCTGAGTTATTCATTTAGATTGTAAGCTTCTTTTGGGGATAGGGACTTTCTCTTAACATCTGTACAGTGCCTCACCCAATGGGGACCGGATCTCAGGGGCAGCCTATGGCTACTACAAACACTAATAAATCAGCATCTTGCAGGATCAGACCCTAAATGCAAAAAGAACCTGTTGAGATGCAGGGTGGGGCCAGTCAGTTTTATTACTGAGTCAGTTCTAGAGTTCATTACCTGGCCATCCATTAACACCGGCCATCCCCCGACCCCCCCCCTCCATCTGCATGACCTCAGATCCTACTTATGCAAGGGGCTTGGTTGAAAAACAAACATGGTTTCTTCTCTGCTTGGCTCAGACACGTAACTATCTTTATTTTTAACAAAACAAACAACTTTGTGGGGCAGAAAGAAAACAAAAAAAAACCCTCGTTAGTCTCCAAGGGTAAGTTCTTGGTGCCACCAGCAATCGCAGAAGCCGCTAAGGGTGCCTTGGTTCTTTTGTAAATATGTGGTGGGAGGGATCCACCGTCCTATTTTCTTAGTCCCAAATGAAAGATCCAGTGAATATGTTTTAGGGACTATAGCTGCAAGAGTGAATTGAAATCTTTATTTTTTCTCTTCCTTCTTTGCCCTTTCTTCCCTAGCAGGGGTCCCTGGAGTGCAAAGCCACATGTGGGACCTGATCCAAAGGCTTTTTGAAGAAACCCATTGACTTCAGTGCGCGTTGGATCGGGCCCGTAATGCACTTTATAAATTTATTTTTGCTTCTGTGGTAGTGCCTAGCACAAGTTCTTGGAAAAGAGGATAAAACCTCTGAAATGGAAATATGAGCTGGGTCTGAGAGGAGCTGATCAACAAATTCTTCTCTTGCTCTGGGGAGAAGGAGGAGGCAGAACATTTATACGAGGAAGGATTTTTGCTGGTTTTGCTTATTTGTATCACAATAGCACCTAGAGGTCCCAACTGCCCCCTGTTGTGCTAGATGCCGTACAAATGCACAGTCAGAGACTGCCTCCGCTCTGAAGAGTTTGCAATCAAAATAGACAAAAGGTGGGAGGGGAAAACGATATTGAGGGAGGTGAGGTGACCTACCCAAGGATCCAGATCAGGTCAGTGGCAGAGCCAGGTCTCCTGTGTCCCAGCCCAGTGACCTAGCTGCTGGGATTTTCTTCCTCCCCCACCCCACAAGTGACCCCTACCAGTTGCTAAGATGCTGCCACATCTGTGTACCCAGGTCAGTGCAGGACATAGACTCACAAAACTTGCTCTTTGTTTTAAAAGAATGTTTACGATCTGGAAAGGAGCCAAGGTAACCGTAGGGTAGGGATAGCGTCGTGCAATTCCAGAGAGTGCCTTTCACCGAAGAAGGTGGTGCCACTTGTGACAGCAATCATAATTCACGACGGGGCTTATCCCAAACCCGCTAAAATCCATGGGAGTCAAGCCATTGTTTTCAATGGGCTTTGGAGCAGGTCTTGTGTGTGTGATTAAAGATTATTAAACTTCTTTGTGCCATTAAATAAAGACTTAGCGGTTAGGGCCGCTTTTCAGGTAAATAGAGGGAAAATCCATCTTCCCTCATCTCTGTCTCAGTCTGATTGCCTCTGTTTCTCTTGCACCGGCTTGAATACCCATTGGTATTCAGGCATCACAACATGCATGCAATGCCCTCATCTCCACCCGCCAGGAAGAGGCATATGGTTTCTGTAACCCATCCCTCGTTCCCTGGTCGCTGCTCCTCCTTCAGGGTTCTCTGGGATCCATGCTAATTTCCCGTGACCCAGCACCCCAATCTCTAATAATAGTGTCTTCCACGAACATGCTAATGAATGCCATGACTCTAATTGCATATTTATTCACAAGTAATTTGGAGCTAATGACATTTGCCGCCATTCCCGCTTCTTGTGTAATCGTTACACCTTAACAAATTGCTTTGATGTGGGTTGTTGCTTGCTAGTCATTCTTTCAGAGGCCAGCTGTTGTAGTCTCTCTGTTTGTTTTTTTTAAGGAATATTGGGCCATATTTTTACAAGTGCATTCTAATTTTGGGTGCCTCCGTTTCTGAATGCCTGGCGTGAAACATCGTGGAGAGGCAGCATGGGAGTGGGACGCTGGAGACTTAAGTTTTATTGCCTGTTGTGACCTCGGGAAAGTCACTTCATCTCTCTGTGGCTTAGTTTCTTCATCTTTAAAATGACAATAGAGATACTGACCTCTTTTGTACAGTGCTTTGAGGTCTGATGGGTCCCCAGAATTGGGACTTCTGATCTTACAAGACATTTTTTTGAAAACTTCACCCGATATATTCTGCTAAGCCACTTACCTTTAAGTCACCCAGCCTCTGTTCAAACAACTGTGATGCTTCCTCATATTTATGTTGTCAAACGAGACATCTCCTTTTCTAAACACGTTTCTTATGCAATCCGCATACTCCACGTTTCCAGTTAGTATGGGAATGGCTGTGCCAAGCAGTGATCTAATCACATCTAGCCCTGAGACTCGTATAGCGCAGATCAGAGCCTGATGCTGAACTGAATTAACCAACTGGCCTCTTAACCTCTTCACTGCTGGAACTGTTGTGTTATAGTGTCTGTCTCTGCCTCCACCTCCATTGTTTCATCCCTGTACCAGCTGTGGCATCCGAACACCAGGGTTCCCTGAGACTGGTTGGGCCCGTGACACAGATTAAAGCTTCCAGCCTTGAGTTGTGACTCCCACTACCATGGCCCCAAAAGCACATGGCAGCAGTGCGGAATTGCCAGGGCATAAGAACACCAGGTCCACTTCCTTCCTGCCCCCGGAAGCTCCTGCAAAGCCTCCTGGGAAAAGAGAGGGTCCAGACTCACCATGCATGAGGCCGTCAGTATCTCATAATACTTCTCCAATGTTGTCAACTCTCACAGTTTTATTGCCACGTCCCGCAATATTGGGTGTTTTCTTTAAGCCCCGGCTCAGTCAAGAGGGGAGGTGAGAGTCTCATTTTTCATTAGCTATATAAGCACATAGCTGGACCCCACAACCATCGTATCTCAGCGCTTCGCAATCTGTAATGTTACGTACCCTCCCGACACCCTTGTGAGATGGAGCAGTGCTGTTATCCCCAGTGGATGGATGGGGAACAAAGGCATAGAAAGGTTAAGGGACTTGGCCAAGGTGTCACAGGCAGTCTGTGCTGGAGCAAGTACTAGGCTGGGGACCAAATCATTAGACCATCCTCCCTTTCACTCTCTGTTACATATGTACTCTATGAGTGTGTGCTTTTCCTACCCTCGTGGTTGCAGAAAAAAGCTTGAAGACATGACTCCTAAAGGCTCAAAACCCAGAGGGCAAATAAAATGAACCCTCAAATGTATGATTTTAAACAATCTGAGCCAATTTCAAGAGTTCTGGGAAGGCCTGATTCATGGTTTTTGAATGCTTGGTGTTGACCAGCACTGTTTTCTGAGACGTAACAAACCCTAACGCTTCAGCAGTGTCTTGTGTGCATTCAGGCACGCAAGGCCGCACTGAAGCAGATGAAAAGAGGTTCGTCACGTTAAAGCTGTAATATAAATTAAATAAAGTGCAGGGGAACGCAAAGGCTGTGTAAACAGGGAAGGGAAAAGTAGGTGGGGTTAACTCAAAGGCTTCTGCATTGCAACCTGACATGCCTGGGATATCAACATGCCCTTTAAACTGATGTTATGTTGAAAACTGCTGCGGATGTGCACACAGCCCATCAGAGGGGAAAGGGCATCTATGGGATTTTCACCTCTTTTTTTTTTTTTTGTCTGCCATAGTTATAAACCCCTTGGAAGCTGGACACTGAATCAGTTTTACTGACCTTTTGTTTTCTTTATCCTAGACAAACTTTTGCTATTGTAGGGTTGCACCAGAGGGTTGTGCTGCACCCACTGGTTTTGTTAGCTCCCGGAGCTGTTGTTTGTTGCAGTTTTGTGCCCTAGGGTTGTGTTAAACACCCGGGTTTGTTGCTGTAGGTTTGCCAATAAGGATAGTGCCATACATGGTGATTTGTTATTGTAGGGTTGCGCTGCTGGTGTTTTGTGCTAGTTTTTAAACAGGGGAAAGGAGCTTTTCAGCGTTTGTTTTGAAAGTAAAATGTGTGCAAACAAAGATATGAAAAAGAAAAGGCCAGAGCGTGTCCAGTGGTGAATTGTCTGACCTTATCGGTGCCCTTTAAGTGTGCAACAGTGAGAGCTCACTTAGCATCATTTACAGTCAGGGATCCCTTTTAGTTCAACATGACGCTTGCACAACGCTTTTAAAATCAGCATTGCCTTTCAAGCCAAAAGGGCCGGAATAGAGTTTACAAGCCATAAAAGCTTCTTATCAAAGCTGATTTCCTCAGTCCCACCTTTCATCTTTTATAATATTTGCTTTGCAAATCCTTGAACTTAAAAGGATTAAACAGGTACCAAACGAAAAAAGAGAGGGAGAGAGGGAGCGCTGACTAGGATGTATTGAATTTAGATTGTTGGAGGCCTATAAAATTTTTTAGATTAGGATAAAGATGATTAAAGTGCTGTCATTTTATAACCTGCTAAATGTTGTGTGTTGGAAGGTTTCTCTTTGTCGTAGCTTTATGGAAGGCCTTATGCCATCTTATATATCTATTCTTACCAGAGTAAATGAGAGTACAGTGGCTAAGCAGATGGGTATGAGGAACATTATATTGCTCTTCTCAAACCTTTTTTTCTCTACCTATGTAGGAGGCGCTTTCGTCTTGAATGTTGAACACCATGAGACCTATTAAAGTGAGTTCCTGTTAAAGGAATATACTTGTGCCAAGAATACATTCCCCGTGCAGGAAACCCTACAAAAACACAGCAGAGCCCTCGTATGAAAAGAGCTGAAAAAGGAATAGGCCTGTTAAAGGAATGAGTCCTTTGCTCACCAAAAAGGGGAATGGAAAACCGATCTGATAAAAAGAACAGATTTGTAAGACAGTTTCCAGTTACCAAATCGACGTAGCTACATAGGATGCCTGCAAAGTGGATTGATCTGATCAGGGCCGGCTCCAGGCACCAGCGAAGGAAGCAGGTGCTTGGGGCGGCGACCACAAAGGGGTTGCACTCCGTCCGCTATTGGGGCGGCCCATCCGGGTCTTCGGTGGTGGGTCCCTCAGTCCCTCTCTTCCTCTTTGAGCTGCCCCCGAAGTACACCCAGTCAGCTTTTTTTTTTTTTTTCACCACTTGGGGCAGCAGAAAACCTGGAGCCAGCCCTGGATCTGATGAAAAGCTGAGGGAGGAAGTGTGGACAGGACACCTGGTTTCTATATATGGCTCTGCTGCTGACATGCATCCCCTACATGCAGTTAGAGTCAGGCCTACCGTGTGACCTTTTGCAAGTCACTTAACGCCTGTGTGCCTTTGTTTCCCCATCTGTTAGGAGAGGATAACAATACCCACCTTCCTTAGTACAGGAGGGACTGGGGGGATTGTGAGGTTTAATGCATTCATGTTTGTACAGTGCTTTGGGGTAATTGTCAGGACACCTGGGTGCGTGGCGGTGTGACAGCTCCTACCCCATCACTCTTCAGCCGGGCTTGAATGGCGTCTCTTCCACACTTGAAGCGTGCAAAGTGGGAGCAGAGGCATTGGCTGGCAACTCGTTCTGGAGGGCGCGACATCCAGGTGGATTGTATTAAAAGCTGTTACCCCATACAGAAGGTTGCAATCAGGAGCTCGGATGGCCCAGTTACGGGTCACCGGAAGGGTCAGCCCCTGACTTCTCATTGTGTCCTCTCTTTCTGTCAGAGGGTCCATGGGGCATGCAAAGCAAACACGATGGAAAACTCCAATCAGAAGCAGTTTGTGACCTCCTCTGGCCCCAAGTGTCCATGGTGATCGAAACTTCCTGTGTTTCTCCCATGGTGGTGCAGAGAGAAAAGTGTGTGTGTGTGCGTGTGGGTGTATGTGCGCGCACACACATGGATGAGTGTGTGTGTGGAAGGGGAGGGGGGACGTTCCAGCTTTCTGCGCCGGGGACAAAGCCTCTGAAGATGCCGGAATGGAATGCTGTGGCGTTCAAAGGGACCCATCTCCTTTTGGTGTGATGGTGTTGCTAATCAGCTGTGTGTCATCCATGTCTAACACACAAGCCGATCGGTCTGTTCCCTCTGTCAGCCAATCAGTTAACCAATCAGTCCGTATTAAACAGTTAGAGGTTGTTTGGAATATCCCCTCTACGCTGCTGCCGCGGCTCCATGAAATGGAGGCAGTGTGTTGCCTGGGGCGGTTAGATATAGGAGTGGGAGAGAACTTAGAGGCATGGACTTGGGTTTGAGACCCAGCTCTGATACTGACTCAGTGTATTAGCCAGGACAAGTCTCTTTGGCTCTCTGTGCCTCATCAGACCTGTCTGCAAAATGGATGTCAGAAATACCAGGCTCACCGGGATTTTATGAAGTGTAATAAATGAATGGGTGGAAAGTTCGTAATGACCCTCTGATGCAAGGTGTGGTTATTATGGATTAAGTAAGTTATGACACTATTCATTGCTGAAGTCTTTGGAGATCCAGGGCCGGCCCAATGCACTGTTATACCAGAGATGCCTGTTCAGGATGTTGACTCCCTGGGCTAGCTGGGAGTCCCGAGAGGGCAGCATGCTCAGGGACTGTCTCTTTTTTTCCCTGGCAGCCCCCTGCTCTCCCCCATGCCTTCTGGCTGATGCATGCTGCTCCCCAGTTGCTTTTGGAGCTCTTGCTTTAAATGCTGCTGCTTCAAGATCCGATGGGGATAGGAGGTGGGGAAGGGGGAAATTCACAGAGCGAAACTGAAGAGTGGAGCTCAGAGATTAATGATTAAGCCAGTGCACCTTGCAAAGCTTCCTTGCTAGCAATGGCATGTTCAGCAGAACAGCTTACCCCACCTTATAGCTACCGTGACCCAGAGCCCTATGAAAGGGTTTCAGAGAGAGAGTCCAAGGCACAGTTTGTGATCACCGAGTCTGACCTCCTGCATAACTCAGGCCACTGAGCTTTCCGGCTCTCCCCGCCCCCCGAAATAAATTCCTTTTTGAACTAGAGCATATTTTTTAAAAAGCAAACAAAAGAAATCTTGATTTCAAAGTGCTAGTGACAGCAAATCTGCCATAGCCCTGGGTGGTTTGGGCCTTAAAAGAGGCTCTGGCACCTTAAGGAAATGCAGGGGAACTTGCTTATATGGTGAACTCAGATAGAAACCCTGTTTATTATGCATTGCAAAGTTTACCACGGGGCGATGTATGTTAGAGAACAATCCTACACTGGGGCAGAGCGAAAATGGTTGCGGAAAATAAATTGCAAAAAATAGTGACTTTTTTCCAGTGTGCAGGGCTCCAAAGTGACTCGTATGCTGTGTGCTGGCAGTGTTTACGTTCGCTGTAGGTATGGCAACCCTCCAGGACAAATTACTGATGTTTCGGGGCGATATCTCATAGGCATGATTTAAGAGTTGCTTCCCCCTTTTTTGACAGGCCTCCCGGAACTTCGCTGCCCTTTGCCTCTTCTGGGGCTGTCCCTCTCAGAGGGGCTTGTGATTGTGGACCCCGGGCTGAGAGCTCGCCGAAAGAGAGGGGGAGAGAGAGGCTGCCTACCGGTGCTGTTATTTGATGAGGGGCATCTAAGGTTTGCAGCCTGCCCTCAGGCAACAGATGTTTGCAAACTACCTGCCAAACCTATAGAGGGGGAGAGGGGAATGCTACATATGTTACTTGACACAGGAGGATTATGGTTGCCTGTTCCTTCACTTAACACAGTGATATACCGCGGGGTGGATGATTAGAACCGGGCTCAGAATCTCATCATGCAATCTCAGGCAGGCTAGGAAAGACATACCGGTGACTACTGGCTGGAGTCATGTGTTGCCTCACGCTGGGGTGATTGGCAAGTGTTGCAGGATATAATGTGCTTTGGGAAGAATCAAAGGCGGAAGTGCTTACGGGGTCACCATCAAAGCCTTTTTGCTCAGAGCTGTATTGACCACCCGTCTCCTCCCTCTGTTCTGATTGAGGGGAGCATCATGTGGATAGATCCGAATGCTGCCTCTGTTCATGGAGTTGTCTAAATGTCCTAGGGTCACCATCTCTGACTGCAGCTATTCCAGGAGATATTTTTCCCAACATGACGTAATGTCATTTTCTTAAAATATCCCATTAAAATCTCCCGGATTGCTTTCAATAGTCACTGGGAGATTGACGCCGATTCCGGGAGACTTCAGGCCAATCCTGGAGGGTTGTCAACCCTAAAATGTCCCCTAATTGGTGGGTGGGAGGCTGGTTGCTTATTCCTCCTAGGATCGCTGCCTGTCAGTTGGCGGAGGCTCATCTGAAGTTCCATGAAGGCCACTGAGGGCCTGGTCCTTAGACACGCTCCCTAAACACTTTGGAGGATCAAAGCCAAAATTATTCACAAGTATCACTGTCCAAGATGGCGAAGTTCCCCTTCCTCCTCTGCCAGGTGCTGCGACCACTGGGCTACCAGAGAGCTGATGGGGAAAAAAATGGGACTTCTGCTGAAAACGTAGACCTTTTCACCGAGAAACTGAAAACCCAACGGCAATGGAAAACCAACAGTTGTTAACTGGAAACTCAAACATTGTTCGTTTGGGGTTTTCCAGTGAAATATTGAAAGCTTTGGGAGAAAAGTGAGCAGTTTCCCTGGAAACATTTGTTGTGCTACAAGCCCAATTTTCTGCTGAAAAAAAAAGTTTTGATGGAAAGTTTTTCAAACAGCCTTGGGGTAAAATTTTCAAAAGTGCCTAAAGTTCCGTTTTCAGGAGAGGGTAAGATTTGGAGCTTAAATCTCATTGAAAGTCAATGAGAATCAGGCATGTAGGGTCCTAAATCACTTTGAAAATGGGATTTAGGAACCTAAGACATTTAGGCACCTTTGAAAATGTTAGCCCTAGTCTACAATTGTTTAGAACCAGGTTTCAAAAGCACTCGGCACCTCCCATTGTTCTCCGTGGGCTGGGGCAGGGGGGCTAGGAATGGGATTCTTCCTAATTTTGTTGCGTGCTGAGCATCTTTGAAAATCTGTTCAGTCCATTTTATGGGATCGGAGAATCTGGCCCTAGTTGGGGGTGCTGAGCTCTTTTGGAAGTCGTGGGCCTCCAAACAATGACTGGATTGCAACGACTCTCTTAGCCACCCAGTAACCTGATTGGGATTCCAACCACCAGGAGGGGGGACAGTGTCCGTTCAGGAAGCAGTCAGAAATCTTTCCATCCTGAAGCTGGTATTTTTCCTCTCTGTAGCCAGAGGATCTGGTTCCCCTGTTCCTCACTGAAAATCAAGGCTTCCAAAGTGCCACTGTATATTTGATTATGCTTTAAGTGCTTGGGAATGTAAATGCATTATCTGAGCACACAAGCGGCTGCTGCTGCCACTGCCTTCTGTGAATGTGCCCTCGTATTTGTCTTCCTCTGAGCACACAATTGAAATTTGAGATGAAGGCCTCGGTTCGTGCCAGCCCGCTTTTTCTAGAGCTCAGGTGAATAAATGGCCTCTTTAGCCAGATATCGTTCAGCTCAGCTCAGCGTCAGAATGAGGCCCCGTTGCCTGGCGCTGGACCTGAGGGGTAAAGCCTATGATCTGACCCAACAGATGATTTTCTTTAAATAAACCCACCATTAAAAAAAAAAAAAAACTCGTATGTTTTGATGCAAATCTCTTTCACGATGTGATTTCTCTCCTGCAGGCAGATCTGAGCATTTCCAACCGGAGATCGGCCTGGATCCAAACTGCCCTAAAGTTCAGTGGTATTGAATTGAGGTTTTAGGCTTAGAGCGGTCGTAGATTTGTTTAGGCTCATTTTAAGGGGGCTAGCTCTGAAATCTGGATCTTAATACAGAATTTGAGGGAAGGGGGTAGGGCCTGGGGATTTGTAGAGGTAAGGCTCAGCCACCCAAGTTTGTTCCTGGCTCTGACCTTCCCTCCATTTTGAGCCAAATGTTGCCACCTTTATTCCTGGTAAGTTGTTATTGTTACTGCCATCATCTGTTTTACAGTAGTGAACAAAGGGCCCCAACTGAGCGGGGTCTCACTGGTTGCTGAAGAAACACATATTAAGAGCTAGTCCCTGCCCTCAAGAGCTTCTAGTTTAAACAGGCAAAGGGTTGGAAGGGAAATGGAAGTACGGAGAAGTGAAGTGACTTGCCCAAGATTATGCAGTGAGTCAGTGGCAGGGCTGGGAACAGACCCCCCCCAGGAGGTGTCGTTTCTTTAGTGTGTGTCTAGTAAGTCCGACTGGCAGCAGCAGAGTGACGTGAGAGCAGTGCCACTCGATGGCAGAATAGATAGAGAGGTGCAGATCCAAACACTACTCAATCTTTTAAAGATTGCATGTTCTGGTCAGAAAGGAAGAGCCAAAGCTGCAGCGTGCCAGGCTAGGACTACAACACGGGGTTTGTGGTCCGTACAAAATTCCAGTAGGCAAACAAACAGCCCGACACTCGGCCCTCTTCCTCCCCAGTTCACACAGTTTAATTTCTTCCTCTCTGGCATCTCACCCCTCTCCCACCAAACTCACTGACCACGCCCGTGAAAGTCGCTTTCTCAGCTGACTGGGGAGTCTCCCCCGCCCCCTCCTGCCCCTGAAACCTGTCCCATGATTTACACAGGTGCCGTCTGCCTCCCACAGAAAGCCATAAACTCTTGCCTTGTCAAGTCCCCCCAGAGCTGTGGGAAGGGAACAGTTGGGAGAGTGGAAGAAGTATCTCTTCCCCGCTCGCTGCAGCAGCTGGGAACCACTCCACAGAAGTGAAGTGGTGGCGGGCTGACCTATTCAACTGAGACTTCAGTGCCAGCTTCAACGTGACCTCCTCCGAGATCAGCAGTACTTCTTTAAACTGGAGTAAATGGACCATTACCCTCCCCCGCTCCCGTTTCATTTTTACTGGGGGCCCCTATGTTTGCATGCAAGGCCAGACTCTGGGGCGTTGTAAGAAGAGACCTCGCTCCTGGTCTGCAAAGGCCGAGGCGTATGCGAATGAGGTGGCACCACCCTGGTGCTGATTTCAGAGGTTGTGATGGCAAAGGTGTTTGCGGGGCATCATTTGGTTTTTCACTAGTTCCCACCAGGGCCGGCTCCAGGCACCAGACGAGAAAGCACGTGCGTGGGGCGGCACATTGTAAGGGGTGGCATTCTGGCCAATCTTGGGGCGGCACATTCCAGCAACCCTGCCGTGTTTTTTTTTGTGTTTTTTGTTGTTGTTGTTGCTTTGGCAACCCGGTCCGGAGCACCCAGCCGGCTCCCCGCGCTCCGCCAGTCCCAGCCCAGCCCTGCAGGGGCATGGACCCTGGCCCGGGGGGGCAGGAACTAGCGATCCTTGCTGCTCACCGTGCTGCCGGGCTCCCTGGGACACACCACTCCCCGCTACTTGCATTGGCCTCCTCCTCCCGCGCCACTCTGAGCCCGGCCCGGCCGAGCCGCCTTTAAAGAAGCGGCTGAGCCAGCACCTCCTGCAGCCTCCGGGAGAGGCATCCCAAGGCCCGAGGGGAGAGCCCCTCTTGCCCGGCTGTGAGCGGGCTGCAGCGTCTGGCTGCCCACAGGTGGAGGATGTCGCCCAGGAGGCTGGGTTAGGTTGCTAATGGAAAAGGGCTGTTTTAGAAGGAAGAAGGACAGGGACAGAGAAGGAATTCCTCAGGAGAGTGCTGGTATAGTGGTTAGAGCAGGACTACTGGGGTCAGGATACCTGCATTCTCTTCCCGTCCAAGATCAGACCCTTGTAGTGGCAGATAGTCTCTGCCCTGGAGAGGGCGTCTGAAATAGAGCGAGAAAAGCTGGAAGGGGAAGCGGAGACACAGAGAACGGAAGTGACTTGCCCGGGTTCACCCAGGAGGTCCGTGGCAGATTCAGGAACAGAACCCATGTGTCCTATGTTCTAATCCAGTGCACTATCCACTGGACTCTTTTGTCTCCCTCACCTGTAATTCCCACTGCCAATTGGTTTAGCACCCTGTCTGTGGACCCCAACTCTTCCTTCCATGGATGGCAGGCATCTGTGATTATAACACCTTATTCATGTTTTAATACCCCTGCCCCTCATCTGGCCGGCCATCTCTTTGGAAAGAAATGTCATTTTAAAATGATGGGGAGAACATCACCCCCCCCGCCCCGGGGCCTGATTCTACCCAGATATAACTCTCAGGGGTGACTGTCCAACTAGAACATGGGAAACCAGAATAATGAGCCCTGGGCCCAATCCATTGTCTCTTGCACTAATGGAAAGACACCGAGTGACTTCAGCAGGGGTTGGATGAGGCTGCACGTGAGCAGAAAGTCCGTGAGAGACCCCTCTGCCTTGTGTGTTAGAAGCTGCACAGTGTAGCCAGGGCCTTAGCAGGGACTCGGTGCTGTGATCGAAATGTCGATCTGAGCCCGCCTCATTTTGTGGGTGGTAGGAAATGATTTTTTCTGTTTTGTTTTGTTTTTTAAACGAGCTGAAACTATTAAAAATGTAGAGATCCGCTTTGGGCGACGGAAGGGGAACAGCTGGGATCATAAATGCAACTTGCTCAGCCCAAACTTGGTGGGTGGGGTGGAGACCCCAACAACCTGAAATTAATTAATTTTAAAAGCTTGTAAACTCCCGTTTGCATTGGCTAAAACAGTGTGAGAAACTTCCTTGCGGTATTTGTGTCCTCCAGGATTCAGTGTTGTCATCCGAGGCTGTTTTGCATGACAATGCGTTTGGCTCTAATTATGCACAAGGATGCTAATAGGCACAGGGCACATTGCATCTCCATGGGAAAACTATCTCTTTGGGGAAGAAAAAAAAAAATCCACCCAAACAAAATAAACCCCGGCAGCTTTGGCAAGAGAGAAGGAGCTGGGGGATAGAGGAGGGCGTGTTATGAATGTAATAAAACCCAGCTTCAGCTTTTTTATCTGGGCCTTTTCTCCGTGGGCAGAAGAGTAACTTCCTATTGGATCTGTAAATGTTACCTGCTGTTTAAAGTTTTATGGCAAGTGAAACCATTTGTGCCGTGTTGATAAGATATTAGGGTGGCGAAATTGCAAATCTTCAGCTTCAAAGCACTTTCCAAACAGTACGTGTCTAATCCTCACTGTACCCTGTGGAACAAGTGCCTATTTTGCAGGTGGGGAAGCTGAGGCACAGATGTGAACTGATTTGCCTGAGGTCTCAGAGAGAATCAGTGTCAGAGGTGGGATTAGACCACAGGAGTGCAAGGTCCAGCTTCCAAACCACCTTCCTTCCATTACTGTAGGGCTCAGGTGCCTCACAGCCTTTAATGCAGGCTGTAATCGCAATGATGGACCCAGAGATTAAGGCCCAGATTCTCAAAGGTATTTGGATGCCTAACTCCTTGGAAAAAGAACAGGAGTACTTGTGGCACCTTAGAAACTAACCAATTTATTAGAGCATAAACTTTCGTGGACTACAGCCCACTTCTATACGGCTGCTACTCTGAAATCTAACTCTTTGGAGAATCTGGACCTGAGTTATTTGCCCAACATCTCCCAGGGAATCTGTGATGGAACAGTAATTTGAACCTGGATCTCCCAAGTCCCAGGCTAACACTCTAACCACTAGGCCATCCTTCCTGCTTAATATTCTACTTTGATTTGCATTAGTGTGTATTTGGGGGGAGGTGGTATCAGCTGCAACTCCACGCCTTTAGATCACTCTAGGAGCCCACACTGTACATTTATGCACCCTTCCTGCCTTAGCCATCACTGTGACGTTTTCTCTTGAGGTTGATGGTTGCACATCCTCCTCTGTGTTCTGGGATAGTCCAGAATGATTCCTCAGCCTCCCCAGGCATGAGCTTCACTTTTCCTTCTCCAAGCCTGAGATGGGAAGACTGAGGTGCCTCTGGAGTGGGGGCATACCTCCGTGCCTCAGTTTCCCCATCTGTAAAAGGTGGATGATAATCCAGGCTGTCTAGCTAAAATTATATACAATGGCTCATCGTGGTGGTATCTGTCTTATCGCAGGGTAGGGTGACCAGACAGCAAATGTGAAAAATCGGGAGGTGGGGGGTAATAGGAGTCTATATAAGAAAAAGACCCAAAAATCAGGACTATCCCTATAAAATCGGGATATCTGGTCACCCTATCGTAGGGTTATGAGAAAACATAGATCAAACACTTGGATATTAACTTGGGCTATGTCTACGCTACCATTTATGTCGGCAAAACTTATGTCGCTCGGGGTGTGAACATTCCACCCCTCTGAGTGTCCGAAGTTAAACCGACAGAAGCGCTAGTGTGCACAGTGCTATGTTGGAGGAGAGCTTCACCTGCTGACATAGCTACTGCCGCTCGTTGGGGGTGGATTAATTACATCAACGGGAGAGCTTCTCCCATTGGCCTAGAGCGGCTACACGAGCGATTGTACATCGGTACAGCTGCGCCACTGTAAGCTCTCTGTTATGATTACAGAGACCAGGTGGGGGAGGTAATATCTTTTATTGGACCATGTTCAATAAAAGAGAGAGACAAACTTTTGAGCTTACACAGAACTCTTCTTCAGGGCTGGGAAAGGTACTCAGAGTGTCAAAGCTAAATACATGGTGGAACAGATTGTGTAGTATAAGTAGTTAACATATTTCAAGGGACCAGTAAGGTGAAGTGGCCCGCTAACATAGCTGCAGTGACAGGACAAAATAGGGGGGTTAGTGGGTTATAGATTGGATTTATGGCAATTACAGCAGTGTCTTTATTAAGGCCATGAATTTTAGTGTCTAGCAAAGTTATGAATTTAAGCTCCCAGGCTCATCTTTTTGAAGGTGTCGTGCAGGTTTCCTTTGAGGGGGAGGACTGAGAGGTCAGATAGAGTGGTTGCTTTTTGTTATGTTTGCAATTCATTAAAATGCTCTCCTACTTTATAAAAACCAGCATATTCAGAGTGTATTCATGGAGTAAGGAGCTGAAACCTTCCAGTCTCTGACTGTGTCGATATAGTTGTCTGGCTTCCACAATACTCACATTTACTGGCTTTGTCAGTGTTTAAAATGAAGATTTTTTTTAAATGTCCAGTTAAAATGGATTACTTTATTATTATTTGTGTTTAAATCTGAAAATGCTGCAAATATCTCTGGCATGGACCCTCCCCCCACAGCCAGCGCAGGCAGTCACGGCCACAGAAAGCACAGTTAAAAAGAGACCAGTTATTTTCCTGAGCAGGCAAGATACTGAGCAATCCATTGGCTGCAGCCGGAATGGAGAATCATAGACGATTAGGGTTGGAAGAGACCCCGGAAGGTCATCTAGTCCAACCCCCTGCTCAAAGCAGGACCAGCCCCAACTTACACTTGCAGTATCTCTTTTCCCATCTGCAGGAGCGGCGCCAGAGTTTTTGCCGCCCTAGGCGGGGGTCCTTCCGCACTCCTGGTCTTTGGGGCACTTCGGCGGCGGGTCCCGGAGCGCAGAAGGACCCCCACTGCAGTATTGCCGCTGAAGACCTGGAGCGCAGAAGGACCCCCTGCCGCAGAATTGCCACCGAGGGCGGCAAAATGCCGCCCCCCAAATCCTGGCGTCCTAGGCAACCGCCTAGCTCGCCTAAATGGAAGCGCCGGCCCTGCCCATCTGCCATGTAGTTGGGAGCCTGTGGGGCCATGTGGATAGGATGCTGAACTGGACTCAGGAGCCCTGTGTCCAATTCAGAGCTCTGCCACCGGCCTGCTGGGTGGCCTTGGGCAAGTCATGTCCCCGCTTTGTGTCTCAGTTTCCCCATCTGGGAAAATGGGACTCATGATCCTGGCCTGCTTTGCAGAGTGCCTTGAGGACTATTGCTGAAAAGCACTAGACAGGTCTTATTATCAAAGCCTCATAGGATTAAACCCTAAAGACTTATTGACACCCCCACGTTGTCCCACTTTAACTAGACTGGCGTAGTTAAAGCCCTGGTGTAGATGCAGTTATATTGGTATCAAATTGCTTGCTTGTATCAGTATGGCTTTCTCCTGGGTGGGAAAAGTAATAAGCTATACTGGGATAAGCACTTTTAGACCAATCTTATAAATAAATTAATGGAGGTGTCCTGTCTCCTAGAACTGGAAGGGACCTTGACAGGTCATTGAGTCCAGTCCCCTGTGTTCACTAGCAGGACCAAGTACTGATTTTGCCCCAAATGGCCCCCTCAAGGATTAAACTCACAACCTTGGGTTTAGCAGGCCAATGCTCAAGCCACTGAGCTATCCCTCCCCCTTTAGCTATGTCTACACTGGGTTTTTACTGGCATAACTATTTTGGTTACAAACAGTAATAATAATCACACACTAACTGCAACAGTTACCGGTAAAACTTCTAAGTGTAGACCAGGTCTATGGAAATTCCTGCTACTTCCCTAATGATGGGCTAACTGGTTCAGACAAAATAGGGGCTGACTCTTAATTATCTCTGAGTGTTCTTCACCAACAATAAAACCAAACCTGCCTAAGGTACTCACATGGACATCTTCACCACAGTATCTGAGTGCCTCACAACATTTAGGGTATTCATCCGCATCCTTCTTGTGTGGTAAGGAAATACTGTTATCCTCACTACACAAATGGGGAAACTGAGGCACAGAACGAGACAATGACTTGCCCAAGGTCACACAGGGGGAATTGAACCAGGGTCTAGCTCAGACATGGGCAAACTACAGCCCTTAGGCCACATCCAGCCCGTGGGACCATCCTAACCATCCCCTCCCCTGCTGTCCCCCGTCCCCCATAGCCATGCCACCGCGCGGGCTGAGCTCTGGTTCGCCGCTCCCGCTGGTCCTGGGAGGGGGTGGTCTGGGGACGAGGAGCAGAGGGCGGTTGGATGGGGGTGGGAGTCCCGGGGCGGCAGTCAGGGGATGGGGGTGTGGATAGGGGTTGGGGCAGTCAGGGGACAGGGCGCAGGGGGGTTGGATAGGAGGCGGGGGTCCCGGGAGGGGGCGGTCAGGGGACAAGGAGCGGGGGCGGGGTTTGGATGGGTTGCGGGTTCTGAGGGGGGCAGTCAGGGGGCGGGAAGTGGGAGGGGGCGGATAGAGGGCGAGGGCCAGGCTGTTTGGAGCGGCATAGCCTTCCCTACCCGGCCCTCCATACAGTTGCGCAACCCCGATGTGGCCCTCAGGCCAAAAAGTTTGCCCACCCCTGGTAAAGCTGGAGGCTAGCTCTGTAGCCACTGTATCCGTCTTCCTCTCAAGTCCTACCTTGACATCAATCCTGTCACATCTCTAGAGGCAGTGTAGGTAAATGGGTGACGAAGACCTGGATGAGTCGGGAGGTAGATCTGCAGCCGGATTGGGTAGTTAGATGGAATCGAGGCATGTCCCAGATTCTGATCTTAGTTGCACATGTGCATAACTCCTTGATCTTCATCCTCACTGCCTTCAGCACCGAGCATCTGGAGCTCACTCCCACCTGTGTCACTCAGATCAAACTTTGGGCCCAGCCTGCCCCATAACAGCCCTCAGAATCTTGGGGAACAAATGTTGCGTTGCGACCCAGCCACTCTGAAACAGGGAGGGGAGGGGGGTTATAATAGGAGAAATAATCGTATTTTAATGTGGCAACTCCTGAGAAAAGGGGGGAAAAACCCAACCCCGATGACAGACCAAATTCGAAAGCACCCTGGCCCCATTTTGTGCTGAGAGATGCTTTATTGTGTGATTTGGCTGTGAGACAGATTAGCAGCCCCAGGTGGAAAGTCATAATCTGCATTTAAATGGGCCGGTTATAAAAGGTATGGAACCCAGGAGCCTGTCGCATTATGCTGTGTCTTTAGGGCTCGATAATCTCTCTTTATTTTCCCCGCGGGCTGATCTGGGGGCACAGCTTCTAATTACCAGGTCACCCTGCTAATATTGTCATTTCCAGCCAGTGGGTGTGAAACCATGGCAACGCCACATTTGGTTCCAAGTTCCTAGAGGAATTTCCCTTCTAATCACAGAAAATGACTGGGCATCTATTTCCCCCCCCCCCCCCCCCCCAGTCCCGCCTTCCACTCCTCCCCTGCCCAATCCAGTTCCCTACCAGTTCTGTCATTATAAACTTCTTATGGGCCCTTGTAAGTGCCAGCCTCTGGAGCTCTCGTGAGATGGATGGACTTGAATTGCCCATGTTCTTGCTCTTTGCCACAGCATCAGCAATGCCTGAGGCTCTGAGTGGGTGGTTTAGGTTGGAAAAAACTTCCATAAATGCCCGTTTTGCTTGCTTGCATTTTACATCTCAAAAATTGGGAGTGAATTTGGTGCTGAAGAAAGGGAGGAGCTCAGAGTGCTGGGCCAGGCATAACTTCCATTGCACAGTTCTGTTCCTCAGCCTGCATGCTGCTTTTAATGTGCCTCGGTCCAAACCTGCAGCGCTCCCTGTTATTCCAGTCCAGAGAGCCCCCTTCCAGACAGCTCTTCCAATGCGCCCCAGTCTGGACCCGGCTCACCACTTACGCAGCTCTGGCCGATGCACCTTTCTCCTGACTGCAGCCCCTCACGGCTATTCCCTTCCTGGGCTTCTTTCACGGCTCCGCTGCTGCACCTTGGTTCTGAAATGCGCAGTCCTCCTCCCACACCCAATGTTGAGCAGTGACCAACATTTCTGCTGTGGTGGTTTTGAGAGGTAGAGAAATATGGCTGCACATTTGTCTTCGTTGGCTAGCGCTGTTGGATGCTAGTGACAACTGCTGAGGTTTGAGTGTTTTGTTTTTGGACGTAGGGGAGCTGTCTGAAAGACGACCGAGGGCATCCAGCTGGCTGTTGGATGGGTGGAGAGACTCATCAGGAGGCAGGTCCTTCCCCCTTCTAAAAAGCGATCCAAGAAAGGTATGTAAAAGAAAGTCTTATGACTTGATGGCCAGTTGCCCCTTCCACTGCAAGTCTATCAGCTGCATGGAGGTTAGTTTCACTGAGTCAGGCTTGCGAGCAGCTCATGCTTTTTGGCTTTAGACCTTCCAGATGCAGCTGTTCTCCCCTGTTGTCTTAGCTGTGATAGAGGCCCCTGCTAACTCCAAAAGAGGAAGGCTAGGAGCAGATGATAAACTCCCTCGAGATGGGGCTGAATCAAACCTCTGGGCAAAACAGCCCTGACCTTTGAGGAAGTTTATATCCAAACTCCCCAGGTGGCCTTTAGTCCTATAACAAGCCACACCAAACCCCTGTCTGCAAACAACTCAAATGTCCAGTAAGTTCAGAGCAGGATCTGGTTCTGAGCTTTGCATCTTGGGCCCATCTCTATATAGAAACCTAATGTGAGTCTACTTGGTTTCAAAGGAAATCTCTAACTCAAAGTGATTCAGACGTGAACTGGAATCACATGTAAGTTGATTTTCCAGCTGACAGGAGTAGGTTAATTGTAAACTATCTACTGAAGCCTAAAAACTGCTGTCCAGTCTTATTATTAGTAGCTTAAAATTTATGGAGTGAGACGTTCCTTGGTGATAGTTGGTTTGTGCCCAGACAGCTCTGTGTAATTAATCCCTACACTGAGGGAAGAAAGCCCAATTTAAGACTTTCCCTTTCACCCTCTAATTCATCCTGCTGTGCCCAGGTTGTAGAGGGGATCTGAGATCCATGTATAATATGTAACCACATGGGCCGAAATATCAGATCACAATGGAGTGAATTTGGTTGGAGCTTCTCAACCTTATCTATGAATTCTTTTTCATGTTCTATAGTGAGATATCTTCTTCTGGTGGAGGTGTTTAGGCTGAAGTATCTGATTTGAGGGGGGATCTCTAATCCAGAAGATGAAGATATAACCAGATCCAGTGGCTAGAAGTTGAAGCAAGAGAAATTCAAATAAAATGAAAAAGGCGAACAGTGAGGGTCGTTAACCAAGTTACCAAGGGAGGTGGCAAATTCCTCATCACTTGGAATCTTTAAAACAAGATGAGACGTCTTTCTGAAAGAGAGTGTCGGAGAAAAACACAGTTCTCACTCTCTTTTTGGGTGCAGAAGAGACAATAGTTAACTGCAGGTATTTGAGCTCAGTAATGTTCACCCGCACAGCAGAGAAGAATAATTCCTTCTGCTGCATCAGTGGGTGAAATTCTCTGGATTGTGTTATGCAGGAGGTCAGAGTAGGGTGCGCACAGTGGTCCTCTCTTGCCCTAACGTTTATGATTTAGCCCTTTAACTATATTCTCTGCGTGTGACTATGTAAAAATGGCCACTTGTTGCTCAGTCTGTCTGTGTCCTGAGTGCCTGAGTCAAAACTTTGTCCTTGATAACCTAAGGAATTCCCTTTATGTTGGGCTTAATAGCCTATTACACAAAGGTGTGAAGCAAACCTAGTGAAACTCCTGAATGTATGTGATCCTTTCTCACTGTCTGTGAGCCTAAGGGATAAACTGAGCACCAAGGAATCAGTTCTGTACTGGGAGTTGGTGTCATAGTTGCTATTTATTTTGTATTGTTATAGAGGCATCACCAGGTGGTGTCATTGCATGTAGTCTTCCAAGTTCTTTTGAGTAGTGTATGAGCAAATGTTCAGTTTTGGGAAGACATGCTGTGTGGTGGTGGTAGTTTTTTTATGCAATATTCTGGACACAGGGAGCTGTGCAAGCAACAGGAGAACTTACTCTCTGCTTTAGTCTCTGATTGGAGTAAATTTTTGATGCAGTGTTGCTCCTTGGAAACAGGATGTTGCTGTTGGGCTGAGATTCCTGAAAGAAGGGATTTCTCTGCATGCTGTTTTTGACCATCTCTGTTCCAGGACTGGTGTATATCTGTAAATAAAATAAGTTACGCTTAGAATTCACCAAGACTGATTTCTCCTCCACTAGGAAGGCAATCTGCAAAGCCCTGGATATCTGCTGCTGCTCTGTGGAGGAGCGATGCTGGTGTCAGGACGGGACTCTGGTGTCAGAAGTTAGGGTAATGGTATAACGGCAGCCCCAACAGAGGTTGGGGCTTCGTTGTGTTAGGAGCTGTACAAATTCATAGTGAGAGACATTCCCTGCCTTGAAGAGCTTACAATCTAAACAGACAAGATGGGCAAAGAATTAGTATCCTCATCTTAAAGGTGGGGAACTGAGGCACAGAGATGTCTTTGCCCAGGTCCTGCAGAGAGTCCTTGGCAGAACCAGGAATTGAACCCAGACTTCCCAAGTCCTCGGCTAGGGCTTGTGGGTATGTCTACATTACAAAGAAAAACCCTTAGTGCCGACTCTGACCTCGGGTCAATTGTCTTGGTCTTGTGGGGCTTGGACTGCCGAGCTAAAAATAGCAGTGTACACATTCAGGCTCGACCAGGAGCCCAAGCGCGGTGTCCCCGAGTCCGAGCCCGAATATCAACCTTGCTATTTTTAGCCCCACAGCCCGTGTCCCGCGAACCACGAGTCAGTTGACCCAGGCTCTGAGACATGACACCAAGGGTTATTCTTTGCAATGTAGATGTACCCTTAGTTACAAGACCTCTCATCCTCTCCTATGTTAATCTCTTCTGCACCTCCCATTCCCATTGGACCCAGAAGTGGAACACCTATTGAAATACCAAAATGAGGCTCTTGTAATATTTCCGGACCAGCCAGATCTTGCAGACAGATCCACAGAAATGGACCCCATCGTGCGAAGGACTAGATCAAGGCCCTGTATTGCCAATACGGGACACGGAAAAACAGTAAACAAATGATCACTCTACTCTGCAAAGGGTTAAAAGTAAACACTACAGTTATAGTTCTTTTTTTTCCTCTCGTTCTTTTTTCTTTCTTTTTAAAATGGAAAATGCATGGGATGGAGCTAAAAATCCACAACGGCTCTCCATAAATACTCTCCACAAATAATCAGATTTAGGGAGGGGAAAAAATCCTGGATGGCTTTTTAGTCATTGAAAATTGAGAGCAGCTCCGAGGCAGGTCATTAATTAAAAATGTGCCTTTGGAAACTTGTTTCCCGGCCCTTCGTTGAGCTGCAAAGCTGACTGTTATTTCGTAGTTCAAAAGGTTTTTATTGAAACTTTAATAAACACAAACCCTTTTTACGGGGCAGTCGAGGTTTTTTTCACACGGCTTCACTATAACCCAAGCTTTTTGCTATAATCAGAAGCTGCCTAGTTCAGGGCATTAAAACTGTGCCAGGCTTTCATTCTTCTGCACAAAAAATGGAGTTTCACCATAACTGAGTTTGCTAAATGGCTCTGACCCAACATTGCTCATGAAGGCCCCTCCCCTATTGACGTCAATAGAGTTTTGCCTGCAAGGTATAACCCTAAACAGGATTCACTTGTGTAATGCCCAGGGCATTATGAATTATTATTATTATTACATATTAATAATTTGTATTATGGCAGCATGTAGGGTCCCAGGCAGGGATCCGGGCCCATTATGCTGGTCCTTGGACAAACACATAATAAAGAGATGGTGCCTTTTTAAGTCAGTGGCTCTCAACCTGAGGCCCAATCAGCACACAGCTGCGGCCCATGTGACGTCCTCAGGGCCAGGCAAGTAGTATATGTATTGTGTGGATGTGGCCCACACAACACAGAGACAGCTGCATATATGGCCCACAATGGTAAATAGGTTGAGAACCCCTGATCCAAGTAAATACATCTCTCTATGCGCCTTATGATCAATTATTTGTATGACACCTGTGGCCACTAGGTGGCTACTGAGATGGGGGCCCCATTGTGGAAGGTGCTGTACGTACACATAGTAAAGGGACAGTCCTGGTCCCAAAGCTCCCCACCTTGCGAAGGCAGGATGTGTGTTTTCTCTCCCTTCTGCCCCTCACTCCTGATCCATCAGCGTGTATTAGATGTTAATAAGAATGTGCATTCAACAATTTCCCATACAAGGCTGCTTTGTGTGTGAATTTGGTGGCTGAATAGTGCTGGCTAGAGACCAGTGGAGATGGTGGGGCCAGCCTGAGGTCGTCTGCAAGGTTTGGATATACACAGATTTGTCATGTCTGATCTGCAACAGCCCCAATTTGTGCTGGGCCTTTAAACAGCTCAGCAGATACAATCCTTACTTGCGGCAACTGCTATCGCAGTCCTGGGGCTCCCCAGCCTGCACCCCTCAAAATCACCAGATTTTGAAAACAATACACCGTGGGTTCTTTTTTCTTTGCCTTCTGATTTCTTGAGTCTTTATGGTTTACAGGCTCTTTGGTTTCAAGCTTTTTTACTGTAACCACAAACATTACAAACTTTGTTTTTTAAAACAGAAGCTGAGATATTCTCCTGACTCCAGGAGCTGGGGCTTGAAGAATAAAAATCCTGGTGATAAAATCCTGAGAGCTGCATTTAGAAATGTTAGAGCTGGCAGAAAGCACAGCACTTTGCAGGATCCCAGCAAACAGCTGGCTGCGGCCTAGCTGTGTCTGTTAGAAAAAGCCCCTGGGTGTGAACAGCTGTCTGAGGTGATGCTAACTGAAGCTGCATTTACTAACAGCTGACAGCACTGTTTCGCGGCCCATGTACCCAACCCTCACGGGGTGTGTGTGTGAGGGGGGAGATATGTGACAAAAGTCAGGCTGGACAGCGGCAGGCAGGTGAGGTAGCCAGGCGGCGTGTAGCTAACTGGCTGGTTTTAGACAGAAGTACAATGAGGCGTTATCGGGCTCTAGAGCAGAGATGTGAGTGATCCGGTGGGACTTCCCAGGAGCTGGGCCTCTTTTCCTATCTCCCCTGCCTGCCCTTTTCTGAAGTTTCTTATTGTTTTTCTGGAATAAGGGAGAACCCGGCACTCGGGCTAACGATAAGGTAGTGGGGTCCAGTGAAGAGAGAAGGCGACAGCAAAGCAGCTAGGGCCGATAAGAGAGTTCTCCCCGCTTCATCGCCACCCCCAGCTCAGCCCTGCCTCGTAGCTTCACAGGTAGTTCCCTCCCTTGCAGTCCCCACCACACTCTTGCCAGTTCTCAAACCTGCCCTACAGCATTGCGGGCGTTCCCCGTTGTCCCAGCTGTCCCTGCACTCTGCTCTGTTATCTGCTCTTTGGCTCAAACTTACCCTGCAGCATTACAGCAGTTCCCCTAAACTGCAGGCTGTGAGATTCTCACCCCCTCCTAGGCTCTGCTTTCTAACCCAGACCTGCCCTCCGGCATTACAGATGTTCCCCTGCTTTCCCAGCTCCCACGTCTCCCCTTCTCTTCCCCCCACCACACCCCCTCAGCCCCCACTTACCCTGCAGCGCTACGGAGCAGAGGCTGCTGGTTGGGTGAGTTTATTCTGTGATGCGTACAACAAACAGCGGCACTGGAGAGATACTGCTGGAGCCATTTTTCATTTCTGACCCAAGTCCAGCCCAGATCTCCAGAGGTGGAAACAAATGCCCTAGAACTCACAGCACCTCTTACCCAGGGTGAAGCATGGCTAGAACTGGGCCAAAACTTTCTTTCTGGCAACAAAAGACAACAAAACATTCTGTGACTTCATGGCAGTTTCACCCAATTGTTTCGGTTGACAAAAAATGGGGAAAAAATCTAAATGTTTTGATTTTTAAACATTTCGTTACGGGTTGAAATGACTTCTTGATTTACATTTTCCTTCTTCTTCCTTTTCTTTTAAATAAGTGTTTTTTACGGTTGATATCTAATGAAACATTTAGCTCAACCCCCAGCAGAGTATGTTTGGTTGTGGTTTTTTGTTTTTTGTTTTTAACTCTTTGTTTCACCAAAAATTCTGAAAAATTACATGTTGTGGTTCCGCCCAAAATTGAGATTTTATTGTTTTCAGACTTGCCAATGAATCAAATAATCCCTTATTCACACAGTTCTACATACGATTTCTCTATGTTTGGACTGGGCTTTTTCTGTAATGTGGAAAAAGCCCAGAGCTGCTGCCCTGGGAGGACATAAGTGTTCCAATCTCCTCAAATGCCAGCTGTGGAATATGACTTGACTTTTCTAGACAGTTATTCCTGGGGACACCAAGCATGAGATAGGCAGCCATCTCTAGTCTCTTCCCGCATGTCCCCACTTCGGAAGGAACCTTTTCTTCCCGCTAAGAAAATGAAAGAAAAACATAACTGAAAAAATAAAACAGCAGCAGCAAAGACAAACATCTTCCTAGGGACCAGACTCCCCCCTCCCACCGTTTTCGGATGCAAAGCTGTACAGTGGCATTCCTTATTGGTTATTCATCACAGCTCTTATGGTTCGCCCTAATCATACGTGGTGCCAGGAAAGCACTGATTTCAAAGGAAGTTAGGAGCCTAAATGCCTTTGAAGATCTAGACCTGAGCATATAGGCTGTAGAACTGATATGCGATCCCCGTAGATCTGACTGTCTATAAGTATTTCATTTCCTGATCTGATTCACCTCATTCCAGGAACATAAACAACCCCCTAGAACATTTTCCTGGTTTTGAAATGTTTTCCCTCTTTCATTACTGGGCAAAACACCCACAACACACAAGTAGTAGAAGGAAACTGACGCGGTAGTTTACTTAGATTGTTGGCTGCCTGGGCCAGGGACAGTCTCTTAGTTCTGTGTGTGTACAGCTTCTGACACAGTAGGGTGCTGGCCTGTGACTGGAGATGCTAGGTGCTACTGCCATACAAATACAATACATATTAATAACTAAGTGACATAGCTGGTTGACAAAGGCTGCGTGTTTTTTTCATGGGAAAAACACTTTGGGGGGGGGAAAAAACCATCCTGTGGGAAAAAAAAATCCAGTTTGAAAAAAAGGAAGTTGCCTGACAAAAGTTTTTTGGTGGAAACATTTCCACACACTCTACTAACTCTGCTCATCCAGGTGAACAAATAATAATAATAATACCCAGTCCTTTTATAGCACTTTACATCAGCGGATTTAAAAGTCCTTCACAAAGGAGGTTGGTTTCGTTATCCCTGTTTTGTGGAGGAGTTAAGAGATGCACAGAGAGGTGAAGTATCAGGGGGTAGCCGTGTTAGTCTGTATCTACAAAAACAACAAGGAGTCTGGTGGCACCTTAAAGACTAACAGATTTAAATCTGTGCCATCAGACTCCTTGTTGTTTTTAGAGAGGTGAAGTGTCACCCAGCAGGTCTGTGGTCAGGCGAAGAATAGAACCAGGTTTTCTGAGGCCAAGACCAGTGCGCTCTAGCCACTAGGAAGCACTGCCTCTCTGAAGCTGGGTCTACCCAAGTACTATTCAATGCATGGAGTAAACAAATCCCTTTCAGTTATAGTCCTTGTAAGCGTTACTTGTAACACAAGTAAGCAGTCTATGATAATACTGTTTCTTTAGATTACACTGGTGGCTAGAGACCCCAAGTGAGATCAGGGTCCCATTGTACTGGAGCTGCATAGACACCTTGTAAGAGACAGATTGTAAGCTCTTTGGGGAAGGGGCTAAGTAGAACAGTCAGCGGATCGGGGGGGGGAAAGGAAGCATTATTATTATTATTCCTATTTTACAGAAGGGGCACTGCGGTGCGGAGAGAATAAATGACTTGCCCAAGGTCACGTAGTGAGTCTGTGGCAGAGCAGGGAGTTGAATCCAGATCTCATGGCTCCCAGTCTAGTGCCTTCAAGACCAGCCATTTAGTACCTAAGAAATAATCAGGCAGAAATGTGATTGTTAATGGGCACCAACCGCTTGGAAATGCCAAGGCTGAGCTCCCCATGTTGTGCCGATAGTCTAGGAGCGATTGCCTCCTGCACAGCAGCCAGCAGGGAGGTGTGGAGGCTGTTGCAGCCTGTCAGGCAAATATGTAGCTAAAGGACACTGCAGAACAGGTGTTGTGGTCAGTAAGTGATGGCAGCTCCCGAGGAACCCTTAAGGAGCAGTGGAATGTGTGTCCATTCCCAGCATGAGGCTGGCTCTGGGATCACGCTGCGCCTTCCAAACAGACTCTGGGGCTCGTTCCTAGGGTTGTGCAGCAGCCAGTGTTCATAGGTGGATGACTGGGCCGTTTCAAAAAGAGTGAAGTAACACAATGAGTTCATGCAATAACCTTTAACCTCTGTAATGAAACCAAGCTCCAGCCATGAGTACACATTTCTCAGTGTCTCAAAGCCACCAGACAGAAACTCTGAGAGGGTTGGCTCAGCGGCAGCAGGGAACAGCAACAGGTGCTGCAGGTTAGGAGGACAGATGTGCATTGGCAGAGAACCTAAGCCTGGAATAGCACGGGTGGGGCTGCAGGTCAGGTTTAAGATGCATTTGCATAGCTGTGTGTGGAGAATGTAGCCCTAGAATAACAATAGGGGCTTGAGCGCTGTGTAGGGTTCCCACCGCTGGAATAGCAGAAGGGGCTGCAAATCAGGGTGAAGGTGCATTGTTGGATCTCAGTGACTATACGGAGCTGGGCTAGCAGGAGGCACTGAGAGATGCACTAACAGCACCGGTAGATAGGGTGGCCAGGAAGGTGTTTCAGACCTGGATTGTGGTGCCTGTTGGCATTGCTCATGAGGGTTTATGCAGCTTCGCCCACAGTTAGCGTGGCTCCACTTGGCGATGTCAGCATCTCACTCTTATGGGCAGCAAAGGTATTTTTTAATGATAGAGTGCTGAATAAGAACACTTAGGTACTCACATAGCAATATAGATACACGGACACGAACGTGAAGGCACAGTCCTGCTGATGTACATGAACCATGGGGAAGGGGTGAGACCCTTGCCAAGTTCCAGCTCAGAAATAAGGCTTGATCCTACTCCCATTGAAGTCAATAGGAAAACTCCCAGGACCCTAATTTGGGGTTATAAAACCCTGAAAGACTAGGGCCCTGATCCTGCAAAATTCTTACTCGGGCAAGTAGCTCTTACTCACCCAAGTAGCCTCATTGATATCAGTGAAAAACTCATGTGTGCGAGTATTTGCAGGATCAGGAATGGAAGGAAACCAACCCTTGTTGGTGCCAGAGGGAATGGAAAAAGCAAGCGTATCCCTTGCGTGGTATTATCTTGAGAGCCCCTGTCCCCTTCTCTTAACTCCCTTCCAATGGCACGTGATCTGCCCAGGAGGCAGTAAATGAACCCGATGGAAGTGCAGCTCCTGGGAGGGCAGGGGGTTAAAATTCTTCCTAGCAGTTCGGCGGGAAGCCTGAAGTCTCAGGGTAAATATAATAAACAACTGTGACTACGTGTCCTTTAAAACTCCCAGCATTCCCCCTGACTCGGAGGAAAAGTGACATCATTGTACAACGGCTGATACCTGTTCTGTTCTGCTGCACAGGGAAGGGGATGATATCATCTGTTTAGTGAAAATGACCTGAAAGTCCATATGAGCTTGGAAACTCCCTGAGTGATTCATGCCAAACCTAACAGAGTCTGATCTCCTTTCCTCCCCCACGCCCCTGCTGTGATATGAATTGGTTAAAACTGAAATGCAGGCATGGACGGTGCACATCACATCAAGCCCAGCTCCATCCTAGGGGTAGAGATGTGAAGTACATTGTCACCTTTCAGGTTAATTATGCTTAATTTTCAGATGGGACAAGTCAGGCGGGTTCTTCTCTTAATCACTTTCACGTCCCTGGAGTTATGCCAGGGATTAATTGGTCTCTGGTTTTCTTTGACAGTTGCTTCTTTTTTCATTCTTGTTGTTTTCCACTTTTGCCTTCCCAAAAAAATAAATAAAAACCAAGCTCAGCTTTTGGTTTGTTTGTGCATTTAGACCATCTGGCAACTCTGCGGCAAGGCCTCCATTCATCTACCTAACAGGCAAAGAAATGAGCAGCAGCAATGCAAATCCCACTCTCCTGTCAGTCCCACTCGTGATTCATTTAAATATGCCTCCTCTTGAGCTGGAGGGTTGCCTCCTAGAGAATAAGAAGGGAATTCTAGCTCCATTTCCCCCTTCATCCACTCTGGCAACAATTAGCCTGAGATATGACTGTGATGTTTGTGAGATAGAATCATACACAAGTTTGGGGTCTCAGCCCAGTTCCTGGTGGCCAAATGTCTATGTGTACGGGACACAGGCCTTTACACAGCATGTAGGTGTATCTTACCAACTGTAATATGTTACTATAACACATTAATATGAATGCAGCTTTTGAAGGTTTTTCACACTGGCTTTCCTGAAAGGTAGTAGGAACCCGGTAGCCTTCTATTTAAATTACCTATCCTGCCATGGGATTAATGCTGACCGTATGGGGCTATCACTGTAGCAGGAGGAAATTGACACAGTTGCTTGACTTCAATGGGAGTTTTGTTTAAAGAACCATTTCAGGATTGGGCCCAGTTAAGCAGGCTCAGGTCCCAAGACCATATAGTGATAAAAGTTAATCAAGACAAGAGACAAAAGTATACAAGTCACTATGTAAAAAACCCACTGTAGCTTTAACATCCCACTGTTCTTTAGTGGATCTACTTAATAAAATATACACAGTTGCTTTTTAAAATTTTTAATACAATGTATATTTATTGCAAACAATAATATACAAAAAAGGTAAGTTTCACAAAGAGAACAAATGGTCTTGCAAACAAAACAAAATAAAACAAACTTACCTAAAGACAAAATATGATTTAAATGACAGGTCTTTTAAGTTACAGAAATACTTTAAAAAGATCTGCTTTTATACAGAAATAGAAAGAGGCCATATTATGAGTGCTTTAAGATTTTTTTTCTACTGAATCCCTAAAAAAAATACCCCCAAAACAAAAAAATTCCCGCAACTGTTAACAAATATATCATTTTTTTTAAATAAAAAAAAGTTTGCTGTCTTTTTTAAAAAGCAATTCTTAACTGTTCAGCCACAGCTTCACCAAAGTCCCCACCTCAAAACAACATCAAGGGGTGGAAGGTTAGCAGGATGACACACACGCTTTTGTCAATAGTGTCTTGTGTCTCACATACACACACACACGTTTGTGTGTCCAAAAGAGCTGAGGCAGAAAACAAGGCAAATGATTCAGTGATACACTACATTTGCAATCTCTAGTTTGTACAAAACAAAATTCCAGTTTATCCTTAAAACAAAAGAAAAAAAGGAAGAGGACGCGTTTGTACAAACCTAGGACACAGATTCCAAAGAATAATAATAATAATAATAATAAAAAGGAATTAGAGATAAATAAAGAACTGGTTACAGTTTAGACCATAATTTAACAGGCATCGTACCCTCCAAATAAGACTCCAACAAATCTAATTGCTTTTAAAGGAGTTAAAAAAATGGAAGGGAGATTTTAAAAAGAAAATCTTGATTAAATTGGCTTTTCTCACAAAATAAATAATTTAAAATGTGTCTGATGTTTCCAATGTGCCCTACGGGTTTCATCCAAAGCCCACTGACGCCAATTGGGGTCTTTAATGGGCTTTGGATCAGGCCCTAAATGTTTGCACTCAAGGCTCTTTAAAGGGCTGGGGAGGTGATGGGCGGCTTCCAGCATCTGTCGTGCACATGGTTCCCAAAGCAGGAAGCTGAGGAGGGTGATGCTGGTTGTGGCATCATAATCTGCTGCTGATTGTTGGTAAAAGAGTCAGACATAAGTTTTCCCAGAAATCAGATCTGCCTCCCGTCTGGGCTCTGTCTTTCTCCTTGCACTGGAAGGCAGTCGTATAAGAATCTCGAGGAAAAAAAAAAATTACAGGGTTGCTTTTCAACAACGCTGCTTTAAGGCTCGAGGTCTTTAAAAAATAAAACGAACACATTCTCCTCCTGGCTCTCTCTCTACTTCCAAGTTAGAAAAATAAAGCCTATTTTGTTTTTAACCCCTTGCGTCTCCTAGGCTGCACGGCTGACCAAAGTTTAGCCTGATGCCAATCACTGTTTAACAGTTTTTGTTCCTAATTAATGCACACCGTTTTATTTTTCTTTAAAGAAATTACTTTTATCTATACAAAAATACCTCTGACTGCAAGAAAAGCTAGGACTGCTCCACTAAGTGTTGTTTTAGCTGTTGGAAAAATAAGAGCATTTAAAAAAAAAATCTCTAAAAATATATATAAATCCCCTCAAATTGGTAACGAATCATACACAGTACATACTAAAAATATTTAAAATAGAGAATATTCCTCACAGAGGACTCTGGGTATTTTTTTTCCTTTTTTCTTCTTCTTTTAATTACTGCTAAAAATAATTACAAAAGTCCAAACACAGGCAGACGAGTTGGCCGGTGAGAAAGCTCATCTCTCGCCCCTGAATCAAGGGTAAAGTCCAGTCCTTGGAACGTCTGTGCCGAGTTTTGCTGGTTCTCAGCAGAGTGGTCTGGCCACTTCCTGAAGGGTGCTGTAGTGCAGAAGGTCTGATGTGTTCTCTTTTTTCATCATCTTTAGCGTTAGTGTCTTTAAAAAAAAGGTTGGAGACAGTTCTTTTTTCTCTCTTGTTGTTGTTGTTGTCGCCCTTATGGCCTAGTAAGCTGTGTGTAGACCGGCTGTTCCCAGTGCTGTGGGCTGTGGGTCTGGGGAATGGAAGGGACTCCGGTAGTGTCTGCAATGGGCGTGTACATGGGCCTTTGGGCGGGGTTCATGTACGTGAAGGTGGAATAGAAGCTGGTGCTCTGGCTGGCCGCATGGCTGTAGTAGGAGTTGGAACTCTGGTGGTCTGTGTAGTCGTACTGCGAGCGGGTGATGGTCGGGTAGGAGGAACTGTAGTGCTGGGGGTTGAAGGAGCTATAATTGAGCTGCTGAGGGGAGTGCTGCTGCTGCTCGCTGTAATGGCTCGGACTGAGTTGTTCTGTCTTGATGTGTGTCCTCTGCTGGGACTGGCCCTGTTCGCTGCTCAGGGTGGTCATGGTATGCGGCGGCTGGGGCGGGGCCTGGGGCGGCGGTGGCTGCTGTTGGGGCTGCGATGGTTGCTTGGACATCCAAACGGGCCCGGCTCCAGCTTGAGTGGCTGACGTGCTACTGATTCCGTAGCTGCCACTATAGGTGACTTGACCGGGTTGCCCATGAGTGGCCGGGACTCCAGGGTGACCGTTGGGTGGGAGGTACTGGTCGAACTCATTGACATCAAAGGTCTCTATGTTGGAGATGACGTCGCTGCTGAGTTCCCCAATGTCCACATCCCGGAAGTCAATGTGGGGCGGCTGTCTTCCTCCTTCCTGCAAAGGGCGCCCTTCTCGCTTCAGGTCTTGCTTCCCAGGCTGGACATCTGTTTTGGGTGTAGTAGGAGGGGTCGGGGGCCCCTGGGACTGCCCTGGAGAGGAAAAGAAATAGCACATGCAGTCATGAGTTTGCTGCTTCCCTTGTGTGCAGTTTAATTAAGTGAGCTCTCTGTCTCTTTAGTTGATATGGCACAGAGAGAGAGAGCAATAAGGCCCTGAAATCTAAAGCCAGCGGTTTTCTATAAGCAGGAGGCGTTGTATAATGGTGATAACTCAGTTAATGGTTAACTCAAGATCTTTGGGGCACTGGCAGATATCCCTGCTTTGCCCCTGAAGTCAGTTGCGAAGGGTAACACGCACGTTTCCAGGTTTGTAACACGAATGTGATCTGTGTAAATATAAACTAATGGAGATATCCTATCTCCTAGAACTGGAAGGGACCTTGAAAGGTCATTGAGTCCAGCCCCCTGCCTTCACTAGCAGGACCAAGTACTGATTTTTGCCCCAGATCCCTAAGTGGCCCCCTCAAGGATTGAACTCACAACCCTGGGTTTAGCAGGCCAATGCTCAAACCACTGAGCTGTCCCTTCCTCCACCAGATAAAATATGGGGCTTTTGAGCTGGCCTGCGGCTCAAAGTGATTTTTAATTTAATTTCCGAATTAAAAAGCCAAAAACGGGAACACGGTGATTGAAACTTTGTTGCAACGAGAAAAGTTGGTGAAAAAGTCTTAAGCCTAATAAGCGGGTTAGTGAGAGTGGATCTGACGCTGGATCCAACTCTCGCAAGCCATATCTACTGTTTGTCTGGCACCCTGTCTCTACGCAGATTGCATTTGGAGCCTGGGTCAGAACACAACCTGAGCTGTGGAATCACAGCCAGCATCTCCCTAACATACAGGCAGCTGTGTGTCTCCCTAGCTGCCTCGTCCAGCGGGTCGGGCCCAGGAGTGTGTGCCTGTGTGTCTGTCTCGCCGTGTAAGGTTGCATATTTACCAGAGTGCTCCCCGGGAGAGTGAACCTCGCTCATGCTGGAGGAAGACTGAGGAGAATCCGCCTGCAGTGCCTTGAAAATGGCATTGGGGGAGATGTGGGTTTGCTCGGAGCCCTCCTCCTGCTCCGACTGCCCGTTCTTCACTGACTTTCTCCTCCGGGGCTGGTACTTGTAGTCGGGATGGTCCTTCTTGTGCTGCACCCGCAGCCTCTCGGCCTCCTCCACGAAAGGGCGCTTCTCGCTCTCGTTCAGCAACCTGGGCAAGACACAGGGGAGCAGGGGGTTAGTTGCCTCTCCAACAGCAAGGGCAGATTACAGCATGGGGCACTGCCTTGACCTGCCATAAAGAGCCAGGCACACCTGGGGTGCTGCAAATGTCAGCTCACACTACTACGGCCAGGTTGCAGTGCAGATAGCGCTCCCCCCTCCCACTCATAATCTGCCCCCCCCCCGCCTTCCTTCTGCACACTCCATCCTGCATGACTAGCACAGCTCCCCTGCTCCAGCTTGGCATCTCTCTGAATTGCAAGGAAAGGCCCCCCTCTAGGTCCCCCTTCCTCTGCGGCCTGCCTCTTGTCATTGCTTCACACTCTTGCTGCCTGGTGCTGCTCTCCACCCCCCCTCCACCCCCCATGACACTGGCCGATTGTTTTGGTGGCCAAACAAGACACAACAAAACGAGGGCAGTGACTTTTTTCTCCCCCCCCCCGTGGGGCTGGTTGGAGCTGTTCCCCCCCCTGGAAGCGGAGTGTGCACACACACACTGAGTCAATAAAAAGATTAGATGACTAACGCCCTGGATGGCTCCGGGCACCGCCTCTGGAGGTCCAGATTCGCTCCGAACTTTCCCCTTCTGCTGCAAATTTAACTTTTTTGTTTTGTTTTGTTGTCTCCTGCAGTCGCAGACACAGCCCCGGCCAGGTGACTCACTTTCTTTCTCCTTCCCCTTCCTTCCTTCACTTTCCAGGCTGAAGAAATCGGGCCATGCAGCATTCCCCAGAACCACCCACCACTAGCTTGGCACAACTTTGCCAACTTTCTCCCCCCTCGCCCGCCATGATCATTGATGCAAATCTGATGCCATGTAGCTGAAGCCCAGTTTTCTACACACACACACAAGTTCCAAACCGCCCTCCTTGTTAGCACCAGCCACTTCCCAACCCCTGCCAGGGGATCAAAGGGCTCTTCTCCTCTTTCCACAAACCCCTCCGGGACCAGAGCCCCCCTCCTGGGCCATGCAGGGCAGAAAAGCCACTTGGAGGTCAAGGAGGCCAAGCCCAAGGAAGCGCCTGCCCCAGTTTTTGCCCCACCGCTAGCTTAGCTGCATTTCCCCATGCACAGGGGTTTGCCAGCAGCACACACCCTACTGCCAGCAACCGAAACCACGCGCTCTCCTGCCCGCTCCAAACTTCTCCCTGCTTTGCAAACAGGGCCCTTCGCACAAGTTTTTCCCCCCCTTCACTCACCTCCAGAGTTTGCCCAGGGTTTTGCTGAGCTCTGCGTTGTGCAGATGCGGATACTGGTCCGCCAGCTTCCTCCGGGCCGCCTGTGCCCACACCATGAAGGCGTTCATGGGTCTCTTCACGTGGGGCTTGTTTTTGCTGGATCCGTTCACACGGACCGGCATGGGGACCAGGGTCCAGTCGTAACCCTTCAGGACTTGGCTGACCGCCTCTCGGATGCACACCGGGAATTTGTCCTCGTCGCTCTCTTTCTTCAGATCCGGATCGCCCTTGGGGAAAGTGTTTTCTTGCGGTCTGGTGTTCTCCGTGTCCGATCCGGAGCCAGAAGGGCAGGGGGACCCCGCGGAGTCGTCCGACATGGTGGGGCTAGGGGCGCCAGAGATGCATTTGTCCTGCTCTTCTGTCATGTTCATGAAGGGGTCTAGGAGATTCATGCGAGAAAGCGGCAGAGGGGAAAAACAGTGGGATGAAAATCAAGGGGTGGGGGGAAAGGAGGGGGGAGGGAGGGATTAAAAAAAGAACACTAAAGTGGCAAAGCCTCTTTAAAACCAGCTGGGTTTGTGGTGGAGGGAGCTAGGAAGGGATGGAAGAGGGAGTTGGGGGTGGGGGAGAGAAGGAAGGCAGCAAAAACTTTGCAAAAGAAACAAGAAAGTTTTGCCTGGTGAACAGCAGCTGGCAGGAGAAAAAAAAAAAGTTTGTTCACAGCCCACTGCAAAGTTGCTGCTGAAGCGATCTGCTCTCAGAGACGTGCATGAACCCAGCTCTGAGGATAGTCAAAAGGGGGTGGGAAAGTTTGGAGTTAGTCTTATTAGCCCCCTCTCTGTCCCCTCTTTCTCTCTGCCTCTCAGAAGAAGAAAAAAAGTTCCTTGGTTTTGGAAAGTTTAAGGCTCCCAATTTCACCTAGGCAATTTCAAGCTCGGCTCTCCAACTCTCTCTCCGTGTCTCTGTAATAAATACTCTCCTCTTCTATTTCACCTTAGAAACTTTCAGCCAATGACAGCCCTGCCCCTGGGGGGCTGGCACACAGATGATTGGCTACAAGTTTTTTTTAAGGGAGGGGAGAAATGAGCGCAGCTCTCAGAGAAGGGGAAGAAAAAAAAATACAGAAAAGTAGAAGTGTCTGAGTTTACTCTTTGTACTTCAGAACTTTTGTGATGCCTTAAAAGTAAACGCTTCTTTATTTGATATTTGTCTAGGCAAATGTTTATTGTTTTCAGTGGGACTACGGACAGTGTGCTGTTCTGTAAAAGATCCTCCAGGGGTCAAATTGCATCACACAGGTTGTGCTCCTAATTTGCACTTACTTCGGCGTGGAAAAGAACTTTCTGTGAAGTAAATGATTGTGTGATTCGCCTCTCTTTGTTTTTCATTATAATACCTATCGCTGTTTTTAAAAATGCACTTGTCATCAAGGATGACGTGATGCTCACCGCTCCGCTGCTGTTGTTTAATTAAAACCAGCATGGTTTAAAGCCACGCGCAGGCTTATTTGATAATTCAGTGCTTTAAGTTCTGTACACACAGATGTAGAGCTCGCCTAACTCTGCAAAGTTGTGTGACAATTTTATTGCTGGGCTACCTTGTTTAGAGGCCGGTTTGTGACTGTAGTTTGAAGACTCTAGTAACGTACACTGTGTCAGTATGGTGACATTGGGCTAGTCGTCTTAAAATTAAACCTTAATTATTCAGTGGTATGAAACATACTAAGTAAAAGTTTGGCTACGTTCTGCATTTTAATACACTAATTAACTTGAGATACCGTTCTCGTCCATCGCTGTAACTTGCATTTATAGACCTAACCGATTGCATTGACGTTTCTCCAGTCTTACAATATAAACGGTATATTTGCATATCTGAGCTTCATAAAGTTAAGATGTACTTGAAAGAGTGAGAGTTATTTACAACAGATTTGTTTTCAGGATGAAATAATGAAGACATTAGGGATATACAAGCGCAAGTTAACTGTTAGCTGCTAAGCGAGAACAGTCTCAACATATGCAAAGACCATATCTAAAATAGATGCAAATGAATGTAACAAAACATGAAATTTACTAATATATAGCATTTCCCCCAGCATTTAAATCCAGATATTCTCTCTTCCAGTAGATTTACTTGCATGATATAGAATGCAAATCTTTGCCTCTATATTTGCAGAAAGACTATTTTTCCTGCTGTAAATATTTACGTTTTCATTATATGTTTTGAATATCTTTTTGGTTCTTGCTAGTAAAAGTTTCACTCATTTTCAGTTTGCTCTTTATCTACTGTTCTTTAGGGGCCGATAACTGGTGTAGAGCATCCAAGATATATTTGTTTCGCAAAGCTGGTGCAATTCTGAAACAAACAGGAGGGGGGGGGAAATTGAGAATTTTATTCCTGATTTTAAGATAGTCATAGCATACCCACTAGTGATACTTAAACAAGTTTATGTGTAATAAAGATAGAGAAGAAAATAGGTTTAAACATACCCATGTGATTATTTCTTCTTATAATAATCACGTTAATGCCTCAACATATGTAGATGCACAATCATATCATACACATACCTATATCATCTCGCAGTCACAGATCATTAGATATTTACCAGAGCTCCTGCAAATAAAACTTAGCTGTTGATAGAAATCATTTAAAATAGGAGAAGCACCCTCATTGTTGTCATGTTGTTTGGTCACTGTCAGGCACCAGTAAGTGGGTTTGCTTTGCTTTCTGTGCGTTTGATACTCACATTTCATACTCCAGTTTCTTTTTTGGAACTTTTACAGTTGTCAACAATCACCTTTCTGCTGGTAAAATGTCATTCTTTTCTTCATCCAGAGGGGGCGCCAAAAGCCAAGAAACTAACCTCAAACTTTTCGCTTCAGGAGACTTTTTTAGACCAGGCTTCTTGCTGAATCTGGACTCGTCTTTGACAATCCGATTTATCAGCTCGAATCATTTTTCCTTTCACAAGATTCAACAGCAAACGTTACGTAGCAACCCGTGAGGAGAAACTGATCAACGTGTTTTCAGCCAGTGATCAATGAAACTGACAAAGATACCAAATAGTTATAAAATACCGTATATGCAGGTGGGGAAAGGCGTTTTTTAACTTTTGGGGGAAATCTACATATTCTGGTGCATTTTTTTCTCCCCCTTCTCTGACGGTACATTTTTGTTTCAAGTGTTATCAATCCCTAATTTACTTTTGATGCTGCATTAAAAGAGCTCTTAATATTTTTCTACGGTTCATTTGGGAAAATTAAGGAGTAAAATGAGAAACAACTACATAATTAAAAAAACAACAACCCCATTTATTCCAAGAATACAGCGTGTTGGCCACACCATACAGTTCCTCACACACGTTTTCCAAAATGGTATCATTCATATTTATAATTGTCTCATTTTGAGGCAGTCTCGACTCAGTCTATATTTCCCAATGCCCTTCTATGTCAATTTCGCTGCGTGTTGCAGTCTCTTCTGGGCAGAGCCTATGCATTGCTTAGGAAGGGTGAGATTGCTTTCCAGCGTGATTGGGGACACTCTTGTCTCTGTCCTGGTACACTTTCAATCTGGGCAGCAACACACGATTTTTAAAGAGTTGCCAAATTGGCCAAACTCGATCAGCAAAAATAAATAAACACATCTCAACCCACACGTTAAAAATCGCAGCCATTTATATTTCTTTATAAATGGCTGCGATTTTTAACGTGTGGGTTGAGATTAAAAAAAAAAATCCAAACATTCCCCCTTCGCTTTGTAGTGAAATGTTTAGCACCTCCATTGTTAATTGCAGCCTTCTTTTTCAATACAGCAAACGAATTGTCAGGGATGATAACACGGTTATCTAGGTTGGGAATAAGATACAAGTTGTGCTAATAATACCTCAAAGGAAAGGGGGGAAAAAGACTAAAAAGCATCTGCTCTGAAATTCAGTTCTCAGTTTAAAGACTGCGATTCGGAATTGAACCTAAGGGTCTTCCCCCCCACACGCTTCCCTGTAAACTAAGTGATCAAAACCTCTAGGGCCAAAGTAGGGGGACACATTTTTTTGCTGAAGTTTTCCTTATAAGATAGACAGTGCCTAATTCTGAATTCAATTCAAGCTCCGATGTCGGGTTTTCCCCTAAGTGCTTTATTGAAACTGCTTCAGTTCACAGCCTTTGTTCTGTTAAACAATTCCTATAGATAGCATTGTCATACTGGGTGATTGCACTTTTTAAAAAATGCCCCCTCGCAAATGTACTATTATTTTTTAAATGGAATTGGAAATTGTGCGTGAAAAAATAAAAAAAGGCACAGGGGGAAGGAGTTCTGAAGAAATCAATTTGAATAAAAACTCCCTGTTAGACCCTTTCTGTATTTGCTATCTTTCTCTGGGAGTTTTTGCTTGGAAACCTCTGGCAAACAGCTATCTTTGGGTGAGCTGAAAGGTAAGTGTATGTCTTATTTATAGAGCCTTTGTCTGAAATAATAGGGGAGGTGAAAGAGGATTTGTATTTTCTTATGATTGTCTGCAACACTTAAAAACATTTCACAGTGTTACAGACACGACTGGACTAAATATGTAGCAGAGACCAAATAGGAAGATATACTGAGATTTGCATCAACATTTGGGATGAACATAGTTAATCTATTCTTAATATTTAGATGGATAATTTTGGGGGAAAAAATCTCTTACCAATTTAAGACTCAGATTAGCTATTTCAGGAGACAAATTTAGCACAGCACATCTATTTTTTAATATTTGGTATAGACATATCAAAGAAAGCTCAACCAATACATTGTTCTTCTCTTAGCTGGAACTGGTAAAGCAAAAAATCTGAACGAATGTACCTGGAGGAGAAGGGGGGGGGGGGAGTGACAACAGATTGTTACATGCTGTTACTGCTGATTGATGGGCAAAGAAAAAAAAATCCCATGATTTTGGAGGATAATTGACTTAATGAAAAATGTGATAGAACATTTTTCATTCTGAAAGTCCATTTGTTGAAAGAATTCTGCCTTTTCATGACAAGAGAATCTATTTTAACAAAAGAAAGTGGTTTAACAAGTTTGAACAATAAACAAAAGAAAAATGTAAAACAGATATCATGTGCCGTTTCATAGTTTGCATCTTTTTTTTATGAAAAAAGCCCTGTTCTACAGAATAGTTAGACATATGGACAATCTGATCAATCAGATTCACTTTTTAAGAGTAGAATGGTTTTTATTGAACTCCTGTTTCATACAACAGGATAGTGTGTTTTAGATTTTAATCTTATTTTACAGGGAGTATTCAAACCCAGGCTTCAGGAAAGATTTTTGACAAATAAGAATGTGAATTACAATCGTCATTTGATTTTTTTCTCCTCTTGTGCTAATTCAGGTTATTTAGTTATTTCAGGAAACCCTCCTTCTAAGCTACTTAGCAGAGAGGGAAAGAGACGGTCAGTTTAATAGCAACGGGACTAATGTCCACAGAAGATATTAAATAAAGATTTTTCTCTCAAACCCTACAAATGTTTACCATAGCCATATTGACATGAATCAGATGTGTTTGCTGAGAGCCGGCTTCTGCATTTACATGTAAGTCAGTTGTAGTATACTGAAATGAGCGGGGAGGAGGAGAGGGAGAAAGGAGGATGGCAAATTCACCTTCATGTTTTCCTTATGAAGTTCAATAATTTCTAAAGTCCATTGTGTCTCTCCTCTCTACCCCAGACTCTGATCTCCCCCCCCCATGAAGTCGTCATGCTGAAATTGCTGACATCTACTTATTTGCATAGTTGCTGGCCGTGATGTCACCAACACAGCCCTGGGACCTCTCTGCTGGGTCAGAACAGAGGCTTCATTCGAACAAAAAGTTCTTCCTTGATAGGATAGGAAACCCAGGGAAATGCTGGCTCACTGCATTTCTGCTGGGAGAAATGTTCGCCTTTTCAAATGATGTGCTGCAGAGTGAAAGCCTTTCTGTGACTGCTTATGCTCAGCCATTTGGAGTCTGTGTGTGTGTGTGTTGTGGGGCAAAGTAGAAAGGCGTGGGGATGCACTGCAACCCTTTACAAATATACACCAGGAAGCTAGTGCAAAAATCCCTCTGAATTTTGCTGTATGCAAAACTTTTCATGACTATTCCATGGCACAAAAGCAGATGCCAGATAAGTCTGTACTTCCTAGATTCCTCACTGCTTCCTCCATTTGGTAGGCAACTTTCAACTGGAAAATCTGGGGGTGTAATGAATTTTTTAAAACTATGTAATCCTTTTGCCCACTCAGAAGCCATGGAATGATTTCTTAAATAAGAGCGCACTGTTCGTGTTCATGTGCGTAAGACAATTTCATCAACGTCAAAACATTGACACATTTTTATTTCCACTTACTAAAATAAAAGGAGCGAGAGCCTGGAAACATGCTCTGAACAGATGTAAATCTGGAAGGTCAGTGTTACCCTTGGTCAGTGCAGAATGTTTTCATCTGTTGGTGCAAGATGTTAGCATTTTAGCTAATGTATCTCATTCAGATTGGGGCAGGAACCTTTCCAAACACATTGTCTTTCCAAACACATTGTTGTCACTTAACAAACAATAAATAATTGTTCACGATACTTTTTATTGACACAAAAGAATAAATATCACTTTAGTTTAGAGAATGACAGAGGGGAGAATTAAATCCCTCCAGGATTCTTACATGCATTGTGACAGGCAACCCATGTGGATGCACGTCAGGGTTAACATTGGAAACAGCTGTTGCCACGCTGCCAGAGTTGTCCGAGGCCCTTGTGGCACTTACAGAGATGCCAGGAGAACAGTGGGTGCTTTAAATTGTGGCTGAAAGAGGTTGGTGGCTGCCGGAATGATCTTGTGTAGGAGTGGCCCATCACATCCTCCTCTGTTCGGGTTAGCAGTCTGCCTTACTCAGAATCCAATAACCACTGGGATGTTTCCTTGTGTACTGTAGCTAGTTAGCCGGCATTTGCAAAATAATTTTTTAGACCACTTTCTGATTAGCCTTTGTCAGGAGGAACACGGGTCTCTGTCGTGTTTTAATAGTGAGAGTGGTGGCTGGTAGGTGATGGCTTTGGGGCAGAATTATGGCTTATTTTGCAGCCTGAACTAAGAATTCTTTGGTATTTGTGCTGAATTATTAGATTTTAAAGAGCTTTGTTAATGAACAATTAAGGTTAATCTAATCTATCTATCTATCTATCTATCTATCTAATCACCAGTTTATCAGAATAATTTACAACCTTATGCTGCTGCTGGGCAAAATGTAAGTTGATTTAAGCGTTGGAACGAATGAAATGTAAAGCAATGGGAGTGAAAGTTGGACCAGTGGCACTTTTCTCTTTCTTTGGATTGTAAAGTGAAGGGGAGACTACAGATTCCAGTATGATTTCCTGAAGGACACTGATGTTTTAATGTTTTAATTAATCACGGAAAATGACTACCTCTTCATGCTTGCCATACAGAATATAATGACAAGTTTCCATAATGAAAGTATAAAGCAAAGGCGGACAGTGCTGCAATAAAAATACTGTAACTACTTTTAAGGGCCGACTACTTTTGGGTGGCAGGGTCAGACTGGCTATACCTCTTTGTCTACAGAATAACTGTGGGCTGACCCCGGCTTATGAAATAGCACCATTCTAAATAGAATTGAGATTTGCTCCTGAAAAAAATAATTCCGGGAGTATGAATACACTACGGGCCAGATCCTGTTTTTGCAGTGAGTAGAATCAGACATTGCACTTGAATCTCCCAGACAGCACCAAGTACAGTCATTGTTTCTGATTCTAAAATCTCTTTTGTGCCTGATCATTGGGTGAAAAAAATGTTAGAAGCACCCAAAATGTGTAGAGACCAAGAATTGGTACAGGGACAAATAGACAGGGAGTTTTAACCCATCCATTGGTTATGAACGGTAACAGAGCAGAGCAGAAACTCCAGAGACTGGTTGATTCTATTTTGCATGTTTGAATCCAGATCTCTGAGCGGAGGGCACCTGACTATCTCTATAGGATTTTTAACACTTCTTGGCTCCAGGGCAGGCTTCACTGGTGTGCATGTGTACGCAAACACAATTTTTGTTTTCTCCCCCTTCCTCCACGCTTTGAAACCACTGCACACAAACTTGTAATTTACCAATGTTCTCTTCTAAAGATTATTATTTTAAAAAATAACATTGGCTTCAAGCTCTGCAAACTTGGTAGGTCTAGAAGATGTATCTGACAGTTGAACGTGAAGGGGAATACCCTTGCAACAGTACAGAATTTTTTCCCATGCTAGTGGAAGAGGAATATTTTGCAAGATACTTTCAAACAAGTTAGGGTGCATCTTATTTTTGGTGTTTTGGTCAAATACCCTAATTTTCACCTCCTGATGTGAACTTAGCATACTTGGATCACATCTCAAGAACTTTGTCAGAACAAAGTATCTACCAGGCACAAGAACCAAGCCAAAAATAGCCTTATGTTGCTTTCTGCTAGGTCAGAACTATGAACTCTGAAGAGGTATCCAGGAGCTACTTTTCTAACTCAAAAAGAACAGGAGTACTTGTGGCACCTTAGAGACTAACACATTTATTAGAGCATAAGCTTTCGTGGACTACAGCCCACTTCTTCGGATGCATTATGCAACAAGTCCTCCTGTTCTTTTTGCGGATACAGACTAACACGGCTGCTACTCTGAAACTTTTCTAACTCAAGTTCACCTTACTTCGAGTCCCACTTTGGAGTGGATGTTGCCTGGATATGGATGTGAATCAGATGCTCAATCTGTTTTGAATAATTTTATTTTAAACCAATCATAGGAAAAAGGTCAAACTCTGCTAATGGGGGCCAAAGACCTGGCTTCAAATTCATAACAGCACCGAGATGGCTGGAAAAGGAATAGATGTTTATTGAACAACCAGTATTTTTTCCCCTTAAAATCAGCCCTATACAGCAAGAAAATGATAGTAAAAAACACCTTCCCAATTTTCCCCGCATCTGCTGTTTGATTGAAAGATCTTTCATTCAAATGTAACAAGTTCTCTGCATTCAGATCGTCTGTTTATCCGCTTCCAAACTCCATCAGAACTGCATCTAGTCCGAAGGATGCAGTGTTTTAAACTGCAGTTGGTTGTGTTGCCAAATTACATTTGCAAAGAAACACATGCTCTGTTGCTGAGGCCTTCCTTTAAAAATCATTACAAACTCTTAGAGTTTTCCATCTTTTGAAACAACCCTACTTACTTCTATTTAAATAAAAATTGTCCATCAGCAACATCATAACCCCTGGTAGCTTCATGTTTTCTAACTGTTCAGCTGACACAACGCATTCGTACAAGTGGCTATTGTATTGAAGCTAACATGCTATGGAAATTGTACCTGATATTTCATAGTCACCTACAGATAAATGCATGGGGGTAATTTAAAACTAGCCCTATTATATTTTCCAAGGAATAGTTCATATTATGTAGTCCAGCAATGGCTTACAAGAAATTCATGAGAATTGGAAGGGGGAATAAAACTACCATTCTCTCTACCTGTTTGTGCAGCTCCTTCCTAATGCAGGGAGAGCTCGACTGTTTATTTGGAGAGCTAAAGTTGTGGAAATATACTTGGAGGGTGTAATGTGGACAGCATGTGTTTCTGGGAGCTACCTGAAGTCTGTGTCCTAATAGCTTGCAGATGTCCTCAGGTCACTGATTTCCTATGGGCCAAAGAACGCAGCCGCCACCCCTCCCAGTTCTTCAAATTAAAAAAAAAAAAAGGGGGGGGGATTTCACTTCTGGAACTTGTAAAATTGTTTGTTTGGTTTTTTTCCAGCCCCTTTGCCTCCCCCTCCCCAATACGGAATCATTTGGAAATTCTAACTGCCAGGCCCATGTTCATTTGGAACTATGATTTATTTGAAAAATAGAGAAATCTGCTATGGGATCCGTTTTTGTTTGCTCAGGGTGGGGAGTTTATTTACATTGGAATTATTTATTTAAAAACTTCAATTTTCTCTACTGCATAATAAACAGGTATTCATATATATGTGTGTGTGTGTATTTATGGGTGCATATAATATATGTGTGTGTATATATATATAGGCTTGGAAGGATTAGGTTTTTATTGGTAAATGTTGATTTCACTGTACACACAAGCTGGCGATAAATATTTCCATCAATGATACTTAAAATTTACAGCTAGGCAAAATAAGAAAAATCCTGCCTGAGAAGTTATTAGAGTTTGATTTAAGGATATTTACTTTGCATATTTTGGCAAGCGATGTTGACAATTTGTGCATGTTTTAACCGTTATAAAGCTTGAACTTTTTGCTTCTCAACATTGGTCATTAAATGATTATTGACTGATTCCCCCCGTCCCCCCGCATCCCTAATTTCCCACAACGGTGAAAATTTAGATCAATAAAAACAGGAAAAAAGCTTAAAACATAATGTTGTGCAACTGTAAAAATGTGGATCCTTAAATATGATGGCTGGTAAAGCTTGACATGTTGATCAATGATTCTTCTCTCACATCTGCCTTCGCTGAGCCAGATCCCGAGTAAGCAAAACACATAAGCAGTTGTCTAACTTGAAGCATTTGAGTAATCCCATCTCTATTCAGTAAAAGCAGGTAACTGCTTGAAGTTAGGAATGTGCTTATGTACCTCGTTGAATTGGGCCCTAGTTTTTGTCCTCTGCTCTCACCTTTGTGGAGGAGAAAAGGTGTGAATGGCATCTTGCTTTGTCATTTGAAGCAAGTAATGAGATACTGGTCTCTCCCCTCATTTCCAGTGGAAGAGGATTTTTAACTAGCCCCCTCACCCATCTTAAACTTGGGGATGGGAAGGAAGCTGTCTGCATTTGGGGCTTGTGGAGCTGGCTGGACTTCTCTGTAAGTAGGATTCGAAGGTTTAAATGGTTACTGTATTGGTAAATGTTGGTAAATGTCAATTTCACCATAGAGAAACAAGGTGGGGGAAGTAATAGCTTTACTGGACCAACTTCTGTTGGTGAGCAAGACAAGCTTTCGAGCTTACACAGGCCTGGATTTCACTGTCCGCACACAAACTGATGAAAAATATTTCCATGGATGGTGAATGAAATTTATGGACAGGCAAAGTAAGAAAAATGCTGCTTGAGAACTTACTAGAGTTTGCTTTAAGGATAGTTACTGTGTATATTTTGGCATGTCATGTTGACAATTTGTTTCTTGGTTATAAAGCTTTTAACTCTCAACATCCACTGTCATTAAATAATTATTGTCCGACCGCCCAATAATTTCATGCAATTGTGAAAATGTAAATCAGTTAAAAATGCTTTAAAATAAACATTAATATTATCTGTCAAAATTATAAAAAAAAATTGAATTCTGCCCAGCCTACCAATAGGCTTACTTGCAGCATTTGCTGCTGGCCCAGGGGTTGACAGCTATCTGCAAAGCCTGATCAGTTTGCAAAGGTTTAATTGGCACTCTTTTGAGCAGCACATCGATGATCAAGCACTTAAGGCATCTAACTCTCATTGAAAGTCAGTGGGAGTTAGGTGCCTGAGTGCCTTTGAAAATCTCGTTCTCTCAGAGCATTTTGGGCCTAATCCAAGCCCCACTGCGTCTATCTATTGACTTTAGTGGGCTTTAGACCATCATTATTATTTGCATTTTGGTAGCACCTAGGGGCTTCAGGAGCCTGATTGTGCAAGGCACTGTGCACACGTATAGCAAGGGAACGCCTCCACCCTGCAGAGTTTACAATCTAAATAGACAAGACAGATGAAGAGTGGGTGAAAGGAAATATTATCCCTGCTCTATAGATGGGGACCTGAGGTTCAGAGAGATTAAGTGACTTTCCCAGGGTGACACAGGAAGTCTGTGGCAGAGCCAGGAACAGTACTCCTATCTCCTGAGGCCCAGCCCAGTGTCTTAACCATAAAATCATCCTTCCTTTCAGATTAAGCCCTTTATCTGCATTCCTGGATGCTGCGTTTCTTCTTGTCAATTGGTTGATGGACTGAGTGTAAAAAGTTTGGAAAGGACACTATAGAAACTAAAACCCGCACCTGAAAAATATAATGGCTTTCAGTTCAAAGCAACTTGCACCTACTCAATGTGATACAATAGCAACCATAACATAAATTCCTAGTTTAACAATTAAAGAATGAAATCTTGCTGGGGATATTATTTGTTCTATATCAGAAATGGATCTATTTTGTATTGGCTATGTTTATTTTCCAAATATTAAATCGGCTATATTACAGATAACAGCACTGGATTTTAAAGCGAAAAAGATAATATTAAAAAACATCAAATGAAAGTGAATACAGTAATACAGCACAGAATTTATATGGTCAAAAACATTCAGGGTCTTTTCTCTCTCTCCCTGCTAGATTTTAAACATGTGCTGACCATTTAGCTTGGCAAAAGTTCCACATTTTTGATAGACAGTTTAAAAAAATTCACCATCCTGCTAAGTGGGGAGAGATCACTCTGAGAATAACACATGTCCCAATTATTTAATAATAATAATAACAACTAATTAATAATTGACAATAGATTACTCCTTAAACCAGAAAATGCAATGATATTCCTTGGGCATCCTGGCTTTTTTATATTAAATATATTGTTAATCTGTCTCAGAACAGTATATACACCTTTGCTCACAGCTTCATTCACTCTCAACCTAAACTCATCCTTCATAACAATCAATCCCAGGTCTCTCTTTGTAACATGCAAGTGACTTTGTAGAAAAAAGATGAAAACAAATGCTACCTTAATACGAACAATAATAAGAAACTATAACTTTCACAGAGCAAGCCAGATACTGCGTAGCTATCTTACAGAGCTGAAGGAATAAGGCTGCCCTAGACTTCTTTGCATTGCAGATTTGAAACTTGCAAAATAGGAAGAAAAAAAATCTACTTTCCCCACCCATCCAAAATAAACTCCAGATGAATAATATTTGAATGGAGTAAATGAAATATCGACAATAAGAAGCATCAAGAGATGAAAACGTACCTTCATACGGAGGACAGTCGACTTAGTTCCTTATTGCTAAACTCTCTTTTACAAACCCTGGTGATGGAAGAAGTTTGCTAGGAATTCAGGGGGATCCAATGAGAGATGTCTTTTAAACATAGCCCGATACACCAAAGTGTCTGCGATTATCCCCATACACAGCCCATTCTCAGGTGTAGTTACATTCAACAAAATATTGATGGCAGTCACTTTTCCTGCCAGCTCTTATCTGAGGGGGCTTGAGCCGGAGCTTGGCAGTGCCTGAAAGGACGTATTGTTACTTTTTTTTTTTTTTAATAAAACAGCAGAGTTTAGAAACAAAGGAGGAATTTGGATCTTTTCTATCCAGGACAGTAATGCACTGATATTACTTAAGAATGACTTCTTATTTCATCCCTTTCCTGCTAACAATTGCTTGGCAGTATAGACATTTTATCTGGCTAAACTTGACCCTGATAGCAGGGCCTTTGGGTGACATGAGTGACTTTGGCTAGCATGTGCTCTTTATAAAATAGTAATTTATTCATATTTATTGCTTTGTTACTTATTGGCACTTACACAAGCTTAGCACTTAGCCTTAACAGCTGAAGGACTTGGGATTCCACTCATCCAGCCGGGCCTAGAAGGGGGGTGAGCTATTTCCATTGTTTGGGTGCCTGACTTGAGTCACCACAAAGGATATGCCTCCACTGCAGCTGGGAATGCATCTCCTGGACCAGATGGACAGACTCAGCCTAGCTTCACCCAAGCTATTGGGCTAAAGCCAGCAAGGTGGATGTTGTGGATCAGGTGGGGACTTTGCCTCATCACCCACGCTCAGACTCGGGGGGCTGGTAGGGCTTGGGAGCTTGAGCAGTGTCCCCACTGCTATTTCTTCCATGGTAGCTTGAGTGGGGCTAGCAGAGTCAGGTGGAAAGACTCGCTCCTCACTGCAGCAGAGACGGGTCCAAAGAGCCCCCATTTCCAGCGGACCGGTGATCAGCGCTCTCTGAAAGCCAGGCCCCTTTCAAATGAGTCTGTTTGAGCATCCAAAAATCATCAAAAAAACCAGCGAGGAGTCCTTGGGGCACCTTAGAGACTAATCCATTTATTTGGGCATAAGCTTTCATGGGCTAGAACCCACTTCATCAGATGCATGGAGCGAAAAATACAGGAGCAGGTATGAATACATGAAAGGCTGGGGGTTGCTTGACCAAGTGTGAGGTCAGTCTAACGAGATAAATCAATTAACAGCAGGATACCAAGGGAGGGAAAATAACTTTTGAAGTGGTAAAAGAGTGGCCCATTACAGACAGTTGACAAGAAGGTGTGAGTAACAGTAGGGAGAAATTAGTATGGGGGAAATTAAGTCTAGGTTTTGTAATGACCCAACCACTCCCAGTCTCCACTCCAAAAATCATCAGTCACTTTTGAAAGTGTAGACTCAGGTTCTTATTTGCAGTGTGGATGTTGGGGGGTGTATACCAGGATAGAAAAAGACCAGGGGCTTTGTGGCACTACAAGAGCAAAAGCTAGGGTGTGGCTAGATGTGTATGAAACATACAGGTATGTGCTAGAAAAGATCCTCTCCTATTGGAAAACACCCTTAAATCATGTGTTGGAACTTGGTGCCACTCCTTAAACATTTCAGGAGAGCTAAAGCGACATCCAAATTGGTGTCTGAAATACAGTGCAAATCTTCACCCTCAGCTTGATGCCTTCCAGGGAATAAGTTATTCATTCCCATTTAGGGCCAAATCTTTGAAATCAAATGGGTTATCCGTGTGAGTGAGGCGATCAGCGTTTGGGGCTGGCTCTTGCACTGGTGGGGAGCACCTTCAGTTCCCCTGGATTCCAGTCGGGGGTGGAGGCGGCTCATCGATTCTGACACTGCCTCAGGGTGCCACATCAGGTGGGTTTTCTGGTGGGATTCCCGAGAGCAGGTTTTAAAAGCACAGGACCGTGCTTTGACTGAGAAAGCTAGTCGGTCTGGTCCCCCTCTTGTCCCCCAACCACACAGTTCACTGTCAACCCCACATGTTGATTAATTTTCAACATCTTGTGCTTGACTTAGTGATCTTAGATCATTGACTCAGAAAACAGGAAAGGTCAGTTTGACTAACATCTAACCCAACGCACCAGGCTTTGCATCCAAAACAAACAGACGCTGCAACCTCCCAGAAGACGATTCCCACATGCAAGAAGGAGCAGGAGGATATGATGCGATTTCTCAAGCGCATTTGCATCCCAAGGAGAAATGAAGTTATCCATCTCGAGCGCTGTCTGAGGAAAACAGATGGGGTGGGGGAGGAGGGAACGGCACAGGCTGGAAAATGAAAATACTATTGCAGGGGAATTGTTTTTGTTAATTAAAAGGAAAACGCAATAATCCTGCTCAGGTCCAAGACAAATAAAGCATCATTGTTTTGGGTATAAGATTCTAGTTTTTAATTCCTCTTTGCGCAATGTAGGACAACACCCAGCCCCCGTGGGACTAGAGGAATGTTGGCTTTCCCAACAAAGGCTAGGTGAGAGTCAGGGAGACAGGCCTACAGAAAGGAGAGAGATTCCCAGGGTATGTACAGGCTGAACACGTCTATGCTTTCTGGACAGCATATGGACAAAGAGATTGACAAAAGGGAATGCAGGTGTTTGCTGAGCTGAAAATGACCTGTCTGTGTCAAGAACTGGTTTAGCGTGGAAATGTGGGTCTTATCTAGATGAAAAGTTAGTGTGTGGCAAGCTGGTGTGTAAATCTGTAGTGCACTAGCTTGCCAGGCACTAACTGTCCATGTGGACACTGCGAACTGTCTCTAAAAGTCCATAGAATTGTAGGATGGGGAAGGGTCCTCAAGAGGTCATCTAGTCCAGTCCCCTGCTGTCATGGCAGGACGAAGTATTATCTAGACCATCCCTGACAAGTGTTTGTCTAATCTGATTTTAAAAATCTCTAATGATGGAGATTCCACAGCCTCCCTAGTCAATTTATTGCAGTGCTTAACTATCCTGACAGTTAGGAAGTTTTTTCTAATGTCCAACCTAACCTGCCCTTGCTGCAATTTAAGTCCATTGCTTCTGGTCCTAGCCTCAGAGGTTAACAAGAACAGTTTACCTCTCTCCTCCTTGTAACAACTGTTATGTCCTTCTCTTCAGACTAAACAAACCCAACTTTTTCAATCTTCTCTCATGTTTTCTAGACCTTTAATCACTTCTGTTGCTCTTCTCTGGACTTTCTCCAATTTGTCCACATCTTTTCTGAAATATGGTGCCCAGGATTGGACACAATACTCCAGTTCCTGGTGTGCTTTGATTTACTCTGCTTTGAAACAAGAGTAAATCAATACACATTAGGGAACTTGCAGTGCACGGTAACAGGGTCCTCATGGACAGGTGGTGCAGGTAGGGTTGCCAGTTTTGATTGGAGGTATTCCTGGAGATTTTATCACATGACATAATCTTTAATTAATAATTAATCTTTAATTCCTGGAGACTCCAGGCCAGTCCTGCAGGACTGGCAACCCTAGGTGCAGGCCATGCTAGTGCACTGGAAACTTACACCCCAGCTTGCTGTGTACTGACTAGTCACCTAGACAAGTGCATGGACTTGTGGGTAAGACATTGGACTGGGCTACTAAAGCCCTGAGTTCAGTCCCAGCTCTGCTCTAAACTCTCATGTGACTTTGGCTAGGCCCTTAGGGACAAATTTTTAAAGGAATTTAGGTGCTGAAAGATGTAGATAGGCACGCCTACTTGTATCTTCAAAAAGGTCTATGTCCTTCACTTCCATTTAAATCAATTGCTTTTGTAGAGCAATTTCTACAGAATCCTACAACATTTCTGTCGGTTTCATCCCTATGAAGTTCTATAGTTAGCCATAGAAGAAAACTAAAGCTAGGAAATATGCATGTTCTTAGAGGTAATTAAAGGATTAACAGGAAACCTGAAAAGCACCAGTACAGCTGCATCATTCTAGTCCTTTTATAACATCGTTGGGAATTGTCCTACAGCTGAAGTGGGAAATATCTTTGAGTCTCAAGGGCAAATAGGCTTGAATGTATTTAAAACTCTAAAGTGTCAGTTTTACTGTGGGACACATGAACATAAGGTAATCTCCCAAGTAAATTACCATAATGTTTTTGCAATGTTCACATATCAGACAATATATTCCTTTGAGTATAGCGGAATCCCCAAGCACTGGAAATCAATAGAGTACCTTAATTCGGCATAGTCTATACTTAAAGTTACAGCCATCGGATAGCTCCGTGGTGGCTACATCGACGTACTTTTACATGGTCCCATTTTTTAAGGCGCTGGAGGCATACGTGCCAGCTCTTTATTACTTATAACGAATGCCCAAACGGTCACAGTGTGGTCACAGCAGATGTGAATATGACCTAAGAAGACTTCTTCAAATCCAATGGCTAATGTAGACCTCTTGGAAGGTCTCATTTGACTCAATAGAAGGCCGCTCTGGAGGAAATGCCTGTCTAACTTCCATAGCTTGAGACTAGCCCAATGAATAAGGCGGGACCAACTTGCTGGCATAATTGTGCAGTGTTTATATTTGAAAAGGGATACTGCATTTCCACGCTAATTCCCGGCAGTCCCCCCTTCCCCCTCCCCTCCAGATTAGATTTCCAAATGATCTAGGACATTATAGAGAAATCAGTAGTTGATTAGCTGGCCTGCTTGGCTGCAATCACACCTTTCAATATTAATTATCCACTCCTTGAATTTGATGACATTGAGCATCCGCAGCAAGGGCTGCTCAGTGTTTCGCATCACCAGCCGAAGACAATGATTTAAAGGGACAAAATATGCTTCTGGTAGCCTGGTAAGCAGGAAATGAGAGCTCATTTGCAAATATGATTGAGGAACCCGATCGGCTCTTCCAGTAGGTTTAGCCTGCGGGTGACCAATCCGAAAACTCGGATCTGTGTATAAGGAGCACTAGGAGGTACGAGATAGTGAGTTGTTTTTTTTCCTCCAATGGAAGGAAAGGTGTGTGCGAAAAGGAAAATAGTTCACTAAAGCGTCTGGGGCAGATCCTTCGCTGTTGTAAATCGGTGCAACGCCACTGAAGTCTTGCATCTGCTGGGGATCTGCCTCTCTGTGTCGTGATGGTGAATCTCAAAGGGTTGTAGGCTTGGTTTGGAGAAACAACTAAAAGTTTGGAAGATCAGCCAGACTTCGGTTAGAAATTAGACTGGAAGTGTCACCGAACAGGCTCTCATGGGATTTCCAGTCGTGGCTTCCTCTGTCGTGGGTGGGAATAGCTGTTCTTATGATATGTCAATGCTATTCCCTTTGGGCCAGGCTGGGAAATGGAGGGGCCCAAGAAAGAGAATAAGTATGATGATAAAAAATTAGCCCGTTATTTTATTCCAACCCTAAAAAAGGTTCTCGATGAGAGTTTGGGCTGACTCTTATTGTACCAAATTGATTTGGTGTTTCACCCTCGCCTGCTGTTCCTGGGTGAAATTCATCCCTAGCAGAAGGTCTACATACCACTTAGGTTTCCTGAGGGTCTGGAGGAAACAAACAAAAGGCTTAATTAATGTCATAGATGCTACACTGCCCCCTCTGCCTAGGGGTAAATTTCACCTGCCTAGAGTACATGGAACTCTTGGGCACGTTCATCAGTGTCATTTGAGTCCATCCACTGAAGACAATGGAGACTCAACTGCTTATGTCAGCAGTGAATTTAACGCCTGATTTTGTTACTTGTCTGTACATCCCCAGGAATCTCAGAGGTGTTATCTAAAATAACACGTTCATAATAATAATAAAATCAATACTAATTCATTATACTTGAGACAGGCCCACACCACCAAGTTTAGATCCAGATCTAGATCTAGAGCTCAAACTTCAGGATCTGGGGGGGTGGGGGTGGGGGGTTGATTTTTTGCCCATGTTTATAGCGCTTGGGATCAGTCGTGAAATTTGGATCTGGGTTTGGATCCCAAATCCCATCCTCCAGAGCGTTCAGAACTGGGGACTGTCTTCAGACCAATCTTTAATCATTATGAAAAACTCTTTGCTTTAAGGATTCTGGCCTGTTTTTGCTAGGTTCTGCAGTATGGGAGTTACTTTTGCCAGTAGGTTATTGTTAGGAATTAATCACCACGGAGAGTGTATGGTACAGGTGGAAGAAGTTCAGGTTTTGTTTAAGAGGACCCCCCAAAGTCAATTGTTTAATTTGAATGGCCTAATGGGACCTTGTTGGGCTTTTATAAATATTTGTGTACCATACAGAGAACATTTTCAGAAGGCAAGTCCCATGCCCTTTGGCTGCTGGCAATGGCACCAGTACAGACTTTGCCTCAGGCTGAAGAAATGTGGTAATTAACAATTACAAAAAATAAAAGGGAAGAGATTTACGGACAGAATATTTACAAGAGCTCATTACCCACAATCCGGGCCAGGTTTTCAAAAGAGCTGAGTATGTTGGAGAGATCTTGGATGCTATGTTCTTTTGAAACTGTCCCCAGTTGGGAGTGCTGGTCACTTGAAGATCTGGCCCATTGGCACAAGAGTTTCCAGAGATTCTTGATTTGTCTGAAAGAAGATTTCAGAATCTCAGTGGTACAAAATAAAACATTCAGGCCTTCGCAAATGTAATAGTTTCTTTAAAAGGAGGTGCGACCAGGGGCCCTCTTTCCTCCATGAATAGAAATGAAAGAATCAAAGTGCATTTTAGTAGCATCTTTCAAACCTGTGACCAGCACAACTTGTTAACTTCTCTCATTGCCACGTAGGCCTCAGCAAATGCAAGAGAAACATTAGAAATGCAGTAGATTTACTGGGCTATTTGCTGGGTTCTTAAACTGGAAAGACCTCTCCTCTTCTTGACCGGTTTGCTTCTCCTCAAAGTTGTTGCTTGTACTATAGTAACACCTCGAGGCCTCCGCTGAGATCAGGGACTCATGGCGGTGGGTGTTCTACAGATATATAGTCGCTGCACTGAAGAGCTGACAGTCCAAATGAAGAAGACAAACTGAGGGTATGTCCACGTTTGAGCTGGAAGGTGGGATTCCCAGCTCCTTTTGCTGTACCTGTGCCAGCTCTGCTTGCATTAGTGTCTGAAAATAGTAGGTTGCGCATGACTGCATGGATGGCAGCTCGCAGTCGCTGCACGAGTACGTAAGCCGGGGGGGTCAGGCAGGACTGTACTTGGGGCAGCTCGCCCCAAGTGGTCGCCCATACTGCTGTGGATTCAATGCTATTTTTAGGCGCTAGGTTGAGCAGAGCTAGCGGGGGGTATGTCTCCGCGAGCTGGGAATTACACCAGCTCAAATGTAGACGCACCCTAAGGGGTGGGAGGGGAAACAGAGGGAGAGAGAGGCTAAGTGACTTGCCCACGGTGGCACAGCAAGTCAGTGACAGAGCTGGGAATAGAGCCTGTATCTCCAATCCAGTGCCCTGCCCACTGACCCAGGGGCTCGCTACAAGATTCTGCCACAGAAGGCTAGTCTCACAGTTTGTCAGACTGACCTAAACAACGCAAGCCTTTGAAACAGAGGTGGGTTTGTCTCTTTTTTTAAAACCATCATCACTTTTGTTACAATTGTTTTTTTAGGCTTCACATGTGCTACCTCTGCCTTATTCCAGCGTGCGGGGGGCCTGCAGTCTAGAGGTGGGTAAAGCCAAGGCGACTGAAGGCTGGCTCCATCTGAGAACTGGACCTCAGCTTAGCTCTGCTTCCAGGACTGAGAGCACGCCAAAGGAAAACCAAGCCAGTGGGATCCCTTCACATCGTTTTCTGCCATCCACAGCAATCTTTATTTATATGTTTCCTTTTTCATATGCGGAGGGCCAGCATCAACGGATCAGCTTGTGGTTTGACTCCCAAAGCCAAGCGAGTCTTCTTGTCTCCAAGCTTGCTGGCTTGCCCATATCTACCTGGCCTGCTTCTCCCTTTACTAAGAGGGTAGTTTGTTCACCGACTTCAGCAGGAGATAGCTGGCTGTATGCATCATAAACTAATGTTTAGGGTGTGGTTGTGGTCAGGAGAGAGACTATTACATCCTTGTATTTTCTATTTACTCTGTTAATGACCTTCCATATCAAATCCACTCCATGTATCACTCCAAAGGAGTTTTTTTCACTCCCAGTCCCAGCATAGTTCCAGAGGATTAAGCTGCTTTCATTCATTAAGCTACGCTAAGCAAAAGGAGGTGCAAACATCATTGCTTGGAGTGACTGAAACTTTCGGTGCATCCATGAAACTATGGCCTTGATTTCCTGGTTGTGCATCACAAGCAACTCCATTGAAGTCAATCCGGTGATACTTGGACAAAATCAACATAGACGTGAAGAGAATCAGGACCTTTGTGCATCCAAACATCACAGCCGCCACAAGCATTTTCCAAGCATTGATTTTGCTGGATGGTTGCAATTCATAGGAAGAGATCTCTAGTTCTGATCGAACTGAAACCAGTACAGTTGCCCCAGGGTAGAGAAGAAGCTGTGTGCATTGCAGATGTACCAACCCACCTGGGAAGCTGAGCTCCATTCCACAATGCAGTGCCTTGTATGTGGAAATTATTGCAGATACTTGCATCCAGTACTGGTGCTCGGTGCATTATGCCCTATTGATTCGGCGCGATTAGAAACCTACGAGAAAGAACAGCAAATGGAAGCGGTCTCATGATGACCTGTCACTGTAGAATCCTATTTCATCCATTCAGCTTGGGGTGAATGGAGAGTGAGGGGCCTGAACTGCTACTTCAGCTATGAGCCAACCCTGAAGTTGTGTGTGTGTCTCATATTTTAGTCCCTAGACCAGAAGCTTCTGCTACACTTCTGGGTCCACGCTGGATCCAGAATTGGGAAGAATCCAGAACAGATGTGGCCAAAGATAGTGGAAAACTCGCAGATTCAAGGCAGTGGGAAAGTTGTATGAGATCTCCTGAATTCAAGGCAGCAGTGTGTTTTCCCCAGAAGGAATCAACTCTGAACATGGAGGGTGGTTCCACAGCAAAAAATGTTTAAGAAGAAAAGAGCTCCACTGTGGAAGTTCTGGCTGGGCTTGTGTAGACTTGGATTCTGCTCGATAGTAAGCGTATTTCATCATTTTAAGGGGTCTCACTCTGACACCTAGTTCAGCAACTCCATTCATTTTGGTCAGTATGTACATATATACCTTGTCAGTTGGCTGCCAAGACAAGCCAACTGCATTATGCAGCAGTGGCCAAAAAAGGATGAGGGAGGGAATGTGGTGGTGGGGGGAACTGAAAAATTCCTCTCCTGGTCTGGTGAAGTTCCTAGCATCTCAGGGGAGGTAAAGAGCAGGGTTGGCGTTTGTGTGACGGACCTCTGTGCTTGGACAAGGGCTTGAGAAACTTCTCAGCTCGACTTCGAACCTCTCCGTAAAAATTCAGGACAAACGTTGGAGGTAAACTGCTAAATCATGTTGTAAATCCCTTCCTCCGGAGTCAGATTCCACTCCCAGCTGCTCAACCAGAACAGCTGGAGCCTGGGTGCCAAAATCTGAAATTCATTCTACCCCCTTCGCCCCACCTCCTTTCAGCCAATGTTGGACCTAGTTGAGAGTGGGGTGTGTGGAGCAGCGCTAATTGATGTGCTAAATGGGAATAAGTTATGACTACTAATAATATAGGGCTGAGTTTGTCTGCCGGGATTCATTTGTGAACAGTTTTCCACAACGGGGAGAGATTCATTTATTGAGGTTGGAAAGGACCCAGTTCTGGTTCCTTAGCCCTCCCTCCTTTGCTTTTCTCCTCACCCTTTTATTTCAGGATCCTAATAACTTTGTAGGAGTCTAATAGAGAAAATATAGAACCTCTTCAGCAGATGCTCATAAAGATTCAACTCCACTGAACTGAGAAACTACTGATTGGTATGAAAACCTACAAGGTAAGTAATGATTTGACAGAGTGTAACCTCTCTTTGCAATAGTACCTGGCCATACACATCAAAGCATTAAAATGTATGTTCAAATAATATTCCTGCCTTCTCCTGATACCAGGGCCCTGCTCTGACACCACCGTTGCTCCTCTATCAAGCTGTAGCAGATGTCTGGGGTTTTGAAAGTCGGCATCCCACTAGGGGAGAAATCAGTGATACAGAGTCTGGGTATATATAAAGTATACATATGCAAGTGTAACTTGTTTTATTTTCATGCGTACGTCAGACCTAGAACAGAGGTGGTCACACAGCATGCAGGGATATCCTGTCTCTCGGGAATCTCTGCACAGAACCACTGCCTGGGAAAAATACTGTTTCAGGAACCGACTCCAATCAGAGAGCAAACAATACAGCCGCTCCCTCTCTTCTGAAGTTGCCTCTACACAAAACCTTGCCTGGCCCCAAAGGAACAACAATAACAGTTTGTCTTCCTAAGAGTCAAAAGTTGCTCACCCTAAGGGTAGTGTAGACATACCCTAAAAGAACTAGCATGCTAAAAATAGTAGCGTAGTCAGGGGTAGCGGTTGCCTGACTACAAACCCAAATGGACCTCTAGCTACAGGCAGGTAGCCTGAGTTGCTGTCAGTGCTACTCTGGCTACACGGCAATTTTTTGTGCGTTAAATCGAGCAGAACTAGCGTGTGTCTGTCTAGTTGTGCTGGGCAGCGCACACTTAGCGACAGTGTAGACATACCCTAAAAGAAACAACGTGCAAGTGTATATGTAGCAATGTTCCCCCTATTTTTTTTCTGGCCATGTGAGGAATGAATTTTGTTATGTGCACCAATATGGAGGTGAGGGGTGGCAGGGGTGGGGTCGAGGGGTTTGGAGTGTGAGGGGGGCTCAGGGCTGGGGCAGAGGGTTGGGGTGCAGAGGGGGCACGGTGAGGGCTCCAGCTGGGCGTGAGAGCTCTGGGGTGGGGCTGGGGATGAGGGGTTCAAGGTGCGGGAGGGGGCTCAGGACTGGGGCAGAGGGTTGGAGTGTGGGGGGGGAGCAGTGAGGGCTCCAGCTGGGGGTGAGAGCTCTCGGGTGGGGCTGGGGATGAGGGGTTCAAGGTGCGGGAGGGGCTCAGGGCTGGGGCAGAGAGTTGGAGTGCGGGGGAGGGGACGGTGAGGGCTCCGGCTGGGGGTGTGGGCTCTGGGATGGGGCTGGGGATGAGGGATTTGGGGTATAGGCTGCCCTGGGGCTGCAGTGGGGAGAAAGGACTTCCCCCCCAGCCCTCTCTTGCAGCAGCAGCCTGGGGCCATGGGAGAGACGTGTCTCCCCAGCCACGGCAGCTCTGGGGCCAGGACCAGGAGAGAGGTGCCTCTCCCTGCCTGCGCGGCCCTTGATAGCCTGCTGCACGGTGGCGGGGCCGCACAGCTTAGAGGGAACTTAGCCTATTATACAGTCATAGCAATCATCACCAGGCAGCTATCTATCTTAGGGTGACCAGACAGCAAGTGTGAAAAATCGGGATGGGGGTGGGAGGTAATAGGAGCCTATATAAGAAAAATACCCCAAAATTGGGACTGTCCCTATAAAATCGGGACATCTGGTCACCCTAATCTATCTAATGATCTGCCTTCACAGCCTGTAGGAGACCTAGGTAAGTAGTTTATAGAGGTTTTGCCGGTGTAAATTTGTTACTCTAAGGTGCCACAAGTACTCCTGTTCTTTTTGCTGGTGTATATGTGACTGAGGGGTGTATTTATGTGTGTCTCTGTATGTATGTGAATCGTAGAAATGTAGGACTGGAAGGGACCTCGAGAGGTCATCTAGTCCAGTCCCCTGCACTGAGGCAGGGCTAAGTATTAGCTAGCCCATCCCTGACAGGTGTTTGTCCCTGGAGGTTTTTAAGAACAAATTAGACAGAGACACCAAAACCTCCCTAGCTAATTTGTTCCAGTGCTTAACTACCCTTACAGTTAGACATTAGGAATAACTTCCTAACCTAAATCTCCCTTGATGCAATTTAAGCCCATTACTTCTTGTCCTGTCTTCAGTGGTTAAGGAGAACAATTTATCACCCTCCTCTTTAAAACAACATTTTATGCACTTGAAGACTATTATCATGTCTCCCCTCTGTCTTCTCTTCTCCAGACTAAACAAACCCAGTGTTTTCAATCTTTCCTCATAGGTTATTTCTAGACCTTTAATCATTTTTGTTGCTCTCCTCTGGATTTTCTCCAATTTGTCCAGAACTGGACATAATATTTCAGCTGAGGCCTCGTCAGGGCTGAGTGGAAGAATTACTTCTCATGTCTTATTTACAACACTACTGCAAATACACCCTAGAACGATGTTTGGGTTTTTTTCTGCAACAGTATTACATTGTTGACTCATACTTAGTTTATGGTCCACTGTGACCCCCCAGATCCTTTTCTGTAGTACTCCTTCCTAGGCAGTCATTTCCCATTTTGTATTTGTGCAATTGATTATTCCTTCTGTAGTGTAGAACTTTGCATTTGTCCTTCCTGAATTTCATCCTATTTATTGCAGACCATTTTCTCCAATTCGTCAAGGTCGTTTTGAATTCTAATCCTGTCCTTCAAAGTGCTTGCAACCCCTCCCAGCGTGGTGTCGTCCACAAACTTTATAAGTGTATTTGCTGTGACATTATTCAAAATCATTTATGAAGATATTGAATAGAATCAGACCCAGGACAGATCCTGCAGGACCCCACTTGATAAGTCCTTCAAGCTTGACTGTGAACCATCTTAAGTACTCTCTTAAGTACGGTTTTCTGGTTGGAAAAACCGTACTCAGAGAAATCAGAACACCTGATTTTAGAAGGCTTCATCTTCATAACTAAATACCAAACCCATTTATTCAAGGTAACTTTCCCTGTCATTCTTATTTCTTGTGGCTGAGAGATCCCGCTTCTGGGAAAATTCTGTCTCCTGCACGGATAATCCTTTCCTAGTGGGTTCCAATAGAATGTTGCTGTCTCGGAAGCTCATGGAAGTGAATTCTCACGGTGTGTGTACACTGCGATTGTTAGGTGGGATTACAGTTTAGGTAGGCATTCCCGCACTAGCGTTAGGAAGACACAATGACCTGAGCTTCAGCACAGGCAGTACAAGCCTGCCTGGAACCCTGGGTACGTTCTCACATTCCTAGCCTGTGCTGAGGTCCACACTGCCTCAGCTTCACTGCTATTTTTAGCTGCACTAATAAGATCAAAGCTAACATAGCTAACCAAGCTGCAATCACACCTCTGACTGGAGTGTAGCAATACCCTCAGTCAGACCAGGACAATACTATGGAATTAGGGAATTCACAGTTAAGACCAGTCTTTGGGGTATTGCAGAATCTATAGTAATACCTATCCCTGGAACCAACCTGCAACGGGTGTGCAGAAGGCGATGGGGGAAAGGATGGAGCTCCCTGCAAATGCTGGGTTTGTCAGCCCTTTTACTTCTCCTTCTAAAGCCTCAGGCATGGTTTTATATCTGGAACCCCATTTAAACCAGTGGTGATGGCACACTTTGAAAATTCACCTCCTACTGTCCCTTTAATACTTTTTTGGGGGGAACAGATTCTAGTTCCTGGTCTTAGTTGGGGAGCTCTGACAGCCACGGCAGTATCGCTGAAAACAACAAAGTAGGAAGAACTGCAAGCAAAACCTGTGGTACCGGAGGGAATAGTAATGCTGGTTCAGTAGGCGTCCATCTCTGAGTCAGCACTGAATCATTGCCACATGTGAAGCGGGCGTTTTGCAGATGTCATCTTTCAGTGACCAATAAATAATAATAAAACCATGTCCTAATTGGTATCTATCTTGGAGAATTACATGGCCCGCATGATCATGGTATCTGAGCAAGTCACAATTATTCATGCATTACCCTCATAACACTCCTGTGAGGCAGGGCAGTGCTATTACCCCATTTTACAGGTGGGGAACTGAGCCACAGGGAGACTAAGGCCTTTCAGTAGGAGTTAGGTGCCTCAATACTTTTGAGGATCTGGGCCTAATTGACTTGCTCAGGGTTACATGGTAAATCCGTGACAGAACAGACAATTGAACCTGTATGTCCCAACTCCCAGGCTAGCCACTAGCTAACTCTAACCACTGGATCCTCCTTCCTGTCTTTTAAAGAGCCCATGGCACTTTTCGAAAGAACAGGGCTTGTTTTAATCCCAGGGTCCTGTTTAGCCTAGTTTTGGTAATTGCATCCGTGCTGCTGGAGTTCCCCCTGCAGTTTCAGTTGGACATGGTATTCTTTTCCACGTCCTCTCCTAAACCGCGTGTCACGTTGCTGTTGTGGAAGCAGAGAAAGAACTGTCATGCACTGCATCCCCTTCCTGTCAGTTCTTTCTCTGCTTCCACACTGTGCATTGTTACAGGCGCAGCATTCCAGTCCAGAGATGGCTGCATTTCCCATGTGGATAAAGAGATTTCTGGGCAGATAAACTGGCCAAGATTTTCAAAAATGACTTGGATGCCCAAATGAAGGAAGCCTCAGACACATGGTCTGTTTTTTTCAGAGCGGCCACCATCAGGAAATAAGGTCCCTTTAAGGTGTCTCAAGTTGGGCACCCAAAAAATTGGGCGCCCCAAATCACTAGCCACTTTTGAGAAATGTAGCCTTAGTTAAAGTGCGTGGGGATCCTCCAAGATGAAAGGTGCTGTATACATTATTATAATTGTTAACAATATTACAAGAGAACAGCAAAATAATCGTACCTCAGACCAGAAGAGAGGAGTTTCCAGTGCTCTAAAGATTCCTTTACATTCTGTTGTGTAAGTTGAGCCAGGTATACGGTTAGCTAGTTTGAAATGTGTGTATTACGTGCTGCCGGAGCTTTTGTGGCCTAAATGCAGATTGGCCTTGCACCTTGGGCTTAAGACTGTTACTTTTGATGGTGCTCTGAATGCTGTATCATTGAATAGCTGGTTTGGTTGGACAGTGCTTTGTTTTAGACTCTGATTTGGCGAGGCACTTAAACAGGTGCTTCACTTCAAGTACATGAATTGTCCCACTCAGAGCCATAACAAGGAATTTTTGCGCCCGAGGCAAGGGCCGGCTCCAGGCTCTTCGATGTCAATTTGGTGGCGGGTCCCTCAGTCCCTCTCGGAGGGAAGGGCCCGCCACCGAATTGCTGTCGAAGAATGAATGAAGTGGTGGCGGCAATTCGGCGGCAGGTCCTTCCCTCCGAGAGGGACTGAGGGACCCGCCGCCGAAGCGCCGCCAATCGTGCTTTTTTTTTTTTTTCCCTCCGTCCCGCTTGAGCGGTAGAGCTGCGCCCCTCCGCTTTGCGCGCCTGAGGCAAGTGCCTCACTCGCCTCGCCCTTGTTACAGCACCGGCCCACTGACCTCAATGGGAATACTCACAGGCTTAAAATTTATCACACGCTTAACTACGTTGCTGAATCAGGGCTTTAGTCAGTAGCTCTTCGGAGAATCAAGAGTATTTAGGCACCTAACTCCAACTGATTGCTTGGCGCTGAAATCTCTTTGAGGATTTGGGCTGGCATGCTTGTGCCTTGGAAGAGGAGAGAACAGGCTCCATTTGGAAAGATTGTTTCTGTTATTTTTCATTTCCTTGCCCACTGCAAATCTTGTGAGAAGAAACCTGATCTTGTGAGATTTGCATTAGCTCTGTCTCAAGAGGTTCTGATAAGCTTCTGAGCTGACGTGTGCTTATCTGCACAGGCCCCTGAACCTGATGAGAGTCTCCCATCTTTAGCTGAAGCCCTGTTACGGTGATCACAGTGCAGGAAAAGAACGATGTCTTCAAGGCACCAGCTTGCTGATGAGATGTTCTGCTGGGTTTCCATTCCTTGGGAGAACGCCATGGTTTTGACAAGTATTCTTTGACCCCATAGTTTCCGGGGCCATGTGTGAGCTGTTTCTGACAGACCAAGTCCATTGCTTCGTAAGTCACTTTGGGAAACATCAAGTCTGAAAAGTGCTATGGGGAAAAAAAAAATCTATTCAAAACCTTACGAGTATTTTCATGAGAAGTTGGAGAAACCCAGTGGAGACAGACTGAGCTAATTACCAGGGCTGGGCAACCTTGTTCTGAAAACATAAGACCAGAACGGAACACTCCCTCTTACAATAGCAAGACTGTGCTGTTTGGGGTGATTATTCTAAAAACAGCAGTCATTTTTTTTAAAAGTGCTATTAAAGGCAATGGCCAAAACAGCACAGTGCCACACTTGGAAATTTCACTGCCTGAAATAACAGCTTTATGGGGACACTTGTCAAGGTGGACTACAATTTTGACTCGTTACTTAGGTTGCAGGCTGTCTGTACACATAAACAGACTGAGTTGTACAACGTATGTAGCATCTTTTATCTGAGCATTCCAGTACACTTTGAAAACATTTAATGAAGGGCAAAATTGTGACTTTGCTCATGGCCAAAAGTAAGGAGCAGCATGTGGCTTCATCACCCCAGGAACAGACCTGGATATATAAGGATCATCTCCATTCCTGGCTCCTTTGCTTGCAGAGGAAGGTAATTTGGTATGGACAGATCAATACTTTGTGCTGCCTGAGGTGTGCTAACCTCTGCACTGGGGGAGGAAGTATTTAACCAAGGCTCTGGGCATTGCTTGCTCTTTCCCTGCTCACCTCTGTGTCTGTGTGGAACAGCTGGTGTAGTGGTCCCATGGAATCCAGTCTGTCCAACCTCCATGCTGCGATTGGCAATGCAGGAAGCCAACATAAGGGAGTAAGGGGGAGGCTTAGTTATAATAACCTTGCTCCCCCTTTGTGGGCACATGTAGGGCAAGAGACACACTTTCCCTAATTGATCCTCACAAGTCCCCTTTGAGATACAGATTTAAAAATGTATTAAAGTTAATGTTAAAATTATATAATATACAGGTAGAGAAAAGAGTGTTTATATATCTGGGGATAGTGCTTAGATTAGCCACAAATACAAGGTTTGTTTTTGAAGTCATAAGATACACATAATGTGGGTTATTGCTGATTATGCACTGAGGTGAATTTAAGAATACAGTTTAGATATTTAGCATCCAAGTATTGGGGTACTTTACTCATGAAAAAAGTTATACAGAGCGATGGTGACGGAAAGCAAAATATATCAACGAGTGAAGCTTGTCCCTCAGTAATTGAGAATTTCGAATGGGTTGTCCATTTAGAAAAAACAGTCCATCAGGAAAGTATTTGAGTTACTTTCCCGACTGTGCTTCTCATCGGCACTTCAGTTCAACCCTCCTAGTATTGCTGATGTCTGGTGATGTGTTCTATGTAGATGTCCCTCGACCACCTGATGGCGTCCGACACCATGAGTTGCCACCTCAGCTGAGCATAGCGTTGACCAACTCCACGTTCTCTCAGCACTCGCTCGTTACCGAGGTCCCGTGCGCCCAGGACTTCGACGATCAGCGCGTGAGTTTGACCCTCGTAGCCCCTAGCTCTCAGGGTGTTAGCCAGAGAGGCGTATTTTATCCCCTTTGCAGATGTGGAAGCAATGGCACAGAGAAGTTTAGTAACTTGTCCAAGGTCATGCAATGATTGGGTGGCAAAGCTGGGAATGGAACCCAGGAGTCCTGACTCCCCATCCGCCCCTTTAACCATTAGAAACTGGACTGGTTCTCATTGCTGCGTGTGAAGCTTTCTTGCAAGCAAGCCACGAAATGAAATTTTCAAGGCCCCTCCTGCTGTCTCCTTCAAGGAGCAACAGACCTGTATATTTCACTGCCCTGTACTGAATCCACTCAGCGGGAGCAGATGGGCAAAGTGCTTCATGCAGGCTTGTGCCTGCGATCGTGAGGCGAAAGCGGGTTGTTATTGTAGGCCTGCAAAAAATTAAATCAATCATATTTGCTGCTCTCCTTGAAGTTCTAAAGGCCCAAATTAATTTTATGTTAGATCGGGTCAGTTTTTTTGGCCTGACAGAGCTACTTTAAGACAGGCTACTGACTGAGATGTTAACAAAACATGACGTGCCTGCAAGTTGCATTTCCAGTCTTCTTGCAGAGACCCACTTCCTGAGAATTACATAAGATTTATGAATTTTCTTTGACATTCCAGCCAATGAGGAGGATAAGTATCCTTAACCCCAACTAAAGAAACAGTGAAAACCTGCCAAAAGATACAGAACACTCTGTACAGTGTTTCTACCCCAGTGAACGCGTTCAGATCCTAAGGCCCAATCCTCTGAGGAGCTGAATGCTTCGGAGAGCTGCTAGGTACCCTGAGCTCCTCTTTTAGTACATGGAAACTGATGGGGTTTAGCACCCTGCACGACCCGGTGCAGTGAAATAAGGAAAGGATTTCTAATTGTGTCTTGTTGCAAAACAGCCTTTTATTAGCTGGTGGAGCAAACTTCCTCCTTTAGGTTCCAGGAACCCATTATTATTATTTATTTATTCGTAGTGCAAGAGCAGGACTCCCACTCAGGGATTGTGTCCCTGATAGGCATTTAGTTTTAGGTAGAGGTGGGTAAAATAAGAAACACAGTAGAACTGCCCCCAAAACTCAAACCAGACTTTTGGGAAGTTCATAAAAACTTTGGATTACCTTCCCCCTGCCAGGAGTTATTTTTCATGTTCCCTCTCAACCTCTGAGCTTCCTTATTCCAGCTGGGAGTATAAAATGAAGTGCCAAGTACCCATAAGTAGAGCTATTTCTCATGGATCTCCAATCTGACCAGTCCAAGAAAGTGGGTGAGAAATCTGGTTGTAATGAGTTTGCAAACACTTTATCTTTGGATAAGATTCTGAATTTTTAGAAATGTATCTGATCCAGAACCTAACTCTGACATTTACAAGGTTTGCCCATCAGTTATTTTGGGGTGGGTCATAATGAGATTATGTTATGCACCTAAGAGCATCCATCCTTTCCAATCTATGTCTTCTATATCTGTCAACCCCTCACCATGGTATCTGGTCCATAGCAATTTATATAGGCCTTATTCTCTCAAATGTCTTGTTTGTTGTTGCAAAACAAAACCTCACAGCCTGTCTCTGAAACCATGGTATAGTTCGTGTTAAATAAATGTGCTGTGATTCTTAAGCCGGTGCTTTGTAACATAACTGGGAAATGTATATGTGACCATTTTTCACGTACATGTTCATACAGCAGGAGGAACATCATTTACATTAATGGTGTTACAAGGGACATAAAAGTGACTGTAAATCACAGGGAAATTGGACCTCTTTAATTACCACTCGTCTTCCTGGAAGTGTCTCTTGTCGACATGAACTCACGGCTCTTCGCTAGAATGTTCCAGAGTCTCTCAATGTCTATGTGTGAAATGCAGAAGGAGCCGTGGTGTGTCTCATGGTGGCTGGTCAGATAAAAAGTCAGTTCTACTTGCTCTAAGAGCTGAATTCCAACAGATGGGCATACTATGCCCTTTCAAATAATACTTGGGTATTCCTGCATGGCATGTCTGTTAGCTACTTAGGGGTTAGAGAGGACACAATAGAGCGGCCCTATCACCACTGTGGTGGAGGGACCACCTGTAGGGAGGTTAAAAATCTCCACTGTCAATGCCAATGCCTATTAGGCCAGAAAAGCACCTTTGACACCATTAGAAGGTCCTTGACCTATTGTGTCAAAACCCTGATAAAAAAGTGTGGGAAAGTCTGCTGGATTGATTAAGCCTCCCCCCCCACCTCCCCGCCTACACACGCTGGCCCGGGAATGTCACTCCCTTGTTTGATCTGAGCGGTGAAAGTCCTTGTGAAGAATGAGTGGAATTCCACAGGACCTTCGCTGAGGTGATAAATGAGACTGGGAGCCAGGAGGTTTACAGCCTCTTGGCAAGAGGGGGCTTGTGCTTCCGTCTGACGCTGTCAGTGCCTTTCTGCAACTCTGCCCGAGGCCGGGGAAAGAAAGGCTTGAGATGGACAGGCCTTACTCAGCTTTTTCCTGGTGCCAATAGTACAACGTTACTAATAATGAACGACTGGACAAGCCAGCAAAAGCAGCTAGTGAATTCAGGTGCCTCCATTTTTGTGTGCCCAACCTGAATCAGCTTAAAGGGGCTTGATTCACAGATAGTACTGAGTGCCTGCCCCTTTACAGTGGCTCAGGCTGGCTATGCAAAATCTTGACCTCTATCTTCACTCCCCACACCAGAACTTCCCTTCTGTGCCACCCTCAGGGAATTAAAGACACTAGAAAGTGTTCCTGGAAGAAGGCGGCAATTTTGAGTGTAAGGCATCTAACTTGTGCTATATATTTTTTTAAACACAAATATTTTCAATATCTCTATGTGCCTCTGGTTAATAGATTACCAGGGCCAACTGGCACCTCTGACCCCCAACCAGGATCTCATGACTGATGGATCAGGGCCAGCAAACAATGACTGGGTAGCAAAAGTCCAGTGTTGCCCACTTCTGTGATTTTATCACACATCTCATGTTGATTGATGTTTTCTTTAAGGCTCCAGCTCCTGGAGTCATGTGAATGTCAGCTTTTGTTGTTTTTAAAAGGTAAGTTTTTAGCCCTTGTGGTTGTGGAGAAAAGCTTGAAAATGAGACCTGAGTTTAACCTAGAAGGACCACACATCTATTATTATGGTTTTAAATCTCTTGATTTTTTAAGCTAATCATAAGATTTTTGGAGCCTGACTCATGATTTTTGAATGGTTGGGTTTGGCAATACTGCAAGTGGCATCCAGAGAGTCAGGGGAGGCAATCAGATGTTATTTGTGATTCTGTACTACTTCCATGAGGTCTGGGTCACTCTGCATTGCCAGCACTGAAATGTGTTAGGGGCCATGGCCAATGGTTTATCACCAGGAGTATGCTCCGTGCAAGTCCCACTTATTCTGAGGGTTTAAGCAAGACTCAAGTGGTACACGGATGTTGTGCTGGCACAATCGTGTGTTTCATGCACAAAGAACCCGTTCACCAGGGCCAAAAGCTGCTGGTGGGGAGCAGCTTGCCACATCAACCAATTTTCACCATTCCCTGCAAGACTCGTCTGGTTTCTCAGGCACGGCTGGGAGTAGTAGATTGAGGCAGTGGGTGCATTTGGCTTTCAGAGCATCACCATTTAGGGTAGCTTATTCGGGTGGGATATTCAGAGGCACCTAAGGGAGCACAAGTCCTGCTGAAAATCAATTGCTCCTGTGGTTCTGGGCCTTAGACACTGTAAAAATCCCACCCTGAACTGTTAAACGGGCTATATGGGTTGGTCTTGGGAAGAAAAGCTCCCTGTATCCTTTGGGGCATTCTCTTTTGGCTCACGCTTGGCTCCATTTTCCAGCATTTGGCCCGAACTGCATGGTTTTTAATAGGAGTTTTGTTGTTCTCTCAGCTTTACGAAAAGGGAAAGTGAGGCAGGCAGTAGGGATAAAATGACTTGCCCTGGGTCCCCCACTGAGGCCTGGTCTGCACTTCAAATGTAGGTCAACACCGCTGTGGCCCTCGGGTGTGTGAAGAGTCTACATCCCGGAGCATACGCTGACCTAACCACCAGTGCAGAGGTGGCTAGATTGACAGACGAATGCGTCTATCGAGCTAGCAACCATTGGGGAGGTGAAGTTTCTACAGCGATGGAAAAACTCTTTCTGTCTTGGCAGGATGCGTCTGCACTACAGGGTCATGCTGGTATAGCTACCGTGCCCTTGCTGTAGTCCCTGTAGTATGGATATGGCCTGAGTCATAGCAAGCCAGGCACAACTTCCCTCTGATCTAACTGCAATGCCATTTTCAACAAAACCCGACTGCAACGGGGCAGGATGTCGCCCACTATGTCTAGAGTGAGGCAATATGGCGGCTTAAGATTTTCCCCTGGTGTAAACCGGGCGTGATTCTGCTGAAGTTAATGGGGATGTAGCTTCATAGCCAAGATCAGACTTAGCCCTTATCTTCACAGTAGGCTGGAGCCCAAGACCATATCTACACACAAACTGGCACTGGTTCAATGAAACCAGTTAAGGGCTGCAAAGCTCTGCACGGACACTCTTATTTCATTTTAAGCGCAGCTTATGTCAGGTTAGATTAAATGTGTTTCTAATTGACTTAAGCTAAGAGTGGTTTAAACTGGAATAAGAGTGTCCACAAAGCTGTTAGCACGGGTTTAACGAATTCAGATTAAAATAACATCTTCAGTTTAAACCATCATAACTGCATATAGACAAGCTCTGAAATCCCAGGCTTTGGGGTGTGCGGATTACGGGTCCATATCTGAATTCTGTGGCTTGGGTCCATCTCAGGTTAAAATACTACCCACCTTGCCACGCCAGTAATACACCTAACCCTACCTCCCGAGAGTAGATGAAGCCAGTCCCCACCTACACCTCCTCTTAGAGCACGCCGGTCCCTCTACACACAGCCTTCCACCTCCTTTTATAACAGTATTCCCAAGGAAAGCTCACACTTCGAAGGCTC